>NC_055663.1:16573858-17191001 GCF_017976325.1 Chelmon rostratus | reverse complement strand
CCGCCCCAACCAATAAAAAACGCTGCATGCACAGCAGTCAAACAAATACTGTCGCTGATTCTTTATGACGCGCTAACAGCTGCAGTGTGTGCGTCAAAAAGGTGCAGAGTCACTGTTTTGCAACCGGAACATTGTTGACTGACACACTTGAAGCTGGTCGCTGCTCTCAGGAAGTGCTGCTTCTCTTTCTGGTCCTCGGCCTCCTCTTCAGGATCTCTTCTTCTTGATCGCTTTCACAGTCCCTCTGAAATAATCAAAACGTTTGAGCTGAGAAACGGCTGTGAAATTGTTTGTGAGGTGACAGGTGATTGCATCGCAAGGGCCCCACCAAATGTGAGGATTATTTTATTGTGTTTGAAAAGCAGGGTCCAGAATAACTAGCAGCGCCCCAAAATACCATCTTAAACGTATGACGTGATGAGTCCCGTGCAGGTCACATAGCAGCTACGGCATTATTACTGCTAACAAATAGTTGGACTTTTTGGGGAATACACTTAGTTGCTTCATTTCTGAGAGTTACTTGGGATTGATGATTTGATGATTGACTTAAGGTTTAATGCCAGGTTTGTACAGTACAGTTAATATAAAGCTAAAGCCAGCAGCCAGTTAGCTTAGCTTAGCACAAAAGGGGAAAAAAAAAACGGAAAAAGCAAGCCTGGTTCTGTATGAAGGCAACAAATTCTTATTCCTTATTGCTTCTTTGTTTCACAAAAACTGAAATGTGAAAACCAAAATGAGAAATTATACACTGGTCTTTTTCTTGGCTGGGAAGAGTAATTTCTTGAGTTCTCCGTTAGTTGCCTAGCAACCTCCTGGTGACAACAACACCCCAGGAAGTCTCAGCCGCTGGAAATCATCCGGCACATAATCCCTCGCAAAACCACAACTTGTCGTTTTTACACCTCGGTTTTTGGATTAAACAAAGGAGATATAGTGTGTTAATTAGTGAGCTTTGGAGGTGCTGTTAAGCAATTTGCATGACCTTTGGACAGAGCCAGGCTAGCCGTTTCCCCCTGTCTCCAGCCTTTATGCCGTGCTAAAATAAGCTAACCGGCTGCAGGCTGCACCTTCATATTTAACATACAGAGACGAGAGTGGCATCAATCTTCTCATCTAACTGTCAGCAAGAAAGCACACATGCAAAATTCCTAAAATGATGAACCACTGCTGAGCCATTGGTGTTAGCTCTTCTTACCCCGTCCTGCTCGGGCAGCTTGTGGCCTTTCTTCATGATCCGTGTTAAGTGGTTGCACAGAGCAACAATCCTGAATGACAGCTGTTGAACAGATAAAAGCAAAGAGAACAAGTCTCAAAATCAATCAAGCGCATAATTTTTTCATAGAGCCTGACGGCAGTAAGGAAATCATTGAACTGTACTTTACCTTCCACCTGCGTCTGGCGTACTGTCTCCTAAAGTTTTCCAGGTTGACTACTGACAGCCTCTTCACCATGGCCTGCCTGGGATTCAGAGGCTGCAGAGACACAATGAGGGATTGAAAAGCAGAGCAAGTGTCTTTTATGTTAATGTAAAATGTCAAAGCAAGTTCAAAAACACTGTGCTAAGGCACTACTGGTCTAGTTTTTACACTCTGATCTGAGGTACGACTGGAAACATAGTGGAATCTAGATGCCAAAACCCAATATGATGCATAATTAAGGACAAACATTTATTTCAGTGTGCAGGCAACAGTGAAAAATGTCAGTGTGCACATCAAAGGCGAAGCCAAAATGTGCGTGGGTGTGTTTATTTGTTGAGATGCTAAAAACCACTGATAAACACGTGATCTTATCACAGATGTTGTTTTTCCTGTCGACCCATAGAACATCTCCAAGAAAGAAATTAAAAACAAGGTTTTTAAAAATAAATAAATAAATTCAACCTTTAGTAAAAGTGCATATTTGAAAAATTATTTCTACACATGTAACTTTACAAATGGATAACCATTGTAAAAAAAAAAATCAATATACAGTCAAAAAAAATGGAATGAAAAAATCAATCAACAAATGTGAATTTCTGATACATTCCATGAAAAAAAGTATTTTTCTGGCCGTAACACAGTAAAAACATTCATAATCAATACATATCTTCATTGTCATCATTGTCAAATTAAAAAGCTACCAGACCTGATTAATCAAACAAGAGCAGTGCAGAGATAAATCTACATAAATCACCTCTATTTTAGAAAAATTGTGCCATAATTGTGCTACTTAAAGAAATAGTTCAACATTTTGGGAAATATGTTTGTTTGCTCTCTTGCCCTGCGTTAGATGAGAAGCTCAACATCATTGTTACATATGTGAGTTAATCTGAACCCAGAGTCTTATTTTTGGACTGGAAGCTGGGAGAAACAGTGAGTTTGGCTTCGTCCGAGGGTGATAAAAGACCTGGAGTGTCAAGCAGTGAGCCTTACAGGTGCTGGCCGGCTGATTTTTTTACATTTGGAATGGGCCAGGCTAGCTGTTTCCCCCTGTTTCCAGTGTTTGTGCTAAGCTAAGCTAATCACCTCATGCCTGTAGCTTCATGTTTATTGTACAGATATGAAAGTGGTGCCCATCTCGTCTAACTGTCAGCAAGAATTAAATAAGCATATTTTCCCATCTTACTCGTATTCCTACTATTACTCAAACTGAAAGTATCGTACTACCAAGTTTGCACAAGAAAAAACAGTGAAATCAAGAAAAGGTAAAGACTACACAGGCATACATTCAAAGGTTTGTGCTGCTGAAAAAAATTCATGTGTTGAAGTCAAACAGCCTGTAAAGCTCTTTGAGGTCAGTGCACGTTAGCCAGACTCTGTGAGCGGCTGTGTGGCCTCGGGACACAGTTCCCTCCTGCAGGACTGATGCAGCAGCTCCATCAGCGCCCGCTTCACGTCCGTACTCAGACTGCTGTTGAGGATGCTGCCGTTGGCTCCTTCCGGATGCAGAGAGGTCATCACCTCCCGCAGCCAGTGCAGCTCAGAGTTCAGCTCCTGCCTCAGAGCGTCCAGCTGACTCTGCCTCTGGCTGTGCTTCCCACTGATGCTCTCCAGACTGGCATCTATAGCCTTCATGTCCTCCTGCAGCAGCCTCCTCGTGGCCTCCACCTTGCGGAACTCGTAGCGGATCTGGGACAGCTGCTTCCTCGCAGTCTCGCTCTCCTCCTTGTACCAGGCCTCCTTCTCGTTGTAGATGGAGAGCAGAGCTTCTAAATCACCCTGCAGAGTGTGTTGGGCTCCTGCCACCTCCGACAGCCCCGTCTCCATCAGGCCGACGTCCTCCACCACATGCGCAAAACGCTCAAAGTTGGCATACGTGTTGTTCTGGGGCATGCTGGAGTGGGACTGGATGGTGTACTCCTTTAGACGCTTCGTCTTCAGCTGCTCCGCTTTCTTCTCCGCCTCAGGCGCAGCGCTATCCTCCTCTGTGGGGCCACAGGACTTCAGATAGAAGGGTGGAGGGGGGACACTGAGTGAGAGGCTGTTGCATTGCTGCATCTTGAAAACACACATGGTGGTGGCTGCAGCGGCACTGTAGGATTAGTTTGTGACCCTGCAGCGAAAGCCATGGCAGGTGAGAGCGTCAAAAAAAAAAACCCATTCCTGTCGAGTGTGTTACGTGTCCTGGCTTCATGCTTGTTCCCAAACAGGACGGAGACTCCACAGCACAACGCCATTCACATGCACCTCAGCAGCTAATGTTGGAGCAGACGTCTCATTACAACATTACAGGTTGTTAAATATTCGTGCCGTTAAAAACTACAATCGGCGAGATTTCAGTTTGATCACATGAATTTCTAGACTGCAGCAGGCAGCTGTACTAGATGTGTGCAGCTAAGTGTGTTGATAGGTGAAGGCTGAGGAGGATATTCCCAGAGGGAGGGGTGTGGTGCAGCGATAGAAACAATATACACTAACCGTGATAAATGTTTTCAACAAGCCAGAACATACATAAAAAGTTAGTGGGTGGTTTTTTTGGCACATTTAAACATAGAATTTCCCCTTTAATAAGAAATAAACCTGTCACCTGTCTTTGACAAGAACTGTTCCATGTTGTTTCACATGTAGCATGTGCTGACAGCAGTTACTGAGAACACAAAAACATGCTGCGGTACACATAAATCGTACCTTAATCCAATGATGGCTGAGGGCGTCTTGTATCGTCATCCGCTTTCTAAAGTGAGAGAGAAAATGCAGCTGAGTAAATACACCCGAACGACTCGGTCAGACACGCTGCATTGTGAGCGGTCACGCTTTAGGATGTGAATCTCTCAGGAATATGTCCACCGGGATAACATTCACAGGAATATTCAGTTTCCTGGAGGTGCATTTAAAAGGAAACACATGTTAAGCAAGAAGAAAAGGGATAAAGGTACAAAGAAATGCAAGTATTACACAGTGTTTTACATGCTGTATTTAGTTTCAGGTAGAAAAATTGTTTATTTAGCTGATTTTATTTAGTGTCACATTGTGTACCAAAAACAAATGTGCCTAAATCCTTGCTCCAGATTTCTGTGGACAGGCTGGTCTTTCGTTCTCATTTGGATCAGGTCTGGGAATTTAATACGCTTAGGCTTTATTGCAGTGAAACCTCTAATACTGGGCTTTGTATCTGAATTGTCAGACTTGACCTTTGGCCTTCAGTGGTCTGTCAGCTCGTTTACCTCGTGTCCTTCTCCAGGAGCTGTCTGATGAAGCTCTTGGCCAGCTCGCTCGTATTCCTGAAGAGGTCCTCGTCGAAGTCGTAGTTCATCGCCGAGATGTTACCCAGCGTCTCCTGCTTCGTGTCGCCGAGGAAAGGCGAAGCGCCGCTCAAGCTGAAACAATATTCACACGCTCACTTGGACTGCCCTCGATAAGCTCTTTAGGTACATTAAGATTCCCATTAATAATCACAAATCATCCCAACTTACAGTATATATGTGATGACTCCAATGCTCCTGTGAAAAACAGCACAAGGTTAATCCAGAGTTATGCACTGCAGCCTGGTGCATGGAAGGCAGCAGAGTCAGAGGTAATTAAAGGCTCTTACCACATGTCTGCCTCCAATCCCAGTGGCTCATAGTTGACTATCTCTGGAGCTGAAAATAGACGGCACACACTGCATCACAAACAGAGCCAGGCCAAACACCAAGCCTCTTCTTAAAACGTCCTCTGGCTGCAAAAAGTATCTCACATAAAATCACTTACCAACGAACTCAGGAGTTCCAAAAATGTTTTTGAAATCCGCCCCAGCTTCTAATTTGTGTGCCAGTCCAAAGTCTATGAGTTTGATGCGGGGTAGAGGAACGTTCCTGTCCAGCAGCATTATGTTTTCAGGCTGAAGTGCAAATAGAACGGAGAGACGCTTTGGTCAGCAGATTTCTACTAACACCAAGACAGGGCGATACATAAGCAACAGTGAGTAAAACAAGTTACCTGGTTAAAGCTGCCTTTAGTGTAAGCATTAAAGAAAAACATCACAACAGTTATGGTCATCCGTGCTAGTGTGAAATATTAAAGGACAACATCTTTTGCTATTTTGCTCATTCGCTGTCTTGCCGAGAGTTTGACGAGAACATTGATACCACTCTCGTGTCTGTACACTAAATATGAAGCTCTGACAGCTGGCTAACTTACTGTAGCTTAGCACAAAAACTGAAAACGGTAGGAAACAGCTAACTTGGCTCTGTCAAAAAGAAGCTCCAAAGCTATGCTAAGATCAGTACCATGACCGCATTTGGATGATAGAGAGGATATGCATTGCAAGACCTCCGCCCTGATTGGATCTGACGGAGAACCTGAGGACACACCTTGGTACTGACTTGTCAATCACAATGGAGCCTCACCCTAAAGCATACCCTGCTTTATTGTTAATTGTTCTTAATACGTGAGATTTCGAGGTGCAAGCCGGTGGATTTTGTCACTATTGGACAGAGCCATGCTAGCTGTTTCCACGCTTTGTGCTTAGCTACAGATACAAGTTAGCCGGCTGCTAGCAGGAACTTCATATTTAGCATGTAGACGTCAGATGTTAATCTTCTCACCTACTGAGAGTGAGTAGCAAATTTTCATTCACATTGCATTACATTCACCTTTTCCCTCCATTAAACATACTTTTTGCAGACTTACAGAAGTTCAGACTTTAATATATTGACCTGGATTCCTATAAATAACTGTAAAGGTCAGATAGACAGTCAGATTTTCTGATTTGACAGAAAATGTGAAGTACCAATCAGTGCACAGATCTGTGAACTGAAGGTCAAGGCCTCAGGCAGGTTTGAAACTCTTCATCAAGAGTGAAGAGGAGAGCCGCAGCTGCAGGAACGCAGGACAGCGACTATCAGAGTGCAGTGTGGGAGACGCTGCTCTCTGAAAGTGAAGAGATAACCTTGTGGTGTCTGTATCTGAGAGTCTGGATCGCAGCCACAGAAAACAGGAAGGATGTGTGATTCAGAACAGCGAAACTCTACCAGCACGTCCATTAGACACCTGCTATATATATTTGACATTAAGTCTGGCTCGACCTAGCATGCACGCACACATGGGTTCAGACGCTGCAGAGGTGAAGAATCTCACCTTCATCACGTGACAAATATAGATTTCCGTGCGATGCACGGACAGAGCATTTTGTACCTTCAGATCAAAATGTGTGATCCTCTTGGAGTGGAGGTACTGTACTCCATCTAGGATCTGTTTGATAAACTGAGTGGCCTCCTCTTCACTGAGAGACTCCTTCTGAGCCAGGAAATCGAACAGCTCCCCTCCAGACACCCTGTAAAACAGACACACACACACACACACACGCGCACACACACACATTTAGAGGCCCATCCTGTGCACTCTGATAATCTGGAGCAAGCGCTCTCTTGAACGTTATCTAAAGTGAGTTCTCAGGACTTGGATGCAGCAGCTCAGGATGCCTTAGATATGTTTGTTTGTGGTAACTATTTGGGTGTGCTCTGAGTCAGTCTGCTCTACTTATGAATCACTCGCAACCTTTTCAAAACAAAAATCCTGAAAAGCTGCAGAAAAGTGGTATAAGGCAGCCTCTGACTGGCTAGCGGCCCATGAACACGATGTTCTTTTCATATTCATACAAAGAAAAGATAATCAGTCGAATGACACACAGTGTGTCATCCTGCGCCTCACTGGAACCGCTCTCTCAGTCAGCTCCCTGCTTTGATTGGACTGAACTTCCATTTAGTCCTAATTGTACCCTCTGTGTTCCCGGGCACTCGCCGAGGTCCTCTGAGGCCCCTTTTCAACACAAGCCTTATTGATACTGTTCGGTTCTTTCTGGCACACGTGATCCAGGCAAAAGGTTTCAAGCAAACACAGATTCAACAAACAATCTATGTACACAGAAACTGGCTCGCAGGTCAGAACTTGGACACAGCTTTACCAGCGCTGGTCTGAAACACTGAAACTACACTGACATTATGGCTTTTTCTTAAAACAAAATGCCATGCAATGCAAAACTCTTCTGTGCAGATGTCTGGCAAGCATGAGCAAACTCTATCCTTTAAGCTGTTTACTATCATATTGTGATGCATTAAATCGTGCAGTGACTCACAGTTCAAGGATGAGCACCACATCTGTGCGGTTCTCGTACACATCGTGCAGCTCTACGATGTTGGGGTGCTGGATCTGCTGCAGGATGTCCACCTCCCTCTCGATCTCCTCCCTCCTCACGCCGCGTCTGCTGGCCCGACTCTGGCGCTTCTTGATGAACTTGGCTGCGTACTCGATGCCCGTGCTCTTCTCTTTGCAGCGTTTGACAATTGCAAACTGCCCACTGCGGACACAAAAGAAGAAACGAGACGCTGGCATTAGCTCATGTTGAATGACTGTTTTTAGTGTGACAGATCATTAAGATCTGCCGTCTTATCATAATGAGATTTTATCATTATCTGTGACACAGCTCCTTGTGAAACATTTAACAATTAACAACAGGATATGGCTACGGGTGAAGACAGATATCAGGGAGGAAGCGGCGTGTCAAAACCAGCTGAAATATTGAGGTATAGTCCATCACTTCCCGTTTCCCAGCCAGCCAGAGAACAATCAGACGGGCCAGCAGTGTGGACATAGCTGCCGTCCTCCCACTCCAGCAACCTTCCTGCCAAATTTCTAGCCATCCTCGAGGGATCAGTCCGCTGAAAAATCCCAAAAACTCTGAATATTTCACAACAGAGGTGTGGCTTAGAGACCATCTCTCAGTGGATTATTGTTTCACTTTTCGCTGTGCTCTTTATTGCGTACTACAGCTTGCAGACATGTGGTTATGGTATCTAGTTAACGAGTTTAGATCCTGAGCTACACTAACCAAATAAGGCCATTTCATATTTCAAGGCAGGGGTGACTCCTCCAGTAAACTCATCACTGTCCTCTAGCATAACAACAGAGTCATTTCACTCATAATTGACCCACTGACAGACTGAATAAGAAGTGTAAGAACATTTTCCAGTGCTGTCACCCAGTTAAATATATGTTATGAGTCTCCGTGGCTTTATTATCAGACCAGCACTTGTAATCTCAGGCCTGACTAAGCCTGCTGCCACTCCTGCTGCTTTATACGCTTCCTGCTGCTGTCAGCCGACCTGCCCACCCTATATATTCATACGGTGAAAACAAGCCTCCCAGTCACAGATCCTTCTGTAACAGGCCACACAAATACACAAGGAGGAGTGTGGCAGCAGAGCTGGCAACAAGCTTCTGAGTGGGGAAGATGAACGCTAGACAGAGGAGGAACATTCAGCCAAGTATGCATACAGATTAGCGACTAAGATGATTGGACAAAACACATAAAGGCCTGTGGACCCATGTTGTTCAGCAAGTGTATTTTTAGACAGAGTACACAGGGAGAGGAAACATAATAACTGGCAGGCTTTTCATATTTTTTTGGACATAACTGTCCACACAGAGATTCCAGGGTGGCTGTGAGACGCTGTCCAGTCTGTGTCCATTATCATCTGGGTGTCTAGTGGGCTAAGAATAGCCCGGCCCACGGGCTCATTCTCCACCTGCCACCTCTCCGCTGCAGCTGGGGCGAGGGAGGAAGCCCGCTGAGCCCGAGGAGCTGACGGGAGGAGAGCTGGAGGAGCTGCCTGATAAAAGCTGTCCGGAAAAATTTCACTGCACTTGTACTCACTTGTGCTTTCAAAGAGCACTTACACAGAGACGTCCACCAACTCATCACCAAACAAATAAATGGATGAAATACAAAGGTGATCATCTTCGTGGTTTAAAGCAAGCCTACTGGCTCCTTAGCTGTACTGGTGTGGGACTGTTCAGAGACACAACCTGTCCTGCGCTTACACAGTCCTGCAGTCGCACCAGGGTGGGGTATATACATCTTGACAATGGTCTCCAGAGTCACACACATGCTGCAATAGAAACACAAAAGACAGGGTGGGTAGGGAGCTGAGGCAGAGCAGCAGTGTGGAACCTCAAATGCTGCCTCTATCTGTTCTATTCACAGGACATTTCCACCCCTGAGACATCCCTGAAAGGCTGAACCTGCTAGAGACTACGATAATGTGTGAACTGAAAAGGAGGGTAAGTCACTCAGTGAATTCCACTTGCAAAAACAGGCGTAAAGCGCCCCGAGGGGACGAACTGTCACATGGCAGGAGAGCAGCAACAGCGTCCTTGATTTGTTGTTAAAGCAAGACTGAGCAGAATTACCCCTCTCCCCGACTGTTTAGCCCAAATGTGAGTAAGTGCACACCGCAGATGTCAGTGAAAGGCCTTTGCTTTGGTGCTGTTACAAAGTGCGGAGAGAGCAGTGATGCTGGGAGTGGTATTCCACAACGGGCCAGGCGTGCCGGCTGTCTTAGCTCTAAGCCGGCCAGTGGGGCTGAAAGTACCATCTCCCCGCAGAGTTTCCACTTCCAACAGCTGAAGGTCATTATCCACAGCCAAGGTTGGAGGAATGCTCGGACAAGTGGCGCCGGCCCAATATTTAAACACATTTCTCTACTGAACAACCTCTGGGGCGGCGTGTCACACACAGCCAAATTCATAATGGACCAAGCCCTGTCCCTTCACACCCGTTCCATCTGTAACACTGAATGAGAGGATAAGCGGCTCAACCTTCACCACACTCTGTAAATATAATTTCTGTTGTATTATCTGGTGTAACTTATGCCTAAAAACCCAAATACACAATTTGTCAGCCACTCTTATGAAACATCTCTGCATTTCTGCTCATGAAGTGTTCAGGATACTCCAGATTCCCACTTGTTTTGTTCGCTCCTGTGTCGACCTCTGCCAAATGGGAACTCCAGGAATGTCCCGCAGGTCAACGTGGAGTTCCCTCTGTCAGCCTGCACTGAATAAACACATTTTTCACTCACCCACCAGCAGGAATGTCTGTTCCTCAGAGCTGACTACATGCATTCTCATCCTGCACCTTGTGCACGCATGCCTGCTGTCCGTGCTATAGATACATCATGTACAGTAAATCCCTTTGGAGAAATTCTAGCACTTTACTGTGCTCATCAGCAGCACCTGTCTGCTTCGCGACTGTCAGCTCTTTTCACTTCAACACATTCAGTGTGTGAAGGCTGCGGCCTTAAGTGTGCACCGCTGCCCTCCCTGCATCCTCTCCAAAGACAACAACCTTCTGCAAACTGAAAACATTTCTCTAACTCGTTTCCTTTCCTCCTGACATATACCCCAGTGCTTAGCGACAAATTGGGAAACACTTTGCATATCAGGTGTGTGTAACAATTTCAGGGCTCCTGCATTCAATTGGAGCTAGATCTGAATCTAACAACAAGACTCTACAGCTGTGCAGCTCTGTGAGGCTGTATTTACAGCAGGGACAGCGGTGCTATCAGCGAAAATGCTAACTTAAGTATGCTAATATGCTCATGATGATCATGTAACATGGTGATGTTCAGGCTTATGCTATGCTGCCTGTGCTTACCATGTTCACCATCTAAGTTAAGCTTATTATGCTAATAAGCTAAACTTAGATAACTATAACATTTGCTTATTAGGGCTATTAACACAAAGCCCAGTTAAGGCTGATGGGAGTGTTGTCAGTTTTGCAGATATTTGGCCATAAATAAAAATATATATATATTGTCCTGATGGTGAAGCTAGATGAAAAGTTCACAGCAACCCATCTTATAGTTGTTGAGACATTTACTGTAGGTCAGGACCAAGGTGGTCACTAGAGCCACGCTGTTAGCAGGGCTAAAAACACCAGAGACCCACAACTATCTGTACTAACCAACATAAAGCCTGTGAAGGAGTCATACCCACTATGATGTAAGAGCGGTGTTTACAAATTTCAAAATCAGGAGGAAGTTTATGAGTCTTTTGTTGTTGTTCAGGCATGCAAAGACAATAGCACTTCCCATCCAACGCTGCATCCTGTGACTCTTTGACATTGCTTGATCATGACTAACAGAGATGTTTTTTTCATCAGCATCTAGCAAAGGTGGTGGTAGACATATACAGTAAAGGGTCTCGGGTGTGATGACCAAACTTAGACAAGAACGAATTCGTTGCTGACAGCGTGTCGCGTTCACATCGTTCCACCGTCTGCACAAAAGTCCGTCCTTTCTCTGACTCGCCTGGACGGTCACTTGTGTAACAGCTCATCACAATCTCCTGGGAGGGCCGGTGGCAGCTGTGGGCTCCCACTGTGACACATCCTACTGTATGTCATCATCAGTGTCATCGCTCAGATGGAAAGACAGATCCAGTTGTCAGTCACATCTCAAGCAAAGGGTTGCTTTACAGATAGATTTACCAAAAACGCCCCATCACTAGTGGAAAGAAACATTGAGTACAACCCCGTGGGGCCCTGTGACATTAAAATCTGTCAATGGGGGGACAGTGTGATGAATTGACTTTCCTGTAGCGAATGGCTCAACAGTTCCATAGAGACACACATCATCAGTCTTTGGCCCCCTCATCAAATTTCCCCACCCTCTCGAGAGGACGATTGAGTAACAGTTCCATTGTGGCGTGTGGTGGAGAGGTCTGAACCCACGAGGCTCTCACAAACTGTGGGCGGGGTGGGCCGCATCCTCCAGAACTCACTACAAAGCTGTCACAACTAGGCCTACGAGCACAAAGTCCAGCTGCCGAATGGCCGATGAAATTCTCAGACACTGAAAATGATTTTCTGGGTTTCAGTTTCAATCTGCAGATTTTAACCACAGCAGCTTTTAAAGTTCTCATGTACGCAGCTCACCTCACTGCTTAGCTGTCTTTTCAAGCAACACGTTTGCAACCACATCTCAGTGAAGTTGTCAGCCTTTAAAAACCTCTACGCCTTCCACTTGCTAATATTATTCTACAATAGGGCACTCTTCATCAATGGTTGATAAAGAGTTTAGAAAATGCTTGACAAAGAACTTTTAATTAACTTTTTATTAAATAGGTCTATAAATTGTAAGCAACTGCTTTATTAATCTTAAGAAATCATTCACTAATCCTTTACAGATCAGTTAAAAGCCATTAATAGTGACCAGAATGACTGTTGCTCTTTAGCTCTTTGACTAATCAGGAAGGCACCAACAATATTGGAAAATATAGTAGTACAATAGTTATCATGAGAAGTCATTAATAGAAGTTTCTTGGAATAATACATAACGTTTTTAAGTGTTGATTTTTAAAAAATAAATGCATTTCCAGATGTTCTGCAGCTGTTTCCCAGAAAGTAAGAGACTGAGTTCTTAAATCTCTTTTTAGTGGCTTAATACTGATCTATAAAGCATTAGTACATGATTTATTAACCATTAATAAATGATTAGTTGCAACTTATAAAGGCTGCCTTGCTTGAAAACGGCAGCAAATATCATGTAAGTGAATTGAGTGTTGATCCTGACAATATTCAGTCTTTTAGTTTGATTATTTAATGACGCAAATACACAATGTAAAATACAGTGAAAGTGTGAAGGCTGCACACGCTGCCTCTACAGGCGTATAAATGCTGCTGTCAACAGCAGGTCTGGGTTTGTCCTGTCAGGGTGTGTCGAAGAAGCTGAGCAGCAGATGAAGAGCAAATACAAGGACATTATGTATATTTTGACTAGCAGTGAAAGGTTAGAGGTCAGACACTTTCCTTTCACACCCTCCCCATCTGTTAGCAAGTGCTACACATGCCCAAGCTGTCCATCCGTGCCAAATAGCTTTGCAGCTTCCTCAAATCCATACTGCTGCCTGCCAACTTCCTTTAATGTATTTCCCCATGGGACACAGTTTCCTCGATGTCTGTCCTGCACAGGCCTGATTACCACCCCACCTCAACATTCAGCCTCAACACGTCGCTCCACCGCCCAGAATCACCTCACGCAAAAGCAGTAAATCACACTTGAGTCTCTTTCTTGGAGTGAGCATATCGGGGGCAAACAAGCCTTGTTTTCTTAGAGCGCGTTTACTTTTGAAACTTTATCTCTCGCTGTAAACTTCAGCCCACTTAAAGGCAGCGACACTCCCCGTTTCAAGCTTAAACAGGCCAGCTGTTTGCATACCTACGTACACATGGGGACCGCTGGGCCGAGGGGCACGCAGGGGAGAGCTGAATCACACTCTGAATCACACACAGTGAGGAGGATCATTGTCTGTGAGCTGGCAATCAAACATCTGCTGCCGCACATGCTTCATTAAACAGCTTTGAAGCATACTCACCTCCCGAGTTCCTCTCCAATTTCATAGAAATCATCCACATTCTGTTGCTTGAACACCGCCATGCCAGGTGTCTTCATTGATGTAGTTTATCTCCGTGATGTGCAACACTTAAGACTTTTCTCCACAAGTCCAACCCTGCTGATACAAAGAGTTGCTGCTGATTTCTGGCTGGAGCCATGAACACATTTACTGCATGTTCCAGCTTGCTGTAAAGCATTCCATCTCAGAGTTGTACCCACTTTCACTGCTGAGAAAGCCAAAACACTGAGAGCTGACAGCAAAGGGAATAAACTGCACAGTTACAGTGGTATATATTTTGCTTGTCTAAACACTGATTACTGGCTTTAAATTCTAATAAGTTTCATGAGTACACCAACTGTTCCAAGCTGGCAGTATAATAGTGTCTAGTTTGTGCGATTATAACAGGATTACAAATGAAAAGAAAGGAGCATTTTGGGTAATTAGGGCAGGGTATCAGTGAAATTTGCTCCTGTTGTGAAACACTTTAAAGAGGCTGACAGAAACACACGCTTTGCCACCGTTAGAAATAACAGTTTTTACTGCTGTGAATTAGAATTTAAAAGCAGAGCAGTGGTTAATTGCACACCATTACTGTGAACACACTAATTTCTAACAACATAGAAAAAAAAAATGAGAAGACGAGAAGCTGAAGCACCACAAACTTCCTATCTGTTAAGTTGAAGCGGCTTCACACTGAGCGTGTGACCAAACCTAAAGTCTTACCTCCAGTCGGACGCAGACTCACTGATGATGCACTTCTCCTACAGCTGCTCTGCTCTCCTCATGGCTGCTGCTCAGACACAAATCTGCTCCTCTGGTCTCTCTGTTGTTCTCTGTCACTTGTGGCAGCACCATCAGCCTTTTGTGTCTGCACAAGTCCCACCCCCTGATGGCTCCATTATGAAACTGCAGCACGAGAGAGGCAGGCTATCAGTAAAGACGGCCGACACGTCTGGTGTTTGTTCTAAACGTGTCTTTCAGGAACTGAGGATCACTACAGCGAGCGGTTTTGTTTCTGCTTTTTATGAACACCTGCACACAAGACAGAGCACACACCCAGTCAGCCACTGTTTATTGAATGTCTTTTAACTGGTGTTACAAAAACATACAGTGGCGTCTGCTTCATGCTGTAACAAAAGCTTTGCACTTTTCATCATCAAATGATACCGATTAACATTGAACAAGATACCATGGAGGTTTACGTACAAAAAAAGTGAAGTGCCCTATAATATTCTGAAGCCATCTTTTCGCTACACTTGCTGGGAAAAGCAAAAGAAAGACGATAACATTAAATGTAGCTTATTCAATGTGAAGATCAAAGTGACAGCACACTAGTCGCAGAGCTGAAGTCGTGTGTTGAAATAGGAGCAAACACTGAAAGTCTACTGTATGAGCCATTTGACAAAATGAGCGCACCTAAATTAAGAAAATCTTCTCATCTTAAAGCGATCAAGGCTGAAAGTTTTGATCTGTAGAGAGGCCTGCTCTCGTGACGGGGCTGTCTTCATTCACATTCCCATCCTCAAAACAACCACAGTTCTGCCATTTGTTCACAAATTCAGGTCCAACATGAGGACGTAATCCCTGTAAACAGCTCGAAGTTCAATGGGAATGAAGGAAATTCAAAGTTTAACTGTGAACAATGTATCAGGACACAACAGAGGGGGCGAGGTGAGAAAAAACATGTTCCTCTCTTCCAGATTCTCATTTTAAACAACAATTTTACACGACTGACCTGAACATGTTTTTTTCTGGTGAGGGGATAAACGACATTCATCGTAATGGTGTATTAAAGTGTAGAAAATACAAAACAGGTGTAAAAGAGTATATGATCACAATGCTGAAGAGTAAACTGTCATCTGTAAGTACCTGGATGTGGAAGACAGAGAGGTACTGCTGTGTCTGACATGCTTCCCTCATAGATAACAAATCAGATTTCCATTTTCACACACTAAAATCATGCTGACGGACTGAGTTTGCAGCCATTTCATACAAAGCTGGACATTGGTATCATAAACTCCTGTGGAGGGTACCTGTGAGCTGGTGTAAACACTGTATGGACAAATGTTATACTGCCACACTGAGGACAATCAATGCAAATACATCAGCATGTTCAGACAAGGGCTCAGGAGAGAGCTCCCAGCATTAAGCGTGTCCTGGAAATCTGTCACAGCAGGTTTTGGTCTGGGGAAACTGAATCCTTTAAACGTCAAATGTTTGTTTGGAAAACTCAAGACCATTACTGAAAGAAAACACTTAAAGGAGCAGTACAGCTGGGTAGGAGAATTTCCAGGACAAATTAAAATACCTTAATACACAGATTTTAGGATGGTTACAATAAAACAGGGAATGAGGTAATTTGTAAGGATCCATGTTGGTCAGTACGAATTCAAATATTCTCCCAACTAAGTCCAGCGGCCTTTATACACCACAGTTTTTTTTAGTTTCGGTACAAAATGTTGTTGCAAAACAGACTTGTGTCATTGGGGAAGTTTAAGTTTTTAAGTGGTACTTGAATATAAAATAACAAATATGGACAGATAAAAAAAACAAGCATGGTCTTCCCCAAAGTGTTCCACATGCTGCTTATACAAGTGATGACACACAGGGAGATTTAGTTTCTGATCCCTAGTTTGATGGGAAATCCTCGTGTGTATTCTTTAACCACAATAGCCCCTAGAGGCTGGAATGATGTGTACAACTAACAAGCTAGAGATCAAAAGGCTGTAAGACTTAAATCTTTAAGTTTCAGCAGAATCTGAATTTCAGCATAAGTGATTCAAGTGCATCAAGAGACACGGGGATCCCACATAAAAGATGTGTGGCTGAGTGGCAATGTGGAAAACCTAAAAAGAAAGATTTAGGTAAACAATTTTAAGACATTTATGCATCTGAGTCCTAATGAAAAGAGTTAAAAAAATACAATCATTCCTTCAAAAGGCATAAAATCGCCGGATATTAAAAGATCACAGCTATGTTTTTCAAAATACTGATTCGGACTGCAAGAGTGTAGTTTGGCAATGAATGTTGAAGAGCCACGGACAAAGCATACTGTCATTTAAACACACAAGCGCACAACAAACAAGGCTTTTACAACAAAAATGGCGGGAATACTGATAGAAAGCCCATTCGGCCTGTAATGTTCGGGTCTTTTGCAGCCATCTCACTCAAAATGAATGCACAGTTGATTGTTCCAGCTCTGATTTGGAGACCAATCCGACAATTCTTTCATTTAAAAAAAATCCCTTTACAGCTGCAGCACATCACTGTCATGGTGCCAATGCTCTCCTCGTCTTCACACTTCAGCCATGAGCCCGGGGAAAGTGACGCGCCTCAGGTCAGTTATCCTCCTCGTCATCGCTGACGAAGCTCCGTCCGTCCTGACTCGTCTCCCTCTCCCTGAGGAAGGTCTGTCTGATCGCCTCCAGCTCGGTCAGCTCGAGACGGACCTTCTCCAGGTGGAAGGAGCGGCGGTTCTGGATTTGACGCATGGGGAATGGGTTCATGTCCACAAAAGCGATGTTCATCAGCTTCCTGGAAGAAAGACGCAGTTCTGTCAGTCTGGGATGGTTTTCTACTCTTTTGCAAGGCCTGTAATGTGGAAATGTACTGAATATTGGATCCTATTATATCTGTTTTGTACATTTGATTTAAGTTACTATGTGTATTCCTTTGTATAACTATCATGACTATTATAGCCACGTTTCCAGTACAGGAACCAGGAACCTTTGGAGGAACTCAAAGTGTTTCCACCTCAAGGTTCAGGGTCTAATTTAGGTTCCAGGGACATTATTTTACTGTGCAAAAAGTCCCTTCTCCGGGGGGTGCTTTCCAAAACTACAGGAACTTGGGGGATGGGACGTACACGACGAACATTTCTGATTGGTCGAGTACTTGCAGAATTTTATTTGCCACCGTTTTTAAAAGGGACTAAAAGTTCTGACCGCTTAGGGTAGAAGTGCAGCTTTTGTGACTGTGAATGAACCAATTCTGACCTGCTGTTGCAATATCTATAAGTGAAAACACTCACACACTGTGGATGACCTGTTTATTTGTATACAGCAGCCAACAGCAAGATACGTTCAGCTACTCCAAGGTTAATTATCTTGTTCCTTATTACTGCAGACTCAGAGATATGAATATAAAATAATGAGCTAGGAATCGTAAGTGCAAACACCCAAACAGATTGCGATCACTGTACCTCGAATCCAGGATTGTGCGCGTGAAGTATCGAAGATATTTGAAGATGGCTGTGGAGTCCTGCAGCTTCAAAAACTCCTCCTCTTTGTACTTGAAGAGCGCGAGTGCGAAGCGAAATATGATCTGTGGAGAAGTCATAAAAAAATAATCAATATTTTCATATAAACAATAGATCACATGAGGAGGTGAAAGTGGTCGCTCGAAGTGATGAACCCCACTTATGAGCTGCAGAGTTGGGGGATCCCCTCAGTACTGTTTTTTTGTTTTTTGTTTTTTCAGCCCCAAATTATACTATTTTGGTTCACTCTCTCTGCTCTTATTGTGCTGTTTTCAGCCACAGCGGCCTGCTGCTTTTTCACGAAAAAGCCCTGAGAACCCACTGCACGCCACCTGCCCGGCAACAAAACAGCAGACGGGCAAAATCAGCGACCAGCTGGTGAGCAAAGTGGAGCATTTAGAAGCCAAAGAGCCAGCTGTTTCCCTCAGGAGACAGAGGACACCACAAACAAAACCAAAAAGGAGAGTGAATATTACACTTACATTCATCTGGTGGACACAAACACAACTCAGGATAACAAACACGATACTAATGTTACTCATATCTGCTGGATTTAAATAGGAAACTGTTTCACAGCTTGTTTCCACTGCCCCCAAGTGGTCGAACATCAATGACCGCACCTCGCTGGTGCAGTCATGGAGAAATTCAGACACAAATACTGGTGAGGTAAGGCTGGAGATTTAAGACGGTGGGTTGATACACCACACCAATGAAGTGGCACTTGTGGGACCTCGCTCACAGAAAACTAATCAGACATACCATCTGTAGTCGCAGTGAAATTTAAAACTCGGCCGACTGAATGGCTACAACCCTATTTTTGAATGCCTCCTTATCTGACATTTTGGTTTTCTGCAGAACTCTGTGAGCGTGTCCGGGCAGACACGTGAGATCAGAGGGATCGCAGCGCTGCATTCTCCTCTTACCTTTGGACCCTCATACAGAAAGGCATCCCAGATCTTGAAGAGGATGTCGCTCACCACGCTGTCCACGAACACCACCAGGAACCAGTTGAAGGTGATGAGGGAGAAGTCCACCTTGTACAGCTCAAAGTGGGCGTGAAGCCGGGGCAGCTTCTCACTCATCAGGTCCTTGAACACACGCTGGTCAACCTGCAGTATAGATTCATATATCATGTGTGGGGCAATGAATCAAATTCTACTTTCAATCAAGATTTTGGCTTCCAGTGATTATCTTCAATGAATGCATGATTTTTGAAAAGTCAGTGAGTATTTAATCGAGCTGCCACAATCATATATTTTTATTTTCACAGCAGGAGAAAACATGGGCTCAAATCCAGAGAATGACTCATGAGCAGCAGCTTCAGTCGCATTAACATGACAGGAGTGACCGCAGAGAAACCCTGCGAGGAGGAGCCACTTGTCTGCGTGACTTCCGCTGCTACATTATGACCTTTGAGCTTGTTTACCTGTGAGCCAAGCAGAGTCTTGGTGTAATAGTCTCTTGGCATGAAGACCTCCACAATGGCTATGAGGCTCCAGAAGGCGTCCTCTTGGTCCAGATAGAGCAGGGCAATAGCTGCCAGCCTGAGCAAATTAAATGCAATAAAAATGAATGGTTACAAAGCATAAAAGATGTGAGGGGAAAAGGAGAGAGACCTGAACCCCTCCTGTACCTGTTCAGTCCCTGGCAGTAGCCGATATCTGGATTCCTCCAGGAGAAAGCCATCAGGACGTTCCTGAGTTTCTGGATGCCGCCTGCACTCGGGGACGCATAGTGCTTGTTGTTGGGCAAAGTACGCAGCAAGTCCAGCTCGATCTGCTTCGAGGCCGGGTTGGGCTTGTCCCGGGCAACGTTCAGTAGGGTCTCATAATAGTCAGGCGCCAAGTGGTCCCGAAACTTCTTGACGTGGAAGGAGACACACCAGCGCCACACCTGGGAGCGGTGCTCATGGGGAACACCGCTGCGAATCAGGGCTTTGAGCTCGGGGGAGCGCACCAGGTCTCTGTTCATGGTGCTGGCCAGGTAGTTCTCCCACTTCACCCCGACGGACACCTCCTGATCCGTCATGGATAGGGACTTCAGCTCCAGAGCTCTCACCTTCGCGACCAGCTTCTCCTCCTCTTCCTCCTCCTCAGGGACGGTCTTGAAGCCGTACACGTCATACTCACTAACATTGAATCAAGGCAGAAAAAAAACATCACCAATCAGTGAGTCAGTTCATTCCAAATCAACGTTTTAAGGTGCACCCTCTTTTTGCTCGACCTGCCTTCAGCTCCACATCACTTTAGGGACTGCCTGAATATCTAACAACACAATTTCCCGAGCCACAAAGGACGTGCCTGAGCTTGCACAGAAGTCACAAAGAAAGCAGCCGAGACACCAATTAGCAAAGCTAGTTTTTCCAGTCAAGAAAAATTGATTTAATCAAAGTAAAACAAGTCTGGTGATTACATCACTGTTATATCTATTAAGGCCACTGAGGCAACAGCAGTGACTATTTCTCTGCTGCAATAGATTTTTCCTTTCCTGTTGATAAAAAAAAGCTGCGTCTGCAAAGAACTGTGGGCCTTTGATACTGAGGGTCTCACATTTTTGTGGGTTTTTTCCATTTAACGGCAGTGCAGCTATGGTGGAAGTTCCTCATTAAGACAGGATGTGGTATCATGTACATTCAGCCATTATATGTGCCAAACTTGTAGAAATATTTAAATGCTGTGCAATTTAAGTTGCAATTTAACATTTAAATAAATTAGCTTAAATGAAAACATTGCAGAAAATTAAATATACTTCAAAATCAGCAAAACATCTATTCCTAAAGGCACTTTGTCCTTGTCCATACCTGACAGTATTTGGCTTAAAGATGGGGTGCTCTTGCTGGTCGGGGCTCTCCGCCTGCAGGGCATCCTCTAATAATCTGGAAATGACCTCGCGGGCTGGGCTCTGCTCTGAAGACGAACACACCGGGGTCTTCACCTCTTGGAGCAGCACCAGATACTTACTCTCCACCTGACACATTTTGGCCTCCAGGGCCGTATACTGCAGCAAAGATGCAAACAGAAAAACGTTTGCACTGTCTTTGTTATAATAACTGTCAACAGCAAGATTTAAGTTTCTTACTCATTGTTCTTACTTGGCATTTTTAGGGTTGGGGGGCACCAGCTGAGGTCAATACTGGACTTCCTTTAAAAGCTACTCAGACTTCCTGTTTCTAATAACAGAGTGATGCACCATTAACCGACAAACACAAGACAGTACCTTTGCTTCTAAAGCCTTTTCTCTACTCTCTGCATTTCTGCGTAATACTGTCAGCTCCAGGATCTCTTTGTTCAGGAACTTGTTCTGGGACTTGTAGCCTTGAAGACTGTCCTGAAATTGGAGAAACACATCCAGTTAATCAGAGTAAAAATTGAAGGAGAATAAGTGTTTCCAATTCTCAAAATCTGTTGTTCTCTAATCTCTATCAAGCATAAATCTGGTTTACGTGTTTCCTTCTGTACCTTGAGGATGTCCAGCTCCTGCTGGTCTTTGTTGGGGGTCGGTGAACCGGCATCATTTGGATTGCCTCTCTGCTCGGTGCTCTGCTGTGACAGCTTTATGATGACTTCATCCTTCGCCTGGATGGTCTCCATCAGCATCCCCAGCTGGTCATTTATCTCCCCCACCTTTATTTTCAGGCCCTTCAGCTCCTGTTGCAGACTGTCCTTCTCCAAGGCGAGACGCTCCATGTGGCCACACAGGGACTGGATCTGACCATCCCTTTCCTGAAGCAGGGCCTCCAACTGGGCGATCGCTCCCTGGGTTACTGCTGAACCTTCAGTCTGGTTTGAAGTCGAGGATGAATCTGGAACCGGGTCCGGACGGTGCACTGGCTGCCTGTCGCACTGGGAGGTCCTCAGAGTCTGCTGCAGAAGTCTTACCAGCTCCTGGTTGAGGAAAGAGAGTTTTTTTGGTCAACATATTGTCTTGCAGGATCACACCTTAAGATGGCGCAAAGACAATGACCTGAAGCTCAATATCAGCAGAACCAGTGAGCTTGCGGTGGACTATAATGCTTCACATATGGACGCTGCTGCTGCAAAGAAGCTACAGACTGGAAAACACGGATGCTTCACACACATCTTCAACTTGGCAGCAAAGAAGATCTCTGCAATCAGCACAGTTTCAAGGGGGACGCCCAAGATTACTGGCACCAATTCAGTTTCTTTAAATAAATATGGTCACAATCTTTCCTTCTGTTCCTGAGTGAGAAGGCATGTCACAGTGAAGCTGACCTTTGAACTTTTGGATATAAAATGTCATCACTGCATCATTTAATCATATGAGACATTTTATGAGAATTACTGCAGGAATTCTTTAGATATGGCCAAAAACATATTTTGTGAGGTCACACTGACCAAAATAAAAGAAGAAACTCCCTCTAGGCATTCCTGAGATACCGCGTTCACGAGAATGGGAGAGACAGACGTTTGGGGAGACGACCTGAAAGTGAAACGCCTCTGGCTGCAGCTGACACAGGCGTGGAGGTATAAAAAGCTGCTCTCCTCAGGGACAGCTGCATATTCTGATAGCTGAGTTTCTACTAGGGTAACTGCTATACTTGATACAGCAAGAATTTTTATTATATTTTATCATTTCTCATACTTCACCCTGCTGGGTGCAGAGGCATAACAAGCTTAGAAAAAACTAAATTATAAACCACGATCTGTTATTAACTTCTGTAATAACACGTTTACATAATGTTACTATATGAAAATTTGAAAAAAGGAAGAAAGAAAGGGAGGGAAGGAAGCAAGCTTTTTGTAGGAAGTAAGGTTTTGCCACAATTTTGTCACTTCTTATTTTACCTCAAAACCAACCACAAAAGTACTTGAACAAGGACATAATTATTAAAAAATGTATAAGAAAGGCTATTGTTGAGGCTAACTAAAGTGCATTCATCAGGACGTGTCAGGGTCTGGGGAGCTGAACGCTGCTCGTTCACAGTCTGACAGAGGCCACAGTCACGCTGACCTAAGCAGCAACCTGTAACACAGCCACCATTGTGCCCAGATAACCAATTTTAGAATTACAGAGCATGACATTCAATAACAGAAGTTTACTATAGCTGTATAACATTAAGCCTGCTGCACTGAGAAAATGTGGCCAATGTGCAAATACCCAGATCGCACATGTGCACTGATGAACAGTTGAACAGTTACGCAGAGATAGCCAGCTGACTCAGTTAATTCCTGTTAAACTTCACAGGGGAAGCATAAACACACACATTATATATTCATCTGGCTCGCGTTGCAACCATTGTGACCAATCGGCTGGTCTCAAACCACTAAAACAAGAACAGAGAGTAATGGGAAGGAACGACCCATCTGTGATTCTTGTTGAGAGAACTGCTGTTTCCTTGTTTCTTGCTTAAGCATGACTAATCATTCGCTGTCTTCCTGTATGAGGGAGAGCATCTGGATTGTACCGAACTGTTCAGTCAGACGCCACAACCCCAGGCTTGTGCTGACTGACATAAAACGGGAGGAAAATCACTCCGGCCAGCTTGGTATTTCTCCTAATGGAGACGATTCACACATGATCAAGTCAGTCCTGGAGCTTTACAGTTTCCTGCTAAAACTATCAAGTCTTTGCTACGTCCATTTCCGGACATTACAATGACTAAATAATAATAAACAAGACCAGATGACTAAGGGACAGGATGGACAGGAGAGCTTCAAGGCACCAAACAGGCGATGAGCTTGCAGCGTTTCATCAAGCGCAAAATGACTCTTAAGCTATGACAAACAGCACAATGAAAGACAAGATGGAAAGAAAAATATTTTGTTTATCAAGAGAGATGCACATGGAACCACGGCTGCAACTTACTATTATTTTCATTATCAATTAATCTGCTGATTATTTTCCCCATAAACCATAAAGTCTATAAAAAGTCAAAATATTGTGATACTGCTTCTTGTGTCCAACCAACAATCCAAAACCCAAAGGCACTTCATTTACTATCTTACATGACAAAGAAAGAGTGCAAATCCTTACGTTAACAAAACTGTGGGAACCGGACAATCAGTACAAGCAGTACAACACTTCATCACAAACGAAATGTGTGCCGATTCTTCCCGAAGCTCAAAGTGAATCAGAAATGGTCTTAGTGATCGTGTGATTAAAGTGTTTACTGAGAAAAAATCATACCCTACCATCTACCATAAAACGCCTGCTTTTAGAATGAAGTTTGGTTTAGTCTGTCCACTCGAAGGCCCGCAGGGAGCAGAGGGCACTTTAACTTTAATAATTCACATAAATTGAGTTGACCTAACTTCTCACGATGAACCTTGTAAACAGCATAAAGTAACGTAGGAAGTGAGGCTAAAACCAACCTGTTTTTTTCTACTTCTCTCTGCCTGCGATAAGCACAAACAGCTGTCAGAATAGAGGTTTCCCCTTCACCACAGTGATGTAATTAGTTTACAGTTATGTCACATTGGACAGACGAACAAAACAGGAAAATAAAGTGTTTTAAAGCCAGAAAAGTGACTGAAAGATCAGCAGTGACATAACTGTCTGCCTGACTGACGATCTGATTTGAGCTCCTACTAGTTTAAAAGCAATACAGCAATCTCATTTTATGCTAATAAATTGGCAAAGACCTCAGAATTTGCATCTACCACCAGTCAAATTAGAGGGGCTGCCTTAACCCAGAAGGGGACGTGGGGCATGAAGCAAGGGCAGTGATGTGCTCCTCTCTTCTATACACCCCCCCCCCAGAATGTTATGCTTTCATCTGACTGTGTGTATTAAAGTATTAAACACTGGGTGAAAAAACAAGAGTGAGACAACTGTACCTTCTGACTGGCCAGCTCCTCTCTGAGTTTGACCTGTTCCTGCTGCATGCGGCTTAGTTCTTCCTGCTGGTTCTGCAGGCGGAGCTGCATCTCCAAAGGTTTGCTGCCATTGCACTCCACCGGGGAGCTCTCGGCACTGCGCGTCTCAGCGTTGCGCCCGAACCGCCCGGAGGCCATCATGTCTCGAAGCAAAGGCCTCTTAGGGCGCGATGAGTTGCGCACAAAGTCGAAAGTAAACGCTGACCCAAAGGAATCTGAGAGAGGAGAGAGAAGCATTACTTTTTGCTGCTTTCATATTTATTGCCTTGTGAGTCCCGCCTATTGTTATCAAATGCTCGTCAAGGTAACAGAGCTGACTCAGGGGGCTGAAGCATTGTTTGTCCATTTGTCATGGTGTTGCGCAAATGAGTGGAGAAATAAAAGGCTGCGGGTATGAAACCATGGCCACAGGGTGAACAGCGGGGAGCGGACGTACGTCTGTGTGTGTCTGGATGATGTTTCTGTTCAGGGAAGTCCTTGGGTGGAGCGTCCACCAGCTCCCAGTCCTCTGAGCTGCTGTTGCCAGTGTAAAACACACTGCGCCTGTTCTCTCCTCCTCTCCCCGGCCGCAGATAAGACATGGAGTTCCTGACAGAACAGAAACCAGACAAGAGGGTGAGTAAGACCAGTTTCATGCTGGACTCTAAGAGACTGCAATTCTGTGAAAGCTTTTTAACTCTACAGGCACCGAGGACAATCTGCAGGGAGGCCTCGCGCTCTGCAACTCTGTAAATAATAACATGAGCGCAAACAGCCTTTGTTGAGGTTTTTACACTTTTCTCAACAGGCCCTGAGCAACAGAGCTGCAGCTGCACTGGATGGGAGAGCAGAGCTTACAAATAGTGTCTACGTACAATCAAAAAGTGCACTCTTGGGTGTAAAATTAACAGGGTCGTGTCTAATCATAAGCCAATACAGACTTGTGTTTTTCACACATCTGAACGTGAGATCAGTGCAAACACAGGACTATTTTTGTGCAGCAGAGTGAACTTCACGCCTCCCTCACACCTCGTCTGCACTGGAGGTGTTTCAGCCACGTTTTTCACCTTACGTCCACCCGACCGAACAGACACACTGCCGCCTTAATCGATGCGTCTGTCTGCAGCAGCACCATGACGGACTCACTCAAAAGCATCTTTTCACATTACATATCTGGTGTTTAACATTCTTTGCACTCATTGCTGGTTACACAGTTAAGATAAGCTAGTCACAGGTAAGATCACTAAGATTCATCTTGCAGTTGTTTGCAAACAGCTGGCATTATAAAATATGAGATGCTAAGTCATGATTAAAGGTATGAACATGCTGGTATGGAGACGTGCTATGAGGAGTTCAGATGCTCCAAGCTTCCTGTGCACCTCCATCAGTGAACTCTCTTCCCATCGCAGACACAAAGCAGATTCCAAACCAGGCCACATTTTTAGCATTTCAGTGTGTTGCAGCCTCTGAATGGATGTGTTGTTTGGCCCAGAAGGGGAACTGTTGATGGCTGCACACTAGAGCAACTAGCAAAGATGGAATTGGTATTTTCTTTCCTCGATGCAGCTCTACCGAGGCACAGGCGAGAAACTCGTTGTGCCTGTTTGGCAGGGCCTCCACGCAAACATTCCAGAAAGCATGGGTATTTCCGTTCAGGCGTACCTGAGCTCTGTACCAAAGTTTCTGAGGGAGAAGTTGAGGGGGTTTGTGGATGCGGCAGAAGGTCCTCTGGCTGACTGGATCCCTACCATTCCCCCTCCGTCTGATTGCATCTCCACGGCAAAGTCGCTGCGCACATTCTCCACGCTGTCACTCGGCTTCTCGAAGACAAACGCATCTGAGAATAAGAGCAGAACATTAGAATGGCATCATCATATTAATGATAATTACAATAATAATAACGCATGACTCATACAACCACATCTGTTTTGCAGGACCTCAGCTGTAACCATTGTTTGATGAGGAAATGAGATTGTAATAACCCTGAAAGGATTCCAGAGTAAAGTGAAGCAATATTTTGAGTTACCCAGAATGCTATTTACAGCAGGGTGGATGTGTGTGGGTTCACGAGCGGCTCTCGCTCCAACACAAAATACAGTATGTAGCATTTCTGAGCCCCGCAGGCTAAATATAAACGTTCCTCTTTGTGGGAAATAAGCCGGGACAGTGAAGGAACTTGTTTTGTTTTTTTTTATAAAGGGCCGAGCAGCTCCGCAATTATGCTGTCACACCCGGAGGGGAAACCGGTGGTCATCAACACATAGTTGGTGTTGCAGTGCAAATCAAACACAACAACGATCAGACTCGTTCTGCTCTGACGCAACCTTTGAACTCATGTTCGGCCAGGGAAAAACAAATGCTGTTATCTTCTCCAACTCTTGAATTTACACAGCCAATCAGCTGGTGGCAGAGTAACGGCTGCGTGCCCCGGCTTGGCTTCTTCCTCTGCGACGTCTCTAAACCTTTCGAGGCGGCAGCTACTAGCTTGGTTACTCTGCGAGGTTAAGTTTAGTCACGTTAATCTTTCACTAGCTGAGCAAAAAGAGCAACATAAAACATTAAATGTCCTCATCGCAGCTGGAGGGAAAATTCCAGTTAAGGAGACGTTACTGAGCCCGGCTGATTTTTTTTTTTTCCTGCATTTCATCACAGCTCAGTGACAAAGGGTCACAGCCCTCTGAGGCAGAACTAACACAGGATGTGAAAAAACAATGTGGGAAAAACAAAACATCAGAGTGCTTTAAAGCACTTTGGTCTATCTTTTTACAGGAACGGCTTCTTTTTGCGGGATCTGTGATTTGAGATGGTTCGTCTTGCATGGAGCCAACAAAAAACAAAAAACGACAATATTTTTCCCTAAATGCCTCGACGCCGGCTTTGATACGCAGTGATAACGTGGCCATTTGTGCCTTTGTGGGACACATTTTCGAAAAGTAAAACAGGAGTCGTGTGTGGTGGTTACAGGAAAAGGAAGAGGTATTCACACTTCATTTCACTCTGCAACACCTGTCGTACAAGTATAAAACTGCCACCCAGCTGTAAGCAGACTTAGACCATGTGAACAAAACCGAGAAGGATAACGAAAACCTCACACAAAGTCTTATCCAATGTCTCATATTAGCTTTACGTAAGGATGGATTACACTTCCTCTGTTTAGGATAACCAAGACTGTTTGAAAGCAATGACATGCTTCCTGTTAAAGATTTAAGATTACTTGTGCCGAGAAATTAGGTTCGCCTAGAAGTATTCTGTTGAAAAATTTGCATTAATCTTATTTTGACCTGCCTGACTTCATCAGGGTCAAGGGTCAACACCTAAAATGTGACCAGCATGAGGCTGGAGCATAAAGCTGGTAAATTGAACACTTATATTACGCTGGCAGCCTGATATAAATATATATATCCTCTTGTTTGTGTTGTAAATGCTGCACCTGAGCTGCGTTTATTGTGTCATGTTACTGCTGCATATGCTCGTGGGCACACTTGAACCTTCCTTGAACAGCAGCTGGTACACAAACACTGAGATTTCTGCTTCTTTGAGCACATTAAAATAACAAACACCCAACATACAGTCGATGTGAGCCCCTTTCTTTTATTCCCTTTGTTGATTTCTTACATAATGTGTGCTTGACACGGCCCTGCCCATATGCTGTTTCTGCGGGAACTTAATAAGTCATGTGTGTAAATATTAAACCATCAGATACAGGTGTTTACTTTCAGCTGGTGTCTGAAGCTGATGGAGCAGAGCAGTGACAATGCCGTGCGTACGCACTGCGCCTGCGTCGGCCTACCGTTGTCTTTGCCTACGAGGCCGGTGGGAGGGTAGGCCAGGGTCGGGGAGCTCCAGCTGTCTCTCTGACCGGAGCCCCGTGTGTTGCTGTGCTCCCAACGCTTCTGCTGCAACTGCTGCAGCCAGTAATGCATCACCTGCCTGCTGGGGGCCTGGAAACACAAATGCACACACATCAATCTGTTTTTAGAGCCCATCGGTTAAAAGACAGTGCAAACATCACAATTTATGGAAACGCCCCCTCGGCTGGGACGATTATGACATGTGGAAGAACATATGAAAGAGCACTTTAAATAGCAGGTTACTATTCGGATCTGTCATGTGGAATGAGCACAGACGCTGGTTTCGGTCTCAGTTCCAGCCTCGGGCCTTGCAAGCTGTTTGGTATTAACTATTCCCACCATCTGCTGAAAATGCTGCAGACTCCAGCGGGCAGCCAGGCTGCCTGGCTCAAACCAGGGGCACCTGTCTTGGCACTGACCCCGACACAGTCATGTGACAGCACGGAGGTCCATCACATGAGATGCAGTGACCACTTGCAAATGCAGAGGTGTCATGAGGGCTGATGAGCTCCTGCCAGTCACAGCCTAAAACTGTCTCTGCATGTCAGCAGTGGGCTGAGCGTCTTTGATGCGATCAGCTGATTAAGCTCTTGTCCGGCAAACGTTTTGCAAACCACTTTTTTTCCTCTTGATTTATTTTAGCCAGATTTTCTATTTTAAAAAGCTGTCAAACCACATCCCTGCCGGCACAAACATTTGCATGTCCGACTAAAAGCAAAGGCTGAGGATAAATCTGTCAAGTTGGAATGGGTGTGTCTGCCTTTTCCACAATGAGAAAGAAAGGAAGTGACAAATGACAGCAAAACGCGGTCAGCCTTGTGCTACACTTGCAGAAAAGTTTCTACCTTCATGAGGAACTCCTTCCCGGCCGTGCGGATCTCGAACTGACCCTCTTCCCCCTCCACGTCGTAGCTGAAGCACGCATCGCCTATTTCGATGTGGCCGAGCGGCAAGGCATCTTGGGGAGTCTTGAAGTAATACAAATAACACTTCCTCGGATCATACACGAACCACCTCGGCTTGTACCCCCTCAGAGGCCCCTTGCCGGACAGTTTGTTCAAGTATCCGCACAGCTTGGAGGCCTGCTCCTTCGCTCCCTCGACCTCGGCCACGTCCACGGACTTGGTGGCCGCGATCCGCGAGGCTGTGCAGGGGCTCGGGTCGCTGCCATCCTCCTCTTCGTGCATCTTTCCTCGAAGTTTCTCCTTCGTGCAGCGCAGCGGATGCCCACTCCTGTTTCCATCCGCATGACTGCCTGCCTCCTCGAGAGGGGAGCATGGGAGATGTAGTGCGTCTCGGCGCTGACGTGGTGGACGACGCGCGGGTGACGCGGCGGCGCCGCTTGGTGGTGGTGTTGGCCCAGATGTGCAACCTGCTGCTGTTGAGAAATAACGCAAGCTAAAGGCCAGAGAGAAGAATCGTTACTGTTTTCATCTTAAAGTAGTATTAAATAGTCTAATTAAAATTCCCGTAACTGGAGATAATTAAAAAATGAATGAGTTAAAAAACTAAAAACAAATTCTTCAAATTGTCAAGTGGACTGATCATTTACTGGATAAAAGTTGCAACAGCAGTCACCGATAACAGTCTTTCATTCAAAATGTAATTTAAAATGTAATTCAAAATGTAAAAGTACTCGTTAGGCAGAATGGGTTATGTTATTATATTGCAATATTATTGTTGATGCATTAAGATGCAATGTCAACTTTAGTGTTGTAGCTGGTTGATGTGAATCTAATTTTAACTGCTTGATATACATTTGTGTAGTTCACTCTGTAACAATATTTCCTGTTTTGTGAACCGATCACAACAGCTTAAATTGCAGTGCAGTAATTGAGTAAATCTACTTAAGGGTTAGGGTTAGATTTCCACTGCTGCCAACCAGCAGCCTGCTTCTTTGCTGGAATAATACAGCTTGACCTCAGGTGGCTCTGTGTCAGATAGTTTGTGGTCATTTGATGAAAATGTATTGAATGTGACCACAACATAAACTAAGATGACTGGACTCAGCACAAAGTCCATTTAAAACACGAGACACAAGGTAAGATAATAATGCAGGGCCTGCTTTAGATGTTGTCCTTTAACCAAACCACCTGTCTTGTTATGAGCCTGAGACGTCTGGGGCAGTTGTCTCCATCATATCTCCACTTTCGGGGCTTTTCGTTCAGATCAGTTGAAGCGTTAAAATCTCCTCCACAGGTTGGAGGTATCTGCTGTTTGTTTGTGTCGCTGAGCTGAAACAGAGCTGTTGTGCAAAGTTTCCATTTTGAAGATACAAAATCTTTACCAGACAACAGTTATGAAACTTTATAGTCTCGCCCGCATTTAATGCAAAATGCTAATCTGCAAAGTGACTATGCAGCCTACAACATCTGCGTCTACATGAAGTAGGAAATAAAAAAGTAGAAATACTGCAAAAGAAGATCAGCAGTGAAAAAATCTGATTACAGCACAGCACTTCAGAAAATTAAACTAGATCATTAAATTATTATAACTATATTCTTCTCTTAGTAGGATCTACAGTATATTGCTTAATCTAGTCTATGCCTGTTTTATCACCAGTAGTATAACCTGTGACGTGCAGTTAATTCTTTGTTATTCACAGTGTGACTCATACAGTAAAACAAAGGCCTATAACAGACCTGTTAGAATATTTCCTACTGAACAAGTTGTTTAGGATGTTTTAGGGTGATTGACGGTTTTAGACCTGAACATGCTATGACAAGATGCATGCAGGCCCTGGAAAATAAACAGCAGATGAGTGGTCTTATGCTTTCTTTTAAAATAACTGTAATACGGTAAAGGCCCAGAACCACATGTGATAACTGTGTAACTTGGATTTTGTCAGAAGCTACATGACTCTTTAGGCCAGATTGAACTCTGGCTTACTTTTGGGAGAATTCAGTTGGACACACCTTCGAATGTTTAAAGGAAAGCGTAAGCAAAAGTGACATTTTAACAGACTTGTGACCTTTTAAAGACCCACATCCCCCTCATTGGTGTGTCACCACAAGATTGAAAAAAGATCTTAACGAGCCTTTTGTCTGGTAACGGCCTGATAACGGCTTCCTTTTATATATCCATTTACCTCACAGCTGTTGTAGATAAAATACATTTCTCTGTCATTCACATCGCTATGCGCATCGTATGATACGCTGCATGCAATATTGAATGTTACAAACACGGAACCAGTGATAACATTTGACACTTAACCTCTGCACGCCCCCAGAGGAGCACATAATGACTCACAAAGGCATTTAAAATCGACACAGCACTGCTGAGATGATGTTGAAATTCTGGGCCGTGGTACTGTAGCAACACTTTGTCATACATGGAACACGGACAACGGGGCTAGAATTTCAACTAAAAGAAGCGTGGAGGGACGGCAAATATTGTAGACAGTCACGACCACACTGATCTCACTCTCAGACATGAGTTTGATGAGCTGCCTACAGGGAAAAGTATAGCAGGTTGTCATCAGAGCACTGGTGGACAAAGTATTCAGATCCTTCACTGAAGCAAAAGTACTGATACTGCATTCAAAACCGGATTTACGTAAAAGCTAATTCCACCTACTTTATAAACTATTTGGTAGTTTAATCTACAGAAATGCATCATATTCCATAAGATCATCATATGTTTATAGCATCGCTGTCCTGTGCGAACCACCTATCTCTAAAAAGTCAAGAAAAACAGCCTGTTTTCACCTTTAAGACGATGTATTTTCCAACTGGTCCAAGATCATTTTTCAAGATTTAAGATATTAAGATTTCAAGATTTTATAGTTTTAATTTATAGTTTTAATAGTTTATTTAGCTGTAGAAGTAGGATAATTTTCTCAACATATAAAGGAACATGTAATCCTTCGGTTTAACAGAAAAAATTCAAATTCAGAATCACCGCATTGGGAGATGCGTGATTTTCACAGGACAGGAAGGGTATGAGAAATTGTAATCTGAAAAATAACTAGTAACTTAAGCAGTCAGACAAGTGTAGTGGAGTAAAAAGGTGCAATATTGGCCTCTGAGATGTGGTGGAGTAGAAGTTCAAGGCTGCATAAAATTCAGATACTCAAGTAAAATACAAGTACCTTGAGTTTGTATCTGAGTGGAGTACTTGAGTAAACAAAGTTACACTCCACTGCTGCCTTTGAGATCAGTTGGAGCCCTGTTAAGAGCGGGGAATGCTGAAGTGTCGTCTCATCCCGCTCGGTATGACACAGACTCTTTCTGGTTACTGTTTCTCCCCCACATGGGAGTTCCTACTGCTCACCTCCGAGCACGAAGCAAAGGAGGTGATTCACGGCGGCCGCCTCAGCCACGGGGGGAATGAGTGAAGCCATTATTTATGACAACCTTCAAAACAAGGCTGGGAAATGTCTCATCTCACTAGAGTTTTGTTTATGCCCTCAAAAATCCCTGCATGCAGGGTGAATTTTCCCAGACCTTTCCATCCGTTCACGCGCCCGTCCCTGCCTCATCAGCTACCATGTGAATTAACTGTAAAGCCACCCAGGTCAGAAAACAGAGAAGATCAGCCGCTGACGCAACTTGTCTCCCATTACTACAGTAACCAGACAGTATGTGGGTAAAACGTCTCTTTGCAGAACCGGCGCTCTTGTGTGCACCCAAACCACAGTTTCTGTACGGCTTGCTTTCCGTTTCTCTTCAGGAAGCTCTTGCTCTGTTCAGCAGCCCTTCAGCCGTCTCTGTGATGCAAATGAGCTGCGTGAACCTTGAGTGTGCCGTTGCCTCAATGCTGCTGCTTTCCAAGCCTGTGGAAAAAAAGTGTGTGACTGTAAATGTCATGTGTCTATATCTCCCATGTAGGGTCATACTCCCTCAGTTACTGACTGCTCAGAGGCTGAGAGAAGCATTTTAATGTTTGCTGAAATGACACCAGGTTCAAATCACATGCTGGCAATCTCAAGGAAAGGTATGTACACCCTCTCAACCGAAAGACCACTCTCCTTATTGCAGCACTATCTGAGCTTTTTATTCAACTGAGAATGAACTTTTATTCTCTTTCTAGGGATTGAAAGGAATTGCTGTGCACTGTACAGACAACAGAAGCCCAGATCTGAGATCTGCCAGTTTTCAGGGTCAAGGACAAAGGATCAGAGACATATAAAATCAGCCTGCCTCAGGACCTGCCTCACATTTTGCTTCAAGGTAAGTGCTGTTACTAGATGACAACCGCACTCACCCGAACTGGTTCCTCATTGCTTTAATGACTAACTTATTAATCACACACCTGCATGCAAAATAAATGTTAGCCTCACGTCAGTGTGGCCTTACAGCAGAGGAGGTCAATGTAAATAAAAGTCTTGTTGGAGTATTTTCAGAGTGTGGATGGACTTCGAACATTGTGGACCAGGCTAAATTAAATAATTCAATATTGTGATTTGCCAGTAAATACATTTTATACAGAATAATGTGAAAAAGTGTGAGTTAAAGTAAATGAATGATGAAGTGTTTTCCTTGCAGCACTAGCATTAACCTGTAACAATGAGAGCACTGAGCTACTTTTAGCTTCTGGTTGACGCCTCCTGGAAAATAAGCAAATTAGACTGTTAAAATACAGCCTCACTGCTTACATTGGGAAATGACTCTTTATCGGCTGCCTGTGTGGCTTTGATTAGGACCGGGCGAGGATGGAGCAAAGGGAGCCACCGGTGGACTCTCACCCCGAGGTGACTGAAGGACGACTCCGGGAACTGGCTTCAAAGTGGTTCATAGACACTCAAGTGCCGCTCATCGTCCACAACGGCTTCTTCCCCACATGGTTCCTGGGCTTCATCACCAGAAAGTGAGTATTTGTTGAGGAAACATCACAGTATGGGTTGTTTGTTTTCTGTCAGACTGCTATTTCGAAGGTCATGAATTAATTCTAAAGCTTGTTATTACTATAATTTGTTATAATAAAGTTATCTGATTTCCTGTCTTATTTTTATATTTAATTTCCAGATAAAGAGTAGTAATAAATGATTTGCTGCTGTTGTTTAATATAGAAGGTGTTATTTTGTTTTTGGCAGGAAAATAAATGTTATTTATTCATTAATTTATAAATGAGATATTCTAGTAAAGAAGACATTTATGCTGCTGAAAGCTGTTTCTCTGGCGCCAAAGTACACCATTGTTATGTCTGAAGGATTGCCGATTCAACTCACTTTTTCTGATGGAAAGTGTCCACTTTGCAACACGCCCACCCTCACCCACTGTCCTCTCCTCTGGCAGACACAGACTCCCACATATACAGCGATAAAAGATATGGTTTTTCGTCAGAGTCTGCATGTTAGCAAATGAAAGGTTTATGGAAAAGACACGTAACCAAATGGATTTTCCTTTGAAGCAAGGTGAATTACGTGATCCGCCTCACTCCACTCAAAAGCTGCCCGTTGTTCCTGTAAACAAAGGCTGAATGGGCTCCTGGGAAACACTTGTTCTAAGTTCTTCATGGTCCATCTACAGGGATGCTGAAGAAATACTGAGAGAGAAGGAGCTGGGCTGCTTCCTGATCCGGCTCAGTGACAAGGCCATCGGATACATACTGTCTTACAAGTGAGTTCCGGTCCAGTCTGACTAAACATCAGTATTGTAAAAGTTATTTGTTAGCAGATTACTTTGTCATTGGACATCCACGCTCCAAAAGTCACGAATGGGATGTTTCAGCTGTGGATTTAACACAGAATGAAATATTGTGCTGTTTTCAGCTTGTCTTAACCACAGATTTTATTTCAGTCATTTTAACCCATTTGAACTGGTTATCACCTTCCAGCCAAAGGAACTCGTGCTGTTTTGGGTTATTTAGATTGAATCAGATTTTTGGATTCAGACGGCTCTAAGAACATTGTTGTGGAGAAGCTTTAACAAACAATTATTCTCCTGTTGCAGAGGCAGGGACCGGTGTCGGCACTTTGTGATAAACCAAAGCGAATCAGGCCAGTTTGTTGTATGCGGAGACACTGAAGGGCACAGCACGGTCTCTGATCTCATAGAATACTACAAGACGAGCCCCATCCAGCCGTTTGGAGAGTATCTGACGTCCTCGTGCTTTGAGGTGAGACACAGCTCCTGACTCGCTTTGTTTAAGTGACATTGATCAAGAATGGAGGTCTAACTGGTGTTTTGTGTTCTTGCAGGACCTGAATGAAGAGCTGTATGATATCATCCAGGTCAGCCCCAAAGAAAAGCCTGCAGCCACTGCTGGGGCTGTGCAGAACATGCGAAAACCACAGGTGAGCAGAGCTGAGCCGCCTACACGGCCGCCGAAGAGCAGCAGATCACCCCAGGCAAGTCTAAAAATAACAGGGCGCTTATTCTAATTCTACACTGTGTTACACTGACGTTTTTACAGCATCAGTGTCATCAGTGTATCCAAGCTGACTTTGAAAACCGGGCTTGTTTTGCATAACAGGAAGGACCACCTTTGCCTCGGAGGAGCAGGAACCTTGATGGTGGTCCCCTGAATGACCAGGACAGGGTTTTGTATGCTCAGCTCAGGAAGCAATCACCCAGGGAGATACCGAGATTCCAGCACATCTGCCAGGACGATTTACCCGGAGATAATCCGGGGAGAGCTGAGAGATCTGCAACCCAGGATCACAACACTAGGAGGTGTAGCCCTCCATCCAGACCAGACTCTGTTTACTCTGAGCTCAGCCCGCTGGACAGCAAGAGCAGATCTCTCCCACTTCTGGACAACAGCTCCAACGGAGAGCAGCCTTACAGGCTGAGCGCGCCCCCCAGCACGCCGCCGAGACTCTCCCCGAGCGCCGTCAGGCAAGCCCCCTGCCACGACCAAGAGAAGACAGGCTCGTGCAGCAGGCCGAGCGGCAGCCACAGCCTGGAGCACATAAGCGAGAGTGCCGTCTATCACCTGGCGGGCCGGCCCAGTGGCACACACACTACGTCGACCGAGGCGAGGGCCGAGCGGCACACGGATTCAGTGTACGCTGAGGTCACCTCTGAAGCCCTCGCCGGCCGCGTCCCTCATGTCAACACATACGAGCCAATTCCTGGCCACGAGGACACGGCCACTGCAAAACCCAACAGCAACACCTACGAGGACATCAGGCCCAAACAATCCCAGTCCTGGGGGTTCAAGGTCAGTGATGTGGTCAAAATTTAATAAATAAATACTTATCTCTACAAAAGTTGCATTTAATGTTCATTCCATTTTTTTTTACCTCCTGCAGAACGATAAATGGAAATGGCTGTTTCCTGAGGCCAAGAGGAAATGGTGAAGAGGTTACCAGCTACTGAAGAAAACGTTTACTAATTTAACTCTGACACTACAACAGTTCTGCCTAATATACAACCTGTGAAAGCTTCTTTTATATATTCAACTTGGGTTTACATGTTTTTTAACTATTCAAATGACATCTGCTGTGTTTTTGCCTTTTAATGTATTTATTTAAGACCAAATTACATTTTAGTCTCCACATGTGCAGTGGGCCAAACTGTATGTTGAAATTTCACAAAGCAAATTATGATATTAAACACAAATCCATATTCTATCAGCTCAGTGTCAGAGGAACAGGGTGTGCCTTGTTTACCGTTGATCTTTGAAAAATATTTTAACTGCAGGCTGCTGCCATCAATGCTGCGTTTCATTGACAGGAAACTTTATTTGCATGCAGATTTCAAACGTCTCTATACGACAGCAATGGGGAAGTGGGTCAAAGATGTTGAAATGTCATTTATTATCTTTTACCATCTGCTGCTCCTTTATCCTCTAATTATAGTTCTAGTCGTAGTCACTAAAACCACAGTATAACTAATACATCAAATGCCTTTCTGTGTATTTGAATGCTTTCCATGGTCGTAGTTATCTTTATAAGCAGTTAAACACAGGAGCGGCTAGAGTTCCACTTTACGCAGAAGTTGGGTGGCAGAAATGAGGAAATAAGGTGTTTCCCCTTCAAGTGATGGAATGCAAACCAGGACGTATTAACACCCTGAAATATTGAACATTCAGCTCCACATTACTTTATGACACTTCTGCCATTTTGTCTTTGACAACTTAAGATACGGTTGACGAAGTGTCACTAGAAAACAGAAGGAAGTGTCTATCACATCTTACGACATATAAACAAGATGTCGTGAGTGCCTGGTGTATCAGTGTCAACCACTGACAAGGTCAAGTCATATAGTCAAGAACACTGAAATATCACATCTTCATTTTAATATCATGTCAGCACAGGCTTATTGGTAACACTTTACGTTAACTCCCTATTTAACATTATAAGCAGTTTATAAACACAAATAGTATCTAACACACTGTAATGAATGATTGATATCGCTGTATAACAAATTTTACAGTGTATTTTAAAAACTTATCTCTTTATAAGCATGAATAAGTCATTCACAGGTGGGTTTTATGCAGGTGGGACATGTTAAAGCTTGAACGTTTATTCTCATAAATAGTTATAATTATATAATAGTTATAATAACTGCATCAACAGATTTGTCATAGAGGTTGAAGCATTTATAGATACATAAATACCTCATTGCTAAAAATGCTAACTAGGGTAGGGTTAAAAAAGTATCACCATCTTTAATAAACAATTGATTAATTTTAATAAAACGTCAATATCTAGGAGATGTTGATCCAGCACAGAGCTGCGCCGACTTCTCAGCTCAAATTTCTGTATGTGCCATCCAGCAGTTTCAAAGACCTCTACTGTTGTCAGGCTGTGAGAGCTTCAGGCACCATCTTAAATCAGATCGATTTAAAACACAACAAGGAGCGAAAATGGAGTGAAATCAGTGTGAGTTTCACACACTGTTTGGCCGCCCTCAACCTCGGAAGCGGCGTCTTACAGTAATGGCCGCTTTACAGCCCTGGTATCGCATTGCACCAGAAGCTTCTCTGCTGGAATCATAATTAACAGATGTTCTCCGTCAGACCAGTAATTAACGAAGCCACACAATCTGCACAGTATTGCCCTGAATATTCGATAGTGCCCTCATAAAGGGAACTGGAGATAATGGAGTGAAGAATTAAATGGCTGCTCTGACGACTGCACACTGTTTAACCAACTTCAACATCCTCCTCTTTCAGGCAGAATAAGACTCCCCATCAACTTGTCCTCATTTTTCATAGCTGGCAGTGTCACACGAATGTTCATATTTTGGTGGTGATTTGTATGCATGTTTATTTTATCCATTTTTTTGGTCTGCTGTTGCACACAAGATGCAGCCTGAACGACAGACCATCACAATTACACAGTAAAAATAGTTGCTGTGTTTGTGCAGGAAAGAGCCTGAAACTGTTTCTGCACAACACACTGCTGAAATGGTCTATGCTGGGCTGCTTGTGATGTTATGTCGCTTTAGCCTCTAGCTGCTGTCCCACTTTCCGGTTTTTGAAACCATTCTGTATTTGTCAGACTCAGCACCAATTAACCAGGTCAGATTTATTTTGCAGCCATTGCGCTTGGCAGCGAAGACGTAAAGATGACTCGCATGTGACTTGCATGGCCTGAGCATCTTAGTGACTGATAACGAAATGTTCTGCATGTCTGGCTGCCCAACATGTACCGGCACGGTATGACTCACAAGCACAACCTGAGCTGAGAACATGAACCGTACAAAAACAACACAGAGCACTGTACTCCGTGATGCAAATTAGCCCAGAAACCAGGGCCCATTAATCATCAAACAACATGAGCAAGGCCATTTCCACCACAGATGAACTGGGTGTGCAGGATGTAATCATGCTTGTGAATGCTGAGGCAGCTCACTCCTAATGGTCACATCCTGCTTAACAAGTTAATGCAGCTCGTGTGATGGGCTATGCGGAGGCTCAGTCATTTCCTGATCTTTATAGTGCAAACTCCTTGATCATCAGGGGTGGGTGGGTGGAGGTGAACGGGTTATACAGACAGGATACTACTGGTGTTACAAGCTTTTGGTTGACAAACAGCAAGAGCTCCTGTATTTCAGGATTATTTCGTGCTTTTTCAGTGATAAACATAAACCTCATGAATGCATTCACGCCAAGTGATTCACTCAGAACGCAGAAAAAAAACAACATTTATTCAAAGTACCTGAAGTCACATAAAATACTATAACATGTGTATCCAAAAGATGGCTGTGTGTAATATCTCACAGTAATGGCTGAGGCAGAGGATGAAAGCTTCCAAAATGAGTTCAGATGACAGAGCCCTTCATTTCGCTGGAGAACAGTAAGATATGATTGTCATCGTGTTCCAGTTCCACAAGCGAAACACATCCTAAAATGACAAAAATCAATACACTGCATGTACAAATATTGCATAGCTCATATAAAATATCTGTATGCCCTTAATGCCACTGCTGCCCTTATTCACTTCAAGCTTTGTCCTTATAAATACTACATATGTGGTGTGTCATTGTAGGAAGACTTCACGGGGAATCTCATGTACAATACAGGTAGGTTAACAATCTATGTGTACTTGGATGCGCTCAATCAGCAGCAATGCAACGTTTGGCTCATTTCAGACCATTTTTCAACCTTCAAATGTGGAAAGAATAGACTTTTCTCCCAGTGAGAGATCAATTCAGGTCAAGCCCTTTTCCATATGAAAGGAAAATACACTTTCATCTACAGTAAAGAAACTTAGGGTCCTGGGAATTCAGCGTATCCATTATTTTGCTTCTGCAGACTTCACTAAGGCCGGAGAGGACTGACGATGGGAGTGGGAGACAGGCACTGTGCTGTGGCCAGGACGAGGTGCAGGTAGAGTCCTGAGGTCCACCACGCTGCCCACCTCAGGAACTTTCAACAGAGTCCCCTCAGATTCGTATATGGAAGGTACTGGAGGGACAAAAGAGGGACTAGCATTGAAACAGTGGTAGTCATTGTGCATGCAAATATCCTGACTTTCTGAACTATGTGAGTGTAAACACACAGGAATCAGGAATAGATGTGTTCATCATTTCAGTGGGAGTGGGGAGGCCATTTGCATATAAATGAATGGGCCCAGTGGTGGCTCAGGATTAAAACGACGATGTTGGGCTGACAGTTAAATGATGAAAATGTCATCATCAATGTTATCAGCCATCTGGGTAATGAAACTGTAAGTAACCAGGGACACAGCTCGCAGCACTGCAGCCTGAGGGCTTACACCTGCACCGCCTGATTTTAAAGTGCCATAGTACAATATATCAACAAATGTTTTTATATAAATGTCAAACTATAACTTTATGTGTCTTACGTGAGGTGCATTTAATTACCTTAAAAAGTCAGGAGCCCTCGATATCATGTTTTCAAAGTCAGCAAAGGAGAGTTTGTTGTCTCCATCTAAATCCGCCTCCTCGATGGTTTTCTCACACACCAGCTCCACCTCCTCTGGAGTCAACTCCTCCTTCGTCAGTTTATTTAGAGTCTTTTCCAGGTCTTCTTTGCACAGGTAATTATCCACATTGAAATCTGTGGGCAAATAATCACACAATTTCATTTTATCGGATTCTGGGAAATTGGAACATCCTGGAAACTCGTCATTACCGTATATTTTGAAGGCGTATATGGCCTTGAGCTCTCGAGGAGCCATTTCGCTGAGGACAGAGAACATGTCCACAAATTCATTGAAGCTGAGATTCCCCATCCCGTCCTCGGAGAAAGACTCGACGATCCTGTTGCGGAATGGGTTCTCCTGCAGACGAACATTCACATTAATCTAAGATTCACGGCAACATCTACCATGTGATTTACACAAGAAACACATGCACAATATTTTTAAAATGCCCTAAAGGAACTATAGGTTTCGAGACCTCTTGTCACTAATTCTATAAAGGGAAGCAATATAGTGTAAGAAAAGCTGTCGTCTGGAGGACAGTTTGCATGTTTGCACTCAATATCAGCTCAGCAAAAGAAGCTGTTTGCATAAGCAGCAATCAGCCATCGAAAGCGATGCCGTTTTTAACTCATAAAACACGTCAGTGCAGCTTGAATCAGTGCAGTCGATACAACACAGCTCATTAAAACTGAGTAGGGAATCTATTTCTGAATACTTTGTGTAACTCTATATTATCTGGGCCTCATAAATCCTGCCTTTGGTGGTCTCCATCGTCCTCCTGCCATCCTTACAGGCCCTATAATCATGTGACAGGTTTACAGGCAAGGGCCAATTATGCCCAGAGGAAGAACACATTAAGAGTCTCTGTGCCAACCCCTCGGTGGATAAGGAGCCCATATAAAAAACTGTTTGGTACTCGTTGATTGTGATGTTACGTAACATGCAATTTCTAAAATCTCGGGATGCTCTCTTCAAATGGCAGGTGCTTAAAAATAGGAGGGGGTGCATCAGTCAGGGCGGAGAGGCTGAGCGTTTCATGGCACATTAACTTTCATAAGCTGACAGAATGCGGCGTCATGCAATCGGATCAGTGTTGACGGCGGTGGTTAAAAATCAATTCTGCCCTCTGAGAAAGGATCGATTAGGTGTCTGCACACATGAGCAGTGGGTGCTGTGTTCGCTTTAAGAGTGTCCTTACAGCACAATCCAAAATAAGGAAACAAAACAGGGGTGCACACTGCTGGAGAAAAACAAAGCAGAGGCAGATCCAATAGGAAAGACAAGTTACCACACAGGACTCTTCTTATTATTATTACTATATATCACTATATATTACTGTATACTATTACTACTATATATAATTCTATATATTTTATTGCTAGTATTGTTAGTATGTGTGTTATTATAGTATTAGTATTAGCAGTATTCAAGTATTCTGTTGTTTCTTATTATTTTTATTCTTATTACTTGATGTACAATGTTGCACAACAGTTATATTCTATACAGACGGCTGTTATTTCAGCTACACATAGTTTACATATTCACATTTACATATTTCACATGCTTTACTATTTATGTTGATTTATATTGTTGTGCAGTGCATATTTTTACATATTTTTAACATTCTCATTTCCTTTCTACTTTTATTACTGTTGTGAGCAACTGACCCAGTTTCCCCCCAGGGGGCCAATAAAGTATTCTGATTCTGTAAAAAAAAAATGATTTTTTTTACCTTTAACTCTGGCATGTTGACTATTAAGGCTAAAGGCAGTTTGCAATCAGGATCATTGGTGTAGTCCATTGGTACAAGATGTGGAGCCAACTCGTGGTACCTGCCATGTAACCTGGAATAAAAAGTAAAAACACTTTTTGAACAATTCTGTTTCTTCTGGCTTACTGCCATTTGGAAAAGAAACAGAATGAAACAAACACCTTAAACAACAATATACATATAATGTACATAAGGATGTGCTCTACAGTAAAACATGGAGTCATAGAACGGTCAGGGTGACTAATTCTGAGTATGCCAACATTATTATTCCTCTTTTTAAGATTTATCTCTCCTGTCCTTCTCTTGTCTTGCGCTGTGAAAACCTTTAAGTTTATGCCATTCATTATTGAGGATGATGTCAACAAACTGCAAGGAGATGGGATGAATGACAAACAAATGATGGAAAGTCGGTGCTTATCTGCTGCAGCCCCCCTTTCACTCTGTCCCTTGACTAATCCTGTCACGGCGTACCTTAGTTGCCAAAGCAGAGCCATTTATCAGCAGGGACACTGGTCTTAGAGGGCAAACTCACTACAATTAAACTAGATAAACCTGTCAAAATGATGGAGTTTCATTGGTGCACTGCAGCAAACGGGTAAACCTGCACTTCTAATGTACCATGACCCTTGAAAGTGTTTGGTCGGAACAGCTTATGTAAATTTGATTATGTTCAGTGGGAGTATTAACGCTTGCTTTCATTTCCAAAACAACTACACATTTAAAGACATAAAAACACTGAAATGTTACAAAGCCGTGCTAATGCGAAGATATACCATCAGGCTGAAGGGTCAAAATCAGTGGCCTTTTGACCATCGGTGATGACCTGTTTCCTTGATGTTACATAATTGTGCTGTAACTGTTGCAGCCGGGGACAGAAACAAGGAGTGCTTTATGAAGGTCGTAAAGTGTAGAACCCAATTACGCCCTCTGCTGATTGTCAATTTTCAGTCTCCAGTGCACTGATGGCTTTGCAATCAAAGTTAATTCAATATCACAGAGGAGCTACTAGCACACAGAGAGAAACATTACAAAATAGGTTGTTTTGTTGGAAAGAAAAAAGCAACATAATTGGGAAAAATGCACCATTTTTGTCTTTATGCAGTGAGATGCTGCAATGAAAATATCGAAAACAAGATGTTTTGTTGAAGAGAGTCTGGCAGTGAAGGTGTTGCTTAAATGGAGTTACACCTGAAAACTGTTTGTATCTATGTGAGATAAACCAAACATGTTGTGTTTACTGTTGAGTTTAAATCCTGTAAATTAGATGATAGCTGGTCTTACTGTTATACTGATATTATTTCAAAAACGACCTTGACTGCACATTGAGGGTCAGGGGCAAATCAGACCCCAAATTCCTGCATGTCACTTCAGTAACATTCTTGAGCGTCATTAGCAGTATTAAATTTCTTTCAGCAGCTATTTATCTTCCATCATCCAGAACCGCAGAGGAAAGACGCTGCAACATGAGCATCAGTGGTGAATTCCATTGAAAAGAAAAGCGTGTGATTTGTTTAATTTATGCCTGTGATCGAGGGGGCGAGTGACAGGAAGACATGATGCCACCCGGTGAGTCACGATACCTCGTGCAACCACTCGGAGCGGATTGATATTTATTTCATTTTATACGGGTTGACGTCGCACATGTCCAAGCAGGTAGAAACGTGATACTTCGTTGGGTGGCACTGAATACAACACCGCAGTCAAAAGGTCGGCGTGACTTTAAAAGGTTTAGATGAGAAACTGGTGCTGCTACAGGACAGAACCTTTAGATCTTCAAGGACAAACACCTGGATATTTTTACTTATCATATATACCAACAATCCTTATGAACAAATGCACATACTGAGCTATTACATGTGTCTGGATTGGTTGCTGTGCTGCAGCCTGTTTGTATTTGTATGATGGGAAGATATATTTGAAGATAATTGATTGGGGGGGATAATTTAGTAGCCACTGAACTCACTCTGTATAAAAAATGACTGTATTGCTTAATTTTACTCACTTCTGCTTCATATGCTTCACTTTATATTACTTGAACCTACATACCAGAATGCATTATTTCCTCTACACAGTTTCAGCAGTACATTTACCATCTGCAATGACAAGTTAGTGCTCAATAATGAATTGCTGTATTATTCTACATTTGAATTCAATGTTGTTAATCATTCTAATCAGTGGCAGAAAAACTGTGTTCCTGCAAACCTCTTTAACAACCAGCACACACGTTATTGTGTTATACAGCAATCATGGCAAAGTAACCTATAATGTACTGTTTATTATATGAAAATTCATTTACTGTCATTTTTTTTTTTTTTTTTTACCTCCCCCTTAATGAACAGTGCCAAAACACTACAAATTGCAGCTGCCAATGAAATCAACTTCAACATCAATTTCGCCAGGTGGGAAGCAGCCTGTGTGGAGGACTTGGCATGGATCACACACGCATTCGACTCCTGCAACAGGAGCCAAAGGCAGCCTGATGTGGTACACAGTAGCTTGTAATGAAAGTCTGGTTTGTGATTTCACAAACAGTATTACATGTCATGCAAATGGAGTGTCAACTTAAATCACTTCACAGCAGAGCATACAGCAAGGAGGGGAAAAGGGGGAAACATGTGCATATGTGCATAACATTGTGCATGTACTCGTCTGGTAATGGCAGGTGGTTGACAACAGTGCATCAGAGTCAAGGCATCTTATTAAACTCTTACCGCAGAATTTCTTTGCGGGTGAAGAATGTGCAGTCCTGCAATGAGAGAAAAACAGCATGTGAAAACACAAAAACGACAAACACCGAACAGTGATGAAGGGCTGTCGTGCATGACAGATTGTTTATGGTGCAACACATGTCTGCATCTTCTATAGAAGGCCTAAAAACACTCCTGATGACACATCTGTGAGTCACACATAATAACATCACCGTTCCTCTGAAGGGGGATGAGCAACCCTTCACTGTGAATGCTTGTCCTGGTGTCTGGTGTCTCTTAAATGATGGCCTGCGCGTGTGAGTGCTGTCACCTGCCACTTGCAGTAGGAACGATGAGGCAGGGGAACACGATCTGCTGTTGTCTGACACGCATGTGTTGGCGCACACATTACCTAACAGCCCTACTGGAGGCACCTCAGTTTACATTTTCCCTTGTATCCCCTCTGTCTGAGCTCTGCTCCTGAGTGTGAGAAGCGGAGCGCAGCCAGCTGAGCTCTAGAGACAATGCAATTAACAAAAAGAAAAAAGAAAAAAAGCTCTCCTGGGAGCCCTGGTCACTTTTACATCCACTGGCAGCCTACTGAAGATATGTGGCTTATATATGAGGCAATATCTGAATATGTCAATCATGTCAGAATACACTATAAGTAAAGCCTACACATAGAAAAGGTAATGAAGGGGTTTTGGTGGAAAAAAAAAATCACTCAAGCTCAGTCACCAGTTGAACTGGGTGTTGCTATCCTAGAAAAAAAAATTAAACATGAAAGTACCCAAAGGGGAAATAATCACCAAGGCAGACAGAAAGCAGCAGTATTTCAATAAGGGATTTTAAAGAGTAGCAGGAGTAACCAGAGAGGCTCTTGAGAACTTAACTGTCTCCTGAGAGTAGAGTTTCACAGCATATCACACCGGCTTGGCATCAATTATTAAGCCTCCACCCGATCACATGATAAACCTGTGCCGCACATGAAGATGTGTTTCTTCACAGGCAAACCTGGATTTTAATTATTTTATTTTTTTGGACGGTGAGCGCAAGCTCTTCCAGTTCACAATGAAATCAAAACCCTCTGCTGCTCTCGCCTATCAAGACTGTGTAAATATTTAAACAGTGGAGTCATAACCGGTCGGACCCTGGGAGGAAACTGATTAATGCCTGACATTAATTGATGGGGGACCAGGACCACCTGCTTGTATTAGACTGGGCTGAAGTGATCCATATTGGACATATTGCTTAAATGTGCAGCATTTTGTTTTCTTTATCCATTAAACCTCAGACACATGGGAGTGAATCTGTCAAGAGGTCAATATCATACTAATGTATTATAATAATGATCATGGAATAGTAATTAACAGTCATGGGGAAATGCATTCATTGCAATGCTGCACATGCACACTCTCTACACTCTGCTTTTCAGCCTTTTCCTTCACAAACATATATCCTCTTAATCGTTTATACTGCAGATCATGCAATAAATAAATGAAATTTAAAAAAATGCTTGAACGTGATTTTTTCTGACACTGGAGTTGGACACATTCTCCAACAGGCTGCAGGTAGACACGCAGGCTTACCTGGTAGGCATCGAGCTGCTCGTCGGTAAATATTGTTTGCTTATTACCCATCTTAATCAAATCATTTGTTGCTTGCACACATTCGCAACACTGAACGTCCGCAGCCTTTTCTCAATGGGAGGCATTGAGGTGGTCCGCGGAGGCGAGGTCCCCGCGCGGGAAGGGTCGACGACGCAGCAAACTCTTAAAAAGGGTTGCTGCCGTCCTCACGGGAGGTGTCCGCCATGACCGCAAAACGCAGAGGGTGCAGAGAAACACACGAAAAATGAAAAGTATAGTGTTTTTGACCGGTGTCCGGTTCGGCTGGAGCCAGCGGAGGTTGTCTGCAGAGTCCAAGAGCTGCAAACTGGTCTGGCTCTCTTTACGCACCCAGCTGCTGTCCACCGGAGTCAGGGCAGACCAATAGGAGGTCACCTAAATAAATAAATAAGCACATGTGAACTACAAACTGCAGGTAATGGAGATGCTGGCTTAACTACACTGTGCTGCTGCTTGATGTTGATAAAACTAATGTGCATCCTCCCCGACATCACATGTCATTTAATGCTTCTGCTTTTTTGTGAATGATAGCTGTACATGGCAACAACTTCATAATGTTAGGTGAAGAAAAGAGGGATGTAATGTTCCTGTTCCTGGTCCTTTATTGTTATTAGCAATTTTATTATTATTATTATTATTATTATTATTATTATTATTATTATTATTATTATTATTATTATTATTACCGTTGCTGTTATTATAATTATTATTGATGCATTAACACGTAATCCGTATTTTAAAGCTTCATATAAGGGTGACTTGTACTTTATTTAATCTAAAATGCATCCTATTATAAAATGATTTTATTGTCTGTCTTGCTTTTGCAATTTAAAATTTCACATTAATGTAGTGGAGTATAAAATCTCCACCTGCAAACATAGTGAAGAATAAGTAGTCCAATATTACCCTCATTTGTACTGATTTACTACCTGAGTAAATAAACGTAGTTACCTCTCATCACTGGTAAGTTCATGTGTTTAAGCTCTGACACAAAACGTTGTTCTTCATTGCAACATTTTCTCCATGATGCAACGTCACTTTGACACACAGCCATACTTGCAGGTGCCATTTTTTTAAGAGTTTCTTTAGGGGTTGAGATAATTCTCCTTAAGATGATAAACTATTTAAAACTCCCCCCTGGATTAGCTGTTAAATGTATCATCACAAAACTGAAAACAGGGCAGTCTTTTCTGATCTCATGGAAACTTTTTAGAAAATATGGGGTTCTCACAGAACAGCGACAAACAGATGATAATCGTATAGAAAATGATGCATTTCTGTAGATTAAACTACCCTACAGTATTTAAAGCTAAACATCTATATCAGTAAAATGCAGCATACACATTAATGCAGCAGTAATTTATGAGAATGTAGTAGGCTACATTAACCCAACAATTAACCCATCATAATAGTTAAACACTGACAGAGACCATTTCACTAAGTACTACTTTTACTTCTGCTACTTTAAGTACATTTTACTGCTAATCCATACACCAATACTTATTTAACACAAGGTTTTAAATGTAGGACATGTATATTACATGTAGTGACGTATTTTCAGAGTGTGGTATTAATACCTTTACTTCAGGATTTTTACTTAGGGACGTTTTTAGTCTGCTGGCAGACGTGTGATTCTGGCACTTCCCTTTAATCCATTCTACACATTTGTCTTGTCATAACAAATTAACTTCTATTCCAGCATCATATTTCTGTGGCTTATTTCACTCCCTGATTGGATTAGACTTCGCGTGTTTATTTATTCATTATCCTTTTTATGTAATTACTACTTAATTTTACAGTTCATTCAGAGTTGACTGCTACAGATCCATTACAAGACCCCACGGAGGAATCACTTTCAGGTCAGTGATGTGACAAGAGCAAAACTTTTAATTGTCACTGAACCTGTTGCACGAAGCTTCGCATAAATACTGAACCATGTCTTTTTTTCTAGCCAGGTCTGCATCCTGCAGGGCCCTGTCGCACAGTGCATTGCCTCCATCTGTTTTAGCTTATGCTATGCTGGACTGCAGAAGCTGAAGTCCGTCTCATCCACCTGCGTGCTGTAGCAGCACAGCAGTACAGTGAGCGTGTCCTGACTGCACCCCAGGACAGATGCCAATTTCACATTCCCCCAAAATAACCACTGCCTTGCCTTCCCAGTGCATTGGCTAAAACAGTCGCCTTTTACTGCGACAGGTAGCTTTTGAAGTAGCAAAGTTGCCCACGATGGACTCTAAGCGAGATAAAGATCAAGGTAAGTTGTGACGGATAGCTTGTTGCTACGTCGCTATGCTAGCCAGTAGCGGCTTGTGCTAGCTAGCTGTAGCTAACAACGTAGTCGCTCGCCGGACAACAATTTATCATCATGAGAGGGAAAAAAAACGAACAATTACCTTTTCATTAAATAACCCACCCACTTTCATCCTACTGAATCATCCTCGTGAAATCACGCAGCGGCTGCTTCACGGCGTTTATAGTTGAGATACAGGTAGCTATACACGTTAGCTAAAAACATTTGCTGGTGGCCGATTGTCAAGCTAAGCTAAATACCGTCACCTTTATTTCTGCAGGTGTTCACAAATGCAAGATGTGTGTTTGGTGGCCCTAATTAATCCACCCACGAGCGTTTTCCTCAGTTTGTAGTGGTGTTGCAGTACCCTGACTGTCTGTCCTTACATAATTCACATTTGAAATAAATAGTTAAATGTTGTTGATGTACGTCTGTAAATATAACAGGATGAAATTGAAAAAAAGGAGACTCCAACATCATTATCTCTGGTTATCCCGATGAGTCTGTTCCTACAGGGACCCTGTTTGCATCTGGGAATCAGCGCTTCATCTGTGTGCGCTCATGAAAGAGTATTCATGTGTAGTAAGAGTAGGGGACTGATTCTGCCTCAGGAAATGAAACCAAATATAACTTCCTCAGTTGTTATTCATGCATACAGCTTTCAAGCTAATAACATCACAGAGAGCGCATCTCCCTGTCTGTGACCCCCTCCTCTGGAGCAGGCAGAGGAAGAGCTCAGCCTGCTGCCAGATATGAAATTCATGATCTGCTTGAATTGGTACTTCCTATGTAGAGATGATGGCACGGGTTGTGTGATTGTTCCACCCCGAGCAGAACGGACGCGGTGCTCCCAGCATTCTGCTTTTGCAGCGCTGACTCACGAATCAGGAGTCTGTGGTTTTGGTCTGTGTTTAAGAATAGAAAAGTGAATGTGCTTTGTGATGCTGCAGTCTCACTCCTCCGATTCTTTCAGATGCAGACTTTGACAAGATAACGGCCGTGCTGCTCAAGTCCCACACAGGAGAATTTGATTTGGAGTCAATACTGTTCCTTAAATTGAGGGGTCTTGGTGAGTTTTAATTAATGTACCACTATTAAAGCCTTCAGAAATGCCTGTTTGTAATGATTCTAATTGTTCATTTAATGCCTCACAGGAACACATGATCTTGGCTGCATTGGGGAGTGTATGAATCTAGAGAGACTAGACCTCTCAGGAAATAACATCACAAATTTAGCTCCGCTAGCATCGCTGCGGTATCTTGCTGTACTCAATTTGTCTGCCAACAGGATTTCCAATTTAGGTAAGATCTCAGGAGCAGTATGTTCTTTACTTCCATGCTGAGTATTTGCATATCAAGGGAGTCTCATGAAAAGAATTGGATTTTTCAATGTATTGTTGCTTCTGTAATTTCAGAGCCCCTGCGCAGTTGTGAGAGTATACAGAATTTAAATGTGGCTGGTAATATCATATCCAGGTATCACCTCACAACCTTTATCACATTACATTACACAAAAGATTAAATATGTCATTCATGTTTAACATGAAAATATTTTGCTACAGGTCATTTTTACATTTTTAAGAGTGATATTCTGAATTGGTTGCGTAAAATCATCTCTCATTTGTTTTGTTTCTCAACAGCATTGAGAGCCTTCACTGCCTTCAAGCTTTGAGAAAGCTGGAAAATATACGTTTTAAAGACAACACTTACAATTACACTAATCCAGGTAATTTTGTTGACTTCATTTGAAATCAGTCCAGTGGATGGAGAATCCTGATAAGTGAATTCACGGTGACTTTTCTCTACGTCAGTGTGCAGGAACGCATCGTATAGAACCATAGTTCTTGAGATGTTCCCCAACATCAAGGTGCTGGATGGTAAGATATATTTTCTTGTCATGTAGTCTTACACATCCCAACATTAACTCTTGGATGATGTTGACTCTGTCCCTGGATTTTAGAGGTCTTTTTTTTTTGTTGTTGTTTACATTTTAGGTGAAAGAGTGGTTGGACGTGGGAGTGACTTATACCAATTATGCAAAGACATTGATGATACCATCAAAGGTAATGAGTAGTGTGATATGTATTATGACTGATAGCTAGTTATTACACTCTGTTCATCAGATGAAGTACAGTTGTTGGGCATAGTATTTATTTTACATAGACAATCTTCCAGTGGCTTTAATGAATGTCTGTCATGCAGTTGTTGTGTTTGCCCCTGCTTGAATAGAGTCTCCTTGTTCAAGTAAACTATTTTCAAACGTTTTCTTTCTATAAAAATTCAGCTGGTTTATACAAGAACGGACAGCTTGTTGAACACCCTGATTGCAAACCATGGGTGGAGGATAGTTACTGGGAGATAAAGAGATCAAACAATGCCATTATTGAAGAAGCCTACAAACAGTTTAACGGTGAGAGAAGTGTTGCATGTGATCTAACCAGTTGTCATCTCAACTTCATTGTGTTTGCAGTGTGGTATCCTGTATAATCATTTTCCTACATTTCTTTTCCAACAGATGTTCTTCATGAATGCAGACTCCTCAACAACAGAGCCACTCATGTAATTTCACAAACTGAAAGATCTATGAGCCTGAAGAAGCAGCCAAAGCAGTATGCCATCTGAGTTGGGCTATTTTGGACACATTTGTGTGCAACATTTAGCGACTTCTCGTTGTATGATAAACCATGGCTAACGTACTGTAGGTTTTTCAAATTCTAAGCTGCATCCAAATGCTTGATAAGTATCATTGCCAGACACACGTTGCTCTGTGTTGCAGTGTGGGGCATTTGTTCAATTTGTATCACATCCTATGCATTAACTAAGTGATGATACATGTAAATGGTTTGAAAACCTTTATCCATGCTGACACCCCTCAGTTTGGTTCAAAGATGTCTTTACTTGCACAGTGTGCATTTTGTACCATGTTGTAGCCTGCCCTGCATTTATGCTGAGAGCTATGCTGCTTAAGAATTTCTATAGGTTGAAGTAATTAAAAGCTTTTTTCCATTTTGCATTGCTGGATAATTTTGGGAGTTAATGTGTCCCATGCTGTATGCTTTCTTTGTAAGTTGAACTTTTGCAAAAAGTGATTGAATGATTGTTTCAGCTGTTTCTACTTGTTTTATACCATAAAATTTATTATGTGTACTATCAACTTGTGGGAAATACTATGCTTATAAAGGAGTACTTCAGATTTTTGATTTTTACTCTCATCTATAAAGTCTGGTTTTAGACCGCTGATAGATACATACCATACACAGTTTGCACAGCCAGAGACAAAGAACTTGCATTAATTGTGTGATTTAAGGAAACATTCGCAACCTGTAGAAGTCACCCATGGTGGAGTTTGCACACTTTCAGGAGCGGTCCACTGGCGCCACTTGCTGGTGGAATCCTGCAAAATTTGTCTGACTCGGAATCTGCTTTATGTGGACACATACAAAGAATTTGACTCCAGTTTTAAGTTGCTCTTAGTGTAGTTGCACATGAGGACATTTCACAAGAAGCTAGAATTAGACAGAAAACAAAGATGGCGATGAATAAGCAGCTATTATGTATATACAAGTATGTGTAAACAGTGCATTTATACACATATATATAGGAAAGCAACTGACCAAAAAGTATAGTGTCAATATACAAGTGCTTCACATACAAGTAGTGCAATGGAATAAATATTAAATGCGTAGTGTAATAGATGAAGTATGTGTTTATGTGTTAATATACGTATGTATACATCTCTCTATAAAGGATGCAGTAAATATTTGACGATGATGGATGATATGTGCGTGTGAGGCACCCTATGTCCCAGGACATCCATACTCCCGACCAACAAAATAGCCCGTGAAACGTCAAATATGTCATGTTTTCGTCTGAAAAGCTTGCATTTATTTATTTATTTATTTATTTATTTTGGTTTTGTCGTATTACTTGAGACTAACTCGTAAAATCACTTCCCTAAGTCTCAGCCCTAATCCCGGAAGACATCCAGAGTAAGAGCGAAGGGAGTCCTGTGAAACGTTGTAAAAGATGTTAAATTGGTCCGCAGTATAGAATAAAATAGTGGAGTGAATAATTGAACCTTACTATGACAAAAAAATTAAAATTCTCGTGAATAGTGATGTTCTCTATGCCGAAATTTGTGTAATACTGATTTATTTGGGAAAAAAATGCTCAGAACGGAAATCCGTTTTGTACCGCCGTGAGCTTGACAAGTGCTTCTTGTGCTGCATCGACCTTGGCTTCTGTAGGATGGCAGGGAAGGCGTGGAGGTCAGCGGTATGTACGGGAAAATATGTAAACTGCCCATAAGTATATCAGCAAACGCATGACATTGTGTTTTAATTTATCACCTGACGTTCGGCTCTTTGACTGTCGTTCACACAGATAACAGGCAAACCAGAGACAGTGCCAGCCCAGCTAACTAGCTAGGCGCTAACGCATAGGCTACTTGCTTGTAGTTACTATAGCAACCAGACTCTGGACTGTTAGCTACTCAGCTAGCATTTAACGAAACGAGCTAGCGTTAGCTACATGTTTTCTTTTATCAAACATTGTTGTAAAACTTAGGTTATATCTTATTACTCAAGTCGAATTCGTCCTGTTAAAGGTAGTTACAGAATGGCAACATGTCTATAAAATGTCCCTCATCTAAAGTTACAGATTCTTAATCTACTAAGAAAGTGGGGTTTATCGCTCAGTGGCAAGGATAAAATCAAGGCACAGTAAGTTAAGACACGTATTACAACGCTGACTGTCCTTTCTACCTTAGGGAAAATGCTTGCTCACAATCTCCCGCAGTAGTAATGTTATTGAAATCTGGAATGGCCATTTTCTTTTGCCATCTTTTGTAAATCAGAGCGCATTTGCTATTGCACGTCTGCAGTTTCTGCAACTCAACTAAGCTAAAATAGCCTTTTTACTGTAAGCAGTCAGTTGCGCTAAAGGTGACCTCTTGCCTCACTTTTATTATTGGTCATCTACATTTCAACATTCAATTTGCCATATTAGTTGCCTTTCCCCTTACTGCAGGCTTTTTGCATTTTGAGGTGGGCCCTTCACCCCCACCCATATACTAAGCCAAGGCTAATTCATTTGTTGACAGTCATGTATCCCAAAAAATGCAACAGAAAATTGCCTTTTCACCACAGCAACATGCTATTTAAGGACTGTTAACTCCATCTGTGAACTGGAGTCTGCTTTTCCAGAATGTCCTTTGCATATTGCTCCCAAAGTCATACATATCTATCTGTTGTGTTCATTTAGATTAGTCCCTTGTGTGTTTGATGCAATTGAACTGCTTCTCATGTTCAGATAGGAGGTTTATGAGAGTAACCAAGGATTGGTATAACAATTACTGTGTACTTTCTTGGTCAAAAAGAGTACATGAACAGTTATCCAGATCAAACACTGTAAAACATGAGAGTGCACAATTCTTGAAATATTTTGTTCCTATTATGTTCACTACTCTAGTACGCTGCTGCTCAATTCGCATTTCATCCTAGCTGTTTGTGATGCTTATTTGTGCCTGTAAAAACCTGGACCTTTTTGACTGTCAGGTGTCGTTGGTGGTTGGAGCTTGGAAGACACAGGCTCCACAACCCAGGACATTCACCCGTGGGGTGTGTATATTTTCACTTAACCTACAGTGAAGTTGAAATCTTGAAGATCTTTGATGTAACTTATTCACTCCATCTCTTAAGTGCCTAATCAATCTTGTGTCATTGAATATTATGTGTCTTTGTTGTGCCTCACAGATACAAACTGTGACTTTAATCCCTGGGGATGGAATTGGTCCAGAGATCTCCGATGCTGTCATGAAGATATTTGAAGCAGCTGAAGTTAGTTCTGGAGAAGCAGAAAAATAGCATCCTTGTTCACCAGGAACATTAACCAGCAAAATTATTTTTTTAGGGTTGCAATAGATAATGCTTTATCACTTCAGCATTGATACTTATCCAACATAATCCGATCAAATCAGAAACACAATTAAAGTCTTTAAAAAACTGCATGATGTGAACTGATCTAGTGATTTTTCTGTATGTACACTTTTGATCTAGGCACCTATTCAGTGGGAGGAGAGAAATGTTACAGCCATCCAAGGACCAGGTGGCAAGTGGATGATCCCTCCTGATGCCAAAGAATCGATGGACCGGAACAAAATTGGCCTGAAAGGTTAACCTGCTTATTAAATTGTTTTAGCCTTGTGAATTACACTTGCCAGACCTGAGAAACTACAAGACCAAATTAATCATTTTATCCTTTTTTTGGAAAGAGGTTTTTGCAAATAAGAAACTGATCATTACAAACATGGCACATTGATTTTGATCACACCCCTCCAATAAGATGCTTTCTTTTTGTGTTGGCAGGTGAACTAGTAAATCATTTTGAATTACTTAACGATCTACAGGTCCTTTGAAGACACCAATAGCTGCTGGCCATCCATCTATGAACCTTCTGCTGAGGAAAACGTTTGACCTCTATGCCAATGTGCGCCCCTGTGTGTCCATTGAGGGCTACAAGACCCCCTACACTGATGTGAACCTGGTCACCATCAGGGAGAACACTGAGGGAGAGTACAGTGGAATTGAACATGTGGTACGGACCTTTAACAACACATTATTTGTCTAGTTGTTACATTTTATTGATTGTAGTTTTGCTCTTTTGACCTTTTGATTATCTCCTCCCTGAGTCAGCATGTAGGCCTATTTCATTCTTCTTAGATCAAAGCATTGTATCTCATCGTGTTTTTTAGCTTCCCCAGCATAAAGACCATTTGATATTTAGGAACAGAATAATTTTGTTGCTGAAATTAGTCAAACACTATTTATAGTTGACAGATTTGACCTGAATCCTTCTTGGATTTGTGTATTTTCAGATCGTTGATGGAGTTGTACAAAGTATTAAGCTCATTACAGAGCAAGCCAGCCAGCGCATCGCAGAGTATGCTTTTGAATATGCCAGAAATAATCAGAGGGCCAGTGTTACTGCTGTTCATAAGGCCAATATTATGTAAGTTGTATTCAGTATTCAAATTACGTCATTTGTCCTTTTAAAGGCATTTGCTAGAAATAAATGTTTCTCCTCATTCGTGTCATAGGCGCATGTCAGACGGGCTTTTCCTACGAAAATGCAGAGAGGCTGCTGAAAAGCACAAAAGTGTAAAGTTCACTGAGATGTACTTGGATACTGTGTGCCTTAATGTAAGTCCCAATAGCTTTTGTTATGAATTTGATTAATGTGTATACATCTTTTAGTTGGATAAGAAGCAATGTTTTGTTAACTTTTTTGTATATTGACATTTCTTCAATAATAGTGGCATTATCATACTTGCTTTTATAGATGGTACAGGATCCCACACAGTTTGATGTATTAGTGATGCCAAATTTGTATGGAGACATCTTGAGGTAAGACAGAAGCATGCTCTCATTCTCATTATTTTTGTGTGTCATTGAATTGCACCAAATAGCAACATATTTACTTTTCCAGAAAATGCTGTTTTTTGTACAGGAAATCCTGCATATTTGTACATGCATGTACACACAATTATGCATTGCGTGACTGTGTTTTAATGTACAAGAAGAAATATGTTAAAAGCAGGATTGTAGTGCTGACTTGGTGGATTCAATCAGGCAGTGTATTAGCAGAAAATAATGATGTATAACAATGATGAAAACTTTATTCTAGGCAAAGTGTTGACTAACCTGTAAAGAAAAGCTGAATAAAAACAGCCAAATGCTGAAGATATTATGGCAAATTTACAGTGAGGATGCACATTAGAAAATAGCACTGACATTGGGTCAGTTCAAAATGATGTGCCTATGTAAATTAAATCTTATTACCGAGGTCAGAGTGTACCCACATGAAGTAATCTAAAACTGTATTTGTTTACTGTAACAGTGATCTTTGCGCTGGACTAATTGGAGGTCTCGGAGTCACTCCTAGTGGAAACATTGGAGCCAATGGTGTTGCCATATTTGAGTCGGTATGTTCTTGTTATTTGTCAGACTTTTTTTTTTTCTTCACAGGTTTTGGAACAATTACGCCCATGTCAAACTATAAGTTGTGCAGTAGAAATTCATATGAGATGAGTCAGTGAAGGCACATGAAAGTTGTACCTGTTATTAAAAATTAGATTTTTAAGAAATGTCAACCACAATGATGGATTGTGATTTATTTTTCCTGTCAGGTTCATGGAACTGCCCCAGATATAGCAGGGAAAGACATGGCCAACCCCACCGCCTTGCTGCTCAGTGCTGTCATGATGCTGCGGCACATGGGCCTGCATGGCCACGCCAAGAAGATTGAAACTGCCTGCTTTGACACCATTCGAGACAAAAAGGTAACCCCCTTTTCAAGAAATTCAGACATGGATTTTTGTTAATATCTCCGCATGCTGATTTATAATGCTTTTGTTTTCTGTGTTCAAGGTTCTAACAAAAGACCTGGGAGGAAATTCTAAGTGCTCAGAATTCACTGAAGCAATATGTCAAAGAGTGCAGGATATGAACTAAAAGCATGCTGATGGGGCCATGAGTTAAGTGTTATGGCTATGGATCACTTTATTTCATCATGTTGAATTGTATCTGCACATTTTAAACCAAAATATGTATTTAAAAAAAGACTCAGGAGTTTGAGATCCTAAATGTCTTATTTTTCTCTCTGCACACTCCAACAGTTTTGACCAACAGTTACCGTGTACTAGATGTGATATGTGTTTTATTCCTAAACTGTTAAATCTGTAGTAGATATTGTCTTATTTATTGGCTGAATTTGGCCTCTTGTCTAATGTATTTGACAGTTATTTTAACATTGAAGATACAATCTGTAACCCCCATGATCACTCGAGAAACACTCAGTACATTTGTCAACAAGCCAAACTCTTCAATTACTGTATGTTTGTGGATATATTTCACGTTTATGTGGCATAAAAATACAGATTGGGACTTTAATGACCTAAATATAATCAGGCTTCTGTGTCATGAAACTTGAAGATGTTTTGTACAACGTCTTTTATTGTCATGTCGTACCGTTTTTCTCTCTGCAACTATGCTGAATGTATGAAGAAAAATTAATATTACAATGACATCAGAAATGCCAGACTTTTTATTCAGTGTTATGCCAATGACTCTTTTGGGTGTCATAAGCCAGGTCAGCTGCTATGATGATGACCACTGTGATTAGATTCCTGGTCAAAGTTACAAGTTTTTATCAGGACTGGTATAAACCACGTGCTGAATACCACCAAGTATTTGCACATGACATGGGGTCAGATCCAGCCATGCAAGTAACTGCAGTAAAAACAAATGTTTGACAAGAGACATATAAATTAGAAACAAATGCTTCACTCACGACAAGATGCATCAATGGTGAAAATGACTGTGAAAGTCTCAGTATTGTCATAGCAAGTATGATTCACTATTTAAAACTTACTCCTGGTTTCCTCTTAAATATAACCAAATTAAATATGATGCCTGTATTATTTATGCATTCTATACACAAGACACAGAGATAATTAAATTCAATGCATATCCACAAGAATGAAGAGATATACAAGTACCACGTGATCTTCATACTAACAGTTACACAGTCATTTCTCTAGGAGCGTGACTTTATTCCTGATAGAAGTTCTCTATGACCTGGTGGTACATCTCCAACACGACAGGGCGACGCAGCTTCATTGTGGGACCTGAAACATGAAAATATAATTGTTCAATGCATTCCTAATATTGCATGGCTTTTAATACAAAAACAAAAGTTTATTTAGCATGTAGCCTAATCGATGCTGCGTTAAATTTACCCAGCTCTCCTCCAGACACAGAAAAGTCCTTTCTGAGAATAATCCACTTCTGTATGCGTTGGGCATTAGAGATGGCTGCAGAGTTGACTCTGTTGATTCCCTCTTGAATCGCCCGGTACACTTCTTTGTCTTTCCCTCCAATGATGTCAGACACTTTGGTTGCCTGGCTGCCGAGCTGTTTGCAAAACTCCACCGCCTCCGGACTGAGCTCCTCTGTTGGCTCCATGGTTTCCGTGTCGCTACAACACTGGAACGCAAAATTTGAATTCCTGGAATCTTTTCTATTTCTTCATAAATCATGACTAATTGTGAAAACGAACAGTTGCAGTAGTTTGTCACACCAGTTATTTGAATTGTTTTGCCTCATTTACACTTCCTCGTTTGTTACACATCTGTCTAGAGAGTTTGACGGGCGGTACAACACAGGGGCTAGAATACAAAAGCTGAAAGCTCATCATGCACATGTACATTTGCAAAGATACATTTACATTAAGTGGCTTTATAGCGGATATAGTTAATGTCAAGAATACAGTAGTAAGTCGTTTTCCATCATCTGTATAAAAACAAACTGGATAAAACTAAAATTACCTTTAGGGTCAAAAGCATTGACAAGAATTTCCTCTTGTCCCCTATGAGCATGGCACTGCTGATGATAGGTAGCTCCTTCTTCACTGCGTCCTCTATGGGAACAGGGGGAACATTCTCCCCTCCAGCTGTAATGATCAACTCTGAAGAGAAAGAGAGGGCACCTCGACATTACGGCTGTTTTTGACCCATAACAAGGATAATGGATCTTTTCTCCACATGCACTCAGGTGTGAGTCTGTGGTGAGCTAAAACAAACTATTTTCTTTCACTACCCTCATGTGCTCCGACAGCTCTACCTTTTATTCTCCCCGTGATGTACAGGAAACCATCTTCGTCTATCTTCCCCAGGTCTCCAGAGTGCAGCCACCCGTCTTCATCCAAAGCTTCTCTCGTTTTGTCTTCCATATTGAGGAAACCCATGAAAATGTTACGTCCCCAAAAGCAAATTTCTCCTGTCCCCTCAGAGTCTACGTTGGCCATTTTGTACCGACAGCCGGGCACCACCTTACCACAGCTTTGTCAGAGAAAAGATTTCTTCCTGTTATTTAATATTCATAAAATTCACAGCACTTAAAGACTAACAAATTTTACATGTGATGCTTATTGACTTTCTACCTTGGTAGTTTGTAAGTTTTGGGACCTGACATAAAGTGAGGTCCCGTGCTCTCACTCATGCCATACGCCTCATACAACCAGATATCCAGGCCCAGGAAAAACTGCACCGTTTCGCTGCTGATCGGTGCAGCTCCAGAGAAGAACTTCTGACAGCAAGACAGGCCCAGCTCAGCCCGGAGCTTCTGCAGCACAAGGCTGTCAGCCAGGAAGAAGAGAAATGGTTTCTCATCATCCCTGAAAGCGTCATAAAAGTGAAATAACAACATAAATTTATATCACCTCGCTGTAAAAATGCATTTATGTATGTTGGTTTGAGGGTCATTTATACCCTTTCATCAGCTCTTACTTTTGCATACACTTCTGATTGGCTCTCAGACTGACTGACATTGCCCACGTCACCAGTTTCTTTTTCACATATCCACACTCACTAATTCCCTGCTTTATCTTCTCCATCATCTTCTCCCATACCCGCGGGACGCCCATGTGGGAAGTGGGACAAACTTCTCGCAGTGTTGTTACCAGGCTTCCCTACAATGAATTAAGTACAGACAGAGCTAGAAAACACTGTGCCAAAAAATGTATTACAAATACTTCTTAACTACTGCAAAATTATTGTGAGACAGTTGTTAGTAAAAGTAAAGTCTTATTGCTTTAACATTTAATTGAGTAAACGTTTGTTTGATGAAAAACTGTAACCTTACAAGAATTTTTCGATGCTTTTACCATTTGTGTGATCCAGGCGTTTCTATTTACCTTTAAGGCATCTGGCTGTGCAAAGTATACCAGCTCACCCCACTGGATGCCTGTCCAGAGATCATAGATCTGAGCAGCAATGTGGCTGAGAGGCAGGTAGCTCACTAGCGACTCCTGTTTAGTGTCGGCCGGCTGCATGTCCCCGGCCCTGCTGGCGTGATTGGCGGTCCATGTGATCTGAGTATTCATCACAGATTAAACCAGAAGCCCTGGTTACTTTTTTCTGCTTTTTGCAACTGCTTGCATGTAGGTATAACAGTGGCCACACGAAAGCTTACATTGTCATGACTGAGCATGACTCCCTTCGGCTTGCCCGTGGTGCCAGAGGTGTAGATCAGGACGCAGCATTGGTTGGCTCTCTGGCTGCTGCTGATGTCATCCAGAGCTTTCTCAGAAACATCGAGACCCTGCTCCATGAACTCCTCCCACTGTCCCAAAACAGCAACAAGCACCATCATAGCCTGAGCCCTGCAGGCACTCTGATCCTTGTCATTGCATGTGGTGACAGGAGAACTTACAGAGTAAAGATTGGAGATCTTCTGTTGGGGCTGTCCAGTGTACTGCACTATGGCTTTCAAATGGGGCAGTCTGTCACGAATCTATTGTATCAAGAGTGAGACATTTACCACAGCATGTATTCCATGTGTGTAAAGACCATTATATATTTAGGTTAACAGTACCTGCAGGATTTTATCCAGTTGCTTTTGGTTTTCCACCACAATAATGTTGGCTTTGGAGTCACTCGCCACATACTGGCACGCTTCTGGTGAGTTTGTGGCGTAAATTCCTGTCATAATCCCCCTGTAGGAAGAATACAGATCATTACAGAACAGCAATAGCAACAACAGTAACAACTGCACAGTGCATGTGGGTACGTATATAGGCTGAATCAGGCCAGTATTTAGTGTAATGCAAGCCTGGTTGTTGTTGCTGTGGCGTGTGTCTTTCTCACCCTGCCATGATGGCACCGACTGCAGAGAAGAACCATTCTGCTGAATTGAATCCTAGTATTGCCACTCCGTGGAATCGCTCTAAACCAAGCTGCACACATTAACAAACTTTTTTGTCTTTTCTTTTTTGCAAATCTGACAGTTGATAGTACTCAATAGTTGCCGGTTAGTATGCACTATAGACAGTAAGTTCTCTTTTTGTATAATGTACCTTCATAAAGCTCTTGGCTGCTCTCCGGCAGAAGTGATAATACTCTAAGAAGGTTATCTTTTCCCATTTGTTGTTCTTCTTGCTGGCGAGTGCATACATGTTTCCATATTTTTCAACTGAGGCTTTGAACATTTGGTGAACTGTGATAGGGTCCTCTGGACATCCCTCTTCTATTCTCAGTCTTACTGAGCCTTTAGCATCGGAGGTCCAAAGAGAATGAGCTGGAGCGAGAGGTGTGCCAGCAAACTCCTCTTCAGCGTTTTTCTTTCCTGAGATGAGAGAGAAAGCAAAACCTGAAAAATGAATCGAGTTCTTCCCTCAGAGGTATAAAAGCCACGTCTGTGGCCCTGTTAGTGTTATTCAGAACTAGGAGGGTCTGCGGATGAAGGATTTCCACCATGATCCCAGCACCACAGTGGACGTCCTCTCATTCAGCAGACCGTGTGCTCAAAACTCACCTACAGAGGCATGTTCTTCACTATCTGTCTGCTTGTGTGCCATAGACTCCCGAACACTGAAACACACAGAAACATGGGCTCCAAACAGCTCATATATACACTCCACCCTCAAACTGTGGGCTGCTGCGTCCACTACATCACATGGGTCTAATTTTCAGCCGCATTGTTTATCCGACACAATGTCAGGCTTTTGGCACAGCTAAAGCCCCCTCGCTTTGTTTGACAGAATATATTCAATGAAAGCTGAAAAGACTGTTCACTCTAGCCCATGAAAATTATCTTCATTTATTTTGTTGTCAGAAGTAAAGGTTGCAAACCTCCATCACAAAACTCTCAGTGAACTGCTAAGTGAGACTGCATTGACTTTTAGCTCCCATTCATTATCTGTATACTCACATCGTGGTGGCAGAGAGCCATTTTAACACAAAGTGGACAGGAACATTCATTCAAAGTTCATTCATCCAAAAGACTGACAAAAGAAGCAATTGTTAATTATATTATATTCTTTGTATATAATGTGCATAGCCTTCTATAGTTGATTTTATTTTGTATCTCTTTGTCCTACTTGTTCTGCTTTCTACCTCTCCTTTTTTCTTCTGCTGCTGTAACATGTGAATTTCCCCAGCGTGGGATAAATAAAATCTTATCTAACAGAAGAAGTGCCCAGGGACAAAATCTGAAACGAATGTCATTACACTAGTTTTGTATTGTAGTGAATTTTGCTAACTAGTTAATCTGGTTCATTCAGTCTTAACTGAAAAGCATTACAACCTATGCCAGAGCTACGTAATATGAATTGTAAACTTCTGTTTATAAGTATTAGTCTGATGAGACTACAGCATCTCCTCATTCTTTAAATTAAACAAAACAAAAAATGTTAATTTTTTCTCATATTTTCTTACCTTTGCTCAAGTTGATCATCTCCCTTCTCTTTATCAGGAAATTCCATACTGCCAGTATGGTAGTCCTGGTTGTGTGGCTATAGGTTTTGCAGGACCAAGCCTCTGGATTTGCTCAAAAGAGACACTTTTTAATATATTTCTTTCTGGACAAATGCACCCTTTAATAGCACGTATTTTTCAGAAGCTGGGAAACTAAAAAGACATGCAGTGTTGAACTGCATGAAGTCGGTAATGGTTGCGAAACAAGTCAGAAAGTCCACGTGTGCACTGCATTGGAGCGATCGCTCATGACCATGTCCAGAATTTAAATTAGCTCAATCTTTTCATATGTAAAACAGTGTGATTATAATCTTCTCTTAAATCTTACACAGAAAGGTAAAACCCAAATCATGACAATACTACACTTTCACCTTTGGCCAAGGTTATATATCAGATAGGAATTATAATAGCGGGATATTTAACCTTAGTGTTCCAAAGGTTGATCAGTTGTGTTTGCATGGCTCCTACATTACAGACGATCTCTTCCTCTTCCTGTGGTCTTTAGCTAGTAAAAGCAATACCTTCACATGTTAAACTTTGCACTTCATACAGTCATCATTGCAGTCATTGGTGTGCCATATTTCTGGCAGTTATTTCGAGTTCTGTCCCTATCCTAGGAGTAGGTGGCACATACTTATCAAAGTGAATTTCCAAATTATCTTAAAAATAAGATAGATCATCATGTCATTATGTCACCGGAAGAAGCTCATTGTGTCAAACTGAACTGCCTTTTTTAAGCCCTTCTGATCTCTACCAAAGTAAAATTTTGAGGTACTTCACCAGCTGCAACATTAATGCATCAGTAAATAGAATCTAATAAACTATATATTATTCTGAAATGGGATATTCTGTATAATACTTTTACTTTGAGTACTTTGAGGGCATTTTGCTGCAAGTGGGCTATTTTTGAATGCATGACTTTTACTTGTGAAGTATTTCAACACTGTTGCATTTGTGCGTTTTTAAGTAAAAGATATTCCACAATTGCTTGACCCACTGCGCTTTAATCAACAATACACCAAACCAAGCTAATATAGACTAAGAATAGGTCAAGTTATGTAGAAAGCCGATCTAGCTACTTCTGAGCTCCTCCCTCTCCATTCCTCCTGCCTTTTTTCACTGGGGTCCAGCCAACGAGACTTCCGGCCCCTTCTTCCCAGAGCCCTCCAGAAAGTTCTGTACTGTGTTGCGGCTACAAGAACCAGCCATCTTCCTTCTCTAGCTCAGAGATACTCGAGCGAAAGCCAGGGCTGTTGTAACACCTGGTAAGTTGGTACGCTATTCTGGAACTTGAAAGAATATTTAGCTATGCGGAACATAAATGCTAGCGGGTTCATTCAAGCTTGACGTGATATTAAATAGTAGCATTTTAGCATGTGGTTGATAGGGATTGTAAAACGTCCACACGTGCTGCCGGCGAGGTGTTTTGAGGCATAGTTATGTCACTGTATTCCTTCCACGTGTTAACACTATTTCTTACGTTTTCAGGTTAAGTTTAACTGTTGTTCTTGCTAATGTGAACTTTGTTGTTGGGTAATGGTAGCTAACGTTAATTTTTGAGTTACGTGGCTACTAAGCTAACTGAAGCATTGGGTCCTAAACGCTAACCTCATGGACAAAATAGTAAGTGGCAGCTTTACGTAACGTGCTATTGTGTGTCTGGTTTATGTTTTAGCTAGACTGTCACCATGGTTCACGAAACCGGCTACTACGATCTTTTGGGTGTTAGCCCCCAAGCCACACCGGAGGAAATCAAGAAAGCCTACAGAAAACTCGCATTGAAATATCACCCCGATAAGAACCCCAGTGAAGGAGATAAGGTGAGTTAGCTACATATAGCTTTAGAGACATTTGTGCGGTTCCTGTAGCCGTTTATGGACTGATAGAAATGACCTGTCTAATTTTAAACTGCACGCCTGGTTGAATTGACAGCAGGAACTTTCTGGAATGATCTAGTCGCGGCTCCTGTGCTGAGGTGCCGGAAGATTAGCCCTCCCTGTGTTGAAATGCCTCAGGCTCCGACGTCAGGAGGTTGAGAAATTAATCAAGTGGTTATTTACTGTCCTTGTAGGCTCAACAGTAAAGGGCTCCTCTCATTCAGTGTCATTGTCAGAAAATATGCTGAAAATGAAGATAAAAGGTCAGGAAAGATTAAACTAATATCAGTCATTACCACTTGCTAGCAGTGGTTGAAAGTAAGTACATTTACCCAAATACACAAGTATTTCCATTATGTGCTACTTTACTCTTCTTCTCCACTACATCTTAGAGGCAAGTATTGCACTCATTACAGCTTTAGTTAAGTTTCTTTTCAAATAACAAATTTTTCATACCCTTCCTGTTTGGTGGCATCCACAAATCTTGGTGATTTTCAATTTGCATTTTTCTGATGAACTGAAGGACTAGGTCTTCATTTAAGAAAATTGTCCTATTTTTTTAAGTTAAATTATTTAAAAACCATGATAACTTGACTTTTCAGAGATGCCAGGTTGTCACATGACAGTGACACTACAAATATATGATGATCTTAGAGAATATGATGCATTTCCATAGATTACTCTAACCTACAGCATGTAAAGTATTTAAATTAGCTCAACTTTAAACAACTACAGCAGTAAAGTGCAGCATACATGTTAATGCAACAGTAATATTACTCTGAAAGCATATATCTATGTACTTTTGATGCTTTAAGTAAATTTTGCATGATCTTGCATACTTTAACTTGAGTAAGGTTTTGAATGTGGGACTTTGGTGGTATAGCTACTTGAAAGACCACATCAGAAATAATGTTTTTTTGTTTGATTTCTACAGTTCAAGCATATATCTCAAGCATATGAGGTGCTGTCAAATCCAGAGAAGAGGAACTTGTACGACCAAGGAGGAGAACAAGCAATCAAAGAGGGGGGCATGGGTGGAGGATCTTCTCCAATGGACATTTTCAACATGTTCTTTGGAGGTGGAGGAAGGATGCAGAGAGAGAGAAGAGGTACAATATATTGTAGCACTGTTTTATAGGTAATCTAGCAGCAGGCTTTTATTTATATTAATAAACTTATGTAACTTTAATTTTTATCTGCTTTTCCTGTAGGGAAGAATGTTGTCCACCAGATGGGTGTTACATTAGAGGAGATGTACAAAGGCACCACCAGGAAGCTTGGACTTCAGAAGAATGTCATTTGTGAAAAATGTGATGGTACGTAGTGTTGTATTGTTTTCGTTTTGTTACTTTAACCCTTTATACAATAAGTGTTGTAAAAGTAAATGACATTATCCTGGTTATTACAGGTTATGGTGGCAAGAAAGGTGCCTTGGAGAAGTGCTCAAATTGCAAAGGTAAAGGAGTACAAATCAAGGTGCAACAGATTGGTCCAGGCATGATTCAGCAGATCCAAAGCATGTGTTCAGAGTGCCAGGGACAGGGCGAGAAATTTAACTCCAAGGACCGCTGCAAAAACTGCAACGGACACAAAGTAGAACGCACTAAGAAAATTCTTGAAGTTAACATTGACAAAGGTACGTACCTTTTCCTCCCCTAATCTAAGTTTTTTTGTTTGGTTTTTTTTTTTTGAAAGTTGTGTTAATGTGATAAATGTGTTGTGCAGGTATGAAAGATGGTCAGAGAATTACATTCCATGGAGAAGGTGACCAGGAACCTGGACTGGAGCCTGGGGATGTAATCATTGTGCTGGATCAGAAGGATCACCCCGTCTTCCAGAGACAAGACGACAATTTGATGATGACAATGAACATCAAACTTGTTGAGGCCCTGTGTGGTTTCAAGAAGACCATTCAAACATTAGACAGCAGAACAATCGTCATCACCTCACTGCCAGGTAATTGATTGGGATCAGCTGGTCCCCAGTGCTGGTTTGTTTTTATATATTATATGCAATTCAGATTTCTTGAACATGTGTCTTATCAACAGGTGAAGTAATAAAGCATGATGACATCAAATGTGTTCAGAATGAGGGCATGCCAATTTACAGAGATCCTTATGAAAAGGGACAGCTAATCATTCAATTCCAGGTAAGAACAGGAATGCAAAACATTTCACCAGTGTGACACAACTCTGGATCCAATTTTCTTCATTGTTGAGAATTTCATCTCATTGTAATTTATCCCGCAGGTGGAATTCCCAAAGAAAGGTTGGCTCCCAGAGCATCTCATGTTCCAGCTGGAAAGATTGCTTCCTCCCAGGGAGGATGTGATGATAACTGATGACACAGAGGAGGTGGAACTCAGTGAGGTGGATGTGCAGGCACAACAGAGAAGCCACAGTAGGGAAGCTTATGAGGAAGATGAGGAGGGTCCCAGAGGTGGAGTGCAATGTCAAACACAGTGATCAAAGTCTGATATAAAAGAAAATGTTGTAGAGCATGTATGGGGTTTTTTTTGTTGATTTGGATTTTGGACTCTCCTTTACACAAATGCCAGTGGAGCATTCACTTCACATTGTGCTCCCCAATCTATCAAAACTGTATTTTGGTGTTATTGTTTCCTCTGTTCTGTATTTAAGATCTGTGTCTTTTATATGTATGTTTCCTAAGAAATCTATGGCACAGACACTTTCATTTCGTCCGACTTAAATGCTTTCTGTGAAGGTAATTTCAGTCACGACAAACCTTTTGGGTTATTTATCAATAAAAGTCCCAGAACGCCTCAACTTTTATAACAGCTTTCTTTATTGACTCATTCAGATTTGATTTTTAGCATGTTGCATATTAAAAAATGTCAAGTTTATAAATGTATCATAAAAGTTGAACATCTGTACAGAGACAGAACCTGTCATTAGTGAATGCACAACTACATTGTAATCAATGGAAAACTAAGGGATTTATCAACAGCATGGCTTAATTACAGACATGATTACGTGCAATCCCTTTTTAATGTTGCTTCCTCCTGAAAGAACAACCTGTAAAGCAAAAATTAAAATGAGTTAGATGGCCCTCTAAGGCAGTGGTACTTTATACTCTTGATTTTAACAAAGAATACAGCATTAGCAATAACGAGGTATTTCATGGATGTTTTACCCTCTGTCAGTCTGGCCTTTCCTCCTTTTGGCTGGCACAACACAGTGGAGCATCCCACACACAGAACCACTGTCTGTGCATGGCTGAACACAGTGGTAATCTTGTAGCAGCCTGCAAAAACAGTATTTAACAGGCCAATCGTATTAAAAAATGCACTTAACTGAGACATTTATAAATACCATGTATATGTGAAAGGACAAATGGCCTAAAATTACTGCTTTAAGTCTAAAAATCTACTCTTGATATACCTGGGCACTTCACATCCATAAAGTAAGAGTTAGGAGTCTGAACAAGTCTTTTCTTTTTATGTTGTCTTCTCTCGTGGTCAATGGTTGGGTGGAGGAGGTCTTTAGCCAGCTAAAACAAATGAGAAACAAAAAAGTCAGAGGTGATATTAAGTTAGACAGTGGAAGTTAGCAGTAGTGTTAGCAACAGTGATTTTAAAGGATTCGCAGTAACGTCATATCAAGCTAATTAAGGTACATTATTTTTCTGAACTCACCATTTCTTTTAGACATGCTAATAATCTCAACGCTACTCCTGTGATCAACAAGGCAAGTGGCCGTCTACTACCTTTTCCAATATACACTCAACACGGCATTTACATCCAGATTGTAGCTAACATTTTAGCAATACCATGAACGATGGAAAACACTGTGCCGCCAATACACAACAAATCGTTTTTCTTCTAAGTAATTTTAGTTAAATTGGCTTTGTGTTTGTAAACCGGTAAAAAAAAAAAACGTAGAGTGCCTGTTGTAAAAAAAAAATGTTTTTAGGTACAGACTGTTTCTTGGCCCGAAGTTTCTACGTTACATGTTCTGTTGCATACGCATTCGATACGGTCGCATTTCAGCAAGTAGTCGCCACCCGTGCCTGACATTGCTATGTTAGCTTACTTTCACTCCATGTGCTGCAGCTACATACCAACAACACAACTTCGAGGTTTGACACAGCACCAGCGTACGACGCTGGGGTCTCGATAGTAAAAAAGAACAGACAGCTGACAACACTGTATATTAATTAAGACTAAACAAATGACCACAAACATTGCAACTTACAGGCATTTTCAGTGTGCTAGGCTCGCTTTGCTGCGCATACGTGGGCTTGTTGAACAGAAACCGGAGCTGTGTAACAGCAGGAACTGAGGGGCTGAGACATCCCCGAGCGTTGTCGAGAGGATATTATAAAAACCTGAGAACGGCCTTCAAGGAAACTTCATTAAAAGTTAGGTCTTAGGCTAAAAAGGTAGAGAGTCTCGGCGAGGATCCAATTCCTTTGGTTTTTCAGCATAGAGAGGAATTATGGACGTTTTTGCCATTTTCTCATGGACTCCTCACACGAAAAAATCCGGAGTTTGTTGCAGATACAGAGACGATATTTCATTTTCATGTCATTTTTCAATGTTTTATATAGTCCAGATTATAGCAGACTTCATACAGTCTGCCTCCGAGCTCTTGCGCTTTTTGGTTCTGAGCATCAAGTTTAGGCAAACAATTTTTGACAAGAGCATGAATTTTGTGTCCGTGAAGGCATTTTTTATGAAAAAGGAGAAGAAAAAGCAGATTTTTATGTTTGCTTTTATAATTTCAAAACATTACTTGAGGCATAGCCCGATAGGAAACCCATAAATATATGGTAAGTTGCTGTCACCTCATAATTGATTAAATTTGATACGAAATAACAATCACGACGCAGAGTCCAGCGACTCACCCCTTTAAACTACACGGCCCACAATGCATAGCAGAACGTGACGTCACTCATTTCGGCACCGGGCTGCTGCCAGACTGCTACCGACAGCTGAGGACTTCCAGACGTGGGATCCCGGCACAGTACGGCCTTATATCGTCGAAACGTTGGAGTCTACAGTGTGTTTAAATGGCGAAAACGTACGATTATCTCTTCAAGCTGTTGCTCATCGGAGACAGCGGAGTCGGCAAGACATGTCTGCTTTTCAGATTCAGCGAGGACTCCTTCAATACCACCTTCATATCCACAATAGGTGAGTACCCTGCAGCCGCCCCTCAGCACCGGTCTGACATAATGCATGCTTAGATGAACGGTACACATTTATTTATTGCGCTTTGCCATTGGTGATCAATATGTTGTCTTAGTTACACCTATAGCGTGGTATTTATTTTTTATTATATTACACAGACATACTGTGTTTAAGGTGCAATCACTGCATCAGAGCAAGACAATGGGACTGAGAGACCAATCATAATGATCGCCTGTCCTTGATGGCTCATCGCTACCTGTAAGGTTAAATATAGAATGAGGTCAAAACTGTAGTCATGATGTTCAACTACCTTTTTGACATGAGAAGCCTTTTTTTCTGTTCCATTCAGAATTGTTATATCCTCTACAAAGCACAGTATACTTAATCTGTCAGTGTTGCTGTGACATTGAATGATGTCCTCCTACAACTTGAATGATTAAGAGCATTAATAGTTCTTTTAGTTTACAAAGGGCAGCTGCTTGTTGCAGAAGTGCCCAGGCATGTGGAAATAGTTTTATAATGTGTAACTAATCAGCGCAGTGAGCATCAGTCTCTGTTTGTTTATTCAAATGCAGGAATAGACTTCAAAATCAGAACAATAGAGCTGGACGGAAAAAGAGTCAAACTTCAGATTTGGTGAGTGTTTGTGGGCTTTTTTTCTCTTTAAAAAAATCTGGGTGTGACACAGTCCTGCCCATTTGCCACTGACGTTGATTTGCTGTTTTCAGGGACACTGCAGGCCAGGAGAGGTTTCGCACCATCACTACAGCTTACTACAGAGGAGCAATGGTAAGTCTGCATCCCACACTTCCTCCCTTTGGGTTTATCTTACATATAAGAGGATCTGAGGTATTGTTAGTGAGGATGACTGTTTTTCTTCACAGGGCATCATGTTGGTGTATGACATCTGCAATGAGAAGTCCTTCGAAAACATAAAAAACTGGATTAGAAATATTGAAGAGGTGAGCTCTAAATCAAAGCGACTATTGTTGCATTAATTTCATTTGTATTTGGTAGAAATTGCTGCTTGATAGTGTTGCTGTGCACTGAGAGTTATGTACTTACAGCTTAATATAATGAGTCTTTTAACTTCTCCCAGCATGCCTCATCTGATGTGGAGAAGATGATCCTGGGTAACAAATGTGACATGACTGACAGGAGACAGGTGTCCAAAGACAGAGGTGAAAAAGTGAGTCTCTGCAGCCAGTCTTTATTAAAAAGCAGTCTCAAATGAACTGAAATGCTGTGAATTTCCATTTTGCACTGAGTGGCACTAACATTGTATTTTTTATCTCACTTAGCTGGCTATTGATTATGGAGTTAAGTTCTTGGAAACCAGTGCAAAGTCTAGCTTAAATGTAGAAGAGGTAAGCAATAAGGTTTGAACCCTGAAAGTATCACATAACATGATAAATATGTATATTAACAATTTGTTTTGTTATCCTGTTTTCCATTCTAGGCATTTTATACCATGGGAAGAGACATCTTACATAACCTGAGCTCAAAGACAGTAAGTGGTTCAGAGAATCTTATAATAGATGCTAAGGGTGTAAATTCCACATGTCTTGTATAGTTTCAGTTTGATTTAATCACTGAAATCTCTTGAAACAGTCTTCTTACCCTCCAGACACCATTTCTCAGACGAGAGAAGAGACTAGCTGATAAAAATGTTGATAGGGTCATCTAGGCTGCTTTCAATCACTTCTGCACTCACAGCAATTCAGCTTTGCCAGCAGTAGAGTCAGAATCGGCTTTATTGGCAACATATGTGTGCATATACAAGGAATGTCACTCGGAGTGCTTAGCGGTCTTTCTTTAACCTGTGTTCCACCTCTCACACTACAAAGAGACCACAGATTGGTTAATGTTGTAGTCAATTATCTCTTAAAAAATGCAAGAATCGAACATTCTTCAAACATAATGCAGTAAAGGAGGCTGCTCTTTATTATGAAGATGCATATATTCAAGCTTGAACACTATTATTGAAAACCTAATTTTTAAATTGACATTAGTGTATTAATAGTACTGCAATGCACAAAACATTTTTTTGAAAGGCTGATAACCAGCTTAATGATAATGTTTATTCACTAGTATAAATGCTTAATGTGAAGCCCTACTTGTTTAGCACTGTATTTAGATAGATAGATAGATATACTTTATTTATCCCAAGCTGGGAAATTGCATTATTGCAATTATTACATTTCTCTACTATCACATCTTTCCCTCCCAGACTGACAACAATGCCGGAGGATCAGGCAAACCAGTCAAGATCACAGAGAAAAAGTCGAAGAGAATAAAACTCTTGAAGTGTTCGCTCCTCTAGGCCGCTCATGTCTAGTGTTTGCGGCTCTAGCTTGACTTTGCTGTTTGGGAGGGTTCCTTCCTGCCTCCCGGATGACCTCGCTGCAGCGGAAGCAGCGGTCACATTCAGAGGGCCCTACTGCCAGCTGAAGCTCACAGGTTCATGAGTGGTTGAGATGCCATCCTGATCTGCTGACCAGAAGAGGATCAGTGAGGAATGAGGCCTGTATATCCGCTCATGCAAAAGACTTGTGCGTGAACGCCAGCATTGGTTTGTAGCTGGCCCTGCAGCCTCTGCTCACAGGAGGCAGTGATTCTGCTGGCATATATAATACCTCTGTTGAATCTTATGAGAATATCTAAGTTACACGTAGTTGTCTTATGATTTATTTTATCTTTCATAAATTGTAGCATTGTTTTATACAAACTACCTATTGTCATATTTACTACTGTGATGCTGCGAGATGGACATATCAAGTCTCAGCATTGATTGTATTTGTGTAAATTCATGTATATCAGTATGCCTCTTGTCTCCTGTTGCACTGGCATCATTTGTATTTGTTCATGTATGCCTATAAGGAGTCACAGAATTGTGATAGAAAGACAAAAATATGTATAAATATAATCGATTTTTATTCTTTTTAATGAAACCTTTATTTATACAGGTTTCTGTGTCAAAATGAAAAAAAAGAGAGGTTGTTTGTTTCCTGGGGGTTGTACTTACTACATATTGTTGTGCGACCATCAGTATTTGCATGAAAGCCGTCGGGATACCTCTGAGTGGATCAGTATTAAGCACATTTTACAATATCTGAAAATACAGTGTTTACAGACAGTATTTGAAGGTGTCATTTGTATGTAGGAAGTTCATGTTTTTGCTGTTCACATGTCAGCACAACTAACTGTTGTGTGCATACTTTATTTTCATTTAAACTGTGGACATCTAACCAGTTCCCTTGACATCTCCAGCTTTAAAAGACATGATGGGGAAAGCTGTAATGTTAAAGATTGTAGCTACTGTATGTTACACCAATGAAAACGTAAAGACAGTAAAGAAAGTGGATCTTTAAAAGAGAGATGTTTGTTGATTTTTACTACTCTGCACTGACAGCTAACATTTACTGCATCGTTGAAATCTTAAAGAGCTTGGGAATGAGTTTTCGTCACTGTCGTTCTATTTTTTTTAATCATTGTTGTGAACACAGTTTCATAAACTCAGTAATGGTCTCCAGTCGATGGTAAGTTCCCTTAAATTTCACAGTTCTCTGCCTCTCTGGTAGCATTCAGTTCATCTTCCTCATTTTTTTTTCCTCATTCTGTTGTCCTCTCTTGCTGCTTTCCCCTCTCTTGTTGCTCCTATTTCATCTCTTGTGCATCATCTTCTCTCTTCTCTGCCTCCATCTTCTTTCCCGCATCATCCACCCTGCAGGCTTCTGCAAGGTCTCTCTCACTGCTGGAGGCTCTCGGCTCCTTGTTGACCGGCGAGAACTTTGCTTTCCTCTCGCTTTCGTTCCAGCTCTGTGACCTGTGAGACGGCATATACTTCTGATTGGCTACAGTCAGATAGTCAGCCGAGTCTGAGAGGTTTCTCCTGGCCTTCGCCTTTGTTTGGTCTACCGCTGGCTCCGCTGCTGGAAGAGCTTCTTTTCTTTCTAAAGGAATATGATCAGTCTGGGTCGCCTCTTTTTTAAGCTCCGCAGGTCCAGCACCGGTTTGGAACTGCTGGGCAAGAGTTCTGACTGTTGAGACTTTAGGAATGTGACCAAAGCCGGTGGGCTGCACCTGGTACTCCAAGTTTGCCGGCCACTGATTTGGTGTTTTAATGATCTGTTCCACCACTGATCTGTAGTCTGGAGGTTGCAGCGCCTCATCCCCTGCTTCGGCTGGGTTGTAGACGATGCTGCTCATAGCTCTCTTCTTTGTGATAGGGGATGTCTGGCTTTCGCTTTCAGTGGGGATATATCTCAGTGATTTAGTCCTCTTTGGGGAAGAGGGGTTTGTCGGCGGCAGTTTGGCCTTCTGTGTGGGTTCAGCTGCGACCTCTGGTTCATCAGGCGGGCTGACAGTGATGGTGCTCATAGCCCTCCGCTTCGTCAAAGGAGAGGTGGGTTGGTCTTCGACTGGGTAGTATCGCAAGGATTTAGTCCTTTTTGGAGGGGAAGAAGGCCTTAGTCTGTTCATATCCGTTAGTCTATCTAGCAGCATTGTGCTGCCTTGTCTTATGTTGCTTATGGTCTCTTGACTTGATGCTACAGAAGCAGGCTTTTGTTCGCATGGAGATATGAGGATGTCCACACATGAACTTGGCCGTGACCTCTCTAAACCACCGACCTCTAAGGTTTGCCCACCTTCCTTTGTGTTGAGAGCACAGCTACTGGAGGCTTGCCGCAGACTCCTCTGTCTTTCTACACCAGTTTTAGTTGTCTCATCTGTGTCCTTCTGCTTCGCCGCAAACTCCTCCATGTCCATGTGGAAGCGGTAAAGACTGTAACCATCAGCGCTGTTAATGCTGCCCTGGCGAAGCAGGGAGGAGGGGTCGCACACAGAGGAGTTTCGTGAATAGGTTCTGGTGAGCTCCAACCTGTCCACCCCTGCAAGCTTTTCGAGGGCGACGGCCATTCGTCCGTGGATCTCCTCCAGTTGGGCCAGGCGCAGATCCACAGTCTGCAGGGAGGCCTTCATGGTGTTCTCCCTCTCATTAACCTCCTCCAGACGCATGGACATATTCTCAACTCTGCCAGGAACACCAGAGAAAAAAAGGTTTAAGTATAAACTGCAGTCAGCAAACATACAAATATCTAAGCTACCTGAAAAGGTGGTTCACCTTTCTGAAGTAACCTTGATGCGTTCGTCACTGGAGGACTGCTGCTCGTCCTCTTTCTCACGGAAATATTCCTCCACACACTGCTCTTCAAACTCGTACAGACTTTTTAGCTCTTCTGGATTCAGCCTAAGCTCTGGTAGAAACAAATGATGACATGAAGTCAGTCAGTGTGTTTCAATTAGGACCAATATTGTTCTGTAAGTTTCTATTTGTGGGCTACAGCATGATCCGATTTTTATCTTAGATCCTAATTTTACAGACTTCTAAGTCTATCATGTTATATTGTGTGCATTTGTTTTGTGACTAACTGAGTCCGCGGTCCTTCTCATCCAGCTCGCCGTCTTGTCTCTTCTTGGCACATCGGCGAAAGAGCCTGTTGATGAGGATGTAGAGGTGGCTGAAGATGATGAGTGGTGGCGGCAGGATGGGTCGGTCGTGGAACGTCATGATCAGCTGATACCGCTGGAACTTCCACACCTGGTTGGAAATGGACTTGACTTCAAAGAAAGTGTTGCTGTGGGACAAGAAACCAAGAGCAGTGAGTGCACGCATTAATAGCCGACGTGTCTTGGAAAATAATAGAGCAGGTAGACATTGGAGCATATACCTACTTGAACACTGCAATGAGCAAGTTGACCAGAAGAATGTTTGCCACGAGAAGGTAACAGGCCATTATAGCGGGTGTGAGCCAGGCGCCGGGGATACAGGGAGGCAGTTTTTTCCCATCCTCATCATATAAATGTTCACCACATGGAGCTGTGGGGAAAGTTACAGACATATAATTTAATCTGAGATCCTAAACTAACTGATTTGAATTGCATTCTTGACTTAAGCACTACTCACGGTTGATCTCCATTGCATAGACTTAGACAAATCCCAGAGAAGCGCAGTCATGCAGAAACACGGAGAGAGCGTTAAAATCAATAAACATAGGATTTTTACATCATACTTCTGTCAAGGTCAAGCTCATGTCCATTAAACTGGGGACGGCAGTCATAAAAATGTTTCTCCAAACGGCCAGCGATCAAACAGTAGAGATAATCGATGTACTTTATGTCTCTGGCATCTCGTTATACTTCATCTTTTGTGGTTAATCTGATTTTAAAATTAGTTTACAGCTTGCTTCAGCTATATCAAGAATGTTGAGCATTTGTTATAAAGACTGAGGGAATCACACATGCTGCTTTCAGTATCAATGGTAAAACAGATGTATTGGCAACTTCTTCAGAAATACTTAAAGTTATAACCCTCCTAATATACACTTTTCAGTAGCTGCTTGTTGCCTTCACCCTGACAGAAGACACACTGACAGACAGAAAAAACTTGAAGGCAGATGATCACGATTGAGGAGATGAGATAATAATACCTATCATGCTCTTCCTCAATGCAAAACTACAACTGAGTTAAGAGCCTACTGTGAATGTGCCAGCAGAGGGAGACAAAGTATTGAGGGGTGTCACAGTGCAGCACAGAATTTTAAACAAAGAAATTAATGTGTCACTGATCATCTGCCCAGAATCAGGAAACAGAATCTTACTATGAATTCTAGTCTTACGGTCTATCGAGTCCGCAAAAACCTCTCCATAGATCATCCAGTAGGGCATGTAGAAAATGTTCCTGGCCAGGCGCCATGTCGGCTCTTCATCAGGGTGAAGGATGGCTTGCCGAGCCACCCCGAAGCTCATAAGCACCACCAGCATGATCACCACAAAGTACATCATATCTATCATCTGAAAGAAGCAAACAGAAAGTTGAACTTCTATTCATATGCACGTCACGTGTGCCATGTTTCACATTAATTGTTCAGCTCAGAATGAAACACAAGATGTAATTACCATCTTCCCTATCATCATCACATAGGGTCCCAGGTATTTGTTGACTCCAAAGATGTCCAGCACGCGAATGTACCAGAAGATGATGTCTATACAGTAGATGACCCTGCCGTAGCCCATGTAAGGTTCATGCTGCAGCCGTAGCATTAGCCCAAGAAGGAAGGTGGAAATGGCGACCAGGTCTGTGATGTTCCAGTACTCCTCCAGCCACACGCTTATCTTCTGTTTCAGCTTCCCTGGCTCTGACATCAGAATCTAGACGCCAGGGTTTGAAGGTCGCGCCGAGAGCACAAAACATCTTTAACACATACGGTATAATGGCTCGACTCAGAGCAGATTGGTCGTATTTAATGGCTTTTACCTGTCTGACTTTTTCAGTTCCGAGTGTGAGGATATATGCAATGACAGTCCACTCTTGTATAGACGGCCATCGCTCCATTTTCACCAGGATTATGTAGTTGTACAACATCAGGTAGCCCAGATAGGAAATCTGTCAGAAGGACAAAAATACCAAAATGTTAGCACTTAAGTCACCACACTTTGCATTAAAATCTTCTTCTTTTCATGAAGGAAACTTACAGTGTTGAACCAGAATTTGGTGAATGGTGCGTCGTAAAACTCAAAGAACCTTTTGCCAATGGGGATTTTGCGAACATTAGCACTGCCCTCCTCTTCGTCTCCCTTTCGGGAAGTTGCATCAGCATTAGGGTCCTACAACATAACATCAGACTCTGTTTCAGCTTATCGTTTTACAAACTTAACTCCTAAAGTAAATGAATCAGGATAGTGAGTGTGAACCTTGCTGGATTTTGTGTCATCGTCCTTGTCTTTTCCCTCTTCTTTGCCTCCGGCTGCATGATAGGATGCGTCATCTCCAAGACGGAAATCCAACAGCAGAATCAGAGGAGGAAAGATGATTCCCAGAATAACCTAGGCAAGAAGATTATCACAGTTTTTATAAGATACACTGAGTTAGTTGTTCATTTACAGTGAGTTATTTTACTCATGCTGTAATACTACAAATATTGCAACCAGTGATGTCGTTATTATTTTTATGAAATATTTTTATGGATGCCTAAAGGGAAAAACATTTTGTGATGTCAACCTTGAGGCCGGGATTTTTGCCAATCCTTAAACAGCCCATCCACATGTCTGTGAGCAACATCTGGCTGCAGGTGTGGGCAATGAAGTCACGTTGCTTAGCAGCCACGGCCAGCTTCAGGCAGGTGGAGTTGCTCCAGTTAACCAGCTCATATGTTAAGAGTTTCATGGCCACCTGTTCGTCATGCTTGTAGGACTGGTCCAGCAACTCGTAGGCCAGCTGGCCAAATTCTCTGTAAAACAATAATGATGATTTATACGTAGCGCTTCTCAGAAGAGTTTGAGGTCACATAAGAGCTAATAAAACAAAAACATAATTGCAGAAGTATTAAAAGCAAATGAGAAGTCCAACTTGTGACTCTCCACTCCCTAGATGTTACATGTACTGACTTGGAGTTGTTCTCCAGGTCTTGAGAGATGTCATCCACCAGTTCACTCTCTGAGCACTCATGGGCCATGGCTTTGTACAGTTTACAGGCCACCAGGGCTTTCGCCATAGCCTCTTCTCCACGCTGCCAGAGGAACAGCGCCATCTTCTGGCGCTTCATCAGCACCGCCCACAGCATCAGCTCGTGGAAGGGGTACTTGAATCGACAGACCTCTGGATCATCCACATCAATTTCCACCTCTTCCTCTTTCTTCTTTTTGGCCTTTTTCTTGCCTTTTGTTCGAGGTTCATCATCCTAACAAAATGAAAAAAATGGCTGTAGATTACCGGTACTCAGTTGTACGTGGGTTGTATTGTTACGTGACAGTATGTTGTTGTAGAAAGGAGAGCCCACCTCCATTCCTAGAAGCTTCAGAGCCTTTGGCTGCAAGAAGAGAACAAAACATGATCATTAATATCAATTGTTGCTTAACATGATGAACACACCATTATCAATTATTTTCTTCCACCCATGCGTACCCTTTTTAGTCCGTACAAATTATTGTAGAGGTTGCGGAAAGCCTTCCTGGTGTAATTGCTCCTATAAGCTCCACCCATGAAGCACTCTAGCACCAGCCCAATATCAATCAAAGTGATCTGATAATCTGGAGGAAGGTTTCCCTGCAGAACCACCAGAGAAATATATGATATAGGAAGTGTACAGACTGAAATGTTAGACATTGTGCAGCAAGAACATCTGATGGGAAAGATCATTTTTACCTTTTTGACGTCTCGAACCACAGCATTTAGTGTATTAGCAGGTCCAAGTTTCTGAGAGGAGAGAAAGAACAGGTTTAGATATACATAAGTGTCAACCTTTTTTATAAATATATATATGTCAGTCCTGTATTTTGAGAGATTCAAAGTTGGTCTTATTTTCATTTGCTGCAGTGTGCCAGGCCCACCGTGTTGTATAACTCCTCCAGTCTGGGAATGGTGAGGAAGTGGTGAATATTGACCCCATTCTCAAGGAGCAGTTTCACAAAATCCACTCTGTCCAGCACCAGAGCATCCATCATAGCCTGCTCCAGAGAGTTCACCTAAGACAGAGTAATAGATAAGACAAAGAAATTATTATTTACATATTACAGCATTCATTATATTCTCATATCTGAAAATGAAGTGATAGCCTTTGTCACAAACCCCGCTCTTACCCAACGAATCAACTCCAGCTTCCTCGGGTCTGTTTCCTCTGGAGGTTCAGGCTTTGCCTTTCCCTTCCCCTTCCCCTTCTTTCCTCGGGTTTTGTTGCGAGGAGCACTGGCAGGACTCTTTTGCTTCTCCTGGACCGGGGCTGCAGAGCTTGTAGTGTTGGCGATAGCACCGGCAGGCTGATAAAGTAAATAAATAAGCTTTAACGTAGTAGTCTCTTTTCTGTAGCATCACTTGGTTACATTTAAAGATCCTGTCCAGACATGTTTGAAGGCATATAAAAACACTCTGCTTTGAATAATTCATTAGTCAGTGAAAACAGACTTCAGACTCTGCACATACGTCATTCTACACAGTGAAGAACATCCAAGCGAAGCAGCAACAAGCGTAACACACTTTTGAGTGCACGATCATTTTAAACAACCATATTTCAAATGACTTTTTGATTTTCAAAACTGAATTCTTTCCTTTAGTAACAAATACATCCTGGACAACTTTGCAACTGCCGCGCACTCGTGTGGATTGATTCATTTACATGTGAGATGTGAGCACCACTCACTGGTAAATTGTGTCCATAAACAAAGATGTGATTGCGGGCAATATCCACCCTGTTCCAGGCCAGAGCCAAGCTGAGCTGGTCTGCCGCTGAAGCATTCGTGCCTGATGCAAAAGAAGCAGAGGGGCAGACAGAGAGCATTTGGCATGTAGTACACTGCAAGAAAACTGTTGCTATCATACTACTATCATACTGTTGAGATAATACCTTTTAGCAAGGCAGTGAGAATGGCCATTTCAATGTCTTGTTGTCCCTCAGAGCCCATTCGAAACACTGTGATCTACATGTGAGAAAAAAAAAAACGAAAGAGAAGAAACGATTGCAGATGTGAAGCCATGCACTGCCATGGTGGACTCAGTTAATAACACACACACACACACACACACACACACACACACACACACACACACACACACACACACAAATGAATGAGTGAATTTATGCCAGGAATGTATTCCCACTCTCACTGCAGATGTAAACATGCGTGTTGTCAACTGATGGGAGATTGTTCCAGCAGGCGCTCTCACTGCAGCACTCTGTGACTGACCCTCCGAGCGCAAACAGCTAATTTACTTGTTAGTCGCTCTGATAGTGCTTTCCTTGTTATAGACTCGACTATATCAAATGAAATCACGTTGATGGGCCTGTCACATGTGCAGCCGTGATAAATGGGATAAAGTCGGCATGAATGTATGGCACGGTGCCAGAGCTGGTCTCGGGATGCGTTAGTAATGAGCGTCCCTGCATCGTGACTGAAAACTTGCTCTTTCAGACAGCTATGGGGTGCTTCTCTGCAAACAGGGCGACTTTCCGAATGGCGAGGTCCTAATTTGGTCAAACATTGTATTCTGGTGTTACATAACAGCAAATTTCTGCCTCTAAATCAGTGTTTTTATTTGTCTAACCCAGCTGTTCACATGGGATGCACTTAGGATGAAAGGATTATGCAGGGACTAGACGGTGACACTGATTCACCTGTAGGTTAGTCATGGCACTTTAGATTAAGAGCAGGCAATAGTGTGGCCTCTTAGTTGGGTATAAAGAGCTCAAACAACTTCTGGTTCTCTCACAATGTCTGTGTTGGGTATCAGTGAAAAGTAAATGGTACGTAAAAAAGCCAGCAGCGGCGTGATCTTTGAAAAAGCAGTTTAAGTTGCTTATCTGAGTGTGTTGGAGCATTAGGCGCCCTAATACAGCGGGGATAGAGGATGCAGAGTCCCTGATGAAGTGATAGCACTCTGCGGACTGAAAAAAGCCTGCCGAATGGAGAGAGAGGGGAACCTGGCTGAGGATTAGGGAGATGGATCCTCTTCTCCATCTGTGTGCTGCATGCCTGCCGTGAATGGATGAAGTAAGAGCCTCTGCTAAGCAGGTGGTAGTGTGCACTGATCTTTCCCACCCAAATGTATGGAGTCTGGAGATTATATGCGTTGGGTATTACAAACTACTAATCACATCACTTGCGCCTGCGGACATCTGCTGGAGATGCAGAAATGCTGCCACTGTTTGTGCACCACGGTCTCCGGCAAACACTTTGGAGACACACTCGCAGCTCAGGGATTAATGTGCTATCTTACCAGGATGTGTGCTTCATCGAAGGTCAAACCCCGAGCTGTATTGTTTACACTGAAGTAAACAGTTTAAACACCACGGGATTAGACACCCGCCCACCACTTTACGGCCGTGTGCTTATACGTGAGGGCTGATGGTGACCTACAGCGAAGCTGCGAATGCCCCAGATTACATGACATGCCACACATGACCGTAACAAGAAGGAGAAATGACAAGCACGTTGTGGGGATTATGTTTATTCAATATGTTAATGGAAACACACAGATGAGTGGAATGGATGAATGACGATGGAGACCAGATGTTTCACAACTCGGAAATGTTTATTGATTGACACAGACAAGCTACATTCAAACATGAGGTAACTGAAATACCTGGAGCTTTAAGTATTAACACCTTATTTTTCACTTTTATACCTCTACTCACCAGTTCCCTTTTCTTCATGCACTCCATAACCATGAGCAGGATCTGCTGCGATTGGCTTTTGCTATAGTTGAAAGTCTTCTGAATAGTCACCAAAAGCTGCTCCCTCACATCATCGTTAACCAGGCTGGAAGAGGAGATTTGAAGATGACATTTCAGCTTTTTACCGGACAAGTAATAACAGCAGAGGAGAAATCATCCAAAATCTCACCCTCCGTCCTCGGAGAACTTGTGTGCGAAGGAAATGATGTCGGAAGCTCGGCCGCTGCCGTCGCACACCACCACGGGGATGGGAGGCTCGTCTCTCAGGCTCTCCAGCGCAATGGAGATCACGTTCGGACCTCCCTCAACTATCAGACACACTAGAGGAACCCCCTGACCCAAGCCTGGAAAACACAGGCAAAAATAAGTCAGTCCTTCCATCCATCCCTCTATCGCCAACGTGTCACAGAACTTTGAGAGTGCTGAAGCAGAACATGTTGATGTGATGTGTGGACGGACAAACCGGAGGAGGGAGGGAGTGAAGTCAGTGGTGACAGCTGAGCATCCCTTTGCTGTCCCTGCCTTATCCGAGCTCCAGGCATAGGATGACAAAGGGAAGCCCACAGGTCACAGAGGAGCTCTCCATCCACATTTCCAACAAGACTCTGGCTCACACTCACACACCACGGAGGACGGAGTGGGTTCAACGTTGTCTGTGGAGCACTGTTTGACTTACGGGTGTTTATCTTCTGCAGGGAGATGTGCTTCTCCAGCAGCCGACGCAGCTTCACCTCAGAGCCGTACTTCCCGCAGGTGCCGTTGTCGGTCAGGATGAAGTGCGAGTGGCTGCTGTTGAGCACAGCCAGCTTGCTCAGTGGGTTAGCCATGGTCTGATAGGGTCTGGTTACCTGGAAAACGAAAGAGAAATTAGTTTAAAAATGTTTTATTAAGACATATTCATAAGAAGGAGGATGTTTGCGGGAAAGTGCAATGCAGCTTCAAATGTCCTCACATCTTTTCCAATGAGGTCCTCTTTGTTTTCCAGGATCCCCCATGGAGCAATTCCGATTGCGCACACCTTCCCTCGTGACTTGGAGGAATGGTCCTTTAAGGCATCTCCGACATGACGGATCACCCCTGAGATGTAAAGAGCAAAATATAGCAACATGAATTATGACTCTTTTAGCTGCCTAATGGGGCTGCATCATGGGACACACTATGGTTACTGCAGGCAAAATCCACACAGATTGTCATTTGTGATGAATTTTCCCGCAAAAGCTCTAATTACAGTGCTTAAACCTGTGACAATGGGTCGGTCAAATCTCCCCCAGGAAATTGCAGAATAGGTATTATGTAATGACAATTTAGAGCAAAGGTAATCTTCTAATGTCACAAACTGTTATTTGTTAAGTGGACATTAAAAACGTTATCCCGAACTGTACGCGTCCTACCCGTGTTGACTCCGCCCGTGAAGATCCAAGCTCCGGTGGTGACAGCAGCTTTGATCAGGCCCTTGCCAAACACTTGCTTGAGTTTGGGCTGGAGGTCGAAGTTCTGGAGACCCCCGTGCACAGAGATGAGCAAGGTGGGCAGCTCCAACTGCCAGTCCTTCACCATCAGATGCAGGAGGTTGTCGGGCTTGGTGTCATAGGAGACTCGAATAAACTAGGAAAGAAAAGAGGGGAAAAGTACAGTAGAGTGGTTTATTCCAGTCAAACCACACAGTCACTCTGTCTGCTTTAAGCCCTACATGTTTTAAGGCCACATCACATCCACTCACCTCTCTCATGCTGGTGTAGGACCAGCTATGTAAACACAGGAGTCATTTTTCAGCGGCTGAGACTCACCATGGCCTTGTTGATGAATCCTCCGCCCTGGAACTCGATTAAGCCATAGGCGTCTGTCGGGTACGTCCTGGTGTGCTTGATCACGCTCCATTTATCCTTCGGGGTGTCAATCTGCACCAACTGGTTCGCCTCCTCTACTGAGTTGGCACCAGGAGGGATGGCCACGTGCTGCGTTGTCAGCTGACCACAGGCACATCTAGACAGAGGAAGCATCGCTTTAGTGATAGCATGTCAGTCTGGGGCTCTGGGTGACCCGGTCTGTGTTGGTCATTCATGGAAAACCCTGAGCGGCGAACCATCCAGTGTTGCCGAGGGCTTGAACCACGAGTGGAAGCGAATGAGCCGAGTCAAAGGCTGTTGTTTAGTCTGCTCATGAAGGCTGTGTTTTTTCCTCGAAACGCACATCGCACAGACTCTTTCATGGCTGTGCCCTTTTCTGGGAAACGTGTGCCTCAGCGAACAAAGGGCTGCCCTGCCTGGCTGCTCTCGGAGCCCAGGATAGCAACTGGGTCCCACAATACACTCTGAAAAATCACTTTTAATCCCGATAAATGTCTGATAATCTAGAGTCAGAGGTGTCATGATTTACTAAATTGATGAATAAGTAAAGAGAAATCATTTTAATACATTTAAAAATTGACTCATAGTGAATATGGAGCAGAACCCTTATTTGTGTTTTCATTTACATAATTAACACTTTACACATCATAATAAAGAGTTTTTTATAGACTTGCATAGCTTTCACAAATTTAAAGTCATATCTGCTGTTGTAAGCGAACGCCATATGTTTACCACAAGTGATAAATAACCATTTAAAAGCCAATTTGAATTACCTGGTCGGATCCTTGGTGGGAAATATGTGAATGCATTCTCTTTTATTAAAGTTCCTCTCAATCCAAGCTTTTTGTGCCTGTAGAGAGAGAGAAGAAAAATAAAAGTCAGCTCACACAGTGTCATACCGCAGTCACAGGGAGAGCGTCTTTACCGATATCTGAATGTAAGTTTCACTATCAAAATCCTTTTGGTGGTAATCCAGGCTGAAAGATGAAGACCATTTGCATCCTGCAAAGAAACCCAGCGAGAGAGGAGGAAGTAAAATCAAAGTGAAAATGTTTTTGGGGAACTTTGAAAACAGTTTATATTGCGTGTCGACGGTGAGGCTGAGCATGTTTGGTCACTCCTGAGGTTATTAGAGCAACTCTGTGGATTTAGGCAACCTTTATTGTCTGCCGGAGCTTCATAAGCAGCCCGTGAAAAGCACTATGCCCACACACTTTGTCAAATCCTGCTCTGATTGCTGTCTGATGTTTTTCCAGTGCTGAGCAAAAATGACCTGAGTTCAAAGCACTGTCTCTCTGAGGGCCATTGTTGGCGGCGGAGGCCCAATTAAAACTGAGGCATTGGAGAAACTGATGAAAAAAAACATCATATTGTTTGTCAGAGTTAATGGCTTAAAACATACTAAAAAAATCTCTTTGCTTTAAATATGAGTCTGAAGTCATGTGAGTGTATATGAAAGACCGTAGATAAATTCTAGTCTTGTTTACTGTAATCAGAAGTGCCCATAACACAGTACAGTTACTGTTCTCTCTCTTTATCTGCACAAATGGCCTCAGCCAGCCAGGAGCAGCAGCAGCAGCAGCAGGGCGGCTGTCCTGCACTTTGTATGTCCTCCATCCACAGAAATATTCTCGTTATATTAACTAGAATGGCAAAAGAGATCATTTCATATTTGCCAGTTTTTTGGTTTATAAGACGCCTTCATATGACCTGCCAACATCTTTTTATTTAATCAGGTCTATAGTTTTTTACAGCCTGTCTACTCACTATGATCACATTTGCATGGCTTGTTAATATCCCTGTTATCTAAATATCTGCAAACACTGTGTTCTTTGCATACTTCTTATTAAATATGCATATTGCATAGAAACTTTTCACTACTTGTACTCACTATTTTATCAGATTTGATTTTTTGGGGGGGAATCCACAGTTTTCATTCTTCCCTTTTCCTTTTCTGCATCTTTTAATTGTCTGCTCCTGCACCGACCTGCTTTTTCCCACCAGACTCATTAAAGAATCATCTCATTTTGTCTTTATCCAAAATAGAAATCTGATAACTGCTTGGTTTGGTAGATAAAATCACTACATAAATCAGTGTTTTGCTAAATCAGTAGATACAACAGACTGTAAAAACACACAATGCTCCTGTTTCAAACCATTCAGTTGCATTTTTTTTTTTTTTTTTTTTTTTTTTGCATTTTCCTATTTAAAATGTTAAAGCACTACAAATCGGCTATGAATAGCGTATGTAAAATGCCAATACTTTCACCATGGCAGGTTTTTGTTCAAATATTACCATCTTGCTATATCTTCCAAGGCACACTGTGGTTGTTGCTGTCTGTCTTGTCTCAGCAGTTTTCCATCTCAGTGTTATCACGCATCAGCAAGCACCCAGAACTCAGCACAGCGCTGCCTCTTCACCGTCACTGCATCTGAATTCACTCTTTATCTCTCGCCACTCGGTGCTAGCCTCCAAATTCTGTCATAAAAGCGAAAGCTGAAATGGAGTTTGGAAAAGAGTCGCAGTTGCAGAATGTGGATAGACTTACGCGCAGTCTTGTGTCCGAGCTGCAGGGTCCTGTCTCCAGTGCTGCTGGAGATTTAGCCCAGAGAGCAGAGAGGAAGCCTACAGTCTGCTGCTCCTCCACCGGAGCCTTCTCCTGGTGCTGCACTCCCAGTCGAGTGCTCTCATTGAATCCCACAAGACATGAAACTTCTTCACTTTATGAGGGCCAGTTAATATGATGAGCATGTGAGCAGGGTCTTTGTTCGCCCAAGTCTCATGACTCCAGTTCAAGGTAATCCTTTTGGGAGTCCCATGACCCCTTCTCCATGCCCACAGGGTATTTTCATCCTTCGCTTGAACAAGGCACAATAAATCTACTTTGATAACTGGCCCCTAATCTCCCAATTTGTTGAAAACTCCTTTCTTTGTGTTCACTTCACAGTGTGGAAGATCTTAGCTTGTGTGAGGAGCAGGCTGGCTAACCTAAAAGCACTGCAGTCCCGTTCAGAGGCTCCCCAACTTTTCATTAGAAAATTTTCGCCCCCTCCAACTACTTTGATTTCAACCCAATTTGCATAATTGAGAGAATTGGATGCAGGCATTCTTTTGGAAGGCGCCTTGTTAAGACATGACTGGTCTCCAGTTGGGGGCAAGGTCAGTCAATGCTAATTGCAGTTAATCTCTATTTCCACCCACCATGTTTTTGTGGAGGAAAAGAAAACTCAGCACACCAGCTATTCAGTAGTTTCTCAGTCTGGTTTTTTAATGTCGGTCATGTTGAGTGGATTTGAATTCAAAAACTGAAGTGATTGTGTTTAATAAATAACCCCCCCAGCAGGCTGGAAACAGATGTTACTGTTTAAAAAAAATCACATTTAGCTTCCTGGCTGCAGCCTGATATCCCACAATTAAAAACAGATCATTTAGATATTAAAGGGAAAAGTCAAATCTGACCAATTTAAATACATTTAAAATGTATCCTGTTTATTGTGCATGTTGGACTCAATGTTATTAAGGGCTTTCAGGTGCATGCTTTAATAGCCAGAGGGAGGCATTAGGTGAGCTCGGAGCTGAGATGGAGTTAACAAGCACAAAGTTGTAGACATCCATTTAAAACCTTCCTCATGTGAAACGGTATGATAAGCGCTCCTTTTATGGCTGAAGTGAGCAGTTTGAGCCTGACCGTAACTCACAGTGAAAAAGACAAGGGAGGTTGGTGGTTGATGACTCAGAAAGACAGAGAGGTATAAGCGTAACTCCCCCACCAGCTTCCCCTCTTTTTGGTAAGAAAAAAAATGTTAATTATAGCCGAAGAAAACAAAGTGCATTTCCAGAAGGGTTTGGTGAGTATGACGCAGTTATTTCAGCGTGCTTAAACTCATTAACCACAGCAATTAAAACCAAAGTCCAGTCAGCAAGCAGCTGCCTTGTTAAGAGCTGCCTTTGAGCTCTTAAACAACAAAAACCTTGAAGAATTGGATACTGCAGGATCAGATTGTGTCACACCAAGCAAATTAATGAGACTTAAGCCTCAGAACAATAAACAACGTTCATTCCAGCGTGGAGCAATTTCTCAGGAAATGGTCGTTCCAAACAAAAGGCAATTGTGTGAGAAATTAGATTAGCAGAAAAGTTATAAGAGATATTTACCACCTCTTTTTATATGAGGTATATTGACGCAATGGTGCTTTTTCTCTGAAGTTCATCAATTATTCATGACACATAGTGCATTGCTCTGGTCAAGACAGTCCACGTACACTGTTTGCCATACATTCATGCCTTTTCGCACTGGAATCACATGGTCCTGGTCTCCTGACCCACAGCTTAGTGAGCAACGAGATCACAGGAAATTTGTTCCAGGGCAACTACAATTACACGGACTGTTCAGCTCCAACTGCCACAGGGAGAAGATGTAACGCTGGCTGTATGTGTACGCTGACACCTGACCTGTCAATGTCAGTGCATTCTGGACACCTAATCGTTTACAGTTGGTGGCTTTTGTAAAACTGAGTAAAAACTATACGTGTCATTGCGAATATCGTAGTAACGTCGGACTTCACGCAACAAAAGCCTCAAGTGAAGTGGATCAGAAAGGATTTGGGGGTCCTAATGGAATGTGATGTCACCAGGGTTGAAGATAAAAGCAACTAATTGCTCGGGTTTGGTGTTGAATGGGGATGTGGTCAGAGCCTGATGCAGTGTGACAGGAAGGAAGCCCACGTAAACTCCTTCACCGTCTAAAAAAATATTACGGACTCATGGTCAATCCCACGTGGACCGAATGAAAAGCTGCCTTTCACACATTTTCACTTGAGGCGAGCGATATTTGGACAAAGCGACACGCTCGAGTCATAGGCTCTGGATTGGCAAATTTGCATCAACTGTGAAGCTAGCTGTTTCCCCTCAGCCCTGTTTGTAAATGCACTCATTGTCCTCCTGGGTTTGAAAATCCAGTTAGCCATCACGAGTCCAACATGTCACTGATTATGCCCGAGAGTTGAGGGAGTCATAAGACATGTTTTAAAGCTGCTGTTTTTCTGTGTTTCCCCACAAAGGAACGTCTGACTGAGAAAGAGACCAAATGAAATTTTACATCAGGTCAGGGGATCAGAATACCGACGGCTCCTTCAAAAAACTAACAACAGCTATCGGATCTTTTTTGTGGTGTAACGCGGTCATGACCCAATCATTCTAAATCTTGAAGATTCATGACAGCAGCCCAACAGTTTTACCTAAATGTTAGCCTTATATGCCATGTTATACTGGAAAAAGGCGAGTGCTATCACTTCAACGCTCAGTTAACAGGTCGGACCATGAGTGTTGTGTGAGTATGAGTGTGTCCGCTAATGGCCCATCAGAGGCAAATATATCACCTTGTTTTGACATGTAATTATATGGGGTGTCAGAGATTTCCATCTCCATCGCAGAATTAAATCTTCAAGGCAACTTCCCTTCACTTTGACCACCACTAACTAATATCCACCTCCTTTAAAATTCACATTTTATACACAGCAACCCAACTAAGTTTGTAAAAGACACCCATTTCACTTTATTCGACTACAGGCTGCTGCAGCATTTGAAGATTTTACTTGCTTCACTTTTATCTTTTCACAAACCTTCGCACAGCTCGCAACCCTGCAGCCTTATGCTCCATCCTGACCGGAGCCTTAAAGCTTTTCTGAGGCTTCTTGCCCCTCACCTGACCCGAAGCCTGATGCTTACATCACGCGGTCATATGATCTTGCAAACCCAGAGTGAAAACTGCAGGATTCATTAATCGCATTTTAATTGATTGTGTTGCCTTTGCGGTTTTTATTGATCCAGCGAATTTGGTTTGAGGGCGCGAGCACAAATTTCATCTGTGATTATTCAAACTTTTTGGGCAACTGATGCTTTCAGGCCTTTTCTTTAACTGTCGAGCGGTAAGCAACTAACTCTCAGTAAAAGGGGTTAAAGGTCAGCTTACTTGCTGGTGAGTAGCGTTCTCTGTAGAAAGAACACCACGGATGAACATGAATTCTTTACTAAGTTCATTTATGGCAGCAAGGTAATATCATGTGAACATATTTAACTGAATGTGCTCTTTGTTTGAGGACCTTAAGGCTCCAAACAAGCAAGACTTTAACCCTCATTTCTAATCATCATTTACTATACCATGGATGAAAAATAAATCCCTTTTCATACCCTGACCCACTGTAAATGAACATATATCATTTGAATAAAGCAGATGAGTGATCAAAGACTGTCGTAAAAAAAAAAAAATGCACGTTCAGAACGTTATCTCTCTGCAGTCTGGTCTGTGCAGCCAATGAGTTTATATTTAGCAACATATCCGATCTCATTAAAAGTGCAGCCGTATTCAGCTCAGAGCCATGACATCGCTGATTGCTTTACAGAGTAAAACCGCACAGAAAAAGGCCGTGGATTATGCAAAGAATATTAATCTCACCAAATAATGCCCGCTATAATTTATAGAAACCCATCACACTTGATTCTTTTAATGATGTCAGTGTCAGATATCCTGTTGATATATACATCAGGAGCGACGGCTGATTTAGCCATATAATGAGCAGCGTGGCTCGGCATTTAAAAAGCACATATTTACTGGAATGGTTTGATGTTGATTATAGATATGGACTGTATGTAATCTACAAAAGATGAAGCTGAAATGATTTACACCACGTTTATTTTCCATCTTCATCTTTTTTTTCCTGGAGAACCAGAGGCTTTTAAAATGGTTTATGTTTGCTTATCCTTTATTTTAAACTATTTAAATAAGAAACTATCTTTGTACTTTGTCCCCTTCTCAAAATTCCACTCAGATTTTGTGCTTACGTGTGTCTACAAAAGCAACACAGGCTGAGTTAGCTCATAGTGTGTGTGCTCTAATCCTGTCATACACTGCCCGTTGGATTGGGAGCTGAAGCAAATGTATTCAAATATGCATGTATGTAAAAACAGTGCATCTTTCTTGCTTTCAAGGACATGTTAACAGGAGTGTGTTAATCACATGAAAGCAGACTTTAGAATGACATAAAAGTCCTTAATCTGTCATGGCGGTGGTCGTCCATACTGGGCCATTATGAAGGATTAAACTGCAGTACTGGAGCGAGCGGCTCTTGAAGCCTACTCAGCTTCAAACACCACTTAGCAGTAAGTTTGCAGGGCTTGGAGCGCAGACCATGTGCCTGCCGGTATGCAAGCAGCAGTCCTGAATGGTGCATGTCATTATGCGGGACAAAGGGGCTCGGAAATGATTGGTTAGGAACTAATGTGTGCAGCTCATAGTAACGGTTGCATGTGACAAGTCATTCGCAGAGCAAAGTGGTTTCTGGATGCAAAAAGTTAACAACGATCAAAAACTATGATAAAATGCAACGTCATTCCGTTACAAATTCCCTTTTCGAGAGCAACACCAAATGTTTACTTTCATAAATGAATGCCACAAGTGTATCTCAAGAGGACGTCAAAATATCATAACAAAGTTTTTTTTCTTTTTCAATACAAGTGAAAACACTCCATTAGAGCCAACTCAGCAATCACCTGTTGAATGTGCCAGAAATAGCTTCATCTTACCTTCTGCGAGCCGGATGCCGAGCGTTTCAGGGAGGACCGCTTAAAGTTGGTACCCGGGCCCTTGGTGTCCATGTTGAAGACTTAGAATTTAAGTCAAATTAACTCAGAGACTGGCGGCAGGTCCAAGTTCTGCAGCAGCATCAGCATTAAGAAACAGACAGAAACCCTCGATACCCACTACAGAACCAAGGCATGGCAGCAACCCCTGGATTCACACTTAGAAAAATAATCACATCATTAAAGGTTTCAGTGCTTCTCTCTCCTCTCTGCAGCTTACTCCCGACTGACAAGACAGAGATCCCAGCCAGGGATATAAATCACTCGATGACACACTTGACACATAGACCCTTTTCCTCTGCCGGGCATCCCATAATCAGGCTTAATGCAGCCGGCTCTTACGAAGCCTCAGAGTCTAATGGATAGAGATTTAATAAATGGTTATTGAAGGTAAATCTACTTTGGCACACCACAACCCCAAAAAAGGCTTAGAGAGACCATGCAAGCTGTGAGGCTAAAGTTAGCCGGCGGAAAGCCAAAGGTTGTCCCACCAGATGAGGCTCAGTGTGTCTGACAGGGAAGACAGGAGTGTCCCATCAGGGTGCAAACAGAAAGGTATGCACACATACAGAGTGTGATGCAGAGACAAACCGCACACCTCCTTCACACCATGTTACGCTCGCTCCGGATGAACTGATCTTTGTCACCAGAACAAAATACCCTTTTGTCCTTTGCTCATTCGAATTTTGTCACCATTAGAATATAGCAGAATATTATGCACGGTGGATTTAATCTCTCTTTTCCATTTGTTGGGAACATTTTAAATGCAGTTTTGTTCCACATTAAGTAGTCTCCCAACACAGATTTAGAGCAGCTTCATGTTAAGTATTGTTAAGAGTTTGACCTGTTACATAATACCAACAAAAATGATGGAAAGTAAAACTATTAAGGCTTAATGCCGCATCGCTTTTGGCAAATGTGAGCAAATATTTTGCTATTCATTAACAGAGTTTGGAATATTAAAAGAGGGAAACATTAGCAGTAATGAATTGTATTACTTTAATGCTGAATTTATCACTTCCAGACCAACTTAAACCTGTTATGCAATGTCATTAGGACTTTGTTATTTGTAATGAATGTTTAGCTGAGCTGATCTGATGTTTAAGTGCCTCAACCTTTAAATCTAAGAGCCTAAACAACCTGCTGCCTTACAGAAGGTCTATTACAGGATGTTGCTTACATGAAAGGAACAAAGTGTTTAAGTTTTTGTGTAGATTTCCCTTTTTTTATTATCAAATTAAACATGTTTGAGCTACTAATGGAAAAATATTCAGGCTTTATTCCATTTAAGGCAGAGAAATTAAATATCCAGCAACTCCCTCTACTGGATACCAAGTGGAATGGTCGGAGGGGGGAATAATAATAATATGTTTAGATTTGATCCCCAAGCTGACCTCATCTAAATTACAACAAAACCAACATTTCCCAAAGCGATATTGAAAATTATTGAAAGGTAAAGTGGAAAAAACACAGCAGCGGGGAGCAGCCTGCTCAACGGATATTTGCTTTACAATAAAATAAGATGATCAGATAAAACCCCTTAACATCCAGTTTTCCCTTTCATTTCCCCTCGAGTAGCTTTCTCATTCCACGGCATCAATATAGAATATACTAGTTTATTCCAGCTCTTCATTAAAGCTACAGTTTACAATGTTTAATCAAATATTAAAACCTAAAGACTCTTATTTATAGCTGCACATTTCCATCAAATGCCAATACTTTATATGTCCTTTTCCTGTTTTATATTTACCCCACATTTAGAGTGACATGCTTCATATCTTTAAAAGCTTTTGGAGACCCACTAGAGGGGAGAGTAGAGTTCTGTGGGTGTGAACAGAGGCCGGAGTTTTTAATGACTGACCCACCGGTGGGACAGTGGGGTTTACGAGGATAAACAAAATCCTCCTGTTCTGAAATGGAAGCTCAAAGAGACACACTGTAACAAATTAAACTGCAGTGGAACCAAGTGTAAGTGCAGCAAAGAGATAACGATTCTGCTAATCCACAGTGAAATCATCAAGTATGTACTGTGCTGTTGTCAACTGCAGCGTCAAGTTACAGCCTTACCGGTTTAATCGGCGGAGAAAGGTGGATGATCCCTGCTGGTCTTTATCTCAAACTTGACAGAGAGCCTTGAAAACAACAAACAATATACGAGTCCATGAATGATTGATGTACTTTTCTACTCCAGCCTCGACGTTGCCTGCCTCTAAGAACGGATAATGCCTAATTTCTCCTAGTAAGCAGACACAAATGAGCTTTATCATCTGTTAGTGGCTTTGCATGTATCAGTGGAGGAGATTATTTGTCTCCAGAAGGAGGTAGAGCACTGAATGGAGCAGAAGCAAGGAGGACTGTTGCTATGAAAGAAAAAACAGGACCAGGAAATGTAGCCCTAAAATGTGAATTATGCTGCAGAAAGTTTCAGAAAGCTCAAATGCATTTAACAGATTTTTAAATGGATTTCCAGACTCAGATTTAGTCTCTCTGACTCAGCTGTTCCAGTCATGCCAACATGCAATGTACTCCTTTTATAATTTTATACCAAAGGGACACATTGCACATATGCAAAATAACTGGATGGCTCTTGTTGTTACAATACATAAAAAAGTGAGGAAAAAACTATATTTTATTGAATCAACCATTGATTCATTAAATTGCACCAATAAATGAATATGCACAATGTTCTGGTGCAATGTATAATACTTATGTGCAATATTCCAGTTTTACAGGTTTTATTAGTTGTATCACTTTTATCGTTGTGTGTGTGTGTGTGTGTGTGTGTGTGTGTGTGTGTGTGTGTGTGTGTGTGTGTGTGTATGTGTGTGTCAGTTTTTCTTGTCTGATGGCTTTATTATTGTATGTACTGTATGAACATTGGCTTTTTAAAAGATGTGTAGTAAGTAAGCATATCTTACCTTAATTTGAGGAACATAGTGTACATTCAAGTACATTATAATGTGGTTGGCAGTTTGGGATTTTCTCCTGTTTGTTTAATACAGCTGACTTTGGCAGATTTGTTGCAGAGTTCACTGTTGACACACTTCGGAGGAGATATTGGACCATACAAAAAAGATCTCTTTCCATGGGCAGCAGGTCATATTTGAAGTAAACCCGACAACAGGATGCTGTTGGGGGAGAAGGTGATTGCCTTGTGGTCAGTAGTCAAAAAATAGATTTTCTTGTGCCCAAATTATGCCTTATAAAGACACAGTGCTCCACAAACCTCTGACTGTTTGAACAAGTATCTGTGGGTGCAGGTGTTTTCAGATTTCCAACTTTAGCCACAAGAGGGAGCTCTGACCTCTTGTATGGTCAGGGATTTTACGCCTATCTCTGACCATGGGGGTGTCAGAGTGGTTAAAAGAAACATTCAGTCCTTTAGTTGTATCAGGCTGTCTCAGAGGTTATCTGTGTGTCATTTCCATCAGTACAGCCAGAACCACAAGCAGAAATCTGCCTACTCGACACAAACAGAGAAGGGACTCCGGGTTCTTGTATTTCACTCCTTTATTTGAGAACCCTGCTTTGCATCAAGCTCATTTTACCTTCAGTTGTTTTAACTAATAATTTGTAAATGCCTTGTGTGACCAATGTCATCAGTTAAGCCAGATGGGATACATCCAACAGCTGGAAAGCAGGTTAGGCCTAAACGACTTCCACATGTGATACTCTGGAAGGAGACACCGATCAAGGAAGAGGACATGTTTCACTTTGTGCACATCTACTGTGCTGTGGAAGCCCTCCTTTGTTCCTGTAAAGTGGTTGGAGGCACCACCCCTGGCAAGGAAACCCAAACATTTAAATGTACGGAACACGAGCACTGCAGAAACCTGCGGGTGAACAACACCAAACAAAGGCATCTGCGCCTGCTTTTGTTTGCGTGTGCACTGCTGGTTTTTATCAAGGTGATCTGCACTGACCTACAGTAACAAAACAATAAAACTTGTGTGTTTTTGACTCAGCCAGTGTTTCTCCTCGTTGCTAAGGAAATAAGACTCTACACCCTCACCTGAGACTTTGGTGCTCCAGGTGTGTTAAGTCCCTCAGTACTGCAGAGGAGGGCAAACACACTCAGCTGATAATAACATGCACACAGTTGGACAAATAGATTAAAAAACCACTACATAACATGTGTGGAGGGAGATAACAGGACACAAAGGCGACGTTTGAGTGCTGACGTTCCATCTCTCTCCACAGACCGAGCACACTGCCTGAACTTCAGGGCAGGAAGTGGTCTTTAGTGGTTTGTTGTGAGTGGTTCATGTTGAGACATGTTCCCTCTGCATGTCCATGGAAGCACCTTGAGCTCAAAACATAATAAGCACTTGTTAGGCGTGACAGTCAAAACTTTATTTGCACATCATAAATCCAACAAAAGGATACATTAAAGAGGTGTGGGATTACCAGACAAATATGTGGTTGTTGAGAATATAAAGTAAGAATGAAAACTAATACGAATGCTTCATATACACACTGTGTTGGTTGGCAGTACTAAAATACCAAACTACATATAAAGTAGCTGAAACTTGCTCAACCTTGACCAAACACAACGGTGACATGCTACACACGCATAGATGCATCATGAACATGAACCTAATTTGTAATATTGAATGACAAATCAGTCTCATGGGCAAAACAGATACTGTTACATTCAGTACTTTGAGTACATTTTGCTGATAATAGTGCTTTACTTTTACTTTAGTAGGATTTTGAAAGCAGGATTTTACTTCTTCTTGTAAAATAATGTTTTTGCTCTTCAAACCCGTTTTGATGAGCAGATAATGTAAGCGATATATGTGTAAATGATGTGGGGTGTTTTATAAATAAAGATAGAAGCCCCCTGTGTGGGGGGGGTGGAGCCTCAGTGGAGTCCACCCGTGTCAGAAAAAGGATGTTTACAATGTCCGGAGCTCAAGAAGGGCCAGAATGTGTTGATGGGTAAAAACTGCGCAAGCAGTGGTGTTGAGCCACGGGTCTTCCTGAAGGTTACAACAACACTGATGCTTAGATTTGTTTCTGTGTTTATAGGAGTGTCCCTCTGTACTCTGCTGTCAGCACAAAATGGATTTTAAGGAAGTAGACGGGAAGAAGGCGTGGCAGACTACAGGTCTGCTTGTGGCTAACAACTTCTCTGTTGAACACCAGGGCAGGCTTGTGCACACCCAGCTGTCTGCTCCTGCTGGCAGACTGGCTCATTGCACACCACCAGAGCAAAACTGTTCCTGGAAACCGGTCCCCAGGGAGAAACGCATTCCATGAATATCCTGCTCGGTGCAGCTAGATGGCCGACCACGTACATATCTCTATTCGGCTCCTCAGCGAGTGCATGCTGGCGTAAGCCATTTCCAAGACTGACCTGGGGCCCACACAAAGGTTAACAGGGAATCCATATGCTGCAGTGGGGCTGTAAAACGGCAGCTCTCTTGACCTGCAGGAAGTTACTCCAACCCCTGACTCCATTTCACAATATGTCATACTGAACTGAACAGTGGCTCCTTCCTTTGATCAGAGGACTTCCATAAACCTCTGTGTTTGTGATTGCAGTGTCTGTGCTTGCAGGCTGGGGGCACATAAGCCTTTCCCAGGGAGCAGTGGAGCAGATCTCTCTCAGTGGAGGAGGGGGTGTTGAGTCCTGCGCTCAGCTGCGTAAACTTCCAGAATCAACTCATCGTCCAACATCCAAACAGCCAGATGTGGGATTCACACTCAAAAGCCTTATTTCCCCCCCACACACACACACTTTTCCAGACTATTCTAAGAGACCGCCACGAATCGGATCAAAGAAACATCTGAGCTGCCCTCCAGTAACAGTCTGGAGATGCGAGACGGGAACAGACAGCTAGACAGACAAAAAGCTGCAGAACTGCTGATCAACACTTTTGCACCAGGAACTGAAGCCACATGATACAGTTGTCTATGTGTCAAACCACAACCACAGTTTAATAGATGTAAATGAATGTCAGATTTGGATGTAAACAAGCAGAATCAATAGTCATCGCTGTGCTTGTTGATTACCTCTGCGGCCAAAGAGCTGCTGTGAGTGGGATTACTGAACGTTACGAGCCAAAAACAGTCAATATTTTCAGTGCGTTGCCTGAGCCACAGGCTGCTGTTGGTGCATGCTGGCTCTGTATAATCCAGAGAGGCGTTTCTATGACTGGGTCATACATAAAACATAGTAGTATCTAGCACGAGGAAGCCATGAACTCTGACGATTCTGTTCCAGCCTCAACGTATCTAAAACAGCGCACGCATTTATATGCTAAACACTTGGAATCACCAGAACAAATGGATGTGGGTTAGTGTGCTGAATCAGCGTAAAACTATAGAGTACGATCATTATTTTTGATTTGAATTATTCATCTGAACAAATTATTAAATAAACTGTATGTGTGATTCATAAAGCTGTTTTGATAAGTCCAAACCAAACGCTGCGGATAGCCATTCATCACATGGCCGCAAATGACTGTGGTTTAAGGCTGTAGCTGAATGCTCATAAGAAGAGTAATTAAAAGTCTGAAGCTTTCTGAGAAGTATTAGAAGACATTTAGATGACATGATCATCACACTATCAGTTTAGCTCTCAGAGTCTGACTAATGATAGGACTAAACATTTAAAATTTGTCCTGAGAGTGGCACAAGGTGGGGGGGTCTCTAAAAAGATTAGGACTCAGGATTCATTCTAACCATTAGCTTTATATACCCCCTGTACAATCAAATGGATAATTTGACCTTAAAGGGAGACGGGCTCATCCTCTAAAGAACGGGAATCTTGTCAGTAAATTGAATGGCAAACTGGCCTTTACATTTTGATATTTCTTATGAACAAGTGGAAATTTTGCTAGTGCCACTAAAGGACGGGTCAGGGGATCAAATATAAATAAATGGCTGTAGGTTTCATCGTCTGGGGAGTAAGAATATCCACAGGAAAGTTCATAGAAAGATAACTAAGCGTTCGGAAGAGGAAGTTTTAGCTTTAAGTCTGCACTAGACAAATTTTGGGATTCACCAAACTCATTAGGAATCATCCTCTTGAAGACCCATGCCAAATTAATGGCCATGACCATTAGCTGTCAAGATATCTTGCTTTAGACCGAAGTCCCTACATGCACACTCAACTAGGAAAGTAGACGTGCACCTTATCTATATAAAACGTTGTTATTTTAATAAAAACTGAGACAGATTTTTTTTCTCAATCAAAATGAGAAAAATAACCAGTTGCATAGACGCCCCACACGGAAACACACTGTTTAGAAGTTGCAATTGGTCTCATTAATCAAGCGAATAATAACAATTACATAGTGGCACCTCGAACACTGTGTGATGTTAACAGACTGCTTCGGTTTTCTTGGAAAGCCTGCGAGAAGTGCGCGAATACATGCGCAAGCAATTTGAAAACTATTAGCACCAAATATAATCAAATTGCAAAACTAATCATCGTGTTTACGTGTGAAGACAAAGCTCTACAGCCGTGACATGGAAAACAAACACCTGTTTATAAAAGGAAATCGCGTCATTAGTGTAGTGTCTGAGCAGAAGACAAAGAATCAGTGAGGTTCTCATCTCCTCATTGATTGTCCGGGGTGGGGTGGGGGGGGTGTTACAGACCATAAAAGCCCAAGTCGACAAGCACCTGTCTAATCCTGCTGATCATAGCAGCATTGTCATTATCTATGGGCTCTTGCCTGTGACTGTAATTACAACTGCCTTGGATGATCTGAAACACAGATGGTGGTGGGAGACTAAGCAAACGCAGTAATCGGTTGAGGCTGCAGGAGCAGACAAATCTTTAAAAGGCCGGAGTTGACTGAGGCTAAACACTCGAATCATTGAATCTAGTCCGGAGTAGCCAGTCTGTCCTCACTCTAGAGACGTACTGTTGAGGAAATCTCTTTAGCTGTGTTACAGTTAGAGATGTGAATGTAGTCTGATGTAGTCTTGCCAAACTGAGCCATCATTTAAGAACACGCTGTGCACCCAGGCATCATTTAAAAACTACTATTTTTAGCCATTATCAGGAGCCCAAAGTTACTCTGGGTGTTGAACGCAAGTGCCGTTCTGCTAACAGCCATCTTGAGCCGCATGTGCAGGTGTCTCATCCGAGAGGTTTCGTCGGAGCCCTCTGGTCTGTATGTTTCTGCTGAGGTTTTGACATCTGCGCAAATCAGCATCATTTCCCCTAAAAGCAAACTGTTTCCTCATAGTCACAGGAAGCAGGGTTTGGTAGAGGCACAGCTGACGTAATACAGAAACTCCCTGCAGCAGAGCGTGTGCCTTCATGATTCTGCGTGAAGCGCCTTAGACTTCAGAAAACGGATCATAAAAGACATTTATGATAGTGACACAAAATCAGCAGTTCCCTGTTATAAAGTTGAAACTGGGTTAAAACAAGTTTTAAGCTCAGCTGATTCTTGACCGTGGAAACAGCAGATGACAAAACAAACTAGTCCCAAGGTCGATTTACTTTCGACCAATCAGCAGATTGAGCTTGCGTTTGCTTCCCAGGTCAATAATGAACCGTCGAGCGCAACTTCTGAGTCTATGTGGAAAAACATCATGCAAAGTTTTAACATGTGCATTTTAATGGCAACTGAGGAAACTCTCTCCACTGACGAGGACTCTGTGACAAGTCAAAAGCTCCAGAGAAAGCAAGTGAGTGGATCTTGCATTTGCCTCCTTCAACTTTTGCAACTTCAAACACAGACATAATTTTAGCGATTCCACGAGATGTTTTGTTTGGCGTCTGAAAACGTGCATCATCCAAACGCCTCAATTTGTGCTTGTGGATGCAGGTGTGGAGAAGCTGCAGCCACAGTACGGAAAAGATGAAAAAAGAAAATGTCAGGTTTAACAGGAGCACCACCCGTATGACTAGGTGCACAGACTGGGTGCCAGCCACTCTGTGCTTTTTTGCACACCAGTAATATGCAAAGATTTCCAGGACAGTATGGGCTTCGCATGAGAACACTTTTCCTTCAGTGAGCTTTTGGGGCCACCTGAGTTGTTACACTGTTGCTGACCTACATACAACATTGCCATGTCAGCCCTCAAAATCAGCCTGCCCATAGATCCTCCAGACATGAGGCTCCCAGAGAACATAGCAACAGAGACTCTCCTCCCACCTCTCTCCCCTCCCTCCCTCCGGAGCTATGCAGGCCAGGCTCTGTAGCTCCAGCCTCACTTGGCCCCAGGATTGGGGGAAGGGACAGAGCTAACATATGGCTCATTGTACATTGTGGGCTACGCTTTCAGCTCATCAACAACAGTGGCTCTCCTCCTGGTGCAGAACTGTGTTGGGTTGGAAAACTGCACTGTAGACAGCTCTTGCAGCATTTCTTTTCTGAAAAACCGACACATATTCTGTTTATGCGTAAAGGCAAATAAATCGCCCTTCAGATTGACACTGAGCTCCCCAAATGTGCACCGGCTGAGGCATTGTCATCCAGCCTCAGCTCTCAGCACCTTAATAACAACGTGTGTAACACTTACAAGTGGCAATCACACTGCCTGTAACACCCGCAGACAGCTGGTGGAGAATGATGACTACCTGTTTTATAACCATGTTTGCTTTGGAGGAAAATGTGTTGCTGGCACAGTTTGTGGCTCCGTTGCGTGTCTAGCAAAGCGGTCCGCCACAGTTTGGTGACGCAAGGGGAGCTATTAATATCCCAGGAACGGGATGTTCTCGCTTCAGCATTGGGGTCACTCGAGGATAAACAACCTGCGTCCCTTGCAGACGTGTTGTGGCGACGAAAACGACGCGCGCCGCGAAGTTTTGCCGGAGACGCGGCAACTTCTCACATTTCGCGTCGCGCCCCCCTCCTCGCACCGGGGCGCATGCCCGCGGTCAGCCTGGTTCGTGCGTGCGCCGCTCCAGCCTGTGTGGAGCCTCGCCCACTCGTGAACCCGGTGACTTCAGAGCGCACCCTGGTCGAAGTGGTGAAAACAGTCATGTGATGTAACAGTGCCTCTTTGGAAATCATATGTTTTGAAATTCAACCTCGCTATTTTCCCTGTGAACCCTCTCCGCACCGCAGAGGAACTCAGCAGCGCGCACGATCCGCTCTCTCCAAATGACACGCCGATGGTAATGCGTCTGAACCGTGCGCAACTGCGAGCGACTTTCTTCATTAATGCAGCGGAAGTCGAAACGTAGTAAAGTTAAAGGAACAGCTGGGGAAATGTCAGGATTTGCCTCAAACGCGAGCAAATCCTCTAGTCTGACAAAATGCACTTTGAAAGTTGGAGTGAGGACAAATCATACACAAAAAGTTCATGTTTATTTATGTCACCATGTAATTGCAGTCTGGCTTTAAGTACAGACAGACTCATAGTAAAGCGTTTTCCCAGAAGACCTATAAGACCCAGCAGTTTCTTGTGGATAACTGCAGTAAACGAAGAAAGACGTTTTACAAGGCTGAAGTAGTTTTGAGTTTTTCCTTTGTAATGCAAACAGTTAGGGAGGTCAGACTGTATGGATTTGATGGATATATCTGTGCACATAAACCACTTTACTATGACACTAAATGCCAAAGGCATGGTTTATGGAGCCATAACAATTAATAGATTAATCAGTGAATGGCTCAAGACAAATTAATTGGCAACTATAATTGATTTATTGTTTCAGTCATTTTTCAAGCAGACAAGATGAAGCAGCCCTTCTCGCAGGTTCCAGCTTCTCCACGGTGAGGATTTGCTAGTTTTATCTGTTTTATATTGATATATGTTGCATATCTGTGGGTTGTGAACTGTTGGTCAGATAAAACAAGCAATCTGAGGACATTATCTTGAGCTCGCTGAAATTATAATGAGCATTTCTTACTAAATTAAACAATGGCTCTAGAAAATAATCATCAGTTGCTACGTGGCTTTTTTTTAACATCAAGTTAATATGGATATAGCAAAATCTCATTATTTTTAGTGTATTGCTGCAGTGCTCTGCAGTCGTAGACTCGAGCACGGCCCAGGTTTGTTCCTCGTGGGTGACCTGCCATTTAAGTGCTAGTTGAAAGGCCATAGAAAAGAGACCCTCAGCTCTCTAGCATCAGCAAGGCCAGTTAATGCAGCGCCTGCGGACTCACCGCCCAGCTGAATGGTGGATTTCATAGTCAGGTCCCCTCACCAGTGCCTGCGAGGCACATCCCTCCCAGGCCACTGCACTGATCAATGCACTCTGAATGGGGCCACTACTGACCAGCGAAAGGGTGCGAAAACAAAACTGTGTCCGCTTCACTTTGCTCTTTTGAGTTGTATTGTGTGGAGCAGGACAAAGCCGCCACGCTGTGATGTGAAGGAACAATGATGGCAGTACATAGTCATGGCTCAGCGTCAGCCTAGGGTCAAGTGAGTGACGTCAGTTTTAGCTTGTGATTCTGAATTCAGCTCTACGTGCGTGGCAATCATCACTTTCACGTCATCGGATAGAGTGGTTGTCTTGAGGAGGCTGCTGTTCTTTCAAATTATGCAATGCGCAATTCAGCGTGTTCTATCAATGAGTGTTGGGCAGCACTGTGTTCTGTGGTGGTGTGCCGGGGAGGCAGCACCAAGGCGGGGGAGGCAGGCAGGATTAACATACTGGCGAAAAAGGCTGCCTCTGTTGTGTGGCTGAACATGGACAGCCTGGAGGCACAGGCAGAGGGAGGAATGACGGCCAAATTGAATTCCATCTTCAACAACACCTCCCACCCTTCTGTGAACTGAGTAGTGAGCCCCCCTTTCAACCCCCACCCCCTTTTCCGGCAAGGTGCCTCACAGAGCACCTTTGCATGCTCTTTAGTGCCATCAGACTGTACAATGCTTCCTTGTCTTCTTTCCAGTTTCGGCCTACCAATATGTGCTGAGGAAAGACACCTGCATGACACAATGTATACAAACTGTCCTGGACCATTAGTGGGTTAATCTGTCTGTTATCTTAACTGCACTTATGCATATATGCTTACTTACGATTCCTCCACACAAGCAGCTTGTACAGGTATGCACATACAAAAATATCCAAGCTACTTCCACAAGGCTTTGACAGCATGTCTGTGAACTGATCATATGATCATCTGCACTCATTGATGTGAATATTTTATATATTTAGACCTACCCAAGGCAGTAAAAGATCTAGTTAGAGCTACTTAAAGGAACATTTCAGAAAATATGCTTATTCGCCAAGTTCTATAGAAGATCAATACTACTCTTTGTCTGCTTAGTATGTGTACCACCAGGAGACAGTTAGCTTAGCTTAGCATAAAGACTTAAAGCAGGGGGAAACAGCTAGCAAGCTAAAAGTGTACTTTCCCCAAATGTCAAACTTTTCCTCCACTCAGCACATCTCTGCGGGACTTTACAAAATAAAAAGCAAAAGAATAAAGTGATAAAAAACAGCACAAACTAAAAGTTCCTGTGTGTTCCTGTTCATGTGGTGGATCTTTTCTGTGTGAGATGGTATCACTTGCCCTGTCCCTGTCCTTTTTGGTTTAAGACCAAATACACGTTTACCACAAAATAAGTAAATAAAAAAAACTCCTGACCGAATAAAACTGGATGATTTTTGAGAAGAGCATGGAACAGGAGCAAGGACACGTGATCTCATGTCAGGTCATTATTTGGCTTTCACTTTGTTAAGTCTCACATTTGCACAGGAAATGTAACAACAGTGGAGTCTTGGTGATAAGGACTCTGTTAAACTTTAACAAGTATATCCTGCTTGACAGCAGCCAGGTCACACTTTCTTACAACAACACGTAGTTTGGACTTGTTTACTCGTCTCAGCTACGCCTGACTGACTCATCCGTCCTCACGTGATTTCATGCGTTCATTCCCACTGTACCTGATCTCATGTCCTTTTCCCTGCTCAGCCAAAGCAACAAGGAACAATGTTTCACCTGTAGCCTAGTGAAACACCAGCATGTGTCAACCACATTGTTACAGAGAAGCTCAGAACGTGGGTGTTCACTGTTGACTTCTGTGAACGTGTCTCTTTAACACCTGTGCAACGTCTTCTGTCTGACTAATCCTCGGTTCTTCTGTACAGGTGAAATTGCCGCCTGTTTTGTCATCATTAGTCATGGGGCCCAACTGTTGCGTGACTTAGGATGAGTAAGCTTAGCAGAACAACAACAAAGAAGACAGACAGCATTGTCGGCTATTCATAAGTAAGCACACTATAGCTCCTTATATTCTGTATCAGCTCTTGCCACTCAAATTACTCGAATTAATCTGTGAATTTCTGTCTCTAATTTACAATAAATCACAAGTTCAGTCTGTACTATTCTCCTAAATTCAATAACAGATAAGACACATGACCTTTCCAGAAAGACTGGCTCTGCACTAAAACACCCTTAAGTGCTTTATTACTTGTTCTGTTCTGATAAGACTCGGTTTCTTTTCTTTCCAGGGAAGTTTGACAAGTTGGAATGCCCCGGACTAAAGGTAGCCCAGGAGGAAGTTCTTAGTCAATAAATTACCTGGGTTTCTGAGCAAAGCAGCACTTGAAAGAAAGATAACATAAGAATTTTTAGCCATTCTTGCTGTAGTCAAAATTAAGTGAAAAATGCCTTTTTACCACTTTTAGAGCACATCCCTGGTCATGTTCTTCATATATTCATATATGTCTTATTAAATCAAAATCCAATCATTTTTTCTTCCTATAACGTGTGCTTTCAGAAGCTTTAACCCACCCCCCATCAATCAATCTTCTATTTTTAGGGGCACAAAGTTAAGATTCATTAGTTAGCTAGCCAGCTAGGGACTAGCATGATGTGTAGGTGTGTCTTCAGGCGTTTTCCTCCTCAAAAATTGTTCCGTTGACGGTCAAGAGGTACATCTGCCTGAAGGCGTTGAAAGAACGAATGCAAGCAATGGCCAGAACCCAACTCTGAATCACCGTAATTTTCCATGTTTGTCATGACATGCCCCACTTTTCAATGTTCAAATCAAATTCCTCACGTTATGTCCCACCTGACTATCCTGTCATTGCTTCACAATGCAGAAGCTAGAGCCATCATCAGGTCAAAATTTCAATTTGTCCAATACTTTGGTCAAATACCTGCAAAACTAGTGACGCAACTTTCAAACCCATGCTTAGCATTCTGACACACGTCCAAAAGTATCTGACATGAAATCCTCCAAGCAGCACCACTAAACATCACTAATCCACATGTTCACATATGTTCACCTAGTTTATATTTCACATATCTCATTTGACCTTAAACATATTAAACTCAGGTGTACTTTTACGTGTTTAGCACTAATTAGCAAGTGCTAGCATGCTAACATGCTAAATTAAGGCGATGAACATGATAAACATTTTACATGTTAAACATCAGCTTGTTAGCATTGGCATTGTGTGTTAGCTTTGAGCGCCAAGTCACCACTGTGCCTAAGTTAAGCCTCACGGAGCTGCTAGCGTGGCTGTGGTCTTGCTAAAATACAGACAAAATGCTTTTTTGAGTTCGGTTTTATTGTTCTGTTTGTTTTTACTTTTGCTCAACTCAAACAAGGGTTGTGCTTTGAATAAGAAAGGGAGCAAAGTCCCAGCAGCAGGTGTATAGGTCTATTCATCAGGGTAACGCTGAGAAGAACAACAATACGCTGCTCTGCCTACAGTTAACGACAGCTTGGTGTCTGACTCAGTGTTCAACCCAAACGTGGGGATCACACTCAGGTCATAAGCCAGAGGTCAGCACCCTCCAGTGAACATCACCGCCCGCTGCGGAGAAGAGAAAACTCTGCCAACAATCTAAATCCACTTGTGGTGTTTCATGCTTTTATAGTTCTTTGTTGTTGTTTTTTTTATCGGCCTTGAGAGCCTGGCCTTGACACGACAGCCCGGCCTGATTGTTATAGCGGTCAGGCTGTCCTGTGCTTAAAGAGGATCTCTCCCATTACAAACAGAAGTGAAGAGGCCAATCAAAATGCTGTCCCTGCCTGAGAACTTTATGTCAGTGCCAGACAGTGTGCTGTTTGGACGCTGGGGGTTGGTGCTGGGATTTGGGAACATACAAAAGGTCTCTTGAATCATCACATTGCTGCAGCTACAGAGAGAGACGTTTCGCTGTTTCCCTCTGAGTGAGTTTTTTTTTTTTTTTTTTTTAATGATCGCTTCTACAGCTGCTTATTACCTTTGGAGACGTTCAGCTGTATAAGCTGCAGCTGATTTCCTCACTGTCTCTTTTGGCCTTCTAGTGCTTGACACCCAGTGGGAGTTGATAAACACTTGCAGTTTCTACACAGCTCTGGGAAATAACCCTGTGAAAGAGGAACTATGCCCTCTTGTCGTGCTCTCACTAGAAAAGATCGCCAAAGCGCCACATGAAACACAAGAACACCACGTTTTTGTGGTGAAAGAATATGTAAAATAATACAGCCAGATGGCCTTCTGAATGCCACATCGCCTTGCTCACGCTGAATACTGGGAACTTTCTAGTGTGGGCTTTTGTGCACAGTGCTGAAAGTGTGCATTCATTCTCACAGGAGAGCATAAGCTGCAGCAGGAAGGCAGGTCTTATCCTGTATCAGCAGAGTGCAAGTATATTCTTATTCTTCTTAGATGTACTCAAATAGACTGTTAATTGGGCTTCGAGTTGGATACATAACAGATGAAAAGCTGCGACACTGATCACAGAGAACATTAAGCGCAAAATAACCCTTTCTTTTGTTCCTAAGAGAGAAATGCATCCTGAAATCTTCTTTGATATATACAGCGGGGTTAATTTGGCTTCATGGGGTTAACGGGAACATTCAAGCGTGACCTAGCTGCTAATCAATAGCATCAGCTGGTTTGTTTTTATGTCAGGACTGGTAACGTGCTATTCTCCACACCAGGCTGGCCTCTGGTGGAAAATTTCAAATTGAAAACTAATGAATAGTTGACGTTTTATGGATTTGATTCCAGGTGTCTGGAAACGTGTTCCTGCTGACCGGTTGTAAAAGTAGCACCACAAAATAAATGATTGCCTAATTATGACAAAACCTTCAGATCGCCCGGCTTTGACTCTTTCTCCCTCACAATGGTGTCACTTGTCTCTTGCCGGAGGATAAATTGAAGAAGACATAGCCTGTGGTGGTTGGCTGGATTTCAATTGGCAGAGACCACAGAGTTGCTCTGAGCAGGGTTTTGAGGTAAAGTGAAAGGAAGCTACCATCTTCTAAAATATGTACAAACTGTTGAGGTGACATTGAGAATATTTCACTTGAAAATGGGTCATAATCACCAAGTGTATCAACTCCTTAATGCCTCTTTACGGATCACCAAGGCTGCAGTGCAAATATGATGTACTTTTTCTATTACTGTCTTCATATGTGCATTTTTACATTCAAGACAATTGTGCATTGCAAAACAAAAGCAGTGCAGGCTGGTCAGGCTGCGATACAGTAAAATGTAGGTTTAACTGACAAGCTAGTGTATCAGTTATCACAATTGTCGTGTTCACACCACCATCCCATCTTTGACTAGAATGAAATTAAAAGCCTTTAAGAGGCTGTAAAGACGAATTATTTTGCCTGTGTGGAATCTCAGCAGGTGAAGCCAATAATTTGGCAGTCTGTGGCGTTCGAGCGCTCTGCTGGCGCACTGTCTCGTTGGCCAGAGGCCCCGGAGTGTGCTGCTCCAAGAAGGTGACAAGATAATATTCAAAGCATCAGGGACGTCCTGGTGATGATGGGCTGCGGCCTGTTTTGCAGAGCAGACAACTCACTTGACTCAGAAAAGTTGTTTTGAGACTCGTGTGCTTTTCTTTATTATTTCCTCAATTGTGACTGGATTTTATGTAAGTGAGGAAGTCAGTATGGCATATATTGAGATGGCCCTCATCACTTCTGAGGGGAAGGGCCAAAAATACTTTTGAACTACTTCATGCAACTACTACAACTCTGTAATAAAAAGAGAACTATTAGCCATTTAATCATTTAGACGCATGTAGAGGCCAACCACCTTTCTAGCATGTGTAGAGCAGCCTGCATGGCACTGCATTGTGTTTTCTCCACTGGAATGGCACCCATATTCATTGTTCAAATTTAATACTTAAACACTAATTTCCCATCAGCTAGTATCTTTAAATAGCAAATTTGCTTGTACATTTAACTTTTACCAATAGTAGGACCAAAACAATTAGTGGATTCATCACTCAGTGCATCATGCACAATTAATCTGCAGCTATTTTGATCCTCAATTGATAATTTCAATAATGTCGACAGCAAAAATGCCAAATATTCTCTGGTCTCAGCTTCTCCAATGTTGCATTTCTCTGTGTAAACTGAATAACTAGCAGTTGTGGAATTTGCAGACATCAAGTGGGACTCACGCCAGATTATTTAAACAGTTTTAGGACGATTAGTCGACTAATCAGCATCTTAGTAAGAAACAAATAGCTACTTGCAACCAAAAGTACATTAACAAATGCTAAAAGATCTCAGTGTACAAATTCGAGCAGGGTGCTGCAGAATCATCCACCACCCCCACCCGCCCTCCCGCTAAAATATCTGTACTGTTATTGCCGTGTATTCCACCTGAAGGCATCTGCAGTGCACGGCTGTGTCGCCCGCTGAGATGCATCATCTGAATGCATGGATGCAACCTGAGGTGAAACTTCCAAGTAACTCGTCCTGCTCGGTGCATTTGGGGACAAGCAGTACCCAATGAATGAGCCGCTGCTCTGACGATGCTCGCCGAGCGCTGCCGGTCGACACGCCCCCAGCATGGATACAACCAGCAGGAACAGCCGCTCAGGAGACACACTCACTATGCTGGAGAGTGTTTGTAGCCGCGATGGGAGTTAACACATCGAAGTTTGTGGAGGTCCTGTTTCCAGCGTCGTTGCACTAGAAAAAAGGACAGTGGCTTCTTGCTTCTTCTCCCTCTGAGTGGGCTTGTCTGCATTTTTGTCCGAGGCGTTTCTCTCGCAGGATGTTGATGATATTGGAAAGCCGGGTAAGATCATAAAGTCAGTTCTCTCTGATGAGAACGACCTCCTCCTCCTCCTCCTCACCACCACCACACAAAGGGAACCACGGAACAAGTACTTTTTTTTTCTTCCTCCTCACACGCCATCATTTTATTTTTTGAATGTCATTAAGGAGCAGAGGGGGCTGTTTCAAAGACAAAATGGATCACTTTGCAGCAGAGTGCCTTGTTTCAATGTCCAGTCGTGCAATTGTTCACGCTCCTAAAGGGAATAGGGAGATTAAACCAGAAATCCCGTCCTCCTCCAAGAGCGGGGAGGAAATTAAAGAGCCTTTGGTGAAAGATAACTCCTCTCTTTTTGTGGTGGCGCGGATTCTGGCGGATTTTAACCAGCAGACTCCCAACAATGTTGCCGAGCAGGCAAAAATAAAGGATGAGAGCATGCCGAACCTCATAGATGATGGAAACTCTGCCACACCTACCACCATCTCCGATCCTTCGCTCAAACAAAGAGGCAAAAGATCGCGAGGTCGAACTGAGCAAGAATCACCTCAGAAAAAGCACAAATGCCACTATTCAGGTTGCGAAAAAGTTTATGGCAAATCATCCCACCTCAAAGCCCACCTAAGGACACATACAGGTCAGTGCCAATGGATGCGAATGTTTGTTGCTGTGACCGTGACTTGTTGTAGCTCCCTCGCCTGTGTGAGAGCGGACGGGATCATTAAAACTGAGAATACTGATGAGACGTGCGGTTTCTCGCACTCTCAAACCGATATTTGTGCAGAGGATTGTGACTGACTGCTGTGTTTCACCGAGTCATATGCGTAAATATCCACCGATCCGCCCTGAGAGGTGTCAATCGGCGCGTTCATTGGAGTAAAAAAAAAAAAACAGCACTGGCGCACGGTTTAATGATTGCATTATTCCTCTTAACTTGTGTGAACTTTGTGAAATGTCCTTTTAATTTCGGGAGAGGGAGGGAGTCGAAAAGAGTGCCACTCCCACTCAAGTCTCCGAGCTTTGTCACCGCTTTCCTCTTGCGATGCGCCCCCCTCCACCTCCACCCACCCCCTGCACTGGCCAGTGTGTACAAACCGAAACTGCAGCGCAAACGCGCAGCGCAGTTACACAGATCCGATTTCCAGCGTTCTGCTGCGCGCGATCGTTTCAGTCGACTCTGGGTCGTTTCGCGGCCGCGCGAACCAAGAGGGTGTCACGTGCACATCGCGGAATAAGCCAAGTGTGGGCATGCAAAAAAAAAAGTTTTCAAGATCGACCCGTGAAGTGTACCGTCACCCTGCAGAGTGAGCGGATCCAGATCAGCTGTGTGATGCGTTTGGACTGTACCTCTGTGTTTGCGCTTTGCATTCCGCAGGATAGGCTACTGTGAGAAAAGAGAGAGGGGGGGGTGTAGATCGACTCAAATTGGGGGTTTGATAAGAGCTGTGCAGTCGCCTGTCTGCCCAAAGCCCTTTGTTGTGATGTGCCACACCCCCGCTAGACAGACCGCCAGCTGATCTGGCCAGCAACAGACTCAGCTAGCTGAGCCTCGACTGAGGAGCCTCTGCTCTGTGCTCTGTAGACTGCAGCCCACAGCAACCCCCTCTCTCTTAAAGCTATCCTCCATTCTTTACACACACACAAAACACACATCAGCCTGAGAGCACAGAAACAAAACATCTCTCCCGATCTCTTAAGAAACACCTTGTGTGAACCCATATTTCAGTCACAGAGGTTTCATTTCGCAGAGATGTGTGCAGGAGAAACTACAGATATGAGTTATCACCTCGCGCTGAGCTCTCTTTTTCTCCTTTTTTGTCTCATATTTAAAAATCTGATCCATCCTCGCTGGAGGAAAATCTCGCCTTGTTGCCTGTTCGGCTTTTCTTTTCCCCTTCCTTTGGATAAGCTTCCTCGTGTGGCTTTGTGATTGGTCTGTGTGCTTATATCACTAGATGTATTATCCCTTGGAAGAATTTCACATGGATGCCATATGTTGCATAACAGAGCGTACTGTAACTATAAATCTGTAAGTACACACTATAAGACACCGTCGGGCTGTTATATGGCGGCTTTCTTTGTAGATGGTGGTTATGATTCTCCTTTATTCCCTCTTCTTGCACATGCACCGCCTTTTATCCGTCAGCTGCAGCTTGGTGCTGACTGCAGTGGTGTTTAATCTGTGTTTGTTTGGCAAGAGAGTGAAGCATTGATTTGTCTTTGTGTATGCACATGAAAATGTAATATTCCAGTATCATTAGTGAAATGACTTCCAAAAGGGAACAAACTGTGTGCAGGTTTATTTCTGTCTGTCTGCCCTGCCCTTGTCTCTTTGCCTATTAAGCCTTTCCTGCCTTTTGGGATACTCTCCTGTGTCTGGCTTTGTGATTGGTTTGTGTCCTATAATTTCTGATAATGAGGATGGTTTCTGCTTATTTTATTGGGTAGTCACAGAACGTGAGTCATCTCGGTTCAGCTGCCTCGTCTCGGCCAAACTTGCAGCAGCAGCCAGCCTCCAGCCCTCTGTGTGCTTCCCTTCAGCCCCAACCATGTGTTTTTAGTGCAGTTTTATTGCTCCATATTAGCCCTGCCCTTGTCTCTATGCCTATTAAGCATTTCCTTTCGCCCGCCTCTCTGTTTAGATATGCTCCCGCGTCTGGCTTCACGATTGGTCTGTGTCCCGTAAATTCTGAAAATAATGATTCTTTCTGCTTATTTGATTGGATAGACCCAGAATGTGGGTCATCTGAGTTCAGGCGGGCTGCCTCAGCCAACCTTGCAGTGCTTTCACAGAGCCAGACTCTCGCAGTGTGCTTCCCTTCAGCCCCTACTAGCAGAGTCAGGAGAGAATGGATTCCAGCCCAGTCAGTCCCAGCCAAGCACCGCTATCTAATTGAGAGGGGGGAAAACACTGTTATAACACTAAACAAAGAGCCAGGGACGAGGCGTCCTCATTTGACTCCTGTAACGCCCAAAGTCTCATCATCCCAGCTTTTGCAATGCCTGCATGTGATTTGTCAGCGCGTCAGAGAAGCTGAAACCTGATCTACACTGTATATCTTCTGCGATGTCTACAGCACATGAAAAAAATCAATCCCATTACTAGCTCAGACTGAACTTCACTCAGTAGTCATGGCTCATGAGAGGCATCATAGTTTTTAAGCCATGCAGGCTTTACCACAGTAATGCAACAGCATCAGCATGTTGTTCATTGTTGTTGCAAACTACTTAAGCAAGTGTCATTTTCCCCTTAACTTACATGTTACCTCAGCCATGAAGATAGTTTCAGCTTTATTAGTCCAGGTTTTAGAACTCTTCTGATCAGACTTTTGCTCATTTTCAGTGCTCAAAGCATTAAAGGACAAACAGCAATTTGTTAATCAGGAAACAATGTACCGTCCAGAACCAGGCCTGTGGATTATCCCGAGTAACTGGGAACTCTATCTCTTTAAAGGTATTAAAAAGTTCCTGGTGCCCTTAGTGGGGACTAAGTGGTTTAATTTTAGGTTTCTTCTCAAACCACAGTTGTCTACTCAGACACGGTGTAACGCGGACACCGGGATGTAGCAGACATGAGAGTACACGCTGAATTTAAATTGCTCATTATCCTGCATAGAGAGTGATGGCGAGGAATCCACCGCAGTTTAGGGGTCTAAGGTTACCAGACAGCTTTTGTCTGATCTCCTGGTGTGGGAGGTGGGGTTTCTCTCCCATCACATACACTTATCCCACAGCATGGAAAGCGCAGCCATGTGACTTAGATGTACAGATAAACGCAGTTTTAAATAGAACAAACGAAGGCATGAATGAAACTGCCTGTGACTCCTTCTGAGCGGCACCGGCTGCTTTTTTTTCACCCGCGTCGAGTCGAAAAAAGACTCTTTGTCTTAAGATGCATAACCGACTCTAACGATGAAGACCCACTTTCCCAAGAGGTGTCTTTTGGTCATGGTGTTCTCTGTGAAGCCTCATTACTCTGCTCTGGTCGTGTCATGCAGACTGCCATCTCCAAAGGAGAGATGCCCCCTGACAAGCTCATTACAAGTCATGTCTTCTTCAGAAAGAACAACCCGGGCCTTCTGTGCCCCCCACAGCTGGGCCTCACAAAAGGCCATCTTGTCAGTGTAAAAGACCTATTCGAAAAATATTGGAATCACCGGGAACAGGGTCAATGTTTCTCAGAGACAAAGAGCCTAATGGCATATTTTACAGTTGGTTTGATGTTTTGTGTGGATCTCTTTTGTGTTCTGCTGGGGGCACCTCTAATACTGTGAGATGGCCGTAAATCCCTGTCCTAAAAAATAAGTGGCACCACCTGGCAGCACAGTTCCACTGCCATATAGACCCAGTTATTCATGCATGCTTTCTATTTTCAGCCGAATAACTGTGGTTAATGGCGCTTTTTTAAACGTGAAATTATCCCAAAGTCCACATGGAAAAAAAGAAGCAGGAGTCTCTGATTATGTATACTGCATCCCTGCCAGTGGTTTTATATTTGGCTGCACTGCTGCACAGAGTGCACAGTGTTCCTGTGTGGCTGGTGGCAATGATGAGGTAGCAGGGTGGAGATGGGGTTTTCCTGCTCTTGCTTCAGCCTGACCTTGGCACAGCAGTGGGCAAAAACCCTCCTGGGGCACAAGAGGTCAGTCTGTCTACCTGCCACACAGCAGGATTTCCACCATCCCGCCCAGCTGAGCCACATTTCTCCCGACAAGTAATGAAACGATGACTCCTCAGTCAGGAGACGCTCAACAGTTTCCATTTGTCCCTATTCTGGCGACATCGCAAATGTTTTAGCCGTGCTAGCGCTGTTTCGGTCGGTTCACCACTTTGGTTGAGGCTGAAATATCTCAACGGCTATGTGATGGATTGCCATGAAATTTTGCACAGACATTCATGATTCCCAGATGATGAATCCTAATGACTCTGTACGACTATGTGGTTGACATTTGTGGTTCTGAGTGAAACGTCCGGACAGATTGCCATAAAATTTGGTGCAGAATTTCAGCACACGCTGCCTTCTAGATGAATTATAATAATTTTGGTTTTCATGCAGTGCCAGCATCAGGTTAAATCTTTAATTGTCCAGTACTTTGGTTCATGATTAATACCGTCAGAACTAATGACATTCCCATTAAGCTCAACTGTACTTTGTCTTTAATGGTAATTATCAATGTTAGCAACACACTAAACTAAGATGGTTAACGTTATAAATAATACCTACTAACATCAGCATGTTCTTGTTAGCATGCTGACATTAACATTCAAAAGGCCAGTGAGCCTCACAGAGCTCTAGCCTGGCTGCACATCTTGTTCTCAATTTAATGATGCACAAATTCTAGTGTCTTCTTCTGCTGTAAGGTAAGATGTTTTCCTAAAAAGCAGATCTTGTGATTTAAATCTGGTTGCCCCTTGAAGGCCACGTGTTGCAGTGCTGTATGTGTCGAATGGAAACAAAGTATTAGTTAAATCTACTTGATCCTCGGGTTGTAAATAAAACCAAAGTGGAGCCACCATCTTGCGTGTTCTAATCCTTTGCTGCAGTGTTGCTGCTCCGTGGCAGACATCTCTGAGGCGTGCGCTGGTGCACATATGCTACACTATATGTGCACATGTAAAGCTAGCTCCCCGCTGATGTCGGGATATAAACCTGATTTAACTGTGATTAAGCAGTCAAGCATGCATGGTTCTCACTGAAAGGCCCCTGTCAAGCGGTTCCATGGCTGCATTGCTTTCAGTGGCCCACAGGGCTCATGTATTCTTTAGTTAGCTCTGGAGTAGTTCTATAAAAGCTGCTCTGTCTGTTCCCCCACCAGAACCCCTCCCACCCTCCTCCGGCTCGCAAAGCAAAATAGGTGCTCGAGCGTGTTGTGTTGCAAGGCCGAGCGCCGGCCACGGCTTGTGGTGTGGTGTTGATTACCAGCAGCAGGAAGAGAGGGATACAGACCTGTGGCACACTGTGAAAAAAAAAAACACCAACTGCATCTCACATGCGAGGGAGGGATCTGCAGTGCAAAGACGGAGAATATACAGTGCGGCAGGGTGGGGGTGGGGTTAGATACCAGGATATTCACTGTCAATGCCCTCCATTGATGTAGGTCATTTATTCAGCTGCATCTGCAGCTAATCTGATTAACGTTTGAAGGGCTGTGACCTCTGCAGCGGAGAACACCCCTGTCAGCATGGCACTCACAGGGTCCTGTCTGAGAGTTGGACTCTGACTGTGTCCACTGTGTTGTTTTCAGCTCAGCTGAAATAAGAGAGGAATGGCTGAAAATTGCTGTGCAGCTAATGTCAGAGGGAGTGTTGTGTCTCTGGCTGGGCTGTTTATGTTGCCTACGGTATGTAAGGTGTGTCCCCTCTCTCAGAGTGATAAATCAGACCGTGGCAGACCATGACACACACGGGGGCGGGGCCCTCGGCACGAGATGAGGAGTATTTCGTGGAGTCTTGGGGGAAGGAGGTCATAATCATTTTCTGTGAGACGTAAAAATATTTCTCTCCTGCTTGCCATCAGAGTATCAGGTATAACACTGGACAGCTGGCGCTATCTCTAGCCTACATCTCCTCTTATCGCAGCGTAGTGAGGCCTCTCAGGATCTAGCAGGGCATTGGCTCTTTGTTTGGCGCTGGGTAAGGAGGGACGTCTGTCTCATATGAGCTGACTCCGTCAGTGGAATGAGCTGGCATTGTACTGCACGAGTGAGAGTCACGGATGATGGGGCATCCCTGCTCCCACCTGCTTCTGCAAACTGTAAACACCCACTAATGGCTGCAGATGTCTGCATCTCCTCAGTTAACCAGGGTTTAAGATAAGGAGACTGCCTGCATCAAGGCTGCAGGTTGTTTTAGCTTGCACTCAAGGCCGAACGAGAGTGCCCACTCTAGCTAATTGAGGCAAATGTGATGAGCTGGTCAAAGCAGGGGAGCTATCCTTGCCTTTCCCTGAAAGAGTTAAGGAGATGAAGTAATGTATGGCTAAGTGTGTGCAGGAATCAGACGGTCACACTCGACCCCGCTGCATGTCTCCGGGTGAATGTCAATAGCCCTGTGCGGCGCAGACCGAGGGGAGTGAGTTACGGTTAGTACGCACAGCCTGTCTGATTGAAATGCATTACAGGAGTGCCTCTCCTGCTGGGAGCGAGGCTGCTGCTATTGTTCACAACCTGACAGCTATAGGCCCACAAGGGGAGGTAGACTATTCAACCGCAAGCAAGGTCCCTCTCAATAAAGACAAAAGATGATAATAGATCAAATGCTGCATGTTTTTTGGAGCTTTCTCCTGGCAGGCTTTAACCAGTCCCCATCAGGAGCACCAGACCAACCCAAGGGTCCATCACTGCCCTGCAGAGGTGACTTGTTCTTGTTTTCTAACAAACTCTCAAAGGGACCTCAGAGAAAAAATGTTTTGACTGAACAATTTTGGTAATTCGACTCCTCTCCCACTGAGTTAATTTTTCATCGACAAATAGCCACGTAAACAGTTGTTCTGATCTCAGATGTGTTTCAAATCAAGCAGTGCTGCCTCTTTTCTTTTCCTCTCCGTCTACAGACCGCAGAACTTTGTTGTTATTTTTGCACAAGCGCAGCCTGCGTACACCGCTGTGCGAACAACAAAAAGACGAGCTGCAAACGCCTCAACGTATATGCATTGTTCTGCGCACATGTTTGTGTTTATATCATTGTGGCGTGTGATGGTGCGTGGAGAGGGAGCGGCCGGGTACGGTTGGGTGAACCCTGTCTGCTCCAGTGGTTTATGCTGATGAGGGACTCAGCAGTCATTTTGGTATTACCCAAAATCCCATGAACGGTTGTCTGCTGGCAGAGTAGCTGGCTCCTGGTTGGTTACAGGTCATAGTCTGTTGTAAACATGCAACCAAATTACAGGATTGTGCTGAGCCCTGCCACTGGAGTTAGTGGTGCCCCTCTCATTTCATGTTGCCAAGCTGACTGTGCCACTAAGCCAGCGCTGAAGTGAGGTAACTCCAAACTCTAATGAGCTGTGACCTACAGTCTGACTCCAGCTTTACTTTCTCAAGCTGTTTTACTTTAAAATGTCCGTGCAGGTTAAGCGTGCACCTTGTGTTTGTTCTGAGCTCTGTGAAAGATATTTCCTGTTCTGGTCGCACCGTGTGGGCAGAGCACAGTTAACTTCAAGGTGATCTCTGACGTATCCACGGGAACGCTACTTTTCCCCCTCCTCACCCCGCAGAGCTATTTACTCTTGCTCTCTTATGGCAGGCTCGCATGGAGGTTTCAGCTGTGCGCTGTGTGAATTTGGCCCATGCCTGAGGACACACCAGGAATGTTGTCTGCTCTCGTTTGAAACGCTGGTAGCAGGTGACCGAGTTGAGTTCCTGCGCTGCTGCTCACGTCAAAAAAGAGATTTGATCTCGCCTTTGCAGACAGCATCCCTTACACCGGGGAGGCCAACTCAGATTCCATTTCTTTTAACCACTTCTGGAGAAGTGGAGGAGCCAAACTTCTTTGATATGAATGAGAGAAGGGTGGAGGTAGAGGAGCGTGGACGAGCAGTTTATTTACTGACCCAGTGGCCTCTGAGAGAACAGTTATATAACAAGGGTACCTGTGACATAATCACATCTCCTTGGAGGGGGGACACTAGTGCTTAGTAGAGGTACAGTTTGCGTGCTTGATGTAACTCACTTAACGGGTAACTGGGTCACTGTGTTCGTTAGGGAAAAGCTCCCCTCATTACGCACCCCCCCTCCTCACCCTCTGCAACTGACACATTCTGAGAAAGACAAACCACTCCCTGGATGTGGACGCTGCCAGAGATGCAACAACCAATCGGTGGGGTCTGGCGTCACGATTGCCACGGTGCCCTGCTGTGACAGCGCTGGGAGTACATGGGGAATAGGAGCAGAGAAGGGGAGTAGCTTGCAGCATTCTTCTTTCAGCAGAGATGCTGAGTAATAGCTGGAGCCCATTGAAACGTCTTGGAGAGTGACATCCTCTTGCCACACAGGGTAATGGCCCCCTATCATCACTTCCTCTCAGGATCAGCATTTGTTCCCTAAACCTCCTCACTGTTTCCAGAAATAGTTATTTACTGCCTCGTGGAAATCCCAGTCCTCATGTTATGAAACAAGCACAACAATTAATTGGGGCATTGCATGTTTTTTTTCTTTACGTAAGTGAATCTTCCAAGGCTGACATTAAAGCAGCAGGATTTTTTGAATGCATATTCATATCGGTGACCTAAATGCCAGAGAGCAGTTTAGGAGGAGGTAAAAATGTGCAATCTGTTTATGCTGCAGTTTCTAAGAAGTCACGGAGCTCTAAATAATTTGTCACGTCTCGGTGAGTTGCTGTTGGATACCTGATGCTTCCACTATGACTGCATTACTGTATCAGGGCAGTTAGACTGGATATCTCAGCCTAGCTCTCTGGTGTCTGGTTAAATATTAATGCTGTTGGATCCGTTGCACTGGTTATTGAGCCTTAAGCAGCCCGCAGAGCTTAGCTCCACTTTTTAGCCAATAACTCATTTTGCAGTGCCAGGTGGCAGCACAGGCTGCTTCTCTTGCTAATAAGGTATGAAATCAGACTATCATGAGTCTCTTCAACGAGATTAGTGCTTTAAAAGTTAAACTGCCTCGTTTTCTTCAGGGTGTAGTCCAGGATGTGTAACGGGGTCAAACAACCACAGTTTTTATGAATAGCTTCATGCAGAGCAGTTGGATTGTTTCTTTGTGTGTTAACTATAGCAGCAGAGTGAGAGCAGCGTAGATGTTTTGGCTGCGTGCAGTGTGCACATGCAAATGTCTGTACGTCAGTTGCAGAGTTTACATACACTGAGCCCTGTATGAGCCCTGTATGAGCCCGCATGAACTGTTTTGTCTGGACCTGAGGTGAGGCGTCAGAGGCAGGAACACAGACCGGGCTGTCTAGACTTGCTCTGTCTGTCTGCATGTTTTGTAACCATGCAGTATGGGGGGGAGGGACCAAGACTAGTAGTGCACTGAGTTCTTGTTTTTGAGACTCACTGGCATCAGGTAGCATATGAGTGTTTGATGCTGAACAGGCACTGTTTCCATTGTGGCCCTGAGGGAAGCCACAGAACAAAGAAAAGCATTTGGCAGGCCTGTTCTTATGTGCTCATTTGTCATGCCACCTATAAACATGCACGCATCTCCCGTCTATTCCTTTTCATACCTCAAATCCCTGGCATGGGCTTGCACATGATGATTGATTATTCTTATTCTCAGGAAAGAGCCATAATGTTAAAAGAATACATCCTGTCCTTCACCATAGTGCTGCAATGTCACGCTGGTAAAATTAGATGCTGGATGTAGCTATTGTCAGGCAGAAACTCAGTGAAATGGAAGTAAATGGAATACAGTATTAGACCTATTGGGCAGTGGACGCAGAGCGCTGCGTTTAGGCCCCATGCACAGTGTTTCCACATGAAAATGGAAGGAAACCACAAGATATATAGTGCCATCTGGCTTTGAGTAGATCTGTGTCAAAGCCCACTTTTATTGCCTGACGGAGGGAGGGGGTGGTGTAATTTCCCATGTGCCGAGTCACAGATAGTTGCGTGTTGGAAAATGGGCTGGGTAACCATTGTGAGTGTGATTAGCATCTGGAGCTTAGATAATTAAACTGTGTCTGCTCCTCCAGCACAGCGCCAATTTTTAGGTGATTTACCCCCAAGACCCATGGCTCACTCCATCCTTTTTTTCCCTGTCCAACGTTTTATAATATTTTAAAAATGTCTTGGGTGGTTTTGATAGTCCTTCCTGTCAGACCCAGCAGTAACCTTGTGATCATTATTCTTTGATGACTCAGAGTCGACTATGTACAGAAAAAACAACACCGTCTGGTTCTGCAGGCCTGATCTTCCATGAAAAATGTCAGTTAGAGGTGCACGGCAGCCTTCGCGACTTGTTAACCTGTGAACACCTCACAATGAGTCCCGACCCGGTACACGGAGGGCACCAGCTTTCTCAGGAACATAACTGGCTTTGCAGGAAGCTGATGCAAAGCAGGATGGCCTACACATCCCTGAATGTGTTCCATCCTGTTTCACTTCTGAACTGTATATAAGGAGTTGTGAACCTAAAGCACTTCTGGGTGGATTTAGCATGTTTTGGTCCATTTACTACAAATCACACATGCTTTACATTCCTGCCAACCATTCTCCCAAGATTAGATTTTTAGATTTGAAAATTGCATTTTGATTGCGTGGTTCCAGCCTCTCAGCGGCCACTGGCTCCCATTCCTTTCAGTGCAGAGTTAAAATCAGCTTGCGGAGACTCAGAGTTAGTTGGAGATCCTTTGTTTTTATTTGTGTCAAAGCTGCGCTGTTACTGTTGCATGTTGACGCCATTGCCAAAAGCATGGATTGATTTAAAAAGTCTGCTCTGCAAATACCACACAAGAAACATCATCAGCTTTAAGAATAACAGCAGGCATGATGTTCACTGAGTACCTCACAAAATGAGAATCAGTGGAAAGCTTGAAGGCCTGAAAACCTGCTCAACATGGTGGAAATTGTGCAAGAGTAAATGACAAAAACTGAATTAAAGGGCTGTTGTCCTCAGTGCCGTGCTGCCATCTTCTTGTGTGATTTAAACGCTGACTCTCTCCTCCCCCCCGTGTGTTGCAGGAGAACGGCCTTTCCCATGCACCTGGCCCGACTGCAGTAAGAAGTTCGCCCGCTCCGACGAGCTGGCCCGCCACTACCGCACCCACACGGGGGAGAAGAAATTCGGGTGCCCGCTTTGTGACAAGCGCTTCATGCGCAGCGACCACCTGATGAAGCACGCCCGGCGCCACTCAGATTTCCAGCCCGGCATGCTGAAGAGGCCCCACGGCGGCGGCGGCAGCAGCGGCGGCACCACACGTCCCAGCTCCCTCAGCGACTACAGCCGCTCGGACGCCTCCAGCCCCACCCTCAGCCCCGCCCTCAGCCCAGCCAACTCGCCTTAAACTGAAACCCTGTCGCACTTTCTGCCTCTGACCTGGGAGGCCTGTGTTTTTGTCATAACACTTGTGTTGCACAGCCGTCAGCAACCCCCCTCCCTTTGCTATCCCTGCGCTTGATGTGGTGTACCATACTGTACATAACTGCTTATTGTAGTGCAATTACTTGTGTGATCCTAAAAGAAGGTAATGCCTTTCCCAGATGGCAATATTTACATTCTGTACCATATGTCTGTATTTTTTTAGCTTCTGATCATGGCTAGTTGTCCAATGTATGTTTGCAGTCAGCTAAACAAGGTTTAGAAGAAGAAAAAAAACAGACACCCTGACAAGTCTTATCAAAATGGCTCTTTTTTTGTTGTTTTTCTTAGTTTTAGGTTTTTATTTTGAACGGGTGAGGAGAGGGGGTACACACACACACACACATACACACACCTCAGGATTGAAGACAGTTGCTCTTTCTGTAATACCACAGTACTTAACAGTACTCACATTGACTGCACAATATACTCATCACTTTACTCTGAAATTCAACAGGGGTTGAATTTTACGCCCTGCTCAGGGATGGCCTTGTTAGCTTGAAAGAATGAACATGGTGAAGAGAGACATACAGTGCATATATAGCAGCCTTACACTCAACACAATTTGCACTCTTTGTTTTTTCGTTGGTTTTCACGTCTTCGAGGAAGCTAGCCCTGCGGTCGCTCGTTCTCCCTCGTGCGCCAGGGGGTGCACGTGTCATGAAAACGCTGTGTGTCCCGCCTCAGCAAGCAAAACACATCCGCTCCTCCACTGCAACGCTAATATTCAGTTGCCGTTACACTGGGTTAAATATGTACGTCATTAAACGGCGGCGTGTGCAGTATATACTGTCTAAATCTGCGTTGTGGGAGGATCGGGATTATATTGGGTTGACAGTTTTTATAAATACACTCAGTTGAAGAAACTTTAGGCCCTTTAAATAGAGACAGTTAAGTTTCAAAGCAGCTGTTAATGCTTCCTCTTCAAAAATAAAGCGCTGCATCATCAGCCGCGATTTCACACAAAACGGAGACAAAGGGACTTTAGTTGAAACAATGTTTATCCCTCTCAAGCACATAGGAAAAAGTACCAAAGACAAGAGTGAATGAAAGCTTTCTATTCAGTCTTGTAAGACGCCCCTCATTGAGGCCCGGGGCTGCTGTTTGGCAGTGTCACAGGTAGAACCAGACAGCCTCCTCGCCTCCCTCCTCCTGCCTTTGCCTTTTGTGGCCTCCCTGGAGGAAACAGCTGCATCCCACAAGAAGCTATTCACAGCCCGCAGGAGTGGCGCTAACATGCCGTTCCCTGGAAGTCCTCCCTCACCCATCTGGCTCTACCTGTCCTGTCAGAGGGCGGTGAGGCGCCGAGCCTCCCAAATTGCGCGAGGCTGCCTAACGTGGGGGTCAGATGTAGGCCAGAGAGTGTCGGGCAGAACCCGGGCTGGGCTTGGGCTGGTTGGAGCGCAGAGCGAACAAAGCAGCTATCTGCAACAGACAGGCAAGAGAGGGCAGGTCCTGATAAAAGAGGAGAGGTTTATCACGAGCTGAGCAGCACGGACGAGGAGACACCCAGTCGCAGCCACCTTCTCCAACTCCCTCCCTCCCTCCAACTGTAGAAACCGTGAGCGGAAAAAAAATGGCTGTAATTAGTGGGCTGATCCAACCTGTATGATAAGAGCAGAAAGCGTATGAACAACAGTACTACCTAGACGCTGCTAGCAGTGTGGGTGGGATGCACCCATCTCCATCCTAAGCACAGGGAGAAATCCTCTACTACTGCTGGAGAGTCAAATTTCACCATGCCAAGGAAAAAAAAGTGTTGCTCCGCAGTCGCGCCGATCAACCCGAGCTCTCAAACAGCTGCTTTCAAACTTCTCTCTCGCAAAACACGGGGGCTTTTAAACTGTTGTAAAAACATTTGAACCAAAACGAACATATCAGCAAAGTGCAGTGCTCACCAGCCTCACGTTGTCCTGCCTGTGAAGCTCAGATGTCCCGTGAGAAAGCTGACTTGTGTGTCTAGACAGACATGCCTCAATAAGTCAGGCAAAAGGCACAGTAAACCTTCCATGGAAACGGGCACCACTATCAAAACTGCTGCAGCCCCGCCAGTCTGTGTTATGCCTACATTTTCTTTTAATGCTTGGGCCGGAAATAGTTTCATCCATGTATCTGGTCCTGTCAGACCCCTCCAGACTGTTGCCACCGTGAACTGCGTGCGCTAGCTTCATCCTACCGAGCGACTCTCGCCCCGCAGTCCCGCGCTTCACACTATATGCATGTTAACAACTTTGCCCTGGAAGCGTTGAGGGTTTTTTGAGGCGGTCTGGCAGGTGTAAGGTCATGAATGGCTGGCCTTGTCCCTTGTCCTCCACAGCAGCCATCTCTCTTTAAAGTTGTGAAGAATCAGCTCTGTCACATCCTCCAGAAAGAAAACATCCCTTATTTAGATCAAATGCAGTAGTTTCCTCAAAATGCTGCATGTTTTTTTTAAAAAAACCTCCATAAGATGTTAAAATAGTTTCCAGGCTGCAAGATGACACTTTGAATGCCACTGGTCGGCAGCTCTTAGTGAACGAGGCGCTGAGAGGGTTTTTACTTTTACCATTTCTGAAAAAGAAGCTTTGATTTCCACCCATTATTCAAATCGCTGTTGAGCAGCTTTTTGTGGTTTCTTCAGTCGAGTTTTGACTTGGTTTGTAACTTTCTCTTGCAAAAAACTAAACAAGACAAAAAAAAACCCAAGCATTTTTTTTGTGAGTCGCTCACCCTCAAGCAGTTTTCATAAATCACTTCTCAACCCGTAATCTGCACATTTTACCTCAGGGTCGACATCCGCCAAGCAGATATGGGACAGTTTGTGGATTTTGTTTTAACATAAGTTGCTGCACAGAAATGTCTGCCAGCCTCCCCTCCCCCCCCGCCCCTGCCGGTGTTCCTGGGTGCTTAGTGCTCACTGCTGGTCAGTGTCCAACCACACTGGAAACACAGGAACGCCTCCGTACGGGCCCAGCTCCTGCCTATAATGTCTCTGTAACATCCTGCGGTCCTGCTATACGCCTTAGTAAGCACTGGGCACTCCGGAGCGGTTTTCAGTGAAGCGCCCCTTTAAACACCTTTGACCCCTCGTGTCAGTGGACTTACATTAGGTGGCAGGAAGCTCCTACCATCTGAAAACAAAGCGACTGTGACAGTGTGAACAGCCCAGTGTATCCATCCATCCATACTGCGCTGGTGACATGTAGGCCTCCACAGGCAGAGTGTCTCATAACTTTTATTCTCACTGTACCAAATCTACTTGAATAATTCAACACAAAAGGCCATTGAACACAGTTTTGTACATTGTCCATTTTTACTGTACTTGCTTTTGTTGTCAAATAATTATTAACCTCTCTGGAGAAAGGTGTACAGCGTGTTTGATTTGTTTTGTTGTTGTTTCCTCAGTTTTTTTTTTTCCATCGTCTTCAGGTCATTTCAGCGACTCTTTCGAATTTATCACAGCATTAAGGTTGACTGTTCTCGCCGGGCTGTTCAAAGGCACCGTACTTTGTTAAAGAAAGACCTAATTTTAGCCCCGTCGATGGGGTTCACCCCTTTAAATCAGAAACAGTTGATGCTCTGTTGATGTCAGGATGCGGGTTATTCCAGTTTAGCCTGCCATCCAAAAATTCCTCCAAGTCAGAAACTGAAAGGATTGTTCGGGGTGACGATAAGAAAAGGAAACTTCCTGACCTCTTTGTACGACAATTTCAGATGGAGTGACTAATTTTCTTTATTATTTAGATTCTTTTGCAAGTTTTCCATAAGAATAGAGACCACAGCATTGTGAGTTAGCAATGTAGTCATTGTTTTTATTATTGCTTTTCGTTTTGTCTCATACGACGTGTTTAAGCTTGTGTATTTTTCAAAAATCATACCTCTTGAAAATATTTGACTTTTGTTGTACCTTCATATCTTTTCAGAACATCCATCATGTAGCTTACGTTCGCTTGATGAGTAGCACAAATGATCGGTGGTTTTTATTTGCCCCTACTTGAATGCAGAAGGAAAGAAAGAAAGAGACTTTTTCTCTAAAAAAAAAAAGAAAAAAAAACAAAAACAGAACACTGGGCTACATTTAATCATCCCATGTTGTCAGGGTCCTGCACATCCTTGTAGATTCAAGTAGTAATCTTTCCAGGAAATGATAAAACCTTATTTTTTATTATTTTGTGTTTCAGAAATATTTAAAACATCCCTACTGAGCTCAACATATTCGTCTTAGTTTAAACGCTGTCTATGTGAGGGATGATGTCAGCTGTAAATTACTATGAAACTCCAATGTCAGCGTTTTTTATTTTAATCCAACTTTACAATTGTAATCCCGCTAAGATTACAGATTTCAACATCTGTTAGAGAAAAGGGACTTTAAACAGTGACAAAACGGGAATGCAAGGTTTCTACAAGATGCTAACAGTGTACCAGTTAATATCTTTTTCTGCTAATTGTAAAAAAAAAAAAATGCATTGAAGTGAGCTGATTGTTGCCTAGTATGTAAAGAACTAACAATCTTATTTAAGAAGTTCATGTTGATTTCCATGAATATATCACTGATCAGAGCGTCTCAACTGAAAACCTTCATGGCTGATCTCGACGCGCAAGCATGATCCATGCAATTGTGTGCCAAAACTATAATGGTAACTTCATAAAGATGATAAAAAAAAAAGAAACAAAACCTAGCTCCTATCAGACATTTAACAAACGTGTACAGTTTTATACAGTGTGACATGTTTTTATGTAATATACAGTAATATTTCTTTTCTGCTTTATGTAAACATTTTGATTGTGTAGCTTTGTTTTCATTTGGTTCCTGTTATTTAATTTTTCTTTCTTTTTTTTGTTTCGCTGTACAATACTCAAGCAAATGTATAATGGCTTATTACAGGTATTTTTTGACATAAACAATCTTAATGATAAAGAACGCCCAACCATTCCAAAGGATTGAAAATTGCATTTGCTATAAATGTGCTGCTTACATCGACCCGGTGCATTTTCGTAGGTTATGAATAGAAGTGTGTCTTGACTGTGAGGTTTTACACGTTGTGAGTTGTGCACAAGGTACGTTTCTCATCGTCAACATTTCCCGGGTTTAACCTCTCCTTTCTTCTCTTCAGGCTCTTTGTGCAGGCTAAGCCAATTTGAATGAACAACATACATGCAATATTTAAAAGTATTAGAATATTTAAAAGTGATGGACATACAGAGCGTGTCTTCCCTCATGACAAAGGCCTGAGGCTTTTTAAGGTGGGGATAGTGTCTGAGAGGCGGCCGTGATAGGAGAGAGTGGTGGGAGGGAGCTTTGAGTTCTCGCAGCTCGTCCGAGGCTCCGCACTTACAAGATGTTACCAAAGGCTTTGAAGGGAAAGATGAATGTTGCAGTAATTTTGAACCCAACCTGCTTTGGACCCTTGAGTTCAACTTTATATGCTGTAAGTGTTGATCAATGGATGTTGAGCTTAATATGGACCTTTTTCTACATCTCAAATAAGCAACTTCTGTTTTTTTTTTTTTTTTTTTAATAATCACTTGAATGAACAAAACCATTTTAATCATACAAGCAAACAAAAAGAAACAAAAGAGTGAGCAGGAACGCGCAGTGTAGCAGGCCATATCCGTCTGTACCCTTCACTGACCATGTGGTCTTGCTTGACTGCCTGAACTGACACTGTGCGGCGTTTGCTCTTTACGGTAGAAATGCACGCTGACAAAAAGCGTTTTGCTCAAGCGTTGGATATTTTTGCCCTTAAAGGATTTGTCTGTTTCAGGTTATGCAGCACAGTGCTGTGAATGACCTCCTTTTGATTACAAAGAGAGCCTCTCACCAGCCTTTCGGTTCTGTTTCCTGTACCTGTTTGTCCTCAATGTACCTCCTCAGTGTAATGTTGCTCTCTTGATACCTCTGTGCGTTTCTCCTCTGCCCATCACCATCAGTTGCCTGTTGTAGTGACTCCATGGTGCTGTTTCCCCTCTCAGCGCCAATATAATCTAATCTGTAAATAACTCTTGACTCAGCTATGGCCAGTACATTCTCTTATGACCTCACTCTAACCTTCAGGTGTCATTTTATTTTTATTTTTTTCTCTCAGCAAACCAAAATCACTACATTCAAGTATTACAGTTGTACAGTTCCTCGGATTCTACACACATTTAATGTGCTGGTCTTAGCTGCTCTGCTGTACCTTTTTATGGCATTATTTTTTACATGTTAGACAATATATTGTGACCATGTCCTATGCAAATATGAAAAATAACAGATTGTTGAATAATGTATGTTGTCATAACTTGTATGCATGAAATAGTGAAGTTTACATTTGGAAATAAATTCATAAAATAAGCAGCTACAATTTGTTTTGTGCATCATTAAAGAAGACGCTCTGTGATGGTTGCTGGACAGCAGTGGGTGTGGCCACAATGAACACGAACTACCACATTATGGGGTAATGGCAAATGCTAAAACATGAGCTAGTAGGCTAACATAAAAAGAGGAGAGTCCTTACGGCATTCTATACTTATTTAATGTGTTAATTGTTAATTAAGAGGTGTGCTAAATGGATTTGTTACCTTTGGACAGAGCCACGCTAGCTGTTTCCCTCTGTTTCCAGTCTTTATGCTAAGTTGGCTATGCTAGCCATCAGCTGGCTAAAGTTTTAAAGTTACTTTTAGCGTACAGATATGAGAGTGGTATCAAGCTTCTCATCTAACAAAAACAGCGACCCCCAATTTGTCAAACTATTCCCTCAAGTCAGGGAACTGACTCAGCAATGTCAGTCACATTTGCTAATATTAGCCACCATACGCTAAAGGTCATACCAAGTGAAGTGAAGTGAAGTGAGTGTATTGAATTAGACAATGTTTTATTGCTGACAGATTCAACTTTTTAATTATCTTCCTCTAAAGAGAGTCCTCGTATGTAACTGTAAAATATTTAAAGACTAAAGCAAAATGACAGCATGGACCTGTAGGAAGGAGTGCAGTGATACTCCTCAGTAACACAGCCTACTCTCACAAGCCTGTCATGTGCTTCACTATTATTCTTGCAACAGGAAGTACACCTTGTTCCCCGACTTCACACATGCAAATATTTACAGTAACTGCTGGGGTATCAGCAATGGGAGGGGCACCAAATGCTGGGGACTCCTTCCTTCCTTCTTGTGTTTCAGCCCAAATAGACTGATAGATAGTGTGAAGTTTCCTGCATGTAGCTGCTGCACTTGCAACTTCAGAAGAATGGATGATTCACTACAAACTGCAGCCTCCTCCTGTGCAAAGTGCACTTTAAAGTCCACGTGACAAGCCAACCAGAAGCAGAGCTTCTCACTCCATCTGCATTCGCCGCTCTGCAAAATCCCTGCCGGCGTGCTCTCATCCTTCTCTTAAGCTCAGAGCGCCCACCAACACCAGCAGAGATCACAGGCGTGGCCTTTCAATGAATCATGCGAAGCAGAGTGAGACAGGAAGGAAGAGAAAGCACGAAGGCATTAAAATTCTTGATGAGGAGCCTGGTGCTCTCCCTGCTCAATCTGCACACCTCCTGTCTCCGGGCAGGTTGGAGCTACCCAGCACACCACGCTACACAAACAGACAAGCTGCCACCCCTGGCACAGCCACACAACTTGGTGCGCCATCACAGCCGGCATGTTCCCAGAGCCTGTTTTTCATATTTGTGTGGCAACATGAGGGACTTCTGCATAGTTAGTTTTAATGTGTTTATATTAAATTTTTTGATTGTCTTAAGCTTTGAATGTTGGCAGGGAGCTGTTGTCAAGGAAAACAATCCTGCGTCTCTCCTCGGCGGGTAGTGGAGCCTCTGATCATGCAACAGTAGAGCCTCATTGGAGTCCCTCTGCAGACCACTGACTGAGTTAATTCACACATATCTCACCGTATTACAAGGAAGATCTCGGGTTTTGCTGGTTGTGTGGGTGAGGCACATATTCTCTCTGTCTTGCATGCCTTTCAATCACGTGTTTGTTCTCAATATGACACATTTTCCCCTCTGTAGTGAATTATATAGCTGCAGATGCGGGGCTAAGTACAGGCAGCTATATGTGCAGTAAGAGCACATCTCTGCTGGTATCACCTTGCAGACAGGATGTGGGGGTGGAGGAGGTGGTTTCAGTTTGACTGATGTGTCACTTCAGTCACACCTTTTCTTTGGATTATCAACTCCAAGTCACCCAGTCATCAGGTGGAGTTCTGTACGGAGGATGATTTTAAAAAGTATTTTGGCCAGAACCTCAACCAAGTTATTTGGAACGCATTGTCTGAGGGAAAGTACAGTACAGTGTGTGAGAGAGATGGAGGACGAGGATGAGGCGGTGGGTGGGTGGTGTTACCCGGCGCTGATTGGTGCACCCAACCTAGACACACTCAAAGTCTAGAGCGTGGGAGGCATTGTGGGCTGGAAAGGGTCTCTGCTCCGCTGAGGTGTGTGGGCATCACGAACTTTAAGGCTCGGCGGAATTAATCCTCAGAAAATGAGGGAGAGATGCGGTCAGGAGCAGCGGCAGCAGCAGTGCTACTAATCACACAGGGGTCAGTTTGTGTGTGTGTGTGTGTACTTCCCTCTTCCTCCATGCCAAGCCCCAGAAGGCAGGCTGAAGGGCCATGTGATGCCACCCACTCTCGAGTGCAGTGCATGGCAGGGCTGGCGCGAGATCCTGCAGAGCGGGTGGGATGAGCTCAGATATTGGAGGCTGGCACTGGCTGAGAACAAGGCTTAGCTATGGGAGGTGGGGAGGGAGAGGAGTTTTGGCATTACCACTCACTGCAGCAGAGGCATCAAAGCCAGCAACCTGCTTAAAACACAACAGCACCGTAAATGCTGTCAGGTGGAGTGGCTTACTATCTAGTTGATGATGACAGATGATGAGAATGTTGCAAAGAGGATCTAAATATTCAATTTATACATCCAGGGATATGCGTAATTGTCCCACGTTTTAATTTCACTGTCTTAATGAGACAACTACTTACCATAAAAATCAATATTTATGAACTATTGTGTTGCGTTAAGGCCTCTAATGGGTTCTAATTATGTGAGGGAGGAGACAGATGCATCTGAAAGGGAAATAAAAGCCACTTTAGAATTTCTGCATCCTGTTTTTTTGTATGAGTCTTGGTTTGAAATGAGTTGAGTGAAGTTGACAACATGGAGGCTGTGCTGTTTGAGAGGATGAGAGGCCTGCCAAACGACCGCTGATAGGGCTCTTTGTTGCTCTGAAAAGCAAAGGGAGGTCCCTCATGCAAATTCAAAGGAAATTCTGAGAAAAGGGGATCCAAGAAGGAAGACAATGCGCTCTGTCTCATTCAGTGCTTGTTATGGAAGACGCAGGATACAAGAGCTCGGGATACATCGCTCTGGAGAAAGGGGCCCTCATGTGCCATTGTGTGACTAACATTAGGAATCACGTGGTGATGTAATTCATCCTCAAAACTTAACAAGTCATTCCATATCATTGGCAGCCGCAGTCCACAGCCATGACCTGAGGCGTGGGGCGACAGTTGGAGAAGTGAGTCTAACCCACATCGCCGCCTCTAGCAGCACAGTCACGAGACTATACCCTCAGTCAGAAGTATGCAATTCATCCCACACATAACAGGCTGCTGCCCACTGAGCAACGTTCTCCTCACTCTCACTCCACCAACTCAGTCAGCTGCTACTGTACGGACTCCTGAAAAAGCAAATGCTAATTTTACCTCATACTCATCGACCGAAAAACCCTCGAAGATCGCAATCTTTTCAGAGCTCGTGACTTGTAGTGTTTTTCAGAGTTCTGGTTTGATTTGTTACTCTGTTTGTGCTTCTGTTCTGTGAGACAGGCCATTTTTCTCTCCTCGCTTTTCAAGATCTGCGTGTGCATTCTAGCTTAACAAGACCTTTGAGTTTCAAGCCATGCGCCAGCAGGTCTGCACAGTGTGGCTTTGAGCTCAGTGCTAACATCAGCATGCTAACACATGGGAGTGTTTTCCAGTTACTTGGTCATAAACCGAAGAATTGGACAAATTAGTATTTCAACCTGATGACGGTCACAGAGGAAAAGCTAAGGGAACAGCAAAGTCACAACTCACCCTGTGGGGGAAATGACTGTCTGTATCAGATGTTGTGGAAATCCATCTAATTGTTGTTGGGATGTTTCAGTCAAAACCACTAATGGGAACTGCATGGCCAGGAAGAAAAGTCGGGGGATCACCACCATCAACGTTTGTGCAAAAGCTTTTTGCCAATCCATCCGGTAGATGTCAAGATATTTCACCAGATCAACTAAAAATTTTTGACCAGCTGGTAGCACTGCTATGAACTAATCAGGGTTCTACCTCTGGGGAGCATGAGTGTCTGTACAAAATCCTATGACAATACATCAAGTAGTTTAAATATTTAAGTTTGGACTAACATGATGGACCCACCTATTGACAAACAGCCATAAGGAAATTCTATAATTTAAAAATCATGACTGTGCGTGTAACAGTAATGATGATAATAAGACTGGAAGCCTTGGAAACCTTCCATCCTCTGTTATTCTCACATGCTGCAGAATCTCCTATGACAAATAAACGATGAAACTTCTCTTTGGCTCATTTTCTTGTTGTGTTTGATGCCGTTTGTCTTGATGTGGGCCTCACCAGATTTAACCGTCGCAGGGACGGAGGACACTTCACATGAAAGCACTTACAGATTTTCTGCCGCTTTTCGAAAGCCTGTTTCGCTGCGTGCCGTCAATCCTCCTGCCAGTGTAGGAGTGTCTCTGGAGGAATAAGGCAGAGTTACAGCTCTCAGTCTGGATTACTGCCCTACTTGGAAGTTCATTCCTCGGAATCTCAACTCTGTAACCTCAGACTGATTTTGGTGGAAATTTTCCCCTCGCTCTGTTTCCTTTGACTTGTTAAAAAAGCCGACACAAGATTGATTACATTTTCCCAACACTGAGTCTCACAAATAACCATCGAAAGCATCCTATTGTAAAAATTCGGATAGCATCTTAAAGGGGCGCTGCACCGATTTTGCACATGAAGATCAGCTTAGTGCTCATGGGGAGTAGCACACAGTTCTATAATGTCTTCTGAGGCTCTTTGGTGCTTTGTCAAGTCTAAAAAATGAACCCTGGTGATGCCATAGTGGTATCATCAGGATTATTTTGGCTTCACCTTGTAGATTTCAATTTTTTAAAAGAAAGCCTGCATTCCAGGCACGAGATATAGAGTGTAAAAGAGCAGACAGGAGTATTTTATAATAGAAACTGTTTCGTTGCATTACGGGAATCGTAGGATGCAGCCTTTTTTGGCACTTGACCCACATTTGCAACATTTTGACTATGTTGTTTTTTTACTTTTCTCTTACAAGTTATCCAAAAATATGAGCAACATTAAAGATTAAAAATCTTAAATGATCTGGTAGTAAATTCTACCTGTTATTGTTTGCTTTTAGGCCTCACTCGGCAACAGGAAAGAGGATGGTGGCAAATACCAAAAAAGTGCGTTGCAGAGTAAACAAGAGATCAACAAGAAGCTCAACATGTAATGACAACAACTCTTAAAAATAACTTAAAATGATCAGAACGTGGTATGATTGATAAAACCCTCATCTTAAAAATTTCATCTATCATCTCTAGATTTCTCATGATTACCTCTTGGAAGAAAAAACAAAAATGACACAGACACACCATGTTTGTAACAATAAACTATTTTTTTTTTTTCATATTTACATCTGTACCTAATGTGCAAATTAATAATTTAAAGTAGTGTAAAACTCTTAAAGGAATACAAAATCATATCTTACAGTCCTAACATGGTGAGAGTCCATGAACTGGTCACATAGAAACAAAGAGGAGCAACACTGCAGTGTGTACAGGAGAGAGACAGAAGCGAACCCAGGGAGCAGTGGACATCCTTGGCCAGGACACACTTAGTTAAGGACAGCATGGTACATTATCCAAGCATCACCAGAACAAACAGCCACCACAAACACTGCGTCTTTACAGTAGTCATGTCGAATGAGCAGAAAGCACTTGGAGGCCCGGGGTTTTACAAACCCACTGATTGGTTAAAGCACTGATGATCACAAAGGCTTGAGGTGCTCTTAGCAGCAGGTGCTTCTTTTAAACGGCCTCTAGATATGGAAGAAGAACAGACAATCTCACACTGGACCGGTGACACATCTACGCTGTAGGTCACCACATAGTGCTAATAGCATGATTGCACATCGTGTTGTGTGTGTAAGGGGGGAACGGACACGTAATCACACTTCAGACAAATACGCGTCGGCCTGCTCTGGCTACCCACGATTCTTCTCATCTAACACACGGACCGAATAGAGTAGTTAACAGGCGAGTCGGAGAAACACACCATAAACACTGCATATTTGAGAAGCGATTCATCCTATGCACACTGTTTGGTGTATGCCACAAAGTACATTTTTAATTTTTTTTTTTTTTTAAAGAAGCCGGTTTGGCAGTGCTTGTGGTCTTCAGGAGGTCGACTACGGGCAGAAGTGTGAAATGATATCTTACACAATATTTTGAGTCCGATTTCTGACACAAACCTTTGCACCGCGTTAAGAACAAAAGTACACTTAACAAATGAGATAGTTTTACATTTCATCCTAATCCAACATTACAATCTATAATGCTTACACATTTTTAATTCCTGTAGTTCAAATTTGTTTACAAAAGCACACCGTGACAATCCTTTACAATTTACAAGACACAGTTAACCTACAGTAACTATATTATTGGTGCATAGACAAAATTGGGAGAGGGTGTAGCAAAAATCACCAATTTATTGCTTTTAAGTCTAATATTAATCTCCCGTTAAATTTCTTTTGATTGCAAAACAACTACAAATTTTCCACAGAGATTTTGAAGAGACAAGCAGAGGTATTGCATTCAAACTGATTAAAAGAGCTAAAATGTTCCCTCCTGATGAGATGCAAATCTTTTGTACCTTGAAAAATAAAGAACTTTCCCTCACATACAGAAAGTTACATCACACACAGAGAGAGATGACTTTTACTCTAAAACAAGTAAAAGACTAAGTTCAATGAGACAGAAATGAAACCCCAAAACAAAAATAGCACAATTTCTGGCCAAAGCTGCTCACTGTTTCAAGTTCTGCTTCCCCCATCATAAAGTAAGAATCTTTACTAACAAGGGAAGGGTGACAGGAATACAAGAGCATTCTTCAACAAAATAGGAAAATGTTTGCCACCATGTTATTCTAAATGCAGAGTGCAGATGGTGTAGCTCCCTCGGGTCTCCCGCGGCCTTGCTGACGAGTGGCTGAAGTGGCTGTGATGGCTATGCAGGCCTCTGCACTTTGCTCTCTCTCTCCCTGCGCTTCAGCTCCTCTCTGTAGCAGTAGGAGCAGTAGTTGTCTGTCTCTGGCCTGCCGTAGAAGGAGCAGTTCTCCCTCTTGCAGCGGCGCTGCTGAAAGCAGTACAAAGGGCTTCCAGAGCTCCGCCCTTTGGTTTTGTCTTGGTTGAGCCAGGTGTGAGACGAGTTGTCCTCATCAGCAAACTCCAGGCAGTCCTGAATGTCTCCCGCGTCGAATCCATTGGTGTAGGTGTGGGACTTGTGTTCGCCGGGCATGTTGTAGGAGAGGGTCTCTATGGTGTTAACAGTGCGGACCCCTGACAGGCGAGCGGGGCTGTAACTCTGGGATGAGAGTGTGCGGTTCTGCTGGGGGTAGGTGGCGCATGTCTTTAGGGTGCCCACCATGGGCTTATAGGGGTCATCTTGGAAGATGGAGGATTGCATGTTGACATCTTGTAAGTGGATCACGCTGTGCCTCTGGATGGGCGGTGTATGGCTGTAGTGGGCGGACACAGGAACGGGCCCAGGTCTCTTAGCACCAATACTGGGGGAAGAGTAAGGCGCAGGGGCTGGGGCTGGGTGGGAGACGTGGTGGGAGGCTGTAGGCGGGGTGAGAGGAGGGACTGGGACAGAGACAAGAGGGGCTGCGGGAGTGGGACTGTTCCTGCCCTGCATCTTGAGACCCAGCGGGGGTTGCGAGTTGTGGTTGTAGGTGTGGGTGTGATGGGGCAGGACGGGAGAGCAGCTCTCCGGAGGCGAGCTGTCCGATCTCTCCCTCTGGAAGACACTCTCATGCTCGGGCTTCTTCGCGGCCACCTCGCTGGCGGCGGGGGGCTTCTTCTCGGCCTCCTTCCTCTTCTGCTCCTGCTCCTGGCTGAAGCGCTCCTGGGCGTTGGTCAGGTAGTAGCTGATCATCTCCTCGTGGAACTGGTGCCGATGGCTGGTGAGCAAGAGGCCTGCGAAAATGAACTTGCGTTCCCCCTGCATGGCAGCCCGGAGGATGTTGAGGCTGAGCTTGACATCGGTGCTGTATTTCCAGTTCTCCAGGGTTTTGTCCCCTGAGACTCTCCCTGCACTGTCCTGTCTCTCGGTGGGGGAGGAGCTGGAGGGTCTGTCTCTGTCTGTAGGGGAGGGACTAGTGGCCTTCTCAGAAGAGGTGGAGCTGGCTGACTGGCCCGACTCCTCCTTGCTTCCCTTGGTTGCCTTAGACTCCTTCTTCTTTGCCTTCTCCCCTCCATTCTCCCCACTGCGACCTGAGCCAGAGTTAGATTTGTTCATTTTGCCGTGCACAAGGCCGCCCAGACCTCCCATGTTCTTCTTCAACTTGATTCCCAAGGTTTTGCTGAAGCTACCTAGTTTGTTGGCTACAGAATCAGCCCTGCTCTTGTCTTTGTCCTTGCGCTGCTTGTCTTTGTCCTTCTCCTTGCTGGGCTTGCTGCTGTTGACGTTCGAGTTGCTGCCGACAGACTCGCGGTCAGAGTCCATGGACTCAGCTAGAGACTGGACATCCTCACCTGCAGAGGCTGTGGGAGACTCTGGCTGAGCCAAGGGAGCCTGCGCAGAGACAAACACAAGCACATACAGCGATGAAGAAAACACCAGCGCTGATGACGCTGAAGCCATAATTCAACATCTAATTTGTAAGAGAGATTTGAAAGATTCCCAATGTATTCCAGACAAATTCACCAAAAAAACAAAATACTAAAAAAGCACTTTGGCTGATGATTCATATCAGCACAAACACATGAATGCCTTCAATTACTGCTCTCTGACAGGAAATAAAACTGATTGATTGAACCCCTCCATTCCAGATGTTACTGAAACCACAGGGCAGAGTTAACCATGACGAACAAGACGCATGTGTGAGAAAAAAAAAAAGTTACCCTTGTTTCAGATGGAATTCGGATCCACGTTACATTCATGTAGTTGTGCAGCAGGTTGAGTTTGGCCTCCAGAGACAAGATGAGACTGCGGGAGCAGATGCATCCACGATTAGCAACAAGCAGTGATGTGACACAGCTGACATGAATTTAAAACCACGCCTGCAATGCATTAAGGGTAATATAAAGAGGTGGCATTAGGACGTGATTTGAGCATCTTTTCTCTTTATATCTGCGCTGTTCATACTGCAGCATGTTAAAGGATAGGCTAACCCCCTGACTGGCAGGAATGCGAAACAGAAACCCCAACATAAACTCTTTGCTGAACCCAGAGAGGGTGTTGCTGCTTTAGTGAGGCCATTCCTGGGAGACCCTATAGATGACTGACGGGACTCACAATTTGTTCTCTCTCTGCTCACTCTTTGAAGTGACCTGAGCCCGGATCCCATAATCAGTTAAATCCCCCACATGCAGCCTTGTGGGCAGACTAACAGAACTGCCTTGGCCTGCAGTTTCTGCTCTCTCTCCCCTCGCGGGGCCGCTTTCATAACCAGCGCCTCTGTGCGTGCTTTGCTGGTGAGCATCGACACCCTGTGATATACTTCTCAGGACTTACTTGGCTAGCTTGGTATTATCGTTGTCGTCCCTCCCCCACTCCCAGTCCCTGCCAGGGTCCACGGCAAAATGGAGCGCTAGCAGCTTGTGCTCCGAGTCGGTCAGAGGGATAACAGCTGGAAGAGATGAGATTATCAGAAGGTTAGTTTGGTCTAGCTCTTACCACCGGATGCTACGTCGCACGCCACCCGTTCCCTCACGAGGCCACCGTGGCGTCGGAGCTAAAGTGACACCATAATGACACACTAGAATAATGCCACGTTAATTATCCCACATGCCTGTCAGCGTGGGGTAAACTGAACTGTGGGTGTATTCTATCTGCCATCCATTTTTTAGGCCGAGAAGCGACCGTGACCAGTGAGTGTCACTCACACAGACTCATCCAGACGAAGCAGGGCCTCGGACGGCTGCAACTTAAAAAGCATCAACTTGACCATTCCTCTTATAACACAGACTGGCCCGTATGATGGTTCTCTGTCGCTACCGTACTGACCCATCGAGTTGAGCCGAAACAGACTTAACATATCTTTTCCACGTGGAAGAAAATTAAAGGAAAAATCTGGTTTGTTACAACTTGGATCATAGCTGTTCTGGAGCTTTCAATTATATTGTACGGTACAATCGAAAGCTCCAAAACAGCTGCTGAGTAAACCCTGTGGTGAGACTGTTTTGTTATGTAAAGTTCAAGAATGAGGTCAAGAATGAACCCTCAATCCCAACTTTTAAAACTAACATGGATACGAAAAAAAAAAAGGCATGACAACATAACAACTGGGCAAACTCCGCCTGCCGAGGAAGATGACATGATACAACTGAAAGCTTAAGAACAGCTACTAACTGGAGCTTTTGGTCTTTACAAGTACTGTTTTCAAGGTCAATGATTAATTATTTCCACAGCCATCTTGTCTATCAGCAACGATAGCTGCACTCACCAGATATTTGACTGAGATCCGGGAACACAGCAGCGTTGCTACAGCAAAGTCCAACGGGGGAAGAAAAATAAACATTTAGATGATACGACAGGTTGTATACAAGCCAACCGTTTAGTCAGACCAAACCGCTTTATTTGGAGGTAAATCCAAAGTGAGTGCACTTCAAAGGTCTGTAATAATCCCTTGGTGCATGAAAAAACTGTGCATGCACAACTGTGGGAAGTATGGAAGTCAAAGTTGAACTAGGAGGTCAATCTGTAAACTGTGATGAATGTTCACAACAGTCTTACTGCTTGTCTTTGTTTTCTGTTCCAAATAAGTTTGGCTAACCTGGGGGTCTGTTTAAAAGCTACATGCATGTGTTCCTTGACCTGTCGGATTTTATTTCACGAGCAATTGCAGTTACTCTGGTGAGTGCAGTGTTATCATTACCAATAGGGGTGAGGTCCAGAAGTGCAAAAATAGGACCCAGGTGGTGGTAAAGCGGAACCATCCCTTAGCTCGTACTCCTACTCCGAGCAGCTCTCCAGCTGATCACCGCCGTGCATGTTGATCTGGTTCAGCAACACGGTGCAATCAGACGCAGCAGTGCAGAATAAGAGCAGGAGTGCTGAAATAATTTCATTCATAGCCCGCTGATATGATCAGCTACTTACAAGCAGGAAGAGCTTTTCAACATTAATCACTGGACACAGAACATAAAACAGACACCCACCCGGGCTTCCTCTTGTGGGAGGCGTGCTTACAGTGTGTGCACAGCGCAGGCGTGTACGTGTTAGTGTGAGTGAGTGCATGGCCGCCTCTCAAAACAAGAGCGTCAGGAGGACTAGCTAGACCCCACTGGCCCACATGACAGCTCTCCTCAGGCTACCTCGCGTGGGGGCTGCTGTCCACATGACAGCGGAGAGAGGCAGGCTGTTCAGGCCGAGGACATTCCAGCCTTCCCTGTCAGCCCCAGATGGAAGATACAGTCTCCTCCCTGCCTCATCAATTCTTCCACTGCCAATAGGCTGCTCTGCTCTGCAGGCTTCATGGAGACACAGACACCAGCAGCAGCAGCCCCTCCTGTGTCCCTGATGAAACTGCAGGTCAAACGCTCACTCCTTCTCTCGTGTGTCTCATTTTGAGTGCCCGGTGTAGGTGCGAAGTACGCGATTAGGCATGCTAAGTTGCAGAACACTGGCGGTACATGCATGGTGACGATGCCTTCAGTTCTGGAGACAGAAATAGCGCAGCCACACCCACGCTAGCACATTCAGCACTGCTATGATGATCACTTATTTATACCCAACACCATTAGTTGTTAAAATGCCATCATAAATGAGTAAAGTAAATATATCATCAATAGTGCTGCTGACAAACTAGGCCTTGTCCATAAATCTGGCCTCAAATTTCAAGGATTCCTTTGCATCATACCTGCAAATTGCAATACATTTTACACCATGTACCTAAAATAAAAGGCATGACTAATGCTGTAGCCACAGAGGTACGACAGCACTGAAAACTGTGAGGAAGAAAGAGAGCGGCTGTCTTAAAGAAGGGTCTTTCCTAGAACACTCCTGCCCAGAAAAACTCAGTCATAATCACAAACACAGACAGACAGACAGAGGACAGTTAACCAGCTCCCACTCAGTTCCCACTCGGGTCATGCAGCAGGCAGCGGAGGCCTGTGAGGTGGCGTCCTGGCTCCCACGATGCAGCTGTCCTCCTTTCTCGCCATTCCAAAGTGCTGTGTGTGTGTGTGTGCTGTTGTTGTTCCCGCTTGGGCCCCGTCCAGATTCAGAGATTCAACACTGCCAATTGAGCTCTGGGGGGAGACTAAAGTGTGCTGTAATATATTTACTATCCCTGTTGGCAGCCTTGTTTTGTTGTCCTTGAATGACCGTTTCCCATAGCTTATGCATGGATGACATCATAGCCCTCTGTGGTATGCGAGCTGTGTACTTAGCGACATAGCTGCTAGCCTGCCTCGCCTTGCTCAGTTTGCATCTTTGATTGAGGGGGGATGCAGACAGGGAGCAGGGGGAGGAGACCTGGGTGTAACCTGTGAGGAAACTGCCGAAATGAGGCAGGTAACCTTTTTAAGAAAATATTCGCATGATTTGACTGGACACAAATACCTCTGCTTTGTCTTTTTTTACTTTGTGCAAAACAAGCCTATCAAGTACTGCACATCATGCCTTGTGTCAAGAGAGCAGGAAGAGAGATGATTCTCTCTCCTCTTTTGCTCACTTCCGAGGACAAAGTCACCCATTAGAAGCTTTGATTCGCAGCGGGAACACTGAGCCAATGTTTCCTCTGTTTTGCGATTCAAGAACAATTTGTACTGTCTGGAAAACGCACAAATTTGAATTCCTGACTTTGGTCACTCTGCACAGCTGCAGACTTAAAGGGCCCAATTCACCAGAGTAAACAGCAGTCATGCATATAAACAAGCCTGGGCTTCTTCTTCTTTTTTTTTTTTTAACAGCGTAACCATGGTGGTAATTACAAGAGCATTGCATTTCAAGTAACACATAAAACCACAACAAATAGCATTTTAATTCTCATCACCATATTGATTTCATTATGCTGACTGCATGGGGCGTAATACACTGGGTGTCTTTAATAGATAGAGAAGTGAAACTTGGCCAGAGCTGGATGGTTGCGCCGCACTGTTATGTAGGTGGTCTCTGTGTAAAAGACGACCATTTACTTCATTCAAATGGGCGTTAGAAGGATGCCAAAGAAAACCTGGAAGTGTTTTGGTATTGGGACCGGGGCTTGAAATAGCTCCAGAGGGTTCTGGAGGGCCAGTTCAACTCATATGTCGTTTAACCACAGGAGCACAAACAAGCTGATAAAAGACATGGCCAGCGGCGTCTACTGAGGAGCCAGTCATTATCACACAGCAGGTGAGCAGCAGTGGGCTGCTAGAAAACACAGCCTGGTGCACAGGAATCCGGGTTCACCTGACTACCATGCTCGGAAAAAACGTTTGACTGCTCTTTTGGGATGTGCTCAGAAATAAAAAAAACAGGCACAAAAAGAGAGTTTTGATCCTTAGCAATAAGCTCTGATTTGAGTCACCCCTCCCTTGTTTTTTTTTCACTATTCACCATCAATACAGCCCCAGAAGCCATGCAAGCAGGCCATAAAAGGGGAGGTACCGTGATGTGTCAGTGTGATTTAGAGTCAGGTTGAGGGAGGGGACTCAGCTATAATCTTCCATACAGAGGGCTGAAGAAAGAGCCAGTATTTCAACCCAGCCTCTGGCACCTGAACACACACGGGGCCGACGGCCTCTCGGATGCTCTTCCCTGGGCTGGGGGAAACTGAGAGCAGCCCTCCACCTGAGACGTGCACACATTGGCCTGACTGTCAGGAGAGAGGGTGCGTTTGTCGAGGCCCGGGACCCTGCCCATATGTGGTGATGTGGTCAGGGCTTAGGGGCCGGCTGGGGCTACTCTGCCCTAATTGGCAGTGGAACATTAGGTCTGTCTGTCTGTCTGACCTTCTGCCTGTCTGTCTGGCATCTGTTCAGAGATATAAGCCAAATTGAGAAATTAGAAGAAAATGAAAATACCCATTTCTAATAGCATCATACAAAAACACCGAACCACACTTCTTACATATGTAACAATGCAGAAAAACATAACCGGAGCAGCACAGATTTGTATCATTGCAGTGCAATATGATTCATCACATGACATAGAAATGCACCAAGCTGAGCGTACAAGTGTTTTCATAACATCCGGGAGAGAGAGACTGCAGACAAAACGCACTCTGATCCTATCACAGGACACCGTGTACCAGGAGGAAAAAGTACAGTCATGCAGTGGCGTTGTGATCGCGCTACAGCGGGTTCTTTGGACATATGCACCATCTGGTGGACAAAAAGAGAACCCCCCTCCCCTCTGCCACACTAAAATTAAAGTGGGTGTGCTGTGTGGGGTAGGCTGGCTTTGATGTGCTGCTGGCATTAAAGGGAATGACTTCAGGGCAGGGATGGCAGGTTAGTAATCATGTCTGTCTGCTGGTCTGCAGTTGTCGTACCCAGACTTAATAACTGGGTTGGTGTTTACAGGCCTGAGAATAGGGCCTTACATACTCAGAAAAGCACAAGAGAAGGAGGAAGACAGAGAGAGGAAGAAAGAAACAGTTTGCGCAAGTGTATCTGTGTTTGAGAGTGAGAAAAAGAGACGGAGTTGGCCGGCTGCCCACGCAAATGACAAGTGAGTTCCACCCACTGAGTCAGATACAGCAGAGTGCTGTGACTACTAAGACTGGTTGTCAAGGAGATCCTCTCTATTTGTCAATTAAAGGAACTCCATGTGAGGATTACTCTGACCTCGAGAATAAGCAATGCATCCGGAGTGGGAACGCTGGCATCTGAACGGGCAAAACAAGACAAAAACAAGAGTCACTCCACAGAACGGAAAATCAACACACTCTGACCACAACATAACACAATCAATATGCTCTAAACAGCAGCATGTCACAGGGCCCTGTGAAAGAGGGGGACGCAAAGAGCAGGCACACCCACTGGTACGAGCTAAATTCAACCAAGGCTGACTTCACACAGAGAAATGTAGACATACTGTAACATACAGGCTTGGCTGATTGGTTCAGAGCTCAAGAAGCCAAGAGGAAGGAGCCTGCTGTCCACTTTCCCTCCGTGTTGGCCACTCCCTGGTTCCTGCTGCCAACTGGCCTGTTTTAATAATGGATCACAGGTAATTAGACTGCTGTCTCATCCATTATTCACCTCCAGCAGGACAGGCAGACAACTCGCCCTCACTCTCGCAGCCCACCCACTTAAAGTGAAAAGCAAAGCCTGCCTAACTATGACCCGACTTCCCTGCCGCACCTCACTGTGGGTGAAAATTGCCCCGGCTCTTTTTGGAAGCAGTTTCTTGGGACGACGGGCCAGTCACTTACCTTGCTCTCGCTGCTGGTCTCTCTGCTCCATGGACACCAGCGCGGAGAAGTGAGCCTGATCGTAGGCCAGGACCAGGGGCGAGCAGTGACAGCGGCTCGGGGGCACCTCCAGAGGCAGATAGAGCCCACCAAACGGGATTGGAGCAAATGCTGGAATTCGGTTAGAACACCACATCTAGTGTCAGTGCCTTTCCTACTGTCATGTAGAAGGTGGAGACAACATGCAGTTACTCTACCTTCTCCTCCTGAGTCTCTGAGCATCGTGTCAGCCACCACTACAATTGGCCTGCGCAACACATGAGCCAGCACAAACACATGGAACTCCTCTAGACTCTCATAGACCGGATCCTCGGAGTTATCCACCCTGCAAGGAAAAAAGGAAAAACATGTAACACAGTGGGATTATGGGACACAACGACAATTTCCTGAATTGGTACTGACCGATGCAAAGAGCAGCCAAAACGGTAAACGTTCCTGCTGATCATGTGCCTGCGTAATCTGACCTCATCCACTTGGATCTGTGTTGCCCTCTGGCTATCTTTAACAGGCAGGGACAACAGTGTACAAAGATCCATCGGTTTATACGTGGGTTTGAATGAAAGAGAGCAGCAGGGAGGCAGAGGGAGGGAGGCTGAGGCGGAGAGAATAAGCAGAGGCAGAGCTCTCAGGCATGCAACCACCAGGGAACCAGAGGATGTGCAACAATTAAGTTGTCAGCCACACAAACAGCCACGCTGCCAAATTCACTCTAATAAAGAGCCTCTTAATATGTGAATCCCACTCATCCTATTTAGGGGCTCATCTCACACTAGGACCATCAAACATCCCTAACCTGATTACTGTATTACAGTCAAACTCAATGAGAGGTTAAAACCACCAGACTAAATGAGTAAATTATGCTCTTTAATGGGATGTGTTCAGTGATAGAGGGCTTCGCACTGGACGAGCCAACAGCGGGGAAACAACAGCGAATTAATGTAAAAAGACAACGCTGCTTAAATGATGACATACAATTAAATCACAAGCTAATCTACAGCAGGCGTCTTAATGAATCTCTGTTCAACATTGTTGTTTTTTCCTCCTCCACCAGATCAGCTGCTGTACCTTGCGTGTACCTGAGAAAAAAAACGTGTTTATATCAGTGAAAATGGAAACAAGAGAAGAACCACAAGGTTTCTGCGCGTAGGAGGAGGAAACCAGAGTGAGTTTCCAATCTGCCTCTGTAGCCTGAGATAAACCCACTCTCTCTTTTTTTTTTTTTGCAACCGGTGGGGGGAGCGGTGCGCAGATCACATCACCTGCTGCAGCTGCACCACGGCTCGGGGAGGCTGCAGGAATGATTAATACTGATGGCAGCCAGTAGATGGCACAGTCTCACACGAGAGCTCCAGCAATGTTCTTAAATCAAGGAAGCAATTTGAAGGAGCAACAGTCCGAGTGGGAACAATGAGTTTCCCTGACAAATCCATCTTAGTGAGAAGGTCACTTTTGTTTTAATTGTGGGCCTCCTGTTGCGTTTCGATGCACAAGGCATTAAAACACAGCAGGAGAGCTGTAATGTGGGACGAGAGCCACACGGCCCGCCACTGCTGCTCTGCTGTCTCTGTCTTACATGACGATTATGAAGCAAACGCTGCTAGATGCTGGTAAAAGGAAAGTAGTGTGTGTTGCGTCTTGGGAGTCCACAGCGTGCACGCTCGCAGGCTTTTGTTTTTTTTTGGACGTGCCATAGCCGGGCAGCTTACCCTCCGCTGGTGTTGCCGTTTTTGCTGAGGTGAGTGCGAGGCTCACTGGAGGCCAACTTCAGCAGCTCGTTCCACTCTCTCTCCCACTCCTCCTCAGTGTACACCAACCCTGACTGCACAAACACACACACACACACACACACGGGAATTCTGATAAGCACATACTGATGCTCACCCACACAATCCCTATTATTATTCATTTTTGCTATTTTCATCTGCATGTACAAGGTTATCTCCTGAAGCTCCGTGCATCTTGTTTTTTTTTTTTTAATGTGCTTTTCTGCTGTTAATTGATATTTTGATGAAATACAGGAAATGTGGGTAATTAGAGAAAGGTGGATGACATGCAACAAAGCTCCCTGGCCAGATTCAAACCAGGGCGCCACTTTTACACGGGATGCGTCTCAGATCACTGGGCCACCAGGACGCCTCGGGCATTTATTAAAACATGAGCATCTGGACTACTTCTTTGCCTGAGCTATCTTTGGTGACACCATTTTTCTAATAGATTGGCAAATACTTTAATCCATGAACGTCAAGAGAAGGGATGGGAGGTGCAGAGGATTTGACAGTATTAGCAGCAGTGCTACCAAAGCACACTTGGTATCATAGAAAGACTATTTTCCTCGCAGCTAAAATCCACATGTACGGCGCAGCGAGGAAGCTAAAATGAGTGCTTATTAGTGGCTCATCCCTCCGCTTGGTTGCATGGATTTATCAAGGTGTCGTGACTGAAAGAGGATGTGATGCATTTAGGAGGCGCGGTGCACTAAGATGGACACTCTCCCAACCTCCTTGTTCTGTTGGGTCTGCTGCCACCTCCACCTCCTCTTCAGAGCGTCTCTCTCCGCTCCGCTCTTCATCATGGTATACAGGGATTTCCTCAGCATCAGGTCTCGGTCATGGAAGCCCCACATCCCTGAGCAACACGGACAAACAACACCTTCACTGCATGTTACGACCGAGGACATGAAACAACCACTTAACACGCTGTAGATGAGAAAGACAGGGGGTTAGATTTCTGAGCTGCACCTGTAAAATCATTCGGCGATGACCTCAGCTTTTTAATTTCGTGCCTAAAAATGTCTTTCACCACTCATCAAAGGGCCTTAGTTGTCTAACTGTCAGTGTATATTACATTAGCTCCGGTGCCTCTAACCCCAACGGCTCCTCTGCTGCTCCAGCAGTCCTCATGCTGGGGAGCCAACAGTCTCCTCCAGCATGAACCTGAATACGCCGCCATCCCCCTCAACCCTGCAGCTGACAATTTCCTGCGACGTATAGGTCAGCTATCTCCCTCCCTCCTCCCTTCCTTCCTTGCTTCCTGTGCTCTCTCACTCCTCCTTTGTCCCTCCCTCCTTCAGCAGCTGTGGCGCAGCACTGACACTGTTATGAGACAGCTGTGACACTGACTTGCACAGATGTTTCATACCAAGAAATCCTGATGGATGTTATGGCCATACTATGTGTTTAAATTAACTATGTTTAAATTGTAATAGAATTCTAAATTTTTAATTGTCTTTTCATCGCTAAATTGCTGAATGAGGAACTGAGTGACTGAGCCTATGGACCCCTGATGAAAGAACTGCAATATTTATATAGTTGCAGTGTTACAAACTGGGTGTCTCTCTGGAAAAAATGATGTATTAAGTTGCTGCTGATGCAAACTGAACATTTCCTACAGCGACAGCTTCACATTAAAAGCACTGAACTGGTGAAACGCAAATTCCCTTTTATCATGAAGTACTCACAGGAAATGCGATGTGTTTGTCAGTGAGCTTTGCACTCTGTCATCAAAAATGTGTCCAGCAAACAAGATATGCAGTGCATATGTGCAGTGTGCAGCATAAAATCAGATCACTGTTGCTCACAGAATGATGAAAAAAGGTACATCATCACCGGACTTCTTTATTAATATGACAGGAGTTTGTTTTGCTGCCCCCAGAATTATGTAACCTGCAGTATCAAACCACATTTGCTGTAACTACAGTTGCTGCCAAACCAACCAGGCCTGAAATCTTCAAGACTGTCACGCTTAATACACTGTAGTGTGCATGAGTAGCTCACCTAAAGAGGCAGCATGCAGGAGGCAGTTCCCGTCCCCTGTGGTGGCCAGAGGAAGCAGCTTCTTACAGCTGGTGCACATGGTGGACCACCAGTTCAGACGACCTGCGCACACGTACAACATCATGAGGCCATGAACTGTACACAAAACTGAGGAACAGAAGGGAGCAAACACACTTACAAAGTTGTCAGTTCAAAGTGAAAAACACACAAAAAAAGATCGGTGATAAGATCCCGGTGTCTATTTGCATAGTCCAACTCATTGTGTCGTTTAGCTTTATGGGCCCGCAACACTTATTCCTAACCCAGTCCGACATCTTTACGAACAGAAGAATCCACAAAAAAGAAGCTTTAGCACGTAAAAAAAAAAACAAAAAAACAGGATGGGCGCCATAGGTGGGGAAAAAGGCAATCACAGCAAATGAAAAGAAAACTGTTCATTTATTTATACAACAACTGTGAGTTTAAAGCAAATCTAATTTAAATAAGACCAATAAATTAACTTCAAATACATAAGTCTCAGGACGCAGGTTCATGATAAAGTTCTATAGCACATAATTTCTAATTATTTATAAGAGCATTAACGGTTCCAGGGAGCGTGGATAAATGGCAGCTCAGATTGTGTGCGGGGGATGTGGTCAGAGCAGGCAACTCCTCTATCAGTAACCATCCATCGAGAACAATTAGCCAACAATCATAATTAGCTTCAATATCAATGATTAGCACGGGCTGTATGCATGCACACACCCTCAAATGCCCAGCAGCCTCGCAAAAAAAACCCACCCTGAATATCTTCCTGCTCAGCCTGACTTTTACAGTATCTCCACTTTCTGCTCCATCACCGCCTGCCCATGTCCCTGAGGGAGAGACGACTGCTTCGCAGCCCTGGGCACGGCACGCTGCTTTACTGCAGGCTGCCTCGCTGCCCCGAGCCTGGGGTGATCTGACTGCATCATTTATTTAACAACAGTAAACACAGAAGAGGCTCTGAATGATTTACCCCGCAGTGTAGATGGGCTCAAAATGCAGATGCATTTTTTGCATTCCTCCATTTTTTTTCCCCACACGTTAGATATCTAAGTTCATTTTCCGGAAATGTGGACTACCGTTACGTCCCGGCGCGTTCAATGGCGTTACATCCAAGAATGATCCATATGCCGGTTGAGATTCAAACAGCTGTAAAGTCATGCTAATACACAGCTGGTTGTTCTACTTTATTTTAGATTTTCTTAATATCAGAGATACATATTTTATAAGAGCGTCTCAGCTGTGGTTTCACCCACAGTTTGTGATGCATATAATGTGGATTAAATTTATGACTGTGCTAAGATTTTTACGACCATAAATCCTTCACTCACTGGAGATCAGATACTGTCGTCTGGTTGGTTAAGCCTCTGTTGGTGAAGTATATGTTAAACTATAAGGCTTATTTATGTGTTTGTGAAATACAGAAATAAGAAGGTCAATATGTTTAAGTGTCCCGATGTTCTTTTTGAGTGACTGTTGCCAGATTTTGAAGAAAATTAGGCGAGGAGGGCTTTACGATCTCTGCAGTCTCTGTGTGGGAAAATCTGCTGGAAGATCACTGACTAGTTTCTCTCTGTAAGTTCAAAGCTTCAGCTGGGAGATGAATCCTTTGGGATCCTGGATGCTTTGAATTAGTTGTTGTCGTCTTGCTTCCAGATGATGCTGCTTCTCTGATCTGCTCTGTCTCTCTGTCTAATCTCTGTCTCACCTTCTGCGTCTCTGTCTACATTACTGGAATGTCTCGTTGCTGCTGCTTTGTGCTGCATTTCAGTGTACTCTGAATGAAGAAAACGGTGTAATGCACAAGATTCTGTTACATATCTCATATCAGTAGCAGGACATGTACCATAATACAGTTGTAGAATGTATTATATTATATCCTGTAATACTCACCAGCCTGCTCCAGAGCCATCATGGTGGACTGCTCTATCAGGTCTCTCTCTATGAAGCTCCTGAAATCCTCGCTGTACACGCTGAGGTCCGGCAGCTGGAATGTGTAGATGGGCATCTCAAGAGGGAACTGCTCGCTGGTACACTCGTTGGCCACCTGCAGCCGCGCCAGAGAGACGATAGCAGAGCTGGCGTGGGAGATCCCGCGGGACAGACGCTTCTCTAGAGGGGAGAAGAAGGGAGGCTTGAGTGGATGAGTGGGAAGCGAGTGAGGACAGAGAAAACTGTTGAGGTGATGATGCGGTGTTGAGGTGACCCTCGTACCTTGTGCATTGTCCTCCTGCTTCTGTGCGCACGGCCTGTCGATCTTGCTGACATGGGTGGGCGTGTCACGTGCCTCTGGCTGCTTGTAGTAGCGGCCCTCGTTGAAGACCTGCGGCAGGTTGGCAGTGTGGACCTGCCTGAGCTCCTCGTAATCATTTAGAGCAGCACTGAGGTCCCAGTTTTTACCTGTGGGACACATGCAAAGATCCGGCTGAATGCACATAAGCACCCATCACAAATATCGGGAATAAATGTTGCTCGCAATGCGCGATTATTAAAGTGTATCGCCTTGATTTTTGGGGATTTTCACTCAGAAATATCCAGAATTCCGTTCCCACGCATCAAGAAGTTGCTTTTCTGGTGCAACAGGACACTGCTCACTGCAGTTTACGGTAAACAGGGTTATCTCATGGTGAATAACTTGTGATATGCTACCAGTAGCAGAAAGTGATGAGGACAGTGGGGGTAAAATGCAAAAGATCTGCTGAGTGTGCTGCAGAAAAGGCAGATTCCCTGCAATAAATGCACTTATTATATTCTTAAGAATAATCAGATTTTAAGATTACTGTCTTATTTGATATTGTGGCTTTTAAAGGTTTAAAGTAATTGGCCCAACTATAATGGCATGTATAGCCTATGTGGAGCAATGTCATACAGTGCTTTTGTCTGAGTAAAACATACTACATCATAAGGATAATAGCTAGAGGTGGAGGTTGGGTGGTGCCACAACAATGAAGATAGTGATGGGAGACAGATCTTTTAACAGAGTGACAGCAATATCCTGATGTGCAGGAGGGACCCACACACTGGTACCACACACACGGCATGAAAACACACACACACACACATGCACACACACACAGTTGTCTCCTCTGGGTGCTGTCTTTCTAACAGAGATCCCTTCGAGGTTTAAGAGACACAAGTCAAGCCTCAGCCTTATTATAACTCAGCGTGCCTTCTCATGATGCCACAGGAACGATCTGGAAAACAGTCTTTTTATAAAACTACACGGCCACAACTGCAAACATTCAGAGGGCGCCTGCATGTAATCTGAGCGTGCTTGCGAGACAGGGTCCATTAACAGACTCCCCGTGTAAGAGACCTGCAGGAAGTTGTCCTCCCTCCTCCCGACTTCCAGACATGATGGTTCTCGGCAGTCTGAACATGAAACCTGGCACCGCTAATCGCCGTCTCTCACGCCAATCAATGCAAAACTGATTCTACTTTATGGATCTCAACAGCTTGAGCTGCACAGATCCAGGAATACAGCTTAAGGTCTGGCAACATAGCCACTCAGCACCTAATGCCGGTCTTTAAATGCTTCTACATTAGCCCGCTACTGCTGTGGCATGGAGGGCGTTGTTTCAGCTCCTTCATTTGTAATGGCTGTCGTCAGCAAAAGGAACACTGATAAATTCATCTGCAGTATGAACATGCATTATCCCGATCTATTAGACACACAGCAGCTTCACTGAACTCCTCTTTTTCCTCATTGAAGGACTTTGAGTTAAACCACTCGCATGGGAGGATTTTCCATACAGGGACAGCTGATCTTCATGAGCACACTTTACCAACTAAGCTAATATAACTGATTTATTTAATTAAACATAATCGCCAAAATTAGCTTATTAACTTTTTCTCTTTCAGGAGAAAATTAAAAACCTTCACCCAACAGCTAGTTCTCAATACATTTAAGCACAAAGGTCAAAACACATTCTTCAGTACAGAAACCAGCCTCTAGGGGGCAGCACCACATGTGGCGCTGTCACATTCCTCTGTCTGCCTCTCTGCTTGCTCCTCGTGCCATCCTGACTCAGACCAGAGGGTCACAGAGTGTCTGACTGATGCAGGTCTGGAAAGCTAAGCTAACACCAGCAAGATGGCAGCAGGCATATTACTGAAATAGGACATCCGTGCCCACGTCTGTCTTTGTCTGAGTGCAGTGTCTTGTTTGGTGCCTGTTAGTGTCACATGTATGCCCCTGTGGCCTTGTGCCAAAGTAGAATCAGAAAAAAAGAAAGGACTGGGGGGGGGGGGGGGGAGACAGACACCCAACACTTTAATTCTTTTATCAGGCTAGACACCGCCAGCTGCATAACATACACACAGAGACAAAAAGATTTCCAGGACATGCACGTCCTGCACACGCTCCACAAGGATTTCATCCCCTAATGGAAGCCTGATTAACGTGGGATGTGCTTTTATTCCTCTAAAGTAGACAAAACTGCATCTGTATTTAGAGCTCAGCACTTCTTTGCTGCAGTTTGAGCTGGTCCTGGAATGCAACGCGAGACCGGAGTTGCTCGGCCCTTGTAAAAAAAAAAAAAAAAAAAACGGAAACAAAAACACAAACATCACTTTTACGGGCACTACATATCGCTGCCAATTCGGCTGACCATCAACCAGCTTTCTGTGGCTGTGTGCACTTTTGCTCTGCAGCTTTGTTTTGTTTTGTTTTGTTTTTTCAACACACTGTATGTAAGCTATACAAGTGCCAGCAGCACTCTGCTCCTCAATGAGTTCCAATGAATGGGCACAAAGCTCTCCCAGGGGAGTGCACTCGTAAAACCGTCACACTGGCCTCTAAATCAGCGAGCTGGCTCACTGTTGCGAGCCCCGCTCCTCTCCTCCCCTCCTTTGTCTCCTCTCTCCTCCTCTCCCCTCATTTCCTCTCCTCTTCTGATCTTTCCACTCCTCTGCCCGCTTGAGCGCGATCGCCGCACAAAAACGCAACCCCCCCCAATATTGAGTCTTCTAATGCAACAGTCTAATGCAGGGCAGCGTCGGCGTCTTACCTTCCAGCAGGTCTCTTGCCAGACCTGGTTCTGCCCCCGTGGACCGAACAAAGTCTGACAGGACCGCGTCCATGTCCAGAGTCATGTGATCATGTGTGTGCGCTGCCCAAGGTGCAGCGGTGGCCTTGGTGGACGCCAGCCTTCACGTTCTCATCTGGAAACAGCAACGAGAAGCATAGCAGGCCTTAAAACACATCGTTTCACAGTAAATACGTTTCAGCCACACTTTTAAAAGCCCACCACTCACTAACCCCTGTGAGAAAACAGTCACTGGATGGTCCCCTCTCTCTTTTTTAAATCCCAGCCTGCAGTCTCAGCCCGTTTGTGCTGATGTGTAATGCTTCGTGGAGCTGATACTTCATAGTACTGTGAATAGCACTCCACTCCCTGCGCTCCTCCCAGCTCTCACTAACAGTCATAACATAATATCCATCAGCACAGATGTAATATCAACAACGCAGCCAGAGGTCGTATCCAGGACGCACCTGCCTATCTCCAAAGCCTCTGGCCCACCGCCCATGATCATAACACCACTGACCCTCTTCCTGCCAACGAGTGTCAACCAGGGGTTTCTGGGTACGATCCAGAATCTTAAACCACATCAGTGCTCGGAGCTGGACGGCAAGGAAGGATGTCTGGCGACTGTTTGCGGAGCTGGGCGATGCAGCGTGATGTTATTTCGTATGATCCCATCTGGAGAGCGTGGCTATGTAGCACGAGGGCTCTAATGATCAACAAATATTGCCTTGTTAGGTCACAAACAACACATCTAAAATGCGTCCACTCCCTCAGCCCGTGGAATGAATGAGTCCATGCATAGCTTTCATTCCACTTGAGGCTGTGTGGGTGACAGAGGAACAGAGCTCAGAGCACTGTCAGTGAAGAAACACACACCCACTGGGTTTGCAGCTCTGACACCGGGCCCTCTGTGTGCGGACCGGAGGTTTGACGGCTGCTCGGGTCCACAGCTTTGACCCGAAGAGGAGTGAGAGAGAGTGAGAGAGAGAGAGAGAGAGAGAGAGAGAGAGAGAGAGAGAGAGAGAGAGAGCATGCCAGAGACATTCACATGCTCTGCCCACGCCTCCGAGCTCCGGGTCTCGGTGTGCCACATGACACGACTGTCCATCAGGTTTTGGCTCAGCGCTGAGAACCAGCAGACGCTAAATAGAGCTGACGCAACACAAACGCTGTTGTTTCCTGAATCCCAGGCTGAGGAATATTAGTGGATTACTCTGACAGCAGGATGATAGGGACATTGTGGCATATTTTTTACTAACCGTGACAGAACAATCTCAGAAATGTCCTCTCAGTCGGTAGTATTGTCACATGAAAATTACAAAAAAAATGGCTGCGCACTGCTTGATTGTTGGAATCAGAGAGAAAAATATCTTTGCTCGAGACCCAGCAACTTTAGTCTTTATCATATGCATTATTAATGAGTCAAAGCTGCACTTAAGCTGTAGTTTAGTTGACCTAGTTACTGTCAGCCATTTGCATTGTGTTGCATTGTTGTACTGAGGGAATCTAAGCACATGTAAACTACAGAAAACTCAGGCTGGTCAGCTGGAGCAGTTCCAACTGCAAAGGGCTGTACGTTACTGGAAAGTACAGAACATAGAATACACATAAAAAATGCTTAGGGCATGTTTTGGATGAGGAGCAGGCCCGTTTAATTGATTTGTAAGCATGCACAGCATTCAGCAGCTCACTCTTCCATCAAATGTACAGATCATTTTCCAGCATCCCATTAATGATAGGAATTGCATCCTCTCATCACATGTGCAGCCAACACTCCTGCCAACACCGCTGCACTGTCTGAGCCAAAGGAAGACAGGCTGTCAGTCAAAACCTCATTAAATCACTGTGTGAATATATTCGACATTTTTGATGATATTTCAGTTAACCAGCAGGTAGTAGCCTGAAGCAAAGTGCGCAGTTTAGAAGCTGTTTTCTGCTCAGTTTTGCTGTTACCATGTAGGATGAAGCTCAACGGAGAACGCTGCTCTGGGACACACCGCCTATAGATATCAGGGAAGCCAGATATCTATAGGTAGTGTATATGAATATTTTTAAAAGAAAGCTAAAAACGTATCTCTTCACTTTAGCCTTTAATAAGGACTTCCTGATACAGGTCGGAAACTCTTGTGCTTTGCCTTGTTCTTATGCACTGCTGTATTTATGATTTTATGCATTCTATGTAATCTATTTTTTGCTGCATTTATTATTCAATTCTGTGGTTTCATGCATTGTCTTGATTTTTATTTTCATCCTTATTTTATCTTACTTTTGCTCTCATTATTAAGTGGGTTTTACACAATATGTATATTTTTTTTATTGTTGCTTCTTTCTTAATCATCAATGAAATGGTTGTATATAATAAAGGCAGGCTTACTTATTTCAATTGTAAGACACCTCTTACAGGAAATTGAAAAGGCTCTGAAGTAAGTCTGTGAGGTATTTGCCTTGTCTGAGGGCCATATGTGCCCATAATTACACTCTCTAGGGGTGGACACTTTACTCAGTGCAGAATAATAGGCTGCCCATCAAGTGAGACTCACGATATTGGCTTGCAGGGCAAAAAGCCTTGAGTCTAGTGGTGTGGAGTGAGACATTGAAATAGCTGAATATTATAAGTCATGACCTCATCTTTTCCCTTAACAACAGCCCTATTCAGATCGCTTTCCCTGTGGGAGGTAATTATGACTCAGAAACACCCTAATGCATGTTTCTCTGTCTGACGTAAAAACCATGTGGGCCAGAGGAACCTGGGACTGTCCAGCTCCCTGTTAATCATAATGGCAATCTGCATATTAGTCACAGACATAATGGATCAGGCTTCAAAAAAATATGAAGGCACTATTACAGCACAGTGACCTGGAAATAGATCAGAGGATGACGTTTGTCTGCATTTTTCTCATTTTCAATCCCACAAAAGACCAAAAATAACATTGAGTTAAGGTTCAATACCACAGTGTATAGTTTCATTTTCAAAAAGAACATAAGCAGTAAGTACATTTACTCAAGTACTGTAGTTAAGTATAGCTGTGAGGTACTTATATTTTACTTTAGTGTTTGATTTTATGCTACTGTATACTTTAACTTCACTTCATTTCAGAGGGGAATCTTGTACTTTTTACTGCACTACATTTATCTGACAGCTACTACTTTCTTCACTGATTAAGATTTTACACACAAAAACATACGACCAGCTAATCACACTGTGCCAAATGAAACTACCCAACAACATATAATGTAATATAAATGAGCAGCTTGACCAATCACAGGGGCTTTTTGTCTGCACAATAATACTTTTACGCGTGAGATCTGAAGATCTGAGTACTGGACCAGGACAGTGTATCTGGGAATGAGTCAAAATAAGCTACAGTGCTAGTTCCATCATAATAAAGCAGCCCAGTGCATCAGTGTTGCTCAATTCTGTGCTTTTTATAGTTTATGGACAGTGTTGGCCTTCGACACTGAGTTATAAATCAATATTTGCCTACACAGGCAATACTTCGATCGATTCTTTGTTGATTTTGGTCTTTTCGTGAAATTTGCTGATGATAAGAAAAACACACAGAATACCTCAAGCTTTTTCCGTTAACATTATTTAGTAGCTGTCAGTGACAATGCAGATGACACTGGCTTCTGTACATACTTTCTGTATTTTTGCTGAGGGTTGTTGAGAAGCCATCTGATGACCACGGGACTGTCCGGACCAGATGCAGCTCTAGTCCATGGCTTCAGAGGCAGTGGAGGAGAGGAAGACACCGGGGATGCAGAGAACCCTGAAACACACACACACACACACACACACACACACGTAAGGTTATCACCCTACAACAGAAAGTTATGTCCCTTAGTTCTGATTGACTGACTTCAATTTGAAGCTGCTGTAAAACAGCCAGCAGACACACACCTGTGACTGCATCAGTGTAAATATGCAAATCTAAAATTGTCCCTCAAGCCATCACTTTCATCATGTGTCATTTAGAAACATGTGTCTGCTGGCTGTTCATCAAACTGCCTGAGAGTATTGCTCTCAAACAGTTCCCAACATTTAATTACTGACTGAAAACCAGAGACTAATTTTCTTAATTTCGCTTCCTTTTTATCTAAATGTGTTTTATGAAATTACATCACCTAATGTCACACTCGAGCACTTCTCATACAGCAGAGGGTTTGAATCTGAATTGTGACGTGTGTTACTGCACCTGTCAGCTGTTGAAAGATCCCTATAGAGCAGCGTCATTTCTTCTTAGACGCTCATAAACACTTCCTCAAAGAGCTCAACCTGCCAGGAGTTTAGGTAGCAGCAGCACTTAAAAGCAGACACCACCTTCTGAAGGTCCTTTGACGTAATCACATTTTCAGGTTCTCATACTCGGGTGCAGGTGTGCATGTGACACCAACAGAAAGAAGAAAGTGCCGAGCCAGCCTCACGATCTTTTTCTTTGACGTAACGAAAATGCAAACATGCTGATGCCGGTAAGGGCACAGAAGGTTGATCTTGCATGACGCAGCAGGGAGACATGCGTTTATGCGAGAGACGATTGAGAGAAGAGTGTGAGAGCAACCGAATGCAGAGAGCAACAGTGGAAACCCGGAGCGAGTTTTACCATTGTCCCCGGTGGATCACAGCAGCCGACGTCTCTCTCGGCCCTCTCAGCAGGAACACGGGCAAGTGCTGAGGAGTTAGCGTCAAAGACCTCCTAAGTGCAACTGAAATACCCTTCAGTGTCATGCATAATTCACAAAAAAAAAAAAAAAAAAAAAAAAAGGCTCATATACTGTATGTGTCTTCTGTTTATTTGTACAATCCATCACAGCAACTTCAACCACAGCACTTTAAGTGCTACCTTTGAAATCAGAGCAATTCCTCACTACAAATGACGGCCAGTAATACAAATTGTGGTGCTAATCTAAAAATAGTGTACACTGACTCTTAACTACAAGCTACGCAGAGTCTGAACTAGTAAGTAAACGATTGTTTGTTGCTACTTCAACCATTGCTGCTGGGCTTACACAGAGTGAGAGAATATTCCACTCAAGCAGAAGTTACTTGACTAATATTGTCCTCAGGTAAAAGTGAGATGGCTTGTCTTGAATTATAATTAAGCAGAAGCTCTAAAAAAGGAAGCTTGTCTGGGTAACAGTCATTCTGAAAGGCCAGTAGAGGATCACTACTAATGCTTCAATATAAATATACACTGGTGACCACATTGCATCTCCCATTTAGTGATCTCCAAAGTGGCGGCCATCTTTTTTTTGTAATCTTGCATTCGGCAGATGCTCCACAGGGACTTCAGTTCAGTGTGTTGCTCAAGGACACGTGATCACATGGTCACGAGGGGCCGGGGATCAGACCACCAACCTTACAATTAATGGCCGCTCTGCCACCTGAGCTACACTGCAGGTTGGTGGAAAGTAACTAAATGAATTTAATCGCGTTCTGTACTCAAGTACAATCCTGCTTGAGCATTTCTATTTTATGCTGCCTCAGGCTTCACTACATTTCAGAGGGAAAACCTAACTAGCTGCTTTTCAGATTCAGATCTTACATGTAAAACTCTGCTTTCAAAATCTGTAGCATTGTTATAGATTAAACTAATAATTATGCAGTAGTATAATTACACTGGGGCAGCTGTAGCTCAGGTGGCAGACTGGGTCGTCTACCGGTCACAGGGCTGGCTGTGTTGGTTCAATGCCCACCTCCTCATGTCCACATGTCAAAGTTACACTGGACGGCGCTTCAGTTCCTTAGCCCGGTGCATTCCTGACTGCAGGTCCCAAGCCCAGATAAATAGGGAGTGTTGTGTGACATCTGGTGTAAAAAGCCAATGCCAAATCAAATATCATATCATAGAAATCAGATTTCCATGCTGGGTTGTGCATGTGAAAGAAGATAATTACATAACACATCACAACACATTTTATTGCCAATACCTAAGACTGTTACTTACATAAACGGTCTTCTTCAGTCACTGAATTCTTTCATATCCAAAGTTCTTGAGGCCAAGTAGTTTAAAATGACATAAATCTACAAGTGAAAGTAACAGAGCTGATCAAAAAGCACCTGACACACACTGTATGCCTCCACACCCGGTGATTAGTTAGAGTGTGTGTGCTGGTACATTCGGGTCACAGATGAACAGACAGTGCTCACTGCAGGCTGCGTCTTGTGGTCTCAATATGAACACTTTTTAGACCACGGGGGGAAACAGCTACTGCCTCATTTTCACTCCGCTGTTGTCTGCTCTCTGACAATCTTCCCATTTCACTGCTGAGGTGCCGAAATATGAGACAGAACAGAGCCAAGTTGCATATTCTCCATATTACTGCACTCACACACACTGCATTGTTTACCTCCTGTGGTCCACTGACCCGCGAGCACACTGCCCGCCATCCCTCCATATTTACAAGGGCCCGTTTGTAGACGGTGTATAACAGAGACACAGGACTTGCTTCTTAATCATAAACAGTGGAAGACACTCCATTGATCTCTCCTCCAGCATTACAGTGCACTCAACATACACTGCAGCTATACAGCAATCCAACAACCTCAAATTACTTGAAAAATTCATTTCGGGTTCTGTCAGATGTAGCCGTTAGCATCAGATGTGATATACAGGAAACACCTACTTATTATAGGCAAGCTCGAACGCATTTTTCACAAATAACAGCCATAATCTTGATGCGAGCAAAAACATTGTGCAGAGCCGACTATTATAAATGAGCCACCCAGGGAGGCATCGGATGTGCCCCGCTGAGAGCCGTACGTCGCTGACGTTTTGTAATTCAAGGACCAAAAGACAAGTGACATTTAAAATGCAGTAGCTATGTCAGGCTTCCATTTAAAAACTATCACCACTGTGCTAAATTAGTCATTATCACCTGTCAATCAAGTTTTATGCACCGCATGACAATAAACGTACCTGTGTGGATCTTCCAGTGGAGGGGCGTTAAAGGTGTTAAAATCGAATCAACCTTTTCTCAGAGAAAGATAACGGCATCTCTTGTAAACTTGTGAAAAATAATAATAAAAAAAAGCTTAAAAAACACAGCTGTTTTAAACTCTAAAAAACAATTAAATGCAAAACCACCCTACAATATTCATCTTAACACCGCAGAGCAGCTTGCCACCCACTACTTCCTTTTTTATGTTTAACACTGTTTGAAGCTTCACCAGTTTAAACCAACTTTCTTACAGTTGGCTGATTAGAAGTGTGAAATGAGCTCACAATGAAAACTCGCAGCCTTTACTCCGTGAATACTTCACAGTCCAACACAATCGCATGGAAAATGGTGCACAAGTGGTTTTTCCATCGACTGAAGCTTATTTGCCGTTTAATGCAGATTTTGATTATCATAACAGTCCATCTTTCCATGACGTGCATGTATATACAGTCACTTTACAGTAATAGGATGAGTTATTGTTGAGATAATTGTCTCCGTAGTGAGCAGTGATCGCCCACATGCAAGGCAGATACACAGCAGGTGGGAGGTGAACATACTGTACAAACACTTGTACTCTACTCTTTGCACTGCATCCCCTCTGTAGCTGGAAAACGGTCAGGCAGCAAATCCTATACATGCACACTAAAGTTAACAGCAGTGTGTACATTTGGTGTTATGCTGTTAAATAAGCTTTTAAAAGGCAGCTTCTATTTTGACTTCCATTTTTGCCAATAAGAGTTGATGTAGATGTCAGACTTGAGTGCACCGTGTGGACTGAACGCTACTACAGCATAAAACACTGATGCTGTTAAGGAAAAATCCACCCTTTACACACTGTTAGATAGCAATAATTTATGCTCAATGCTTTCCAAGAGTCTTATCATTTATGTTTTTGTTTCCACTTTCCAGAACCCTGCCCTGTCTGCTTCTACTTAAGCTTCTGATGTCCTCTATTTCACAGAATGTTTTCCACAACCCCAAAGCAACTGCTTCCAAACGAGAGGATGCAGGCATGTAGCATGCTGGGCAGACAGGGGAAATAATAACATAGACCCCTTACAATTAATGCATTTAATACACTGCTCTGATTGACAATGGAGAAATTAGTACCTCTGGTATCTCTCTCTATTTTTCTGATTTTTCCTCCTGTGTTACTGCTGAAAGTTGGTGCAAAATAAGACCCTTTAGGAGTTCATTCTAGCCAGAGTGTGGCTGTGTGTCTGCATCATTACACCAACCAATATCTACAACCAGTTGCCTGCACAAAGTTATCTTAAAAAATATCTGCAAGTTTATATGAACTTATAAAAACAACCATAATGGACTGAACATAAATTAATTCCTGTCACACGGACGGTTTCTCATCATCGATCATCAGAGGAGAGGAGGTAGCCGCTAGAGATTTTTTTAAATATAACTCCTTTGGACTAAAATGATTAGTTGATTAATGGCTTGGTTGATGGACAGAAAATTGATCTACAACAATTTTTATAAGTGACTAAACACTGATGTCATAAATCAAGAAAAAAAGCCACATACTTGCTGTTTTCTTTCCTTCTCTTATATAACTGGATATTGAAAGTCTTTGGCTTATGGACTGCCGTATAGACAAACACACAATTTGAAGACATCACTTAGGGCATGATGAGCTAGTAATAGGCGTTTTTCACAGTATTTATATCTTTTATATTTCTATTCATGCTTTAACTGCTGTGGAAAACAATCAGTAGCCCTATAAGTCTTGAATGGATTGCTCTATATGAACTGATTGGAGCAATTTGTTGATCTTGGATACATCAGACATGTAATCATATCTCTGCTGATTGCTGTTCGTATAAGGTGTCCTGAAAAAGCAAATGCGCAGATGCCACATAATCTCTAATAAAGGCTTCGTGCTGATACGGTACATTTGTCAGCTTGTAGCTGTAAATGAAAATGACCACAGAATGTGGTTGAGAAACAAAGGAACAAAATATCAAACAACATTTATGAATGAGACAGTCTGCCTGAGTGATCGATTCAATTCATCCCTCTAGCTCACTCCACAGCTTCGCAGTATAGCAGGTGGCACTAGTCCAGAGAGCCAAAACCACCTTTGAGACCTGAAACCTGAGCCGATTTACAAAATAGTGGCAAGAGACCTGTCCAGCAAGGAGAGGACATAAGATGTGGACCTGTTGGTTAAACACAAATTAAGTTAGCCAAACCTCAAAGAGTCTGATCCCCCTTCTGCTGGACAGAATATTCTGGATTCTTCAAAGCCGGCAGAGAATAAAATCTTACAATCTGGCTCGGACAAACAGCCTCGTAGGGCCAACTGTGGCTCCATCGCCGGCGTGTGAGCCGAGCCGTGGTTAGCAGGGCCAAGCAACAACGGGCTCAGGCTGCTCTGCTCAACACTGCTAGATAACCACCCCATGATCCCCGTCTCTGGAGTCCACGAGTGTGTGTGTGTGTGCAAAAACATGAACCGTCGCTCAGTGTGCCCTCAGCGTTTACCGACGTCAGGCCAACGGAGCAAGTGCTTCCACAAAGGGCTGCCAAAGCACTGAAGACAGCTAATAAAAGATGGCATTCATTCTTACCCAGTACTAACTCACATGCCTATGCACGGCAAAACGTCGAGCCACCCTCCCGGTTTAGGTCAGAGAAAAACCCTAACCCTAACCCTAAAACAATGGCTTTTTGCTATTTTAACACACTACAAGATGTAAGCACAGAACTAAACAGCATTGTCGCGTAGGTACTACTGATGCAATTCAATGCATAAGGGCCGAAACAGAGAAAAATACTGCAACAGAAAATACTGTTACATTAGACTTGCGGTAATTGTATGCTGGAGGAACAAATGAGCACAATTCCAGGTAAACAGATCATTTCCACCTTGCATCAGTACTAAATAATCAACACAATCCATTAGCATGCTTCATAACACAGCACACTTAAGTGGCATGGAAAATTCATGTAATGGGATATTATAATGTCTCACCAAACTACAAACTAAGCACTTCCACTATTTCAAAAGTCCTTGCTTGAGAGCACAAGATTCAATCAGTGAATTTCAATGCAGAGTGGTAGCAGCACTTGCTATTCAGCCTTCATATCAGTCAGTCAGCCTCAATCTCTGTCCCTCCTCCTCCTCCTGCAGCCACAATGGCAAGCTTGTACTTGTGGTGATTGTGTATGTGCCTCACCAGTGCTCAGCGTTTCGGTGCGGCGAACGTGTGCACGTGAGTGTACAACCAGACAGACGTGTGACGCGTTTCAATCAAGCAAGTGCTCTTCACCTGAGCGCCGGCTCATCAAGTTAAGCCATTTTGATTTTTGAGAGCTCCGTATTTCTCTCCAGTCACCACCTGGGAGTGCGCCGAGTCCCTCCTCATCCCTCCATTATGCTCAGCTCGCTGGTGGGACTCCCCCTGCCTTCAAGACCCGCGGATGGCATTTATTAGCTGTGACCTGGGAGCACCCTCGCAGCCGGACATATAAACCGCTGAGCCCCGACTTCCAGTGGCAAGAAGACGGTGGAAGGGCCGACTCTCGCCAGCCAAACATGAAGCACTCCTTGACGCGAGGTGGAAAGAGAGCATGTTGCTCCTAAGTCTTGACCTCTGGACTGAGTCTGTAATCGAGCCATGCATAAACACCGGCACAAATACTTTCACTTCCTCTCCCTTAATCCTTCTCTAACCTTCAAAAAAAGCCAGACTTCTGTGCAGCGGCCCCTCACATGCTCCGAGAAAGATGCTGCTGGAAGCAATAATGTCACTCTGCATCTCAGCTGCTGCGCCGCACACTGCCAGCACAGCATATGCACGGAGTGGAGAGTTGAATTTGAACTAAATGCATCATTGCATTAATATTTGAGGTAAATTTAAATGAATGCTGCAGTGGACGGCATGAGCGCTGCACTGTGTGTGTGTGAGGGCTCCTGGAAAACCTTCGAAGAAAGTTTAGAAGCTCAGGCTGTGACGGTCTTCAAAACGATCAATTCTTCTGGTTTCGATTATTCACAGACACGAGAAACGACAGATCATATCTCCCAAAAGCAACGTTCAGTGTTTACACTACAAGCAACGAACCAGTTGAACAAAGCAACTTGGAATTCTTCTGTCTGACCTTACAGTCGAGCTAAATCTTCGGTTCTAACTGAGCTCAGCTGTGTGTGCAGCGTGCACCCAAACAAAGAGCTGGTCACTGAGGGGCACAGAACAAGATCATAACCCCTTAAAATGTCAGTCCCTCCAGCCCTCCCACCACAGCGGCCAATACCTCTTCTGCCCCGACTGGGCCCTTTTCGACAGAGGCGCCACGAGCAGACAGCTGCGACTAGACGCCGAAGCCTTACCAAAGCAGAAGGTTCCTGACTCTCGGTGGATTTGGAGAAGATGGCAAAGGAAAGGAAAGAGGAGGAAAAAAGCATGCTGTGGATATAAAGCACGCACTAAGCAGCCAGTGACAGGTACACTAATGACATGATGAAACAGGCTTTCAAGCACTGAAGCCAGGACGTTACATATACACAGAGGAGGCATAAAGAACTGCTTGCTATCTGAATACTTATCTGATCCCACGTGAGATAAACAGACCCACTAGCCGAAGCCAGCTGGTGTTTGTGCTGAGGGAGGGCGTCCTCTCAAGTGTTGAACACACAGAATCTTTTCGCTTGGTCCTCGCCAGCTCAAAGACCTGCGCGTCCCTCCTGAATCTATCTGTGAATATGATCGTAGGCTGACGGGCTTTGTCTGGAAAGATCTTTGTCATCACCTGCAGATCGGTGATAACTGGGGGTGTGCTGTTACTGTACATATGCTTCCATCACATCACTTTCATATTCCCTCCTTTTGCTACTTTATCATGAGGTTTTATTCTGAACTTTATTTTCATGACATATTTTATGTTTTACTATCATCATTTTTGTATTATTTATGCACTTTTATATATTTTGCACTTCTCTTTCTTCTTTCATCTGGTTTATAAGATAGAAAAGATTAAATAAAATATCTGTCTTATACCTGATCATCTATTACATTTGCATCTTATTTGTTTACATATGTAATTATATTTTATGTCATATTCATATCTTTTTTTTTTATTCTATAAATCCTTTAATCTGGAAAGCACATTACAGTGTAGTATATTTATAAGGTCAGTGGACTACTTTAAAAATGAAACACATGAACACAGCTAAGCTAAGCAGCTACACAGTACTTCATGTTCTCCTGTCAACCTGATTATTTCATTCTGGTACCATGAAAAAAAACAACAACAAGAGGGAAACAGATTTCCTGCAAAGCAGTGCACAGTGTCTTATTGGCTAGCTCACTTACAGTATATTTGTATTCAGCTGAAGCTCGGCCTCAGTCATAGGCCAGCTACGATGTCCTACAATAACCCCCAAAATAAGAGAATTTCATTATCTCCGCAGAAACTCCAATAAGACAGGAAACACAAGAAGATTTATTCTGCCATCCCTTAAATCTCAGACCCCGCATCTCACAATACCTGTGCTGCAATGTAACACCACTATTGCACTGACTGCGTGCGTGGGTGCGCGCACAGTTGTGCCTGCACACTCAAGTAGGTGGAGAGGGCAATATCACATAACCTTACTCTTAATTTAGTATCTGAAGAAAAAGAGATTAAAACACACAGGTTTCTGAATTAAAAAGAGAGGTTTCAGGCCGTACCACAAAAATGCTGAGGGGACTTTCACCGCTGTTCTACCAGTTACCACAAGCACTGAACGGGCACAGCTCTCCTTTAAGTAGGCAACTGCTTTCAGGGTGTCCTTTAGCAAAGTACTTAGAGCCACTAGACGTCTATATACTGCAGCAAAGGGGTAAGAGTGAGGGTACGGGCAATTGGGAGGTGGGTGCAATCACTGAACGGTAAATTAGTAGTAATTATAGCTATGAGTTTTGACTATTCTGCCCTGCGACCTCTACAGTGTCGTTTATGCTTTTCAGCTTCTGAGGCCAACTGAGCTCCTGTACGGATGTTACTGCTTTTGTTTTAGACTGCTGTGTGCATCCGTCGAATTAAACCACACACACATACACACACACACGCACGCATGCACGCGCGCGCGCACACACACACATACTGTCAAGCCACTTTACCGGCAATAAAATGTTCTAACCGGAACTTGGTGGGTGATGAAAGTGCAAGACAGAAGTCACTGTCAGCCATTCTCTTTGTTTTCTGTACGAAGCCAATGAATCATTACTTACCAGTGTTTTCCCTCGCAGTGTGGGAGACCACCGGCCCCATGACACTGCAACTTATATAGCTTAAGTTGCACCATTTGATGGCAAGAATAATGTCTGCATTTGGAATCAACTCATCCGTCTTTTTAAAGGAGGAACAGTGTTTGTTGCCAACACAGGAAAAACACTGCGGGTATGAGTGTCCAAGAATCTGAACTACAACACATCCAACTTGGCCGATGTATTCTCATCAGAGGTAATAGATAACTGCCCCAATGCTGATAATGGTAAAGACTCAACATCAAGGAAATACAACACTGACATACTCTCACTGAGCAGAAGAACAGGACAGAATGTATGCCTCACTTTTATTGAAGGAAACTATATATTACTACGAATCAACCACAGGGCGCCAAGTGTTTCCTGCACTTTACTTTGGTCTCAACTATTAGCTATCCAAATGGAGCTGATGCAACAGCCAACTTTGTGTGACACCCAAAATTGGCCTGTCGCGTCAACAGCTAACGGAAGCGGCATTAGAGGTGCAGAAACTATGAATCTGATGTTTGTCATTTCCTCCGATGACCCAGAACCAGGAGTCCCAAAAAGTGATCCTTGTGAGCGGTAAATGGATCCAATCCTGCTCTACAAAGATCTTTCACATGAACTTCTATGTCGGCCTATTGGATGAAAAAAAAGAAAATAAAAGAAATCTTGAGCTTTGTAACTTTGTCTGATGCGTGTTCTCCAAACTGGCCTCATGTGCACCCACAGAGAGGGCATTCGGTGGCTGTGGGTGTACTGCGGAAGGAGGATGTGTCATACTCAGACTAGTGTCATACTCAGACTAGTGTCATACTCAGACTAGTATCAGTGACTGACATTTATTCTGTTGTAGTGAGTGATGACACACAAAAACAACGATATTTCCGTTTAATAGTTCAAAGGATTCTCACTTGAAAACATGTTTCAGTTTAACTGATTTGGGCTGTGGTGCGGCCTACAGTATGCCCTGATTCATTCTGAAGAGGGTTCTTGTTATTAAATATGTACACTTTTAATTGGCTGGTTTAAAGCAAATGAAATTGCTTTGTGAGGTATGCCGTGCTCAGCTTGACAGCTGCTGTATAACTGCTGTGGTCATTAACATTTTAGTGTCTAAACTTCAAATTTCAGTTGTGGTTGATTTAGTGATGCCCCTGGTTGCTAACTGTAACAGCTGGTTTAGAACTACACGTCCCAGGATTCTGGCTGCAGCAAACAGTCTTTGAGCAGCAGCTCCAATGGCGAACTCTGCCACTAACAATAAAAAGATGTAAGTTAATGGAATGTATAAAAATCCAACCTAGACAAAAAAAAAAAAAAACGTTCAATGCCACTTTTGAGATTATTAATCATTTTATAAATGCAGATGTGCCTGCTCCTTTTTTATGCACCAGGCAGAAGCCTAGAGGGGACTGTGTGTGCGTGTATGTGTGTGTGTGTATCTGTCCGCAGCTAATTTCACATACTACTGGGCCAATCAGCTGAATACTCTTGTGCACGTTTATGACTGTATGCTCAAGGACCTCTTGTGGTTGTGGTGATTCACAATTTTTGAAAAACCCATTTTATTGACTGCTCTGTGTTACACCACCATTCATTCCTCTTAACCGGACAGTAGGGGCTGCAGGTGATCACCTGCATCACTCTGGAATTTGGTTTCCACTACAGACAATGCAGCAAAAGGTATTTCTGGCAGCCGGCTATTCTAAAAACAAGGCTTATCTGGTCTGTTGCAGGCCACACTTTGGCCTTTGTCGTGGCTCAAATACTGACATCCACAAAAAACTTCTGCAGATTAATTCCACACCCAATAACTTATATTCAACTACAGTTAGGCACGATACAAATATGCTTTTGTTATCTTTGCTGCCATCTTGACTGTAAGCATTTGTTTGGAATAATTTATAGTCCCAGATGTAACATTAACCCGTCTTTGCTTAGTTGTGGAACAGACCTGTGGTTCAAGTTAGAGCTCTTGTATCTGTGCAGGATGTCTCAACCTTATTCAGCTCAAATACCCCAATTTCAAACTTTTCAGATTTTTATGAAATCATCCTGCATTTTTGTTATTAAAGGTTAGAAGTTTTTTCCATTCCATGCATTTCCATTCTGTAATGGCATCTCTACATAATAGGTTTCATTGTTAGTGGCGGAGTCCGCCATTCCAGCTGCGATTAAAGGAATGTTTGCTGCAGCCAGAATTCTGGGACCTGTAGTCCTAAACCACACTCGCTGTTAAAAACCGGTAACGGCAGGCGGCGCTAAATCAACCATTACTGAAATCAGTCAAATCAGTTAACATCCTAAAGTGTTAACGACCACGGCATGAACAGAGTTCTCAAGATGAGCATGGCAAACATGTGCATTCATTTTCCAAAAGGGACAACAAATAGATTGTATAAATGTGATGATTTACTCCAAACATATCTGATTTATTTTTATAATAATCAGTCAATCCAAAAAATTTCTTAGAAATCAATCTACATGTTAAGGAACCTCCTATGGGGTCAAGATCACACATTGTGTAGGTGGGGGGTGGCCTATGAGCCGACAAGGGTACGTGGTAGAGGCATAAAAAAGCAGTGGGAGGAAAGAAGCTGCAGGGTGAACAATCACAGGAGACGTCCACCACATACGAATGTACAGTATGACTGTTAACAAGTGATGACGTCCAAATAATTTCCCGGCAAACCTTCATAAGATAAATATAGCGCAAAAGCATAAGCTACTGTACTTCTTGACCTCCTTGAGTCATCTCAGATGTCTTCATGGCTTCATCTCGCCAGAGAGGGGACAACGAAGACGGGAGACATACTTCCTTAGCTCAAAATGGACAAAAAATTTACTCCCTGACGCGTTTTGTTAAGCATTTGATGAGACGTGAGAAAGCAAGCAGAACAACAGAGCGGCTGCTCTTCTTTTCTCAGGGTCTAACCTGCGTTTCCCTTTTGATATCTCCTCCAACGGAAGTAAACTGTGAGACAAAATGGAGATACACTGAGTTTCCGACAGATGCAGCTGGGTTTTGCAGAGAAAAGGAGGCCTGACCTCTTTTTCTGAATGAATGAAAATGACCTACGCTGTGGGCCTGCGTGAATCTAAATTGAGTCGCCAAGGGTATCCTGTGCAACAGTGTTCTGTTTGATTTGGAAACTGCTCCCTTGCTGATTCGAGGCAGGACAGGGGATGGCTGTGCCCACCGGGCCTCGTGGGGTGAATGTTACAATGGCAGACCTCTCCAGCAGCCCGTCTGCTCCCAGACTCAGCACCAGACAAGCGAAGCAACACAAATGCAATTAGGTGCAGGAGGCGCAGACAACCGCACGTGTGCACACATGCATACACGAGCCATGGCTGCCACGGAGGAGATCGTCTTGGCGAAACACAGCATCCAGCTCCTGTTGCTGCCTATGGCACATTTGGGTAAAGGCTGAGAAAAAGCTCTGTCTGTTTCACGTAAACACACAACCTTTCCGTCTGAGGGTGTCACTCTTAACCTTGGTCATAACGCCTCCTCCGTGGTGATGGAAGTTTAATCTCAGCGTTCCACAGAAACACACATCTATTACAAAACTATAGGTTTAACTGGAACTTCAGTGGTTGCTCTCTCCATTACACGTTGGCCATAATAACACACGCTGTGCAGCACAGCAGCATATATCCATGTCTTCAGGGGCAGTTTACATACAGTATGACCTTGCTATTATATTGTAATCAAAACAAAATAAGCTTGCACATGGGCAGAGAGAGTTCATGTAGCTCTACGGTGCAGCACGTCATTAGCTTGTTGAAGCAGCATAATATTTGGTCAAACTTAAGTTAAATGTATCAAACAGCATTTAATTTAGTGATTTGTGTGTTAAACAGGGACGTTTTGGTTTCAGCATCTGGATTCAACAGTTTGATCCTCAAGTGTCAGATAAAAACAGACTCGATTGTGCTTTGAGAGGGTCATTGTTACTTGCAGAAATCAAACAGCAGCCATTATGATTGAATTCTGGAGCTAATACACACCTTAAAAGTGCCTTAAAACAGACTTCATCTATTAACTGTTAGATGCTGTCTGTATTCAATTTTGATGGGAAAGCCTCCAAAGTCTCACTTAAAAGACAGTACATCTTATTCAAAAGAGGATTGTGCCTTAGTAGCTAGTTTCACTTTCTTTCTTGTGAATTCAGTTGATTAAAAAAAAACCCTGTCCATTAGGACAGCCTTAAGGGTGAAAGAGAACTGTCTTTGTGGGGGTGTTTGCTTGACTGACAGGTGTCTCACCCTATCACAGTCAGCTACGGTGATTGCCACTTCCTTGTCCCATGTCAGCCTCATCTGGGTTTCCTCATTGTGGCTAAATTAGGATTTTCTTGCTCCACTAATTTACAAAGCTATAAAGTCCAGACATCCAAACATCCTTTAAGAAACCTATACCTCAATGGGTCCCTTGACTACGGTTACAAGCCATGTAGGATCTCTTATGTACCCGATATGTAATGAATAATAGGTAAAACACAAGCTCCAGCCTTGTAAACACTGTCAAATCTATCCTGAAAAACACTGTAAAAAAAAAAGAATAAATCATGGTTAAATGGTTTTTGCAGTTAACTTACTACAACAGTTCTTTGGTTTGAAGCCTTCACCACAGCATGAAAGGGAATGCTGGTGGAAGGATTGTGCTTTATGGCACAAGGCTTACGGCGGCATTTGACTGTGATTTGGAGGTACATTTCATATTGCAACATGTTGACAGACAAATCTGGGAACGGGTTAGCTGACTGGGAGACAAATTTCCCCAAAGGTATCTGTCCAACGTCAAGGCAGACTCACTTCTGACCACAGTGCAGTGACTCTGGGAAGGTGACCAGTCCGCCCTCCACCTTTCCCCATTGTGATGTGTGAGAGGAGCCCCTCTGCCTGCCTCTGTGGCCTCTAGCTGACCTCCCACTGCCTGCAGACAGAGCACTTAACATTGCTTCCCCACCTGTAGAGATGTCTGGAGAACAGGGCCCACTTCAAAGCCGTGCAGTGATTGGGCCATGATTACCACGGGCACTTGACTCATTTCATCTCCTCTGGAGGACTAAACTTTAGGGTGATCAGGCATGGAGACATGCAATTCTTTTGGAAAGAAACAAGAGATTTAAGCCCTCTTTGCAGGTGCTTTTCAGGGTCCACAAGATGATTTATTCTGATGGTTCTTCCAGATTCCCGTCAAATGATACCAGTGGAAAAACACACCACTGCTGCTGGGTCCTCTGGTGCAAAATATGTATGAATGTAAACTTGAAATGTTATTTTAATTATGCAACCAGTGTTTGGTTTTGTTTTAACAATGACAGCTTATTAGGCTAACTTTTGTTGCTTAGGTTTTTGAAGTAGGCAGTGGGCATCTGGCACAGATGTTTGCAAAGGAATGTCATTTTGTATCAGCCGAGCAGCAGTTTGATAAAGCGCCACCGCCACAGCGACATGAAAGCCCAACTGGGTTCAACAACAACCGTCATCTCTGCTCTGTTTTTCTGTAGCTAAACGCCAGTGACAGGAACAGAATTCACTGTGGTAACTGATCAGGTGCCAAGCGCCCTCTCCCCAGTGCCCTGCTGCACTGAAGCCCTCTGTGGAGCTGGCATGGCCTGGCTTGGCCTGGCAGCCACGGGACCTGCTTTGTATCTCTGCCCCGTCTACTCAAGCTGTCTCCAAATCAGACTCGACTCCTGTCAACTGCCCGTCTCCCAAGCCCAGGAAGAGCATTAAGACGGGGCTAATAGACTGCTGAATGAGTTGTAAAGGTAAGGCAGCAAACAAGTTGACCTGATGCAAATCATCATCTTCCAAAGGACCAGCAGGAAACTGTGGCAGAGTTTATTTCTCTTGTGTTGTACCCAGCTCAAATATAATCTGATATTAATGATAGATTAAAGGTTTTATTATGTAGGTCTTTGTCAGGGGATATGAATATGGTTTTAATAATACCACAGCAATGAATTAGTGGCCTCACCGTCTTTACAGGCAAGCGTAGTTAGTAGATATTGTGAACCAGGCCAACAATAAACGAAACGTACTGTATGTGGGCACCAGAATTAAACCAGGCAGTGGTGATCGCAGTTATTGTAAGGCTTCATGTATCTTAAAGATGAACAGACAGCCAAAAAGTGAAACTCCTGTGCTTTACTATATTAAACATGCAGCTGTTATGTATTTCATCCCAATCTACACGTTATGCCATCTGGCCCAAAATACACTGTGATGATTAATATTCCATGTCTGTAAAAAGAAGCACAGCCTTCAAGGCTTTACAGCCTCAGTAAGCTAATAGGCTATTTGTTTGTACCATCACAAAATATGCCCAGCTGTCTCAGATACATATTACATTGCTACTGTATGTTCCCACATCACAAAGGTCTGTGACTAAGCATACAGATTCAAGAACACATCCATGTTTACAGCATTTAAGTCTGAGACTCCGTCCAACGTCTCGTCCCAAACCGTCGATGAGATTTGTGGCCTCGAAGCATTTGCCTTCGACCTAAAATAAAAGGTATTCTCACGGAACCTGAAGTTGAATGCAACGAGGCACGTACTCGCATAAAGGCAGGTGCACCTGTCTGCAGTGGTAGCCTATTGTGTTCACTATCAAATGAGGCATCAATCGGCCAGTCGCGCTGCGTGTAGGGGGGGGGATGAAAACATGTCTGTCTCTTACCGTTCTGTGTTCAGTCATTACTCCCCATCCTCAGGTTTTCAGTCCAGACCTCTGACGAACCGTTAATTCCTGTCAGGCTGTCTCACTCTCTCCCTCTCTCCCTCGCTCATCCCCATGTCATATTTCTCCGCTGCAGCAGAACAAGGCCACGCCTCCTCCGACGGCCGCTGCCGCGTGACGTCAGCCGGCGGAGACATTTGGCACACGCGCTCGGATACACATCCAGCGAGGGGCCGCGAGAGGCCGCTGTGCCTTCACAAAAACAAATCACTTCAACTGAGATATGCATGGCTTGCAGTGGCTCAGGACTTTATAGGAAAACAATAATAATACATATTAAGGAAAAACAAAGGCTTCTGTTGAGTGCATGTGATTTTTAAACTACAATGAGCGGTAAGGCTGTTAAAACGGACATAATGTAAGCTAATAGCAATTAAACACGATTCTTCCGACAAGTAATATAGTCCGCACGAAAGTACCCGATAAAACAAGTAAAAAAGCCTACAGCCTATGTATATTGTGTGTTTTTCTTTCTTTTGAGGTTAAAGTTGTCCCTTTAACCTAAAAAAACACAACACTTAAACTGTTAACCAGTAGAAGTCCAATAACGTTATCTGTTTATGCCTTTTGGCTAAACTATAACGTATAAACAACTATAACGTAAATTAACCTAGCGTTAGCTAAATTTTCACTGTTCACTGTTGAGTGAACCCTGAAAACGTTGGCGGATGAATCTAAGGTACAAGTATACCTGACAGCGGACCCATTTTATTGTTAAATTATATACATTTGACCAAAGCCTGAATATTTCAACTTAAAACATTAAATACTGGGCTGATATTATCACGTTATCCTAGTTGCAGCCATAGACATAAATTGTAGTCACAAGTATGTTTTTAGCTGGTATTTTGGCTAGCCAGGTGTTATCGGAACCGGAACTTCCCTGTTTTTAATTAGACAGATGAACATTGGCTATGAAAGATATGGAAACAGACAGACACAGCATTTCCATTAACACGTTTTAGGGAAATTATGTACGGTGTGATGATTTATTAAAGCTACATCTATCTATCTGTCGTGACACAGAAACTGGGTTGTTCTCTGTTTTTCCACCTAGGATCATTTACTGACTGCTGACCGCAGTACACGCTCATTGTCCAGTGTGCTACACATGAACGAACTGATCCAGCAAGTTATTTCTGGGCTGGTGTTCACAGAGCCCCATATGGATCTGCCAGCGTACCTGCTGCACGGACACTGCGTCTTTGGAGACAGTCCTGACTGTTTGCTGTTTTTCTCAGTTCCAGTGAAAGTCCTCGGGCGCAGCCATGAGGTCCTTCGCCGCGTTTTTGATCTTTCTCTCCGGTGTCCGAGATATTGGATGTAAACCCTCGCCGCCCTGTCCGAGTGGACAATTTATGCTGAAGAACCAGTGTGTCCTCTGTCATCCCACCTGCTCTGAGTGCGACGGGCATGAGCTGTTTGAATGCACTACCTGTGGAGTTGGTGAGTGAAATTTCCTATACGTGTACTTTTAGCACAGCCTTGAATCATGTGTGAAAAAAGGCGAATTATATATATATTAAAGCTGTGATTTTCGTCACAATACGATGCACTTCAGGGGTTTGAAAAAAGTAATGTTTTGTATTGCCTAGTTTCTGCAGGGACAATATCATCAGCAGCGTAGCAAAGGCTTCATCAAAGTTAGACAATATTTTGTTTAACTGACATATTTCATATGACATATTTCACATGTCTGCATCTCGCATAATTTATGTATGAGTTGTGAAAATATGAGCACTTAATTGCTTGCCATTGGCCCAACAGATGCCTGATTAAAGCAAGGCCATGTCACAGACTAATTAATCCAGTGAGGTGGCATTTTTTTGTTTTTGTTTTTCAAAGCAGCTCTGTTCAATGGCCACCAAAGCAAAGGGCTTATGAATTAGAGGAGGAGTGTTCAGCTCTGGTTTACCATTTACTCCTGTTAAACAGTCACATATTGGCTGTAGATCATGTTGATTTTTCTGTCTCACGGGCACCTTTGAAAAGGAGGAAGAAATGAAGGTGTGATCATTTTTCTCCAGAGTTTTCACAGTGTAATCTGATCAAGTCAGAAAAGGGCCTTTGTTAATCAGAGGGAAAGGAAAAAAATATCCCCTTGGGCTAGAAGGGTTACTGTTGCAGTTCACTGGGCTTAACCTGCAAAAACCTGCAATTCCCTCTCTCTCTTTCCCTCACACACACACGCACACACCTTTCTATGAGTATATGCATTTGACATTGCTGCAATCATGCCTTTCTTTTTACTGACTGCATTTTAATGTACATTGCTGCAGATGATATTTGTTGTGTAGACTTTAATAGTATACAGTAGCTGGCATTTGATCCCTGTGAGTATATCTGTGTGATGTTCTTTGCGAAAAAACATCAAAAGCCAAAAGTCTCTACCCCATTCCTCATGCTCGGTGGTGGCTCGGTTGAGGGAAGTGGAAGGGTAAGAAAGGCAGCAGCAGCAGCTTGTTGCCCCTCTCCTCCCTGTCTCACACATCTCCTGTGCAGCACTGAGCAGATGAGACAATGCTGTAACTCGGCTGCTTCCAGAGATGCCTCAGGTGCCACAGCTAGGCTAGTGGCAGGTGGCGGAGTATTAATCATTAGGGCCAACACAAGACTCTGACTGTCTCTGCCCACAGCTCTGATCTCTGATCTGCCTCTGATTGCCCTTGTTTACATAAGTTAGAGCATCATCAGGAAGTGGTCTCACACTGTGATCTGTTATTTTCAGGCCTACAGTCAGCATGCAGCCATCAGTTCATGATGTTGTTCATGGCTTTAACATCCATTTGTTCTGCCATTATTTTCTGTTTTTGTCAATAATGCATGCATAATTAAATAATCCTCAGTTTTCTAGTAATTGCCACTGTTTCACTTGTTAAGCCACATGACATCTTTCTCCTTTCTGTCAACCATTTATGATTTCGGCAATGTGTGTTAATGCTGTAATTTGCTGAAGACACTGAACTTTCACACAGTTGGCAGCAGCATGTCCTTTCATCTTTTCTTCATCCCATGTAATCGCCATTGATTTTCACTTTCAGGAGAGTCCAGATTTTTTTTGAAAAGACATTTCCTGGCAGGAGTTCCATATGGCTAATAGCATCTTCATCAAAAGGTGAAAATAGAGTGGACTTTATGTTAACAAGTTCACCGTGTCCTCCTCTTCCTCTTCCTCTTCCTCATCAGATGAAGATGGACAGGAACGTTTCCTCCACCAAGGTCGCTGTCGGACACACTGCCCCCGGGGACTCTATCCTGACAGGGGTCACTATGCCTGCCTGCCCTGCATAGCCAATTGCGAACTGTGCACAGATGGTAACATATGTGCCAAATGTCGGGAACACTACAAACTCCAGAATGGAGTCTGCCAACCAGCATCCTGTGACATAGGTAAATGTAAAGCAGAGTTTCTGAGTTGGCTGTAGCGCCAGAGAAAGACATTCAGGGTTGTTTTGCTGGGTCTCTGTGTTTCTGTGTTTCAGGACAGATGCAGGACCCTGATACAGGAGAGTGCATTGACTGTGAGATGGGATGCAAAACGTGTTCCACAGGTAAGTCACGCGTTCTTGATGTATCAGCATCATACTCTTCCTTCCCCAATGCAAGGTGGATCTGTAATGTACACTAAAATACTGGTGATAACACCACTCAGTTCACCACAATATAAATTTAGCCATTACTGCATAAGTTTGCTCCTCCGCATGAATTCTAATTAATCACCTTTTCTCATTTGTACACAGAGGACCCTGAGATCTGCAACAGCTGTGTTGAAGGTTACTTTCTGTGAGTGTTTTTTTTTTTTTTTTTATCTAATTTTACTGTTATCTTTTGTGAACTCTTCTGGCCTCCCATATCCTCTGATACAAAATCAAATCCATTCTCAGGTATTATTTTAGTGCCTAACATTCAATGCTAAGGCTGTGTATAAAATGCCCACAAATGGTAAAACATGTCCACTAGAATTTCCCAGAATCAAAGCAGAATGTTTGTATTGTTTGACCAACGCCCCAAAACACAAAGATTGATTTTTGGAATTTTTGAAAGTCAGCATAATTTTGCAATGACTTGCTCATACATTTTTGTCAGAAGTTTTAAATTATAGAATGCCAAGAAATGTTTAACCTTAAAATGACCTTGTAAATGTTTTTATTTATTTTGGCATTGCTTTGCTAGATAAAGATTTGGGTAAATATAATAATATAATAATAAAGCATATGGGTTAATATGAATTTACATATAATTGCTTGCAGAATGTGGTTAATTATTCTTTATTTCACAGGAAACTTATTTCACCTGGATTTCTTTTACACCAGTCTATCACTTGAACCCTGTGTGTAACACAGGTTATAGAGCTAGAACAGACCTCCAATTGTGTTCTTTCCCCCCGTGTTTAGGCCTCCAGGTATTGTGTGAGTCAGGTTACCTCCCATTCTGAGACATACACTGTTACCTGAGCCTTAGCCACATAAGAGTGCTCTGCTACACAAAGATACTTAACAGAGTGTGTTTTTATGTTATGTGTGAGACAGGAGGAGAAGAGAGAAAAAAAGACAGCAAGTATAAGTGGAAAGCATAGCCAGTAGCAGGTGTGATTATATAGGGTGCACCATCTTGACTTGACTGACTGCTCGTGTGAATCACAGCAGAGGAAGGTTGAAGGAAAATCCTCCGCTTCACTGCACTCACCTCCTTTTGCTGCCGTTACATAGGTGCACTGAGATACTCAGTCTTCTTCTGTGAATTTACTTGTGTAACTTTTTTTTTTAATAGTAATGGTTTTAGAGATTTAGAATGACAGGTCGTCTCTGTAATTTCTGTGGCTGCAGTGCTTATTACATCTACTATGTGAAGCAAACACCAATAAAAGAAACCCAGTAGAGCATGGGGTGATCATGAACTGCAGGAATACGCTCACTGTGATAGATTGTGACAGTCTACAGCACTTAAAGAAATTTCACTACTGAGGTTTTGCTTGTAATGAAAAATGTTAGACACCTTTGGCGTAGCTGTGAATAGGCCGTGCAGAAAACACTGAGTATTGAAAAGAGTCACCGCATGATGGATGCTTGGTATTTATTGACATTTACCTCACTCTCTAAGGAAGTGCAGCGAAAACAAAAAATGCTGTGATTCACTCTTATTATTTTTACTGGTTATTTAGCTTTCTTAACTTTGGGGACTATTTGCGGCATAGTTTTACCTTTTCGTAACTAATTCAAGGAGTAACAGCCCTAAACAAAAGTTGCTTTGGAAATTCTCATGTTCTCTCCTGGAATGGATAATCTAATATTTGCACAGAAGGATTCTCAAACATCCCACAGATTCTAAAGTAGTGTACTGTTTCCAGGCCAGAGACAGGGCCTGGTCTGCACAAGCTGCTATTGTGAGTGAGTTGATGGATGCAGTGTGGCGCCTCCAGCTGTTCCATCTCAAACAACTACCGCATCTTCACACCAAATCCACGGCAACGCGGTAGGAAGTGCAGCTCGGGCTGTCAGCGGTCAGATTCTCTCATGTAGGGAGGGTGCAGAGAAGGCAGCATAGGATGTTGTGCTGTATAAGCTAGTGACTTATTGCTGTTTAACTTGTTTTCATTTAGAGAGGTAAGTCTGTGAAGTAGGAGCCATTCTTGCTTTAATGTGTGACATCTTTGCAACTCAATATCTCAGCTCCTTTAGGCCAGATTTTTTTAGGACAGCCATCTCATGTTTAATAGCTCAGATAAGCCCCGGCGGACTGATAGGACAGGTTAATGACAGAAATCTCCCCATGCCTCTGGGCTACAAATAAAACACCAATTAACTTTCTGCCTTAAGAAGAGAATAGAACCACGATAAGCTTGAAGAAAAGCAGCCACCACATGATGCTTTTGTCTCTGTTTGCCATCCTTACTGATGTTTGATTGAGTGCACCTTTTGTCCGAAGACTGTATTGAAGTCAACAATACAGCTGCAGGTGTGCTGTGGACTGACACAGTGCATGTTGAGATTGCCTCTTGCATGTGGTGTGTTTTGTATTTTCTCTGTTTTCAGTTCATCAAGCTTCAGACTCATCCATGTGGGCAAAGGCCGCCTGTAGCAACATTCTTCATTCACTGTAAAGCTTTGAAAGTGCCATTAAATCACAATAGTTTTTTTTATCTTTGGTATTTCAGAAGCTTTGTTCTGCATGTTTGCTTTAGAAAAAAGAGCCACTCCTTATCTCTGATAGCTGTGACAGCCATGTTTTGTCAACCTTTGTGTTGATTGATTTCACACACATAGACCAAGCCTAGTTTTGATAAATGGATTATCAGTTAATACTTTGAATGGTGTTTTATTTTAGCTTTGCATTAACCTTTTATTTCAGTTTCAGACACCAGTGTCGCAGGCATTGCCCGCAGAGCACCTATGAGGACTGGGGCAGGGCTGTGTGCCTGTCCTGTCCAGCACCATGCACAGACTGCAGGAGTGACAAACACTGCCTTGCCTGCCAGCCTGGTTACTTCCTCAATGGTACCAGTAACAAAGAATGATCATTTCTATGTATATTTTGCTTACTACTCGCATACTAAAGGATTCATGATCCTTTAATGAGTTTATGTTTAATATATTCTTAAATCACTGCGTTAGAGTAATCAATCATTCTTGTTAAAGACTTATGATGCCACTCTGAGTCTTCATTTGCTTTGCAAATCATGTCCATGTCAGCAAATCTGTAACATGAGATATGCAAATATATGGTTTATGCAAACGAGGAGAGTGTTGTTAGGTTGTGTTCTCTATGGGCATCTTAGCAAAAGCTTTGAGATCATAAATAAAGCCTGTAGCTGTTAAAAATAAGATTATTAAGAACACTATCAATATTATTTTAACATGTTAAGGTTTTGAACATTGTACATTATGTCAGACAGGAGCTATCATGGACAATCAGCTTATTCTCTTGTCTTCAGCCACAAGGTCCTGTTTCAAAATATCTAGGTCACTGTTTTGTGCCTGGACAGTTAGATTGAATTTGGAGAGGAAGAGATCCCGGAAGAGCAGACAAAGGAGAAGGATTCAAATAGTTGTGGACAGAATAAAGAGATGAGCAGTTCTTTTCTGAGGCCACATCAGAGCCATTTGAAAAAAAAAATTGATTGCATGCGCTAAGCGTTGTGTTTTGAAAATGACTTTTTAATGTTGCTCTCTTAAATGATTTATGTTTTATTAACAGATTGTGATCAGGGCGTTCCTGCAAAAGATAGCCTGGCTTTCAGTGAAACTTCCCTAAATAAATACAGGTTAAAAAAGATAGCAAAGTTGTAAATGGATATCATTTACTGAATTGTAGCTGCAGGGTTTTACAAAACCAGTATTTGCTAATATGGATAGAGTGTTGCACTGAAAAATAACATCACATCCTCGCTGTACTCCTCTGCCCTGTTAGGAGGTGAGTGTATTAAACTGTGCCCACAGCAGACATTCAGTGACTCCAGTGGGTGGCGCTGCCAGCCATGCTACAGCTCATGCCAGACATGCCATGGGCCTCATTCAACAGACTGTGACCTCTGCCTTGGTGGGAACCCTCCTCTACATGGGCAGTGCCCTCTGGTTAACTGCCCACTGGGACAGTACTATGACGGTAAGAGAGGCCTAATTTTTAGCTGTTAATCTTGTTCATTTTTCTCAACTTTTCTTTTTAGAGAAGAGTAACTTTACAGGCTGTGAGTCCCATGTGATTTATTATATTACAGGAAGGAAGTGAGTAAAGTCCTGAATGGCAAATGAGCATCAGGTGACAGTGGAGTTAAAGATTGTACTGAATAACACAGTACTTGACTGGTTGATTCCCTGATAGAAATAATTACCTTTTCTCATATGTAAGGTCAGAACAGAGGACACTACAGTGTTCCTGGAATTCAGAGGGACTCAGTGTCTTGCTCAAGGACACTTTAGCATGGTGGATGCTTGTCACTGAGGCTGGAGCTTGAACCCTGTTGAAGGACCTCTAGGTTGAAGGACAATCTCCTGCTCGCTGTCACCTTGCTGCACATGTACTGCATCACTTTTCATTTGAGAGCCATTTTAGTGGAGCAATTTCAAAAGGCTCCTCTGCCTCAAGCACAGGGCTCTTCACCTGTTTCCCATTGTGCGTCAACAGCAATACAGTATTCCATTGTTGTCAACGATACAGGGTAATAAGGTTGATCGCTTACATTTCTGCCTCATTGGTTTGATTATTTACATCCTTGTGTGGGTCAGTCTGCTGTCGATTGTCAGGTTTGCTTGTCATTTTGCCAGGTACCTACTGATTACCGTTGTTGATTTTATAACTTTAAATCAGTGCTTTAATTGGAAGAATAATTGAGTTTTTCAATTGCAATGCATTGTATTTTTTTGTCAGTAACAGGTAGCAATAGCCACATAAAGGTATGAACATAGATGTCTTAAGTGCAATGATGATAACTCAGTGAGCTTCTCAGTTATTCCTTCTTCGTGTCAGCAGTAGTCCCTTCTAAATGCAGCCAGTCATCATTTCTTGTGTAAACCACCATCGCACACCAATGCACCAAAAACACAATATGACTTTCACTGTTTCACTCTGTCAGTGATGAGCAATCAGTGCCAACAAGCAACGTATTATTCATCACACCCCATCATTTGTGCTTCCAAAACACTGTTTTTACAGCTTATTATGCTTACCTCTAGCGGTGAAGATAGGTAAAACAGAAAATTCTCGACTTTCAGGTTTAACAGCATTTGATACCTTTGTCATTGTCGAAGTGCTGTTTTGTTCTATGTGATAATGTTGGGTTGTTTTAATTTCAGGGAAATATGGTGAATGTCACACATGTGATGCATCCTGTAAGACCTGCTTTGGGCCTCAAGGACTGGATTGTTCTTCTTGTTTTAAAGGTACAAATACTTACTCTCTTTAGCCATGGAAATGAATTGAAACCTTAGCTCATGTCTTCATGTGTATTGTGTGCATTTTGTGTCACAGGATATTTCCTGGACCAGGACAGTTCTTGTGTAGTGCAGTGTCCATCCGGCTCCTATGCAAACTCTGCCACTCAGTTGTGTGAGAACTGTTCGCCAAACTGTGAGGCCTGCGTGGACACCAGTGATAACTGCATCAGCTGTTCCAAAAGCAGCTATGAACTTTTTCTCCACCAGGGGCGGTGCTGGTCAAATTGCCCAGAGTAAGCAAATTACATAAGCTAAGCAGTAGAATGATGAAAAACCTTTCCAATGACGTTTTTGTTTATTGCATTATCTTATTTATGCCTTAACATAAATAACAACAAATCTCCTCACTAATTTCAGAGGTTTCTTTGAGACAATAGAGGGGTCATGTGAAGCCTGTGATAGCTCCTGTCTGACATGTGATGGGATGAAGTCCCAGTGTCTATCCTGTGCTGATGGCCACTATCTAGAGAGTGGTACATGTAGACTCAACTGTTCACTGCGGACATACCCTGCAGATGATGGTACCTGCAGACGCTGCCCCCTCCACTGTGATGTTTGCTCAGACGAAAGAACCTGTTTCAGTGAGTTATTAGCTGTGTGGGCAGCTAAGCTTGCAGTGGATAGCATTTTAAAAGGAATTATAAGATATTGTAACACATCCTGAAATTTCTTGTTACAGCTTTACCGACCTCTCTCTATATCATTTCAGAATGCAGTTTCCTCTACCTGATGCTGAACGGTGTGTGTAAGGCTAGTTGTCCCATGGGCTATTATGAGGACATGGAGGAGGGCCGCTGTGGTCAGTGCCACCCTACCTGTGTCAGCTGTTCAGGGCCCCTGGCAGATGACTGTGAAACCTGCTCGACATTTAGCCCTAAACTCTATAAGGGTACATGCTCCAAAGACTGCCCTACCGGTACCTACTATGAAACTGAAGCTACGGAGTGTCAAGGTGAGCCTCACAATAAGTAGATATGACTTGATTACATTTTTAAGTAGCACTGGATATGCAGGATAACATAGTGTTCTGATGACAGCCCTGAGACAAAATAAGTTGGGACGTTGTGTAAAACATTAGTACAGCAATATTTTGCTAATCCTTTTTGACATACACTCAATTGAAAACAATACAAAGACAGTATAATATTTTACCGTTTCAAACCAGTTGAGGCGGGAGCAACAAAAGACTGGGAAAGTTGTGGATGCTCAAAAAACACCACAAAATTGAAATCCATCATAATAGGAAGATTTGACCAAGAAAAGATTGTAATAAGTGGTTGATCAGGATATCAGTTGTTGAACATGCAGGTCATCAAACACGTGATGAGAGAGACAAATTTCTGCCACAACAAGAATAAAAGAGGAAACTTGTGATAAATACAACATTTACAACTGTATGGAACTTTGCTGATTATTCAGAAAGTAGTAAACCCACAGTGTGTAGAACTGCAACAGCATCACTGCCACGTATTACCTGTACTGCTTAGTGACAATGAAATGCAGTATTTATTTGAAATAATAATCATTTACCTTTAAAACTTGTTTTTAATCACAGCACTTTTAGAAATGTGATGATGTAACACTGACACTTTGTTGTGATTTGTTTGACAATGTGTAGAATGCCACCAAACATGTATGAGCTGCTCTGGGCCAGATGCAAACCAGTGCACGCAGTGCGAGAAGGGACTCGTGCTGGATCCAAACACACTGCTGTGTGGTGTGACAGGCGACACAGACTGCCCACCAAGGACCTACCTACACGACGACCAGTTCACCTGCATGGGTTGCCACCGGCACTGTTACTCCTGCGAGGGGCCGGGAAGCGATGAATGCCAGACCTGTGCCTTGCCCAAATATCTTCACAGTGAGCAACTTCCACCATGTTCAAGTGCATGCACTGAAGTGGTTCAGGGTGTAAAATTCAACCGAGAAGCTGATTTTTAAATTGATTTTTTCTGATTCTTGGTGTCAAGGTTCAGTTCAAAATGGATTTTAGATTCAAAAAAATTCTTGATTCAATAAAAGGGAAGGGGAGTGGGAGGAGCACTTTATTTTTGTGCCAAACCATTGACTCCTGTCCTTTGCCCACAGAGCTGCAAATAAATGTTTACTGACAGTTTTACCAAGTGTTCCTGAGCCACGTAGTAATATGTGTTTCACAAAGAGACGAACCTCGCTCCAACCTTGCTTGTGATCATGATACTATCACCTGTTACCAATGAACATGTTTGCCTGTGGAATGATCTAAACAGGTGTTTTTGGATCGTTCCACAACTTTCCCAGTCTTTAGTTGCTCCTGTCCCAACTTGTTTGAAACGTGTTGCTGCATCAAATTCAGAATAAGCAGATATTTACAAAAAACAATGAAGCTGATGAGGTCAAACTACTGTACTGTTTTCAACTGAGTATATGTAAAAACATAGAACAAATGATCACATTCTGTCTCATTTATATTTTACACAGCATCACACTGTGCCCAGGTATGTGCATGAGCTTTCACACTTTTCATCTGTGTGCCATTTTCCAGACAGCACTTGTGTGAGTGAGTGTCCGGCTGGTACATACAACACAAGGCAGGGGGCTGACGGAACAGAGCTGGGATTCTGTTTGCTTTGTGACCACGCCTGTGCCACCTGCACAGGAGCATCGCCTAGAGACTGCCTCACTTGTTCTCCTGGACATCTGCGCCTCCTTCAGCTCTGCGTCACGCATTGTCCTAAAGGGTATAAAGGCAAAGCTGACCATTGTCTGGAAAATGTTTACTTTGTATTACAACTTACAGTATTACAATTTCCTGTTCACTTTCCTCCCCACCCTTTATCAACTGACATAAACACAGAGTATGTAGAGCGTGATGGAGCCAATGTGTGTTTTCTGTGGAATTTCTTCAGAAGTAGAGCAACTTCCTCTGAAATCTTTTTTTCTCAATTCGATATGTGATGACAAATGTTGTTAATTAATTGCGATTAATATTTTTGCTATACAGAAATATTACAAATTGTTACTTCTGCAACAATGGTTGTAGTTTCAGTCTACAATTGTTAAGATTTCGGTGATGATCTGGGTAATTATTTTACCATTTTTAACTTTAAATTTGCCACAAAGAGACTTCTTTATAAAGCTTAAATTATCTCTCCAAGAATCATGTACATATGTCTGATTCGTTAATATTGAGAAATTCATGCCTTTCCTCAGTTATTACAGAGAGGGCTCCCACTGTGAGAAATGTGACCAGTCCTGTGAGCTGTGTACAGGACCAGGACCTGAGTCCTGCAGGGCCTGTTCGCCTCCTCTTCTGGAGCTGCAAGGCACAAAGCTGTGTGTTGAGCGCTGCCCACACCGCTTCTATCAACTCAATGGCATCTGCAAACAGTGTCACACCAGTTGTCAGACCTGCACAGGTACAGATGAAAGAGCTGTGACAGCTCTGTAATAACTGATTTCTCATGCATGTTTGCTTGTTTTGGCAGCTGAACATGTGCCCACCTATGTATGTCTTTCCAAAGTGTGTCAATATTAGACTTGCATGACGGGTCAGATCGTGTTTGTATGTTTGTTTGCAGATTCCTCGCCTCAGGGCTGTGTGATGTGTGACTGGGGAAGCACTCTAAAGGATAGAGTCTGCTATCCGCGTTGTGAGGAGGGGCAATACTTTTCAGTTGAGGTGGGCTCTTAGCTAAGACTCATGTACCACTGTGTGACAGTTGAGTTATTAGGTTATGTAGCCAGGCCAGTGATTATCAGGATAACGAGAGTGTTAAATGCTTAATTAAATACCTTTGATAAAAACCTTTCCAAACACTACAACTACACTACTACTTAAATAATTGTTTAATGCTGTAAGAAATACTTAAGATAGGAAATCAAGTTTTTTTGTTATGTAGCAACACAAAGTGCAGGCAGGTACTTACTGCAACTCAGAACAACAACAGATGTATATCTGTACAAACAGGTTTTCTTTCTCTGTTCCTAAGTGTCCACGTTGCTGAATGGCCTAATTCCTGCTACTGACATGTTTTTCTGGTATTTATCCAGTACAATAATATGTGACTGTTCCATTGTAGGAAACCTGTGAGCCATGTGACAGCTCGTGTAGGCATTGCACCGGCCCCAGACCCAACCAGTGTCTGACCTGTCACCGGGATTCTGCTCTCCATGCTGTGGAGAACCGGTGTGCCCGCTGCTGTCAGGCTGGAGGGAATGACACAGATTGCTGTGTTTGTGATAACCGCTCAGGTAAAGACCCCTCCGTATCTGACAACAACAACATAGGATTGTTTGGATATGGCCATCTACTAAAGGCAGTTTTTTTCTTGTTGTTCTAGCTCTGTGTGTGGAGGCCCCCCAACACAAGTCAGAAGGCGATCAGGTAGCAGACCTGAATATGTCATCTACAGCACTGAAGCACACCTCTGCTGCCTTACCTATTGTCCTGCTGCTTGCACTGGGATTGGCTCTGGCTGTGTTTGCCTTGGTCAAGGCCCACGCCAGGAAGAGGCTTTGCTGGAGCCAGAGCTATGAGAGACTGAGTGGCAGCGCCAGCATCAGCATGCCTCACGGTGTGCCTGAGCCGGACAGTGGAGACGAGGTGGATGTGGTGTACACCAGCAGAGGCGGATCGGTGTATCGCCGCTACAGTTTTATCCATGAGCAGGACGCAGATGCAGACCAGGATGTGGATGAGAGTACATGTCTCAATCAATCTTAGATTCATACAGACAAGCGCTTTCAGTAACTGAGGAATGTATCATGGATGCTCCCGAAATCCAGACTCACAGATGAATTCCAAATAGTGTTTAGATGAGAATCTAGTGGGGTTTTTTCCTTTAGTTCTTATTCCTTTTCGTCCGTGCTATTACTTCTACAAAGTGCCTGTATCTGTATAATGCACATTCTTAGATGAGCCATTTGAGAATAAACAGTGAAAAAATACATATATATGTGTATATGTATGTATATTCCATATTCTTTTTTTTTTTTTACTTGATATTGACTAGATATTTGTTAAACAGTGAAATGATCATGTCAAATAACTGAAATCTGCATGGTTTGTTGTAAATACAATTATAAATGAAATAAAATCTTTTCCACTTGATACCCTCAGTGCACTTTGAAAATTGGCTGCATTACTACAGAAGGAGCGTATGCCAATATCATAATACCTTTAACTCAGTTAAACAACTTTCCACAGACGTGTTCTTTGTAATGTGCAGGTGCTCTACAGGTTCAACCTGTTGTCTCAGTAATCACACCATCAAAAATGCCAGGAGGTAGTAGGAAGGAGGGACAAGATTTCCTCCATGCTTTAGTTTGACACACCTACTCAAGGGACTGATTCATAAGCCCTGCAGCCTCTCCCTGTTAGTCAAACTGTAACCGGCACCGAGGACAAGGTCACCTGTTTGAAGTCACCTCAAGCAAGGATATGATTTTCGCAAGAATTTTGAAGTGCAAGGTGTTGTTGAGGGCCCTGTCTCTCATCTTCATTGGTGTGTTCCTTTATTTTGTCCTTTGGGAAGCTGGCTCTAACTGGCTGTCAGTGTCTGATCTCAGAATACCACAGCAGTTCTCTGCTGACCTGCCCGGCTGCTTGGCTATCATCAGCGGAGACACCGAGGGCAGGAAAAGCAAATTAGCAGAGCTTCTGGCATCCAGGAAAAGAGAGAAACCTTTATCTGAGGACTTCTACATAAATGAGACACAAGACTGTCCAGCTTACATTAAAAAGAGAGGATTCATTACTGTGCCTCTCAGTGAAGAGGAGAGAGATTTTCCCATTGCCTACTCCATGGTGATCCATGAGAAGATTGAGATGTTTGAGCGACTTCTCCGAGCTATTTACACTCCTCAGAACATCTACTGTGTGCATGTGGACCAGAAATCCACGGTGAAATTTAAGAGGGCTGTGAAGGCCATTGTTTCCTGCTTACCTAATGTGTTTGTAGCCTCTCGGATTGAAAGAGTGGTATACGCCTCATGGTCCCGGGTGCAGGCAGATTTGAACTGCATGAAAGATCTGCTGAGCTCTCAGGTCCAGTGGAGGTACATGCTCAACACCTGCGGGTCAGACTTCCCCATCAAAACCAACAGAGAGATGGTTCAGACACTGAAGGTCCTCAATGGAAGAAACACTATGGAGTCTGAGACCACCAATGACTACAAGAAGGGCCGTTGGCAGTATCACTACAATGTCACTGACAGCGTCATCAGAACAGATGTGAAGAAAAGTCCTCCGCCCATTAGCAGCCCCATGTTCTCGGGAAGTGCTTACTTTGTGGTCACAAGAGCCTTTGTGAAACATGTGATGGAGGACAGAGAGGTTCAGAAACTGCTTGAGTGGGAGAGGGACACCTACAGCCCCGATGAGCACTTATGGGCCACTCTGCAGAGGATGCCCTCTGTTCCCGGATCAGTGCCCGCCAACAGCAAGTACGATGCATCAGACATGCTCGCCCTCGCTCGCGTGGTGAAGTGGAGCTATTTAGCAGGAGAAGTGAGGGATGGAGCCCCGTACCACCCTTGCACTGGCACTTACAGAAGAGCAGTGTGTGTGTACGGATCTGGAGACCTCCAGTGGCTCCTGAGACAACAACATCTCCTGGCAAATAAGTTTGATCCCGAGGTTGATGATACTGCTATCAGATGTATGGAGTCGGTTCTGCGATTCAAAGCTTTAGGTCATGACCTGCTGTGAGCAGACCAGTGTTCCACCATTCTGTAAAGCTTGCAATTATTTGAAATGTAAAATATAATGTGTAACCTCAGGGAACACTTTGAACAGGAACTTTAAATATTATGGAAACCATATTAGTTTATCAAAAACACTTTTAAGGGTCTTCTACCTGAAATATTATGTGCCTGTTATTCTCAAATTATCTATTTTGTGAGGGAATTTCAAACAATATGGCCATTAATTTAACTGTCAGTGGGTTTTAGATCTTATGCAATTTTCACGTATTTTGTGCATCTTAATATCATTGTTAAGCTATTCCTATGGATCTTGGTATGTAGTTTCTTATGATTTCAATGAAATCTATATTTGTGGTGCCATCTAGTGGATTTTAAGTGGAAGCAATCTACATAGCAAAAAATATCTATAGCAACTTGGTCATTATTTCAACCTTGCCAAGCATCGCCCTACTCACTATATTATGTGCTGATAATACTTCATTTTGTTACAACTGCAAAACTGGTACTGAATGGGATAAAACAAAAAACAAAAAACAAAAGTGATGTGGATCCACGATTTTACTTGGAGAAAATGTTGCATTAAGACCTACATCTTTGTTTCAGATTGTTGCTCACGCGAATGCTCTGCCTCCACAATTCAGAGGGCACATTCAAGTGATGGGCAAAAAATAAAACTTTATTTTCCCCAGGCAGGATTTTAACAGAGAACGTCAGCAGTGAACAGTGAAAAAGGTGCCGTCAAAACTTGTTCTATGAAATGTCACTCAGTGGGTCAGAGACCTAAAATGCAGTTTAAAATCAGAGCAACCATAAAAATATATTAATTTCTCTCCATTGTCACCTTTTGAATATAAATATATATTTAAATGTAATAAAGCAGAACATGCATCAACCACTTGTAACAGAGTGCCTTAAATAACGTGTAGATACAACAGTAACTAGGGAACACCAATAAGATAAGATTGACTTGATATACCTGCAGTAAATAAAAAAAAGATTAAAAACGTTTGAGACAGCATGTGAAAAAAAACGCTGAGGATCGAGCTGTAAAAACTTCCACGACGTAACAGGCAGCATAGTTTCAAAAAGGCACTTTCTTGATGCAAAGAGCTAATTCTCCAGTCACATTGCCCAGAATATAAACAGAAGAGTGGCTGCGGTTCTAAACATTCTTCATCGTTCTCCTCCTCCTCCTCCACGTCTCGCAGTGCGGGCAGGGTCACTCTGGAACAGCGGCGGCTGCGATCTCCACTTTGCCGTGCATGTCTTGGTCGATTCTGCAAACAAATTCAGAAGTCATTAGACATCTGTCTAATGAGAGGCTACCACACCTTTCATATGATCACATATTGTTATCATTACCTTTACACCATTATAAATTATACTTTGTCTGAGTGAATATATCTTTTTTTTTAATTTACCAGACATATTCCCCAAACAAATGCCTTATTTGGTCTGTTTATATTTTACATACTCAACACTTGACCAAAATACCATTCCTGCTCCTTCTACTTAAAGCACTTCAAATATCTTGGAAGTACAAACCATCAACATCAGCTGTATTATCGTGAGCTTCTTACTTCCCTTTAAACTTTTTAAGACAAATGCACTAATGTGCGCTTCAGTAAGTCTGCTTTCATTATCTGCAGCACACACAGCATATATTGTATACATACACTTATTGTATGACATCTACAGCTGTTTGCATGCTTTGAATTTAGGCAAGCCTGTGAATTACCTGAATGAGTGCAAACTTTGTGCTTTAAATGTGCAATTTTTGTTAGTCAGAAAGACTTTGCTTTAAATCCAGGGCAATGTGTGAGGTTTTTAGTGCATTTGTCTTGCAAGTTTGTCAATCACCATAGAAACTCGTGCACCTAATAGCTAAGTACAACTGATTGTGGCAGTGTTTTTTTGTACACAATACAGTCTTCTACACCACAGTTATTATTTTTCTAATGTTCTAACATCCCATGATACTTAATCAGCAAATTAATCACCTCAGCAACTGAATGCTCACTACTTATCAGTAACGAGCAGAATGTTTCAGTGTGCATGAGCGAGGCTGACAAAGGTTTGAGTTACTAAACATCAGCAGGGAGTGGGGATATAGAGAGCCATGCAAAGAGCTGTGAGAGAGGACAAGCCGGGTGTTTGGTGAGGACGAGTTACTGAGAGGAGCCATGTGAGGCCATGGTTACTGTGCAACCACACACCACAGTGACTAAGACGAGCTACTTCCTTGTAGTTCCACCCCATTCAGTAGTACAAACACGACCAGACTTACCCAACATCGACTTCATCAAATTCTAAACCTGGTTTTTAAAAGACACATGCATGTAAGAGCGACTCGATGCCCCAAATTCAATATCAGAAAGCAGCAATGCAGTCATCAACACCAAAACTAAAGGTGCGTGCTATGTTTTAAACCACACGCAGATAGCTGATATTATTTTGAGGCAATAAATACAGAACGCATGTAACACAAACTGGCTTTGAGATTAACTTCACAGAATTGGCTCAGAAATGGGATTTAGTTGGTTAAACAATCACCAAGCCACCTATTTTTGGAAACCAATCAAACAGCTTCTCAGCCTGCTTTTAAGGAACTTGTTACATCTACTGAGAGGAACAAAGTGGGACATTCGGGAGGAAAGTTGTTGATTTGGGCTGGAAGGTAACAGGAAATCATCCGACTATAAAACAACGGGACAGAATGAGGTGTATTGGTGCATTTCTGAAAGCCAACAGATCATTTCGTTGTTAGTTTTGTGAAATGCAAAATGCTGAGACTGATCCTGGGTGAAAGTGCAGATACCTTTTACGGCTTTTCCTATTTTTTTCGTCGTCAAACCTTAAGAGGGGGGCAGGGAAATGGAGTTAAGGAAAGGAGAAATACACAGCCAACAGCAACCAAACATCCAAAAGAGCAAAAGATTAAAAAAACAAAAACAAAAAAACATTTGATGAGTATTTGTGTTGAAGCATTTTCAAATGCCACGAGAATACAAGATCCACCTCAGGTAAGCCACATCAAGGAAAAATACAGCATGAGCGAGGCATATCAGTAAAGGTTACAACTAGAAAATGAAGAATATATTCTTTAAAAGCAGTTTATAGGACAAAATGATCTGGACGCAGTTCTTTTCAGTAACGCTGACACCTGCTGAAATGTTAAAAGACATAAGATCAAGGCTTTACTATACTCTACATGTATATTTTACAAAAGGAAAATGTTTAGACACTGTAGTTTGCATTTGGATCTCTTCCCCATCATACATACAGTGTAAGTAAGACAAGTAATCATGCTCATGGGCAGACAGCGTCCATGATTTTGGAAAATACCTGAATCCCACCTGAGAATATCAGGCTGAATTGTGCAAAATTTCAAGCGAGTCAGACTCATAACCACTGACATCTCATCTACGGTGGCCACACAGGAACAGCAGAATGTTGCTGTAGCACCACCTACAGACAAAACGCAACTAATCTTTGCAGCATCAGTCAGAGCTGATGCTGTAGAGGCTGGATGAAATCTGTAGGAGGGCAGAAAGGGAAGGTGATCTATCCTGATCTGGTCATGGTTTATGTAGTTACTAAATCAAGTGAGCAGCCATGTATTGCTCCGCTGCACAGCCGCTTTTAGCTGTGAGGTCTGCGATCACCGGGTCCACTTCATGTAGGAACAAAACAGGTCTTATTATGATTCAACCCTCTACTGGGAACCACCCTAAAAGGTAAACATGTGATTGCATACTTAAGCGTTAGAGGTGACACCTTGTCATCACTTAGTATAAAAAACTGAGGGCCATGTCACCAAATTTCTGTTATGGCCTTGGATTTACATTCCTTAGCTTGCAGAGACCTAGCTATTTTGACTTTTGCCATGGATTTTGTCTTGTTTTAAAAGAGCTTGAGAAATAGTGATGTGTATGAGTGGAGCATACTTACTGTTTGATACAATCTGGTATGGACACATACTCCATTGGAACCAACGCTGCCAGGTCTGTCAAGCTGTACACATACTTGATTTTCTGACTGAATTTGGAGCTGTGAAAAAGAAGAAGGAAATGTCAGAATCTAAAGGTTAGACCTGTATTTTATTATTCTAATGGACTAAAACATTTAAGTCACCTTATGAAAGGTTTTGTGAGTGCCAACAGGGTGCGAATAAACCAAGAGGGATGGACGATTATCAAAGACTTCAAGTTCTTCCTTAATCTGTACAAAAAGAGTGAGAGAGGCCGTCAACATTCAGTCACATATCAGATATGACAATGCTGTTCTTGGGGTCGGCCGGTGCCTCTGCATCTGTTGCAATAACCACCACTCAGACTCACCTCCTGTCAATCTGCTGATAACACTTCCTGAGCCAGCCCACAGTTGGCATCTTTTTCCGCGAGGTCGCCCCATTCAAATACACAATCATATAGTTCTCGGCGACCAAAAGCTCCAGTGTGCCGATGACATACCTGCGGTAGGAAAACTCCATTAGCGCCGGTTGCGAAATGTTTGGCACACGTGGCCGAAGAAGTTCCAGTAAACACTCACTTGAATAAATTGTCCATGATGTATCTGTAATTTGGTTGATTGCTCTCAGGCATGAAGCACACCGCAAACACGATTATGGCATTCAAGCCATCTCCATAGTAACCTGCAGGGAAAGATCAAACACTAAAAATTGATGTTTCCTTATCAAAACACTGTTTTCATTGCCAAAACTTCTTCTTTACCTCATACTTTGACAAAATGCAGACTGTTAAACTCATGTTAAACACAAATATATCTTGTCCACCTTGTAAATTAACAGGAACATACAGTAGACATGCTGAAAATGTATATATGTGTGGGAACATTACACAAACTAACGCCACTGACCTCCATGGCTGATAACCCTCTTGTAGGGTTCGATGGCCTTCATGTCCACTCTGTGCTCCTGGTCTCCGATACGAAACACCCTCCAGCGCCGACCCTCCTCCCTCTCCTCCGAGGCCGAGTACTCCTGGACCGACTCCACACCCTTCTGCAGCAGCTCTGTGGTTTTCGGCTTGGGGAGATCATCTGAAGGCGAAGGGGGATTTTAAACCCACAGCTTAGATACTACACCTCCCAAGACGTGAGGGCTGTCTGATGTTATCAGGTCTATTTTGATCAAATCAGGTTTATTAAAACGTTCAGATCGCTCAATAATTCATAACTGAACTTTTCAATCACATGCATTTTAATCAACATTACATGTCATTTGTTGCTTTTAACTTTGGTATCCGGATGGCATGCTTTCTCTCCAAATCAACACCAACAATCACATCTCAGCTTCCATGTCTCCTTTCACTTGAGGTCAGAGTTTTCCAGAGGGAAAATCTGCAAATTTCTGGGGGAAATCCTGCTATTGTACTCTGCGTGAGCTTGTAATGTCACGGTATGGAAACAAATGCGTCGAACAAACACTCCCACACCCACAGTGACACACCACTGCCGACATCCCCGAGGACTTCTGAGCATCGTTTTTAGGATGTATGTGACATCAAGCAAAGTGTTAAAATGATCGTGTGTATCAAGCATGCAACAAGCAGAATCGAAAATAGGTGAATAGTGAAACCAAATCATAGCAACAAACTTTCATGAGGATCGCTCTGCGAGCGGCCCATTTTCTAAATATACTGAATCAAACGCATTGCTCTGTGTCTCTTCTTTAGAGCTCTGTATGAGCCACATATACTGTACAGATGTAGCCTGAAAATAACTGGTAAGATGTTCATCATTTATGAAATCATCGACCTCATGAATCATTTACAATCACGTCACGCTGCAGAAAGCTGCTACTAATCACACCACTGTGTCACTCTGTCACTAGCAATCTGTAAATTAATTGTAATCTTGAGTTTAACTGCTCTTGTTTAGTTTTTATTCCCCCTTTTTTATTTCAAATGCTTCTAATTACTTACATTTATTACATTTCTGCCAATTGATCCCCTAAATCCTATACACTGGGCTTTTAATGTAGGATTCAAATGGTAAAATGACAAATGTGTCTCCAATTAACAGCTAAATTTATTAGAAGCACATTTGTATTACACTATAATGAATTCATTTATTGCGTAACTTCTTGTGACACAGCGAATGACTAATAACCAAACAGCACGATAGCAAATGTTTGAATGGCTAAAAACTGACAACTGCAGCATTACTGTGCAGATGAAACCACTTCTTAACTGACATGTCGTTATTGATTGTCACCTAAATTGTAGGGAAGATTTCAAAGAAATGACATGCACAAAAACATTAACTGAAAATGAAAGGTATGGGACACGAAACCTCCCCATGATTTGTCTGAACAACTGAAGAAAGAAAAGAATCTGGACAATAGCGGTTGATTCATGGTTGGGAGAAAAAAAATCAAAAACAAAAAAAAACAAAAAAAAACAGGGGCTGTCCAACAGACCTTACCACAAGGAAGAGAGAAACCTGCTGCTGGCCTGCAGCCTGTTTCCAGGCAGAGAATGGAAACAATTCTTCCAAGTGAAAAAGAGGAAGGCAGCAGTGTGGAAACACAGAAACAACAAAGCACATTTTAACTACATGTAAGGCAGCTGCCATCCCAAACCTGCAAAATCAAGGAAGGAACGTGCAATGGGTCCCAGAACCAGGAAATAAAAGACTGGTCGGATAACACACTGGCGCCACCCAACAAGGCTAAATATCTTGAACGAATCTCCAAACTCATCAAGTCAATCTAAACTTTACTGCTTGAACTTTCAGTGTTAACAAAACAAACTGGGTTATGCGATACTAAGTGCTAAATGTACTATTGTGATGGTATTATATTAAGTTCTTACCTTCCCATTCAAACTCATTGCTGTTTTCTGAAGGCGTGTCTATGTCATCGAGGTCCAGCTCGGTGCTTTCATCCAGCTCATCAGAGAGAAGGGAGCCTTCACTGCGGTCGAGTGTAAGGCTGATGTCCGGAGCTGCAAGCTTCTTCTTTGCCTTCTTGGCAGGGTTCATTGCATAGCCTAGGGTAGATGCCCAAATCACCAAGGGGTTATGCTGTTGGTAAGAGCAACTGAAGGACAGGTTCAGATAGATTTTTTTTCAAGTCTATCATAATATAATGCTAATAAGCAGTGAAGAGACTTTTTCCAAGCCCGTCCAGAGTGCTTGTTAATGCAAGAATGCATTCTGAAGTTCAGTCAAAGCTAATATGAGGCTTCATTAGTCTAAGTTTCATAAGTAAAGTGGTATCTTCAAAACATTACAGCCTTTTACAGCGAAATTCCCTCTTTCTTATTGTCATTTCACTGCAGCTCAACAAAGAAACACCATCTGAGAGGACTCTGTACTAAAAAGACAATGTTGGAAGACATCCTTTTGCTTACTCAGTCCGCGGAGGCCTCACTTTGTCCAAACTTTAGAACACACTTTTGCACGAACAAGAATGAACAGGCATGAGTACAGCGCCCAATAAGTCTCTCAACATTAAAAAAATGTGAATAGGTGTGAATATATTCTCCTAGGTCGCTGTAGCAATGCACCATATACTATTCTGCTTTCATACCAGGATCTCCCTCTTCAGAGGTTCCCGCAAAAAGCTCGTCTTCAAGCTCCTCTTCCTCTGGCAGGGGCCTAATAACCAAACGAAAGGTGATCATGCCTTCAGTAGTTAGTGTGACTTTCAAAAGATAAACATGTGATACAAACTGGGAACTACGATCCTTTCATGATTTAATAACATTATGAAATGACAATGGCAATACCGTGGAAAGTCCTCATCCTGCCACTCTTCCTTAAGTTCAACTCCTTCCATTCTTAGGCGGGCTTCTGTTGTGGCGACTGACTCTTGGCGCTCCAGGCTGGGAATGAAAACACAAAAAAGGTTAATATTCAGGTCATATTTTCTGTTCAACGATCTCTAATTCTCAAAAAGGCCCTCTTGTTCTACAAATGCACTGTAGTAAGATCAAGAGCAGGGCCAGGAGAGATTATCTGGGACAAATAAATCCAAACACATAATAGGCTATCTGTCAACAGTTGTTTGTGACTTGTACAATCCTCACAGGATTATGTAAGAAATGCAGACCAAGAGTCAAAGGCAATTTTTCTCATGGTGTAATATGTCAGGCAATAAAACCTTTGCAAAGTTAGTAGACATGTATAGTAACAGTGATGGAACTACATAACAATAGATACACTGGAGTAAAGCTATACAGAAAGCACATGCTTATACCCTGCAAACAAGAGTGGGATCTTCATGTTATGAATAGGGTAGACTATGCTGAGGAAATGCTATAAAATACTGGAAAAAGATCCATGTAAGACTGAATTAATGTAAACAGATGCAATCCTTTAATCTCAATGTGTATATTTATATGGATAAAACCTGTCCAAAAAGATCTGTGTTAACAGTCGCTGTGTCACGTCAACTGTTCATACAAATTAGCTAAAAAGTACACTGACAACTTTTTCACTAATACCTAAAATCAACATGAATAAGTAACATGAAATGAAACATATTCCATGTCACCTTCGCATTCAAGCACTTTTGCAGCACCATTTTTATCTTAAAAAGGACATTTTTAGATTCCCAGCTGGACAACCTGTATTAAGTGTGAAGTGCAATTTTAACCACCTAACAAAAGTGGATGGATTTAGAATGGACCTGAAACTTCCAATACTTACTGTATAATAAAGGGTATAATGGCTTTTTGTGCGCTATGGTTTACCTCGACTGTTATCACCTTGTGTTAGATCAATCAGGGAAAAGCCTGTTTATGTTTGCCAAACGGTGTGCTTCTTTACCATCACAACAACCAAATACCTCAATGTGAGAGGCAAATAGCTATGACACCTGTGATGTACCAACTTCTAGACAGAAGATGATGATGCATGTTGATCGAGAATCTCCTCAAGAGTTTCAGCGTGCAACTGGCCACATAATCAGATCACTGGCTTCTTGAATAGCTTACCAGCTTGTGTTGAGGGCTTAGTTCATAAACCATAAGGCTACTCACTAATGCTGTTCATGGTATCTGTATCCTTGAATGTACAGAGCTCCCTTTGATGCATTAATCACATGCACGGCTGGATTTGTTCTCCCAGACACAAAAACATTCTGGGCATTTGGTACTCAGCATTTCAGAACGTATCAGTTTAGCTGTTTACTTTTGTATAGTGCTAATCCCCACATTACATTTGAAATCCAACAAAGAGAGTTAGAAGTGCCACAGGAATGTGGTTTCTTGGAAAGGAACCCTTGCAATCAAAGTGCACTGGAGACCAAGCTGCATGTGACATTAGGGAGTCAAATGGAAGAGATGAATGACCATTTGTCAAGTAGTGTTGCTGTCCAGCTGTTACCCTTTTCATATCGTGATTTCTAAAAACCTTGCGCCTTCAGTGATGCGCACATACTTTTAACGAATGGTCCACTTTTGTTTGCCAAGGACCCACAGAGTAAGATCTGTCATCTACTTATTTAGCTTGTCAAAGGTCGGCCAAATGATGCTCTCTGCATGTGTTGCTCAGCTGTCCACACATGTTGCTGACTAAACTACAGAGGCTAGAGACAATGACAGTTACACATGTATATAATACCATAGAGTCCAAAAAATAGCCCTGCATTTTAATTCACAACTTATATTTTGCAGTTTTTATTTAGACTGTGCCAGGGACGCACTGATTTAACTTTGTGGTCATCTTTGATGTCCTAGTCTCTGGTGCTGTTGTAATGAATTACATTGGGATTTGATCCTACTGGTTTGGCTACAGATGGACAAAATAACATGAGATTGTGCAGGTATTCCTGTTATTATGTCCACCCGCTCTATAATGCTGAGGAAATAAATTTCCTACCGGCCTCAGACTGAATTCTACTTTATCTGCTTTTCTGACCAGGCTACAGATAAAGGAAAGCCAGAAGGTTTGGAAAACTATGCCCTTCGCTTTTGGTATTAGTGGCTGCTTGTAGGCTAAGCATTGATTTAGAAAAATGTCTGTAAACTTGAAAACAAGGTTGTGGGTTTGAAAGCCAGCGTGGGACACAGTTGTGCTGGCTCAAACAGGCAAGTTTTGCCTGTAAGAGAAGCTCTGCAGAAGAGCGTCTTCCACTGCCACTGGCAATGAGCAGGCAGTGAATCGCAAGCCTGTCAAGCAGCTTTCAAATCCACTGCAAAACATGAACTGGCACTTGAACACAGTCATCTGGCTCAGGTGCTGGAATCTGGAAGCACAGCTTTCTTGCAATGGAGACATCGAGCCAGAAACTAGCTAATGTTATTAGTTGCCAACATGTAGGCCAAACATAACAATGCACACATACGGACCTTCCAATGGGTCCGGGTGGTGATCGTGGCTGTGGGAGGCTCACTGGGGTAGAGCTCCTAGCTCCCGGCTGTTTCTGCTCATTGTCCGGGGTTGTCCTTTCCTGTGGCGTACCTCTTGTTTTGGTTGGAGTCTCTTGAAGTGCCTCTTCGCCATTTTCAACTGTGGAAGCTGTGCTATTTTGTAACTCGTCTAATTCCTCCTCATCGCCTTCTCCCGACACTCCAGAAGATGATGGACTGGAAGTCTGTCTGTTTCTCAGCTCCTCATGAGTCCTCCTGGGTGTGACAAAATCTGGGCTGCTATTGTTCAAATTCATATCACTTACACCCTTCAGCACCGCTTCGCCCTCGATCACATCCGATGCCATTAAGTTTCCCCTGTCGTCCTTGTGAAAAAGCGGCTGAGTTAAAGAGTATGACTATAAAAAGTTTAAATCACCGGTTTGCTAGTTAGCATATATCAGTCAGATAGCTGAACCGGACTTACACAACTTCTTTAGAAGTTTGCGGCTAGCGTGGTAGCTCTTGCCTCATACAGCTAGCCAAGAGGGCTGTTGTTGTTGACAGCGATCTATGGCCACTAACAGCATATCTTATTAGCCAAACAGCGCTAAATATCACACAGTGTACACAGATCGTCACCGTTTCTAAATGCGCCTCAGTGTGAGGACTCAGGAGTCCAAAAAGTGTGCTAGCTTTGCATAAGCAGCGGTGCGCAGTGATCCTACTTATCAATTTCCTCCCTTCCTTCCTCCAAGTCACAATGCTCTCCTGCGAACGTAACAGACGTTAGTCGCACTAGCGTACGGGCTACAGTTAGTTGGTTAGCTAACTTAGCCAAAGCAAAAGGTAAGCTAATGTTGTCTACGTAACGCCGGCATTAATACATAAAAATCAAGCCAGTTGTCAACTACGACGCAATGTTAGGAAAAGCTTTCCATGGATTTATGCAAAGCATACAAAGTCAGTATCCGCTGATTGAACTTGCCGGGTCCTCCGGTATCTATGTTAGTAAAGTAGCGGCTGTTTGCTAACAATGCTAGCTAACTAACCGGAGCGCTCTGTTGTTAGCACTCCAGCTAGCGAGCCGTCTGGTGGTGTTGCCAGTTGTGTTTCCTACATGTTTGTAGCTGAACTTTCTACCGTCTTCTTTCAAACATAAAGCCCTCATTAAAGCACACCGAATTACAGACATTGTTACGTTGGAGCATTATTTTCACCATCTGGAAAACAATGTTTTCACTGCCGCATCGTGCAATGCAAAATGTTATTCCACACACTAAAGATTTAAATTCTTCGCTGTGTCTCATAAGTTGAAACGATCGAGACAAAGTTGCTAAAGAGCATTGCTCCCCAACTGTAGCTCAAAATACTTCATATAGATAAAGTTAGAGGTTTTAATATAGGTTAAAATATAATATATATGCGTCTATTTTTTTCTGACTCTATGGAAAATCAGCAAACCTGGCAACCCTGTAGTTTCGATCCCTGTATGTACTGTCGAGGTGTCACTGCCCCAGCAAGGTTTCACTGCCCTCTGTTGTTGCTGAAAGATTACATCTCAAAAGCTCGAATCAGTTGACCTGCTTTGTGTTCAAAACGGAGATAAACTATTGATCTAACTCTTTTAGGGCAGCATCGAATCTCCTCAAACTTTTGGATAAAAATTTAATTTTCATTTCCAATCTGTAAAAAAACAAACAAAAAGCAATGCTAGCAACATTTTGATTCCACTTAATGATCAGAAATGTCTATGCTACTAGTTGTGCTTCCGATAAGTTGTAATGGTAGATCTGCGACACTGGTGGAGGGTAATAATGATAATAACGACAGCATTTTTCATTCATACTTCAATTTTTTGCTTTTTTATATACTTTTACATTACTTTATTTCAGAGAAGATTATTGTAAATTATACTCCATTCCATTTAATTTAATATTACAAATCCTTTGATCAGTTTATAAAATATGATGCATTGTCACTGGTTAAACAATCCAACAAAATAGTGGATTTTTTCACCACCTTAACAAGTTACTTTGTTAACGCGCTGTTTAATTTAATTAATCAATAACAATCAAATGATATAATATATAATAATATAGCATGCAGAAAGGATCCATTCTGCATTACAAGTACGTTTACTTTTGATACCTAAGTACATGTTGTTGTGAATACAGCACATTATAAATCATCATATTTTTGCAGTACACACAGATTGGAGTAATGAGTCTGTAATTAATAGTTTCATAATGTGTGGACTTCACTGTTACTCTAAGTGTTGCATCTAACTGATTTTCTGTCTCGTAGATGGTTGTGAATAAACACGCACAGGTATGTTGATAGTATGAACAACCACATCATCACACAAGATTAAAAAAAATGGAGTTTGAATTGTTTCATGATATGTAATATAACATTTGAGTGGTTAATTATACAGTTTCCACCAATAAGTTTTTAATCCTATTTAGAAACAGTCACTTTGAAGTACTTCTTAACATGCAGTGACTACTCTTTGCCACTAGGTGGAGGCAGATGCTAACTTACACACTGCAGTCTGGGGGACGCCTGTGATGATAAAACTCCACCATGTGTCAAACCTGTGTGAAAAGCCAAATGTCTGGCATGTAATGAGGAGAAATTGGCAATTGTAATTATAATTGCAAAAGCTTATAAATTCCAGATTTTTCTGAATGTAGCAGTGATATGGTGCTGTTTTCTTTTTAATTCAGATAAAATCATGTATTTCTTTCTTTTAACAATGATATTCTCAAATTAATCTGGTTGCAGTGACCCCTCAGGTGAGGCTTTATCAATAAATATGACTGGAGAGTGGAGAACATGTCAGTCTGTTCAGTTAGAGCTTTCAGCAGCTCTCACTTCATTTCAGTCATTTCTCTTTTGGGGACCTCATGGTAAAAAAAAATAGAAAAGAAAAGGAAAGGAAATAATGGCAGCTATACATCTAACATAATGATGCCGCCTGGTTAATACCTCCTCTGTGTGCAGCGGATCATTCAGTGTAATTTCTAATTAACACGTTGCTATTTACTCTGTTGGATCATTAGGCCTCATCACAAAAGGATAATCCAGTCAAATTGAGAGTTTATGCTTCCCTTCCACCTTCCACCGTGGTGCTGTTTGCTAATGAGTCATGTTGCAATTATCTAACAAATTAAGACAAATGTTGCCTGTTTAAACAAGATAAATCTATTGCTATAGCATCAACACATGTGACACAGACAGGAGAATTTATCCTACGTCTTTCTAGTAAATTCACATTACATTTATGCCCAATATTTTACAGAAAGTTCGAAGAATAAAACTGGAATTTTGATTAATCATGGCTTTTCATACCATTTTAAGTTGTTCTTATCCTGACATTATTTTCTTAAGTTAATCTTGAAATTGTATGTAATTATACAAAATTTCTTAGAAGTATATATATATATTGAATAAGATATTGTTAAGCAAGGTAGGCTTAGTGAAAGAGCACAGTTATAATGTTTGTGTTGCATTGTTCATGACAATAAATATCTCTCCTCAATCAGTGAGCAGCTGTTGTTGTCGTACAGTTCCAACGTAGCCGAGCAGTTGGTTTAAACATTAAAACCTAAAATAGCATTGTATGATTCAGGATCTATCCGATTCTTCCCTTTAAAAGTAATACATGAACTCCAGATCTCAGCGCAGATGCTGCAGCAGACCTCTCCTTTCATGATGAAAGGCGGCGCGAACGTTGGGATCACAGATGGAAGCTGTAACCTATTTGTGAAGCAGAATCATTAGGACGGTTCTCCAACCAATTTCCATAAGTGGGGTAGCGGGAAGTATTTAGGCTACTCGAAGTATATCACTAATGAGAAAAGACAAAAAGGATTCATGTGCATGTTTTATGCAATCTCTTTCTGGGTGTAGATGAATAATTATTTATGATTGCAAAGCCTAAAAGGGAGGCAAAAAGATAGCAACTGCAAAGAGACTGGTAAAAAATTTAAAGAGGAAGTTAAATGAATATTTAAGGATAGATGAAATATTTAATGGAAACAAATGAGCAAAACATTTAAAACAGCATGATAAATAGTAGTGAGTGCCATTAAAATGACCCTCATAATTTGTGCTATTTGCTGCAGTAGCCATAAGGCCTCAGTCACACTCGCAATGCTGTGAAATGAGGACTCCAACAATTGTTTTCAGCATGCCAGTCATTATATGAGGACATTGTGTCTGTAACCCAGGGCTGACCTCGTAGCTGAGAAATATTAGCCTTTGATACAGTGTAGTTTGTATTGATGCCATGAGGCAAAAACAATTCATGTTTTATTGACCTTCTTCAAGTTGAGGTTAGGGTTCTGACAAAAAAAAAAAACACATAACGGCATAAATTCTGAATATGGTTGCTGTTAATTTCTCAAGAGACATTCTGCATTAGGGTTTCACATAACACCAGCGTTTCAGTCTGATGCTCTGCAGTACATTTAGTAAACGTCTCACCTGCCTACATCAAAAGAGAAAAAAAAAGTCTGTAGTATGTACCAGCACAGTTCATTTGTTTTCCAAATGCGAAAATAATTAAATCAGCAAACAAATAATTATTCAAGTCAATGAGAACAATTATCTCAAAGATGCCTCTGAGACTTGGATGTGCATACTGAATTGATTAATTATCCTGCTAAAGATAATTGAGTTAGATCTTTGACTGCTTCCTCTCAACATACTCTTGCCTCCGCCTTGATCTTAAGAAGAACCTCATCTCCGCCATCATTTCTAACATGTGGCCGTCATGAGCACTTCTCCGTGTGCTTGCCGTGGTGTGATGGCACGCAGGGGTGTTTTTTTTAAATTCTGCAGGTCATCTTGCCCTGCACTGCTCTAGATTACTCCTGCATCGTAAGGAGGAATCTAGAAATGTTCATGGCTAGAAATCAGCGGTTTCTCATCTCTTAGTTAAACTTCATGAACCTTAGGTTTTACGGCATATTCTGATCTTTATTAAATTGCCTATTAGATTTATTAGAAATGCAGCAGTGGGCTGACCTGAGTTGGTCTGTCCAAGTTCAACTTTGTCAGCGACGCTGTGTCATGCCCTTACTAACCCATGGGCAGACTATTACTTACCTCTGAGCCAGACAGAGATCATTACCTCTGTGAATGATGGCAAGGCAGCCCGAGCCCAACAGCTTTATCTCCCAGCTCGACTCGGCGGACGCCAGCCATCACGTCCTGTTAACAATTCCATGGCTCCACCATAAAGATAAGCTCTCTCAATCAGCTCCGTCTGTCTCAATCGCCACTGAAGGGCCATCAGTCATCACTAGCTGGGACGGGAGCCCCTCCATATTCGCCTGTGATTGACACCATTTAGATGATCCAGCCGGAATCACCGGGCTGTTTATTTCCTCTGCGGACCAGTGTACTGTTTTCTGATTAAGGGAGTTCATGAAATATTTATTTTCCGGAATCAGCGTGTTCGACTTCATGCAATCGGCCCTTTCGCTCTGAGCAAATATTGGCCCGTTCCATGTGGAATCTTTCAAATGCCGAGATGAATTAAGTCAGAGGCTTTGACATTTTAATCAGAGTGAACACAAGAAGCCAACTGTCACTGTCAGACCACATGAAGGTCATTGCAGCTGTTAAGGATCTGCTTGCCGTAACATTTAATGGTTACATCCTAATGATTCGTTTACATGTGAGATCAGGTTGATATTTTATGTATAAGCACACATTCGATTCAAGGCCTTTTATTCTATTAACCTGTCCTGTCTCCGTTAGATCCTTTCCAAGATAATTCCCATATGGCTTAGCCTTTGATAAATATGCTTTTAGGTCTATCTAATTAATGCATTCCACTGTGATTTTCTTCACTTGTCACCCACTCTTTAACCTCATAGCGGAGGAACACACTTTTCCTCCTCAAATTAACGGTCCTCTGAGACGCTGTACACGTGTGAGCTAATGATATAGCGCTCTGTACAACCTGGTATCTTATCTTGAGGGCCCTGTTGAAATGTTTTGAGTAGAGATGAATTGTCTGACCTCACTATTATGGAGTGTGGATATATTTCAAGCAAACATGTTTTAGTTTGTGTCTGTTCTTGACTAATAATTCATATATAATAATGAGTTTTTTTAATAGAGGTGCGGTTGCGTTGCAAGCAAATGATTTGCGCTGCGATTAGGTTCTCGTAGTGGTTGAAATATGTTTGCTGCAACATCAGTGTTAGATTTGCACCAAGAGTCTTGACTCTGTGTTCTGATTTAACTGTAACTACGTGAATTTGAATACTAGTGGGACAAACGTAATCAAACAAAGCTACATTTAGCTATACAGGATGTGGGCACAGACCAGCAAAGCGATGGCCTGCTGTTGAGACAGCATTTCTGCAGGGACCCTGGAGGATAGGCCTCCACTACAGCTAAGTCTACTATTTCCAAATTAATTAAAGCAAGTCAGCATTTTTAAACGTTCGGCTCAATTTTTCCTCTCACTTCCAGCATAATTGCAGTTTTCAGCCATGTGACCGAGGGACCATTCGCAGGTATAATGAATGGGATAAGGTGGTGATCAACATGGACTCTTTTCCTAACTAAACTTGCTTAATGAGAGAGAGGTCAGCTGTACTCTTCAATGATTACGATATGTCACATAACATCCATAACGTGTAATATCTTTAGAAAACGTCATTGCACATCATTATTTGCTAACACTGTGTTAACAACTCCAGCTTGTTTGATTTATCCAGCTGTCACCTGTTACTGGAAAATGTTGCAGTGTGACTATGCAGAAAAATGGCTTTAAAAATTCACTATGGGATTTGTTGTGTGTTTCTATAGTAACAAGGCCCAGGGTGCCTGGTGCTAAAGCAGAGTCTTGAATGCAATGAAAATTTCATTGACATGTGCAATGACAATAAAGACTCTTGAATCTTGAATCTTGAATCTTACAAAGAGTACTCATCGTGTTTATACGCATCCAGAGCAGAGGTTGTTAGGGAGAAACGTTCTTGGGTGGTCCAGGCCACAAAGAATAAGATATGTAGAAGTAACAAGTGAGCAGTGTATTGCTGTCACATACTGAGGGAAATATAAATTGATTAACTAGTTGGCAGCTTTGAGAATCTAGTCTGTACTCAAAGACCATTGGACTGCAGATGTTAAGGTGACCAAAATCTCTTTTTCCAGTGAATGCAGTTTCATATCCAGATAACAATACTTGTCATGATATAGCACATTTTCTGTAAATTGAAGCAATAAATAGTGTGTAGAAAGTGACCACATGGAAAGCCCTATTTTTTTATTACATCATCAGTTATATACTGATTACATTTTACTCTTTTTCTTCTTTTAGTGGAAGCTGAGGTTAGTGGTGTTTGAGGCTATTATGGGGGTCTGCAGGTTTTCTGGTCTGCGTCAGACTTTTCATACCTGAACCACGTCCATGTGACAGAAGTAGCCAGTCTTTTAGCTGCGAGCTCCCTGCTTTGTCTTGGCCGGTCAGAGTCCTACTCCTGTTCAGAAATAACCCGTCCTGTGTCACATTTGCGCTCCTCCATGTTTGCTTGTCTTGCCTTCATGCAAACATCCTTCCGTCATCCGTGTCCTGCAGAAGAGCACAAAGCGTTGTCCAAGTGGTGAAAAGGACTGTCGTAAAGAGTGTGATCATACAATGAAGTAAACAATAGAGCATATGAAACTACAAACGTTTTTCTATCGTCACACAGCATGTACCATCATATTGCCCAGTCCTGTGTGGGATATGGGACATGACCCCCTTATGGGGTCATCAACATGTGCAATTACTTTGCAAGGATGAAGTATCAAGCACATTTATGTCACAGTAGTAATGATGGATCAGTTGGCTTTAAGTTTTCCACTCTCCAAAATAACACTTAAAGGGGGTCTGCTTATAATTTGTCCATTAAAATTAAATAAAACATGAGTTTGTTGTTTGATATCTTCTGATGAACACGACTTGTATTGTCACAACCTATTAAAAAATGAAGGCATTCTGATTTACAGCACAACTACTGTATAAATTGGTAGTATTGAGTTCATGTTATTTAGAGTGAGTTTCGGGTTAGTTAAGGTAATAGAAAAATGTTGGTCATGTTTATTGTTACTGTGAAAATATTAAGTAATTGAATACTGTCTAATTGAGCTCCTGTGGTCCATATTTGATATGTACAGCATCACATACATCAAGATACTGAACTACTGATCCAATAACAGTGAACTTGCCACGGCGTCAGGTTCACTGAGGACACTTGTCTAAAAGAGCAGCACGCTACTAATAACTCAGTGAAGAGTTTCCATATTATTTAGGCAAAATAGAATTTTGACACTTGACTGAGCTATCACGCAACCTTTAGTGCATCCATTGTCAAAATGCCCAGAATCTTTCAAAATCAAAGTCTGATCAACCCCTCCGCCAACAGGAACCTCTTTGAAGCATCTTTTTAATTTACTGTCAGAAAATCCTGCCGGTAACTGTCAGAGCACGCATCTCACATCAGTGAGTGACGAGAAAAAGCAAAACTTATAATTACTCTTTCTGTCACTTTTTTATGATAAATGTTTAAGTTACCATCCACACAAAACAATAAATATCGTGCATAAAAGCTGCTATTTTCCCACTCTGGCTTTTAGCCCTCTGAAGAATTTATTCACCATTACAGCCAAACAGTGTAACTACAAAAATACTTTTCCTTGTCTTTTAAAAAGATGAAATATTTTCTCTGCTATGTAATTCTCTTCTCTGTATTTCGAGAGATACTGACCTAAAAAGGTTGATCAAAGACTGTTGGAACTCTACAGCCTGCAGCAACCAATAAATTGGTCCATTCGATGTTTTGCACTGACAAATTATTCTCCAGAGTACTAACATTCTTGGTAGCAACTCAATTAGCAAGAGACAGATGTAGCAAGAATTCACATTTATGTTTCATAGACCTTTCAATATTTTATTATTTCAGTGCATGTTGGCATGGACCCTTTTTATGTCACAGAAATGGTAACTATTTGCTAATTCTCACATAAAGTGATAGTTGTTTTGGTGCGTATTGCAGATTTGTGGGGAAACTACACTCCCTTTAGGCTTTTACACAACGTTGGAATGGCCTTGAGCGTCCATATGCTTTAAAGTGGCTGTTAAAAGCCAATATTTCGTATTATCACTGAGGGGCAACTGTTCCCGCTCACTGTCAATGTAAAGAGAAATGTCGACAAAGGAAAGTGGAAAAATCATACCTAGGAGAAAAATCACTTATTAATGCAACCCTTTGTGAAGTTTATATATTTAAACTTTATGAGTACAGTTCATTTCCGTCTATCATGTGACATGATGGTTGTCTTGTTGATAACTGACTAAAAGAGGCCAAAAACCCTCTCATTGTTGCCAGTAGTTTGAGAGAATAGTCTCATTGAAATTAGTCCGGTAGTTAGAATAGACTGTGCAAAAAGGGCTCATTCATTAACTATCTCTCAGCGCACTGAAATCACAAAAAGACTTGCCATCTACCTGATCTTCTTTGCACAAGGGAACGTAGACTGTCATTAATATGTATGGGTCCCTCTTGTCTATGTTTGGGCGTTTGGTATTAACCCGCAGAAACACTGGTGACCTTTTGCACGAAACCATATGGTTAACAGTGAGCGATCTCCCTGCTGTTCAAGCATCATTTACCTCAGAAAGACATGAAAACAGGGAGCTTCACGGTGCGACTCAGTGAAGATGGGCGAAAGCATTAAAGAAAGTATTTCAGTTCATTGACTGAAGAAATTGAGCTTTAGATGAACTCTAACTTATATATTTTTTTTATTCATTAACATAATATGTAGCTCTTGTGCATGGTGGACATTAATTCTTCAGTGCATTGTACTTGTGTACTTATAGATTACAGAGCATCAACAACATAAATATATGATTATACTCACGTTTTGAAAATCAAACATTAGGGATTACTGCCGTATGTCACAGGAGCTGAATCCAGCGAGGTGTGACGTGCTGATACAGCATCTCTACAGATACAAATAAAACCAGCACTTTTGGCGGCAGCGACAAAGCACATGGTGCTCTTTCTGTTATGCAAATATGAAACGGAACCAGAGCACAATAACAGCTTTATAGTCTCACTGTACATTTGCTCAGAACATCTGAGAATACCAGGCTGCATAATTAGCTGCCAATGAAATGCTCCCTCGAGTCAGTCTCGTGCTTTATTAACAAAGTAATGCAGTTATTTTTAATTGGCCATTTCATTGTAAACCAAATTAGATAAAATGACACGGGCACATTTCTGAAGAATAGGATAATGTGTTGTCTTCTTCACCTTTGTGTTTCTAACGATCTACGCACTAGTGATGATGGTCTATTTTTGTCTGCATGTGTATGTTATATGAGTGTGTCAGTGTAACGGTTACTGACGAAAGCTCACTGGTGTTTTACATGATATTACATGTATATACTTGCACATATTTCATGATGTGTGTAGGAAGGAGCTGCATATATCTACATACAGACACACATGCAGTATATACATACAATATATGAATACATATATATACATAGAGTAGTGAAAATACTGTGGTTTGCGAATATATAGATGCTAGCGCAGTAATATTTTACATAGTGTTCAGATAGAGCTACATTGGATATATTCTGCTTGTGTATTTTATACAGTTTTAGCTGCCTGCAACACAGTTAAGTCACTGAGTGGCATTCAGAAATGATGTAGGGCTACATCAGTTGCAGAAACGTAGTTGCAGTGCTCATCACAGTCTGAGATGGAGTTGAAACTGTGTAATAATTTAGATCAAAGTAAAAGTTAAAACACTGAAAGCAGGAGGTGCCCTTTGTGGCACCACATGGAAATTTCTTGCAGCATAGCTTAAAGAAGACAACCAGGGGCTTGACGAGCAGTTGTGAGGACATCAAACAGCTCTGTCTCCTACTGAAGAAATACTTGAGGATTTTCTGTTAGCGAGCCTGTCTTTTTGCTGGCAGAGATTTCAGAGTCGGCGTTGCACTTAGCAGCAGGGAGGCACCAGTGGAGAACTATACCTGGATAGCTTTCCTAACCGCAGACCTCTCCCAGAATGGATCATTAGCATTGTGCCAAAGATGGATGGCAACTTTCTGCACGACTTGCCGGCCGCCAGTGTAAGAGCAGGGCGCCGGCTTTCCTCTGGTCCCTTGGCCTGCCTGCTGACCTGCTCCTGGGTCTTAGTTAACATTCAGAGGGCCCTGACCTGAAAAGCAGGTTTGGCAGCAGAACCAAGGTCCCATCCTCCCCAAAGAAATTAGAGGTGGTAATCTTTCAGGAACAACTTGCTAACCTTCCCGGACCATGTAAATGTAACAGATGCAGCTGATTGCCCTGCTTCTGTTTTGCAGCCCCTCAGTGGCTCCCTGTCACTGGCCGTTGCAGGTCGCGTCCAATTTGTGTGTGTGTTGACAGCTCAGAAGTGACAAATGATGGCTAGAGCTAAAAGAAGGTTACATTTAAACACAGCACAGGTCAACGGGGTAGATGGCTGAATGCTAAATCAATGTCAGGGAAACTAATGATACAACATTATAAGACAACAGGGCACGGTAAAAGATGAAGTGCAGGATGTCATGCTGATGCTATAATCAACCAATGTCTCTTTCAACCACACATTCATCTTGATTTTGCATAGACATTCACATATTCTAGTGATGGCTGAATGGAAACACTGAGGAATCCCACACAATAGCTGTTTATGCTGCCGGATCCTTTTGTGTGGCACGAGAATATCATGACATTATGGTTGCTGGCTACGTTATTAGAGTGATGCTGGAAATATAATGACCATTTCCAGCTCTCCCCCCTGCAATACTGTTGGGACTGTTCCAGTTCCGCTGTAATTAAAACGCAAAATACACTTTGTTAAGCGTTGGAAACAAATATTTTATTCGCTATGTCTAAGATCTGTTGCACCTGCTGTAGCAATTTCAAAAACACACAGGAAGTGTGAATAACAAACACAGAGAGAGCCTGGGAACCGAAGCACGAGTTGTGGCATCTTGACAAGTCTTTAAGTAATTCTTACAAGAACAAACACCCCTAGGCTCACTTGCTTCATTGCTTAAGTCAAAACAGAGAGTGCATACAGCCACTAGGCTGCCACTGAAATCAGAGGAATAGTGCCCACTCTGTTAATAAGAAAAGTGAAGTTATTAAATGGTCATCACTGAGGAAAAAATGGGCTTTTGTGCTGTTGGAAAGGCTGTAAACTCAATGTGAACACGGTCAGATTGACATCAATATACAAAAGCATGAATTTGTAATTATCTAGATTTTTTCTAGATGATTGTGAGCTCGCCATTTCTTTTACAGTTACCTTTACATTATAGGAATACACACCAAAAATGTTATTTCAGTATATCCAGGATTTTTTTTTTTTTTTTTTTTTTTGTTACAAGGAAAAGACAGCATGGCAGCTAATAATAACCATTAGTACAACCTAACTCCATGTAGCTGGAGGTTATGTGGACACGGAGTGTCCAGGAAGCTCAAGGACGGCTCACACTCCCAGATTAAACAACATTCACTCTTTGTCAAATGCCCGGCTCCCAAAACTGCCATGCCAGAGGAAAATGAGCCCCCACACGACCCTCGCTGTGGATGACAGGATAAAACGCAAGACAGTTGTGCCTGAAGGAGACCCAGGATAACGAAATAATCTTTAATCTCTGTCCCTTCCAGGCACTTTCAACACCTGTTATTCTTGATGGCACTCTGAGAGGGGGCAGCTCGCAGATTCATTTTAAGCCTGGTAATTATTACACTAATTATTCACTTCGGTGTGGGGTGATTACCAGTCCTCGTTCAGGTGAATACTCGTCCGCCTGCACACCAGCTGAGGCCAGAGCAGCTCGGTGGAACAGTTGTTCCACTCCTTTTTCCCTTGCAGATATTTGACCTCTTGTCATGTTTGCAATCTGTACTTTGGGGGAGGGGAGGGAGAAAAACAGCCAGAAACTTTTAATTGCTCAACAGAAGCAGGAGTGAAAAGCACAGGTTTGGCCATCTGTTCAGCCCACACCATCTCCTTAGCAAAGAAACTTCCCATTTAAACAGGTTGCATGGTTTCTGCTATCCAGCGTGATGGATCTATTGGGAGTTGTTGCTATGCCGTCCGACGTAACGATGAGACATTATTTCCCTTAAATTAATGAGTACCCATAGTATTTCTTCTCCCCCTCATCAATAATGAAAGCATCCAGATATATTCTTTTCATTTAATGGGCTGCATTTATAATCAGACCTCGGGGGTCTGAAAGCCTTTAAGACAAATATTTCTGCTCTTTGACTAGATTTAATTCAATTAGTAGAAATACAACATCAAATACTATGCCTCCATTAACAGATCTTTCATGTTAAAAATGAGTATCATGAATATTGCATCTGTGGTCATATGAAAACAATTATTCTCTGATGCTGTGGAGATACAAAAAAAACTGCATGAGTAATTTCCCTGTGTGTTGAGTTTCGGATCAGGCAGAAATATCAGATGACCCTTTAAGTTTTGGTGGGAAATGCTTTACGTCCAGGTCACTTTCTCGCCAATCATCATGACTTAAAGAAGAAGGTTGGTGATATTCTTCATTATTGTTCAACAAATCCCTGAAATGACCAAAACCAACACTATATCAGTTCACCTCTTAGTACATCCTTATCCTGTCTGCGGCCCACAGTGCCCTCCCATTCATTGCTAATGGAGAAGCAAATGTTAAAAATGGACGCATTTAATTACTTTCATTTTTTAAAAAGGCAAAATAATTCACTAACACAGCTGGGCACTGTGGTTGTAGCAAACGTCACTCCGTCAGAAGTAAATAGTGTTTTTGCAGGCGACTATTTTCAGCGGCAGATTTGTTGTGGATTGACTCAAATAAAGCTGCAGTTCCAATGATCATCGTAATAAAGGAACAGTTTAGCCTTTGCAACAATGAGTTTAACGGATGCACTTTTAAAAACTTTTTAAATCGAGGGAAATCAGGCTCTGGCTACACAGTTAATACTTGTTAGCAGGATAAATCCATTGTTGGTTTTCGTCTTTTTATGGAATTTGTTGACAATGAGAAAACAGTGCACCGTGAATTAGAGCATAAAACATACACAGGTAAAAGAAAGTCAAGTGTGAGGAAGGGAATGTTCAGAACATATGACTTTGCATCCTAAATAATATCTTCAAATCCTTTATCAGAATACTGTGACATTCTATGTTGCTCCAACACTTATAAATAAAGAAATACAGGATATCGGTACTTGTTAGTATGCACACTAAATATTTGCAGACACACAACCCACCTACTGCTAACCTTGAGGAAACTCACTGACCAGAGAAAATCTTTCTAAAGTTAGAAAAACCGGTGAAAAGAAATGTAATTCTTTGCGAGGCCTCCTAAAGGTCAGGTTTCACTGTCTCTGGAAGCACCGCTGAAATATAAATGCCCCATAACACCGTGCCTGCTGATTGCTTTGCTCTCTAGGCAATGTCAATTTTGTGAAAGCACTCGCAGATTATGTCGGCAGGACGTCAAGGGCCCTTGTAGAAGCTGCTATCTTGTCTTAGCGAAGGGTCCGAAAGCCCTTGTCTATTACTGGAGACACCCCAAGGACAGATGTTTTAGGCTTAGGGGGGTGATGGAGAATAATAGCACATTAGATTCCTAATGTCTCTCGGACGCGGGACTCGGGGGAGACAGAACTCCTGGGTAATCCAAATTCATCTCTCGCTTTCTCTCCCTCATTTCCTCCCGTTTCTTCTTTTTCCTTTGCTCTAACCAGAGTTGGGTCCTCTCCGCCTCTTGAGGTGCCGAGTCTTAGCCCGAAGCGACGAGCGGCACAGTCCATTCATCAAAAGCGTGACCCTCTCCGTTGAGGGACAGGATGCTATGGACTAATGAACTCAGTGCACGGTGTGAACGTATATGTGTGTCATATCTCTGTACACAGGGGAGGGAATCTTTACTTATTACAGGCTTTCACAACACATAAAGCACCCCCCCACCGTGTTTCAGTGCAAAGAGAAGAGCCCACCTCTGTCTGCTGTGCTTGTCCTTGCGTTGGGTGTGAAATTATTCCACTAAGAGCAAAACTGAAAGGCTTAATATCAGTTAATACTGGTGCTGGTGAAAAAGCACCTGCAGGGACTTAAGTTTTGTCATTCAATCTTTTGACAACTTCTTTCCTGCGAGGCCTTTCAGCCTGATAAATACATGGCCATAAAGCTAATATGTAATGAACAGCACTGTGGTCGCATTCGCCTCTGGAGGTTTTTATTGCCATACATCATATGTAAATTGGGGATAAAGGGATTTTTCATTTTTTTGTCCCAGCATGAATGTTCAGGGTACTCGACACATGCTAGTGATATGAAATCCCTGCCCCCACCCCCCTCACCACCAGCGTGGAGCCCCCACCCCCATATCCAACCCCAGGCCAAGGGTACACCTTGATGAGTGAAGAGGGAGGCTAATTCAGTCCTCAGGCTTAATTAATCCTATGTCTTATTTGATGAATGACTCCCAAATTGTGCTGTAATAGTGGTATTTTTTGTGGCGGGGGGCTTGCAGAGCGGCGTGTTGACACGAAGCTAGGAGAAAGTCAAAGTCGGGACTTCCGAGAGTCTGGACTTGGGGCTTTGTTTGCAAAGTTGTTGTCCTCTGCGGACAGTTTAAGCCCCGTCCTCTGACGTCAGGCCGGCTGCAGAGTGATGGTGCGCTGCAGGGAACGTGTGTTTATGGATTTCTCCTCGCTAAGATCGCTATAGGAGTCCACCGCCTCTGTCTCACGCTGGGTTCGTCGGTTTTGACAAACATGATTTGTTGTCTGTAAATACCCACAGTGCCCGGCGACGTTCTTTCTGCTTTACATGAACATCTGCCTCAGGGTGGCAACACATTAGGATGATAAATCCCATGTTTGACTTTCTAATGAGAGGTGCCTAAACTATTGAAAACCAACAGTTTTTCTTTGTAATGAAAGTGAGACTAAATTGTTCAGTCATTTGGCCGAGGTTATGGCTGAATGTGTGAGGTACCTGAGATATGGCTCATCTGACGTGAAAGCAAATATAGAACTTGATTGAACAGTTTTACTGTTCCAGGTGGACTCCCAGCACAACTGTAATATAATATAATTATTGTGATATGTACTCTGTTTCCTTCTGTGTTGTAAAGGTGCCTTCAGACCATATGATACCAGTCGGCCCACAGATTCAGGACTCCTGCTTTTGCCCCGTTTAATATGAATCCTTTTGTCACAAAGGCTTCTGCTTTAAGTATGCATTGTCCTAACAGAGGTAGCACTTAAAACTAACGATGTCATAAATTTTTCTGGCTAATGTGGCAGGCATAAAAGGAGCTTTGGCGGGCGGGGTGAGGGTCTGGTGATTTGAGAGGATAGGATGATGAGATTCGGTGGCCTAGCCCAAGCAATGAACTTGATTAAACTAATCTCATCTCTATCAAAGCATCACTCTGATCCCCCTTGTCCCATTATTCATGGCAATGGGATAATTACACTGAGATGCAAGGGGCCAGGCAGATAGCACTGTGACACGGGCCCTCAGACCCTGGGCTATGCCGCCACTACTATGTGGCCTGTTCATTTTAAACACAGATTAATTATGGTCAATGGGATGGTTCACATCTGTCACTGTGAGTGAGAAAAATGGAAATGATTGCCCTCGAGATGACAAAGGATGTATATTAAGTCATCTGCTGGTTGGAGGTTCAATAGAGATGAATACAATCAGCATTTTAATTTTGACATCAACACTGTGAGTGTCAGGAAAAGGTGGAAAAACAGCAGCAGCTGTGATTATATCAACGTTTACAGCCATTGTACCAGAAGACTCACACGCCCTGTCTCCTAAAACAAAGCATACAGAGATAATGACAACCAGCCCTAATATTTTCTGCCTTTCCACAGCTGAACATACAGAACGTGTGTGTATCACGTGCACTGCTTTTGTTACGAGGTTAGATGATAATGCCAGATGTAAGTTTATGTATTTTTGGTCAAATAAAGTGACCGTTCATCATATTTCCCATTTGGTTTAGATATGAAATGAAGCATTCCATGTATTACGATAATATTCCTGTTGCAACTTGTGTTTACAGTATGTAAAACTGTAAGTCCTGCATTGAAAAGACCAGCGTTTACTCGCTTTTATTAGATTTCAAGCTTTATTGGGGGTGATTTTTGACCCCTAGCATGCAGAACGATACTGTAATATCTCTGTTTATGCTGCTAAAGCATGCTTCAACATATTAAACAAAAGTCCTGTGATTCTACTTGCAAATATTTCCCTTTTCACTTAAAATGTTTTTTAATTAATAACACATAAATAATTGAGTAATGCAATATTTATGTAATCAACTCAGAGGTGTTTGTGGTACAGCGCCAACGCCTGCACAGATCAGTAGTTTATACTGTGTGCAATCTTTTCAGGCACTTACATTCGCTTCCTCTGAGTGCCTTTTTTATTTATGGCGGCTGTAATAAAAAAAATAAAATAAAAAAAACAAGTCAGGCCTTTTCCTTTAGCTCAAAATAAATATCACCCCAAGCAGCTTAATTGCGCCAAGTGTGTTTTAACAGGTTTTGTGTCTTTATTTTAATTTTTGTTTGGATGGCTGCGTCAAATGCGTGAGCAATTAATTTTTGCTCAGCAAAGCAGTAAGAGGTGATTTCAGCACTGGTCTGTCGGCTTGTAGGGTCCCCCCAGTACACACACACGCACACACACACACACACGGGGTCCCGCATACACACCCCGAGGGACTACTGGGGGACAACAGGGAGTGATGAACAGTCACGAGCAATAGACACCCAGCCAGTGTAATTATCTCCTGGAGTGGTGTATGCAGTCAGTATCTGTGCTCCGCCGCGGTCAGAGCTGTGTGGCCCTCAGTGCTCGTCTGCAGGTTGTTTTTACCACAACAATGATTGGGCTTCTTCTGCCTAGAGCCCCAAGGATGTTTTTCTCCAGTTCAGCCTTTCAACTCTGTCCCCGAGGACTAACATCAAGTCACTGACAACTGACCATACCACTTGAAACTAACAAGATTATTTGGTTGCACAGTGCACTAGCTTTCATTTTCTGCCTTTCTTATTTTTGAAGTGTTCGTTACCTGAGAAGACATTGTTCTCTTGTTAGTTTGTGCTTGGAATACAGATCAAAACCTGCTCCACAACAATATGCGACTGTAAAATAAAGGTTTATTATAATACGCAGGCCGTGCCCAGATGTGCGCAGACATGTTTATTTTCTTCTTCAGGGGTTTATACATTGAATTAAAAGTGCATATTAATTAACACCCCACTCTTTGTGCTGTAATTCTTTAGTTTTGGACTTGGTCCAACCCAGTAAACATGCTCTCAGATGCAAATGTTTATTGCTGTGTTGTTTGTAATAGTCACCTTTCATTGAACCAGCATTTTACATGCTCTGACACAACAGTTATAGATTGCAAATTAGGAATATTTTAACTTTAAATACAGGAAGTGAAACGAAAGGAAAACTAAACTTTTGACACAACCTTTGTCTTATTATTTTTTTTGGTCTTATTATTAACATTCAACATCAGTTGCTGAGGTCTGGACACGTGAGAGTCGGCAACTTGAGTAGGTTTTAAAAAGTTTTTCCATTTTATCCAAAAATATTCAGTGTATTAATTAAAATGTTCCATTCTTTTTAACGTACAAACCAATTAATGGACATTTTGGTGTGTTTACAGTTGCTTTGCTTTCACTGTTGGAGCTCTGCCACACTGTATAAAATGGTTTGTCTGTGTTTCCCAAAAACAGAGTGAGAGAAAAGGTCACGCTCCAGTATGTGTTTCCTCTTATGAATATAAAATTATTTTCGGACAAAGGAATTACAAAACTTTAGCAATATCCCCAAAAAAGCACACAATTCATGAGATGTTGTATATTCTTGGATTATTCAACGCTGATCCACAGTTTTCCTTTTCACAGTTTAGATTAGGCCGTGGTAAACAGAGTTGTTTGTTTAACCCCTGGCCTTTATTCATGTTAGCGTTGATATAATCCACCATTAAAGGGCCAGTGTGTAGGATTTAGTGTCATCTAGTGGTGAGGTTGCAGATTGCAGCCAACTGAATACCCCTCACCTCACCCCTCATCCGACCGTGTAGGAGAAGCTACCGTGGCTGTGAAAAACGTAAAAAAATGTGAAAGGCTCCCTCTAGAGCCGGTGTTCAGTTTGTCCGTTCTGGGCTACTGTAGAAACATGGTGGTGCAACATGGTGGGCTTCATGGAGGAGGATCCACTCTCCTCGTAGATATAAAGAGTTCACTCTAGGGCAGGCATCTCAAACCGGTTCCATAAAGGGCCGCGTGGCTGCAAGTTTTCATTCCAACCAAGGAGGAACACACCAGGCTGGAATCAATTAATCAGCTGATCTCAGTCTTCAGCTGATAACTAAGTGATCCCTTGATGTTGATTGGTTGGCCTGATGTGCTCCTCCTGGGTTGGAATGAAAACCTGCAGCCACACGGCCCTTTATGGAACCGGTTTGAGATGCCTGCTCTAGGGTAACAAACACATATGATTCTTATTTTCAGGTGATTATACATTAATAAAAACACTCTTATGAAAATTATATACCATTTCTGACAACAGATCTCTTCAATCTGACACACTGTACCTTTAACTTCGGTGAAGACTAACATGAGGACTGACACATTGTGTTTGTTGTGATTTGACTTAGGACTTAGCACTGAGACTTGACAAGGTCGTCCCACCCTTAGTTGATAATTAACTGAAGCTGAAGTTATTGATAGATAAAGATTAGATGACATTTAAACAAGTTCAAAACATTAGGAGTGTGTAGTGCATTGCACAGATACAGGACGTGTGTGTGTCTGACCCGCATGTGGACCTGATGTGCATCAGTGTTTTGTTTATACTGAGATGAGGCATGTGACCTGGCAGTGTGACTACGGAACCAAATTAAGTGATAAGTCATGTAGAGAAACAGATGGAGTGTTTTTGTGGTTGTTTATTAAATGAAAGACATTTGTTGTTTTTTTTTTGTCCTTATTGCACAGCTGTTTCTAGTGGAGTGCATGTGTCCTCTACAACAATATTAAGTTCAATGTTGTACTTAATATCTAAACAGTAGATGTATTCTATTACTATATATCAAAACTGTGACACCAAAACTCATGTTGTGAAACAGAAGATTTCCTCAATTGCATACAATCACTATAAGAAAGGTCATTTCATGGTATGTTAGTATATGAAAATGTGATACAGCAACAGGTGTGGGCAGTAGATTTCATGTCCCTCTGATGAAAGACCTTTATATACATGTACTCAGTGCAGTGGTTAAAATTTTACTTGATTACATTTATTTCAGTACTTTTGCTTTACAGGTTCAGATTTAAGGTACAAAACAGATGATCATCAGATACAATATGATGGATTTTTAGATGAAATTAACTGACAATGTACAAATAGTTTAGTCCTCCTGGACCAGCTACAGCATTAAAAGTTTAGTTTAAATGTTAAGGCATTAAGAATAACAATCTATATGTTTATAGAACGCTCTGGATGGTGTGTGAGTGAGTGATTTTATGTTTGATACCCAAAGTGTATTTTCAGACAAAACTTCTGTTCATTTCCTCAAGTAAAATTTTGAATGCTGGGCCTTCACTTGTAACACAGTGCTCTTAGACTGTGGTATTACTACTTTTACTTCTTTCACTGCCTCTAAGATATGATTCATGCTTTAAAAATGGACCCTCCGACACTAAATCCTCGACTTTGTGTCGTACAGCATTCAATTTCACGTAATGTTTCATAGAAAAACAACAAACTCACCCTCTTACACATTATACGCTCTGCTAGGATCTCTTTTAACTTAACCTTTGCAACATGTGCAAAATTTTCTATTGGCAATATCATTTTATACTGATTTATATATGATTTATATTTTATTATTTTTATTTTGTATCCCTTTTTATTATCTATTTTGTTCTTTTTCAGTCTCCTTTTTTTATTCTTGCTGTTGCTGCCTGTAACAACTTCCCCCGCGTGGGATCAATAAATTTATACCTTATCTTATCTTATCTTATCTCATCTTGTATCTTATCTCATGCTACATTGTGTGACATGAAGACTTCGCCTCAGCTGCAGCAGCACAAATGCTGCCCATCTTTGCTTCTCTCCGGCTGGTTGAGTGTGCGTTGGAGATTTTTACTTGGATCATGTCTTAAGTAAATCAATATGTCTTTCAAGCATGGCCATTAACAGCAGTGTCCTTTCATTCCCTTTTTCTCCATCAAACCACACTAATCCTGATTTACACAGTTTAAAACCTTGGCCACATCCCTTACCTTCCAAGGAGATAGGGTAATTAAATTGGTACTTTTTACAAGTCGTACTCAATAAATCTGAATAAATTAACAAGGCATTACTAAGACTGCTACATTAAATTTGCATAGTGTGTTTAATGAATATGCAACTGCAAGTGAAAAGGTCTGCTACTGTGAACTCTTGAAATTAGCATAACTACTTCCAGCATGTTTCTTAAATAATGCTCTCATTTGCACATCACTGAGTTGGCTAATTCTAACTTCAGTCAGTGTAGCCTCATAATTAAGACTCTTGCTTTAATTTTTAATGAAGTTTATGTTACATCAATCCTGACAGTAATGAGAGGGACATGGAAACAAAAAGGCTGCTAATAATTAAATTCACCAACCAGTTTGAGGCGTAGTAATTCCTGAGGAGGAATTACATGACTAATTATTAATTTGATATTCATACCATTCCATGAACAGACTCACATAACTGCTTGTCTTGGTGCCAGTTATGCTGAAATGCAAAATGCCTTTTCACTGCCCCTGTGACTGGGAGGTCTCACATGGATTTTAGTGCACAATTAATCATGTTGACACTCACGATTAAATGCTTTTTATTGGTACGGATTTATTAGGCCATATTACTTGAGTTGGTTTAACGCCTGTTGAAGTCTGTCAGTGAGACGAGGACATAAACAGAGTAATGATTGAATAACTGTGCTGATTTGGGGGCAGTTCAGAACTGGAGCTGACTTTCAGCACTTTGAGTAAACCAGGAAAACACTAACTAAAAAGGCTGTCTCTCCCTTGGGTCATGGCAGTTAACTTTCAACATTAAGAAGTTTGCTTGAATATTCAAAGGCTGTGTTTGCACAAGACTGCATGACTTACAGACAACTTTATACACCAGAAAATGCACCAGGTCAAAAATGTCTCAGGGAAGAAGTTTAATTCAGATTTTATTGTGAAAAATTCATGCGTTGTATGTTTTTCATTTGAGTCAATAACCATGCTTACCTTTATTTTCTGTTTTTCATCTCTTGTTTTTATTTTTAGGTTTTTTAGGTTTCTGTTTTTTTTTGTTTTTTTTTTTTGGGGGGGGGGGCATTTTCACTGTGTCCCACCTGTTGTCACACATATCCTATCAGGCCACTGAATGAGGTCTGCTCTCTGTCTGTTTTGTTATCACTTCATGATCAAACTGTTAAATCCTCTACATGTTGATGCCTGAAGTTTGCTCGTTTCCAAACCTTAGAAGAAAAAAATGGAACTCACAAAGAAAAATAATCCAGTTAACTGTCATTCCCTGTTTAACAGCGGATGGGTTTCAAGACTCGCACCTCCACACGGACCGCATACAACCTAAGCTTGCTCAGACATGATTGGTCAACAAATGAAAGAATGCTTCTGATACGAAAATCTTGTCCCTTGGGTGTTCTGTCAGATGTTTAAACATAACAACCTTTCGTAGAGAGAGTGGACACATTTCCACCAAAGCTCTGATTTTATTGTTGAGATCAAAACGCGACATCACTGTGTGGTAATGTGTCATCATCATCTGGTACCTGAACCCAGGTGACTCTGTGGAAAAACTCAGAGATGCAGATGGAAACAGAGACACTTGTGATCCAAATTTTCCTGCATGCAAACCTTCTCATCCTAGTTGCCACGACAACTGGCTATTCTGCTGAAAGTTAATTATTTGGGATTGTAATAGCTTTGGTTTAGGCAGGGGAACTGAACAGTTCCCCAGCTGATAAGGCTGTTAATACTCTGTCTGTGCCTACAGTAGCTGTGACCGAGACAGATTTTTCTCAGCATGCGGCAGCACTTGACATTTCATAGGATTCTCTCTGTGCGTTTCCATCAGTGCATTGTAATAGCATAAACCTCAACTCCAGATGAAACTTGTTTGATAGAAACATAATTACATTCATCCGTGTGCATGCAATCTGTGTGTATTTCCCATCTGTAATTCAAATGCTTCGGCACATCTGGAGTACTTGCTCCTGAACAGGTCAGAGTCAACAACATTATTTTCGAGTGCGGACCCTTAAGGGCCCAGTAATCGACATCACAGTTCATCAGTTCTATTACTGCTATCCTTCAAAAAGAAATCGACTCGTATATCAGCGACAATGCTCCTTTGAGAGCTCTTAGTCAACAGGATTTCAGACACGTAAATACATATTTTTCTCTAGATATTAGCTATACTTTCCAAGGTCCTTGGCCGCCAGCTAGGGGTTGCATCCTCGCACCAACAGTGTCAAAGCAGTCTGGTGGAATAATGATGCAGAGTCGGCACTGTGCCTCGCCTTATGAGCATGCTTTTATAGTGGCACAAACATTCAAGCCTCGCCTTAATTAATATGACAAAATCCTTCTGCGGGGTAGTTTCCTGCGCCCTTTTGATTAGCCGTGGATTAACAGGACCTTTATGTTTTCCTCTGTGCACCCATGTTTTCAGCACAGGTTAGCTCCCCTATTACTAAACAAATGAATTAGTGCCTGGAAATGTGTCATGCATATTACCTTTCAGCAGGAGGCACATTGAGCCGGTCAAAAGCGCACCGTGCCACATCGCTTGTTTGCGTTTCTCTTTAAAGCTCTTTTGTGATTTACTGTGAGGCTTGTTTATGCTTAGCAATGCAAATCTGAGCCTTACAGCAGCATATATCACACACCAATTAAAATGTATCAATAGAAGTGGCACTCGGTGATTGGTCATTGTGTTAATCCCGCAAAGGGACTGAACGCTGCCTTGGCGGCTGCAGGCCTGCCTTGTACAATACAAATACTAAGTGACATTAAAACACAGGACAGAGGCTTGTCTCTAAAACAAGAGCCACCTTGGAGATGTAGGTCAGGAAGAGCAAAGCCCAATGCAGGTGTTCTAATTTGCCTCCCTGTTGCTCTGACAACCGGATGGCCACACATGGATTGTCTTTGCAAACTTTTTTTTTTATGAACATTTTCTGTGCTATCTCTTCTTTCCGTTACCTTCCCTGCGGGAGTCACCAGCATCAGCCGTGTGTTTTTGTTTGTGTGTGTTGTAAACACTCCTGTATTGTTATTGTGTATTGTGTTGTTCTGGTCTTTGGCTCTGTCAGCCATCCTTGGAGACCAGGCATTTCCCTGATGTATAAGATGAAAGACAGAACAAAATGCCCCTCATTTGGTCCCAGTTGGTTAAGTGTGTTCTGATCACTGCCAAGGTCTGGATGAACATGAGCCGCACAAAGGACCGTGCCTTCCAACCACACAAGCTCACAATAAAAAGGATTTGCCTCAGTTAGACGTCTTACACGCCAACCCCCAAAGGAGAGACGTGTTGGCGGTGTTGCCGAGGACGAACAACAATGCCAACTTTCTCTGAATTGATCCCGGAGTTCAAAGCTTTTTTATCCTTCACTATACCTCACAAACTTGTAATTAATTTGTGGCAAACAGTCAAAGTTAAAGCGGGAGAAAGCAGAAGGTGGAAAGTAAACAGGGAAGGAAAGGTGAAAGGTTAAACCTACAACACTGACCTCAGAGGTGGTAATTTCACTTAAAGTGACCCAGAGTATTGATCCATTTATGCTCGTCAGTTAATGTGTCACATCTGCTTGTGTTGCACATCAGTCTTTAATAACAGAGTGAGGTTTACAAGCCCCCCCCCCCCCCCCAACTTAGCAGACCTCCAATAACATGATCCTTTCCTCGTCGTGCAGCTGCACAGATGATCCATCTCAAAGCCTTCCGCCTCATTTTTATCCTCTATGAAAGGAAGCTCTTCGTGTGTAATCGAACTCTATTAATTCATACCTTTTTTTGCATAATAGCCCTTTTATCTTTCCTCTTCACAGTGAAAGTTCACTCTTCTGTTGAGTTTGTTGTTAATATATCATGATCTCACATTGCTTAATATTGCATTATTCTCTCATTTTCAGCAATATATACAGTGACTGAGAATTTCCATGATTATTGTTCGTGTGAATCCTGTTCATTATAATACAGAGTATAGTAGTGAGGGCTTCTGCATTTTCTTCTCAATATTGAAATGGACTCATATTGTTATTCTGTTTTCTCCTCTCATCTTTCTCCCCATTTCCACCCCCCCCCCCCCCCCCCCCCACCCCCCCCCCCCCCCCCCCATCACCATCTCCACCGCGACTTTCTTCTTTGCACTTGCTCCTTGCTCCCTTGCTCCTCCCTCTTCATATCTGTCAGCTGGCTAAGTATCATGTGTAGTTTAATAGGATGATTTGTTGTCACCGAGTCATCTGTCACCAAAAGCTAAATGATGAAATGACAGTGTGAGCGGCACTGTCTTGTCTGTAATGAATTATGCAGGGAGGGGGAGTGGTGGTGGTGGTGGTGGTGGTGGGGAGGGTCAGGGGCCTCTGTTTTGGTTACAGTCGACAGCACAAACATGGACCTCAGGTAGTACACTCATCAGTCCTGCTGTTTCTCACCATATGGAGTCAATGAACTGGGACACCCCTCCCACACACACACACACACACACACACACTTCATGTGCACACACTCACATGCGCCTGCAGACACAATTTCATAGTAATACAGTAGATAGATGGGCGGATATGTTATTTTTTTGTATTGTCCTTTATAGATAGATAGATAGATAGATAGATAGATAGATAGATAGATAGATAGATAGATAGATAGATAGATAGATAGAAAACATCATCAGGCAGAATAATCAGGAAAGACAGATCCGGAGGCTGTCCCCATCTGATGGTCAAGAGTGAAACTGCTGCTGAGATTAAAAGCAGTCAAAAAAAAAAATAAATAAAAAAAATAAAATAAAATAAAATTAGATAAAATGATCAAATTAATTTTAAAGGAAAGGTCATTATTTCTTCCTTTTCCCATCTCTTTCATTATTTAATTGGATCAAACTCTTCACAGACAAATTGAATCAGAACTTCCCGCCTGTGTACAATTGAGATATCTGTTACAGATGATGTGCTGTATAATGAATGCCTAATTTATGTAATTAGACCATTAAGCATAATCCGAGCATATGCCGTAAATGCCCTGAGGTCTCCTTCCAGGTACTCCCTCTGATGTCACCCAGAAACAACTAATGGAGCGGCCGCTGCGAGGTCCCTAATCCCGCTGTTTGATAAAATCAACATAATAATAAGCAACATATTATAATAAAGCGGCTCATACTTGCGGAGAGATGCTTTTAGTCTGATTTCCTTTTTTTCTGGTAAAAAAAAAAATCATATTGAAGGGGGCAGCGCGTGAAGATGGCCTTTAAGTAGTGTGAGTGTCCCTTCATGTAGGCTAAATTTGCCATTGAGGAGGTTGCAGTGAGAGCCCTCTGTCTGCTAATTAATTGTCATTCTGCTGAATATTCATACGTTATCATCAGCGCGTCCTTAATTGCACCGTAAAACATCTCTCGGGGCTGAAATCACCACGGACTTAATTAGTAGCTCAGGCCTATTGGTTGGGCTGGAGAGTCACCGTTTGCAGCAGACAGCAAACTCCACCTGCCGTCGCCGAACGTGCGCTCAGAGCCCGGGCTGCAGGTAGACGACAAATCCCTTTAAATCTGCAGGCCTGCTCATGATAATCCGCATGACGACAAAAAAATAAATAAATAAATTGGAGCGAATTGCGGTAATTTGCACTCATAATTCACCGGGATTAGAAATGTTTGTCTTTAGATAAGCGAGTTTGTTCACCTCTTGCAATGATTTGTGTATGTAAAGGTCGTCAGAGGCCTGAATACACAGCGCGTGCAGTCGGAGCCGCACAGTCAGCAACCTGCGCGCGCTCCGGAAAGACAAAAAACACAAAAACCCCACGTTAAAAAAAAAAAAAAGATAATAGAGTTTGCATTAAAGTTTTAATCCAGATCAAATGTGTGTTCTTCGTATTCAATAAAATGAGTTTTCAAACTTTGAGCTCACCCCTTGCGTACGTGCGTAATGAGCATCGCCCTCAGCTTTTAAATTTATCTTAATCGTTCACTGAAAGGCAGATTTTTATTTTTTTTCCCCTCCCCTCTCCTCTCCGCAGGTCTGGGTGGCAGCATATCTCAACTCGATTCACTGTGACAATATTGTTTGGCTATCATTCGCTGCTTTAGGATGAATGGCATCGATCCTCTTTTAACAACATTTGTTTCCTATTGTGTTCGGGGGCGCAGCAGAGGAGGGCAGACGTGTGAAAGTGGCTGTTTGATTCTCTTTTTCATCCCCATGACCTCAGCTTTTGTGTCTCGTCACCCTGGGAATGTCACGCCTCACTACTCTACTTTAAGATGTTTCAGAAAGTGCCCTTTGTTTTCGCCCCTCTTTTTCTTTCTTTCTCTCTTTTTTTTCTTTAAAGCTCACACAAAATTGTTCTTGGTCTCCCCTCCTGCTATAAAGGATACTTCAGGCTGAGGCACGGTTCACAAGTGCAATGCAATTTGGCTTATCCCAACCTTTGTTCGGGCTTCTACAAATGACCAAACATAGTGCAGACTTGATCTACTGCTGCTTGAACTCAGGAGTTTGGGAGCAGCTAAAAACCCCATTCAGATTCAGAGTCATGGTGGTATTTTCAGTGTGTGCATTCGACAGGGACAAAAGGCCTACCAATATCCCATAACCCTGGAGCTCAAAAAGCCACACCGTCTGTGTGTGAGAGGAAGGAGGGAGGGAGGAAAAAAAATACTCTTACTGCTCCTCTGTGGCTCGGCTGGTTAATGCCAGTGTTGCAGGTTAACTTGCAAGGAGCAAATTGGCACGACGGCAAGTTTGCAGTGCAAACAGGCAACAAATAAAAGGAGATCTGCAGGTGCAAGGAATCAAAAAGAAAAGAAAAGCCCAGTGTGGCGTTCAGCTGATTTGCTGCGTGTGTTATTTTTAATAGCTCCTATTAATCACATTTCACAATCATAATTATTGCACGCAACTAAATCTGTGAGTTGCAAAACAAGAGCCGATCTGACCGCTTTGCACGCGGACGTATTAATCTGAGTGAGAGCCAGGAATATAATATGTTTTTTTTTTTTTCTTTTTTAATGGGTGAATGAATGAATAGGCTGGGTGTCAGAAGATGTTTGGTACTTGGCAGTGTGTTGTCATTATCCGCCGTGTTTAAGATGGGTCGACTGGCCACTTCCTCTTGGACAAAACCTTTTTCAGCTGAGCATTAATGGGAGATGACAGGTGTTAAAAGGCACTCCGCGGGGGGAAATAGTGAAACTGCGCCCTGGAAGTTTGGACCCTAAAAAAACTGCCACTTTTTCAACTTTATATGTTTTTTCTTGATTAACAGTCTCCCATATATGAAGTAGTAAATTATGGGTTTTAGCGCATTAACTCTAATTACACATTTGCTAGAATATCCTTTTTTTCTTTCCTTTTTTCGTATTGATTCAGGCTTTTAGACTGTTAAACAGGGCTCATGCAGCAGGGAGGACGCTCCTCTTCAGCCTGCTCCTGGTTTCTGGGTGAAAATAGCTCGGTGTCCCCCGCAACGCGCTTCTTTTCCTAATCCGTCAGACTGGTGATGGGGTGCATTGTGGATTTATGTGGGCAAATTAGCATAAATTATGAGCAAATCTGCAGTGTGAGTGTGTGTGGTCCCCGGCATTGCAAACCCTCCAAGCGGAAAGGTGGCCCTGGCCAAAAGCTTGAATAGCAATAGCTCAAAATAGGCTTCCCATTTGGTTTCCACATTCATATAATTGACTTATGGATATTTTATACAGTTTTCACCACACCATCCTCAAGGGTTTATTTGCATTTGTGAAGTACTTTAGAATCTTCTTTACATAAACACAATAGACCTGATCGCCTCATGAAGTTTCAGTTTGAATAACGCTGTTTGCATTGTGTTGATGTTTTCATATCGTCTACTTCCTCCGCGCAGCTCTGGGCGAAATTAGCTGAGAAAAACTAATAGTCGGCTCATCAGCAAAACTTGCTCATGGCAAATTATTTTGCAGTGCATGTCCCAAATAATATTAGACAGCAGTTGGGAAAAGAGCGAAACGCATTTGCGCGCTATTTTATCTGTTAAATGAGCTTTCACTCAAGCAGCATCACACACACATACACACACACACACGCCAGTGCAGAGGAAGGAATATTGTTTTAATAAATCCACGTTCGGATACACGTCCGCCTTCACAGCGGCACAGATAGCCGAATTTAGTATAAAATACCATTAAATAACAGCACGACATTTCATTTTCACGTCCATTCACATTTCATATATTCTTGTGAGCCGCAACTGCAAAGTCCGCTGAAGAAGTATTAGCGCATACCTTCACACACTGAGTGCCATCGCAGTTCAATTCCGGTTGCCGAGCCTTTTCACCCCTTTTTCTGTCTTCAAATGGAAATGATTTCCATTGGCCCAAGGTGTCCATGTAAATAGGTGTAAATGAAACCAGATTATGCCTTCCTCCCAGCCCCCTCCTCCCATGGCAATTGTCATGTGATAGCAAAGAGGTGGCACATTAATGGAGCGCCTCTACAGGGGTCTTTTCTGCTCATGTCACTACATAAAACTATCAGATGGTTAGAGGAAGGCCATGGAGGCATCCACTTAGCTCGTCTCATCAAGGACGCCAGATGAAGTCTATTCAGCTCTGCTAGCCGGGACAAGCTGACTTACTTTGCGAGGAACACTTGCAGCGGCCGTCACTCCATAAATGCTCACCGCCCGCCCGCACACCGCAGAGGCGCTCGACCTGCCCGTTTTACGCGCAACGCAACCCCGGCTTTGCCCGCTCTGAAACTTTGCTCTGCGGTTGTTTTCATGAAGAGGTGCAAGCTTTCGACGAGGAATTAAGGGAGACTACTTTTTTTTTTTTTTTTGTTGGCTTTTTCCCCTCCTGAAAATATCGAGGATGCCTCGTCCGGGGAGAAACACGTACAGCGACCAGAAGCCACCTTACTCCTACATCTCCCTCACCGCCATGGCGATCCAGAGCTGCCCGGAGAAGATGCTGCCTCTCAGTGAAATTTACAAGTTCATCATGGATAGATTCCCTTATTATAGAGAAAACACCCAGCGGTGGCAGAACTCTTTGCGACACAACCTGTCCTTCAACGACTGTTTTATTAAAATCCCCCGGCGCCCGGATCAGCCAGGTAAGGGCAGTTTCTGGGCTCTGCACCCCAGCTGCGGGGACATGTTTGAGAACGGAAGTTTCTTGAGACGCCGCAAGAGGTTTAAAGTGTTGACCTCGTCTGATCACTTGGCTCCGAGCAAACAGTCGGATGCTGCCCATTACCTCCAGCAGCAAGCCAAGCTGAGGCTGAGCGCCCTGGCGGCCACTGGCACGCACCTTCCCCAGATGTCAACCTACAACCTCGGAGTGTCCCAGTCGTCAACTTTTAAGCACCCGTTTGCCATCGAGAACATCATCGCCAGAGAGTACAAGGTCCCCGGGAGTCTGGCGTTCTCCACCATGCAGTCCATGTCCGCCGGGTACCCGCTCCACAACCAGCTGACGACAGCCTGGCCCCACATGTACAACACCAGCGTGATTGACACGGCGGCCCCAATCTCCATGGCGAGCAGCGACTACAGTGCCTATGGCATGCCCATCAAGTCCCTGTGTCACGGGGGACAGTCCTTACCGGCCATTCCTGTGCCAATCAAGCCCACCCCGACCTCCATGCCCGGTTTCTCGGCGTTACCTCCACACATCCCCGCGTTTCTATCAAACTCTCCGCAGTCTCTGAGCCCGACGTCCCCACAGACAGCGACGAGCCAAAGCAGCCCGGCGACCCCGAGCGAGACTCTGACGAGCCCCTCCACACTGCAGTCTGTGGCTGTGCACTGACCGGCTGAACTCTCCCCCCGCTGGCCGGCTCCCAGGCCCTCTCTTTTACCGATCCCAAAGTTTCTATTTTCTGTCGTCGGGAACTATCAAGGCGAGTTGCAGTTGCATATCGATCTATTTGTGTATGTGTTGAATGTGTCGCTTTAAATTGTGTCATACGAGTCCAGCACAGAATCGCACAGCGAAGTATTGCTCTTGAAAATGTAAATTATTTGATAGTTCTATTTTTCGGTTTATCGTGACATGTGAGTGTTGAAAGTGGAGCCACTGAGGGGACCCAGGGCCACTTTGTTTTGGCACCATCAACTCTGGTTTCAGAGTGCTTGTAATTCCTGTGGCAGTTTTTCTTTTTTTTTTCCTCAGTTTGATCAAAAAGCAAACCTTTTGCACCCTTTCTGTGTGACCACTGTAATGTCAATGAAATTGCGAGGCAATGGCTCTGTGTTATTGTTTGCTTTTAATACTGGAATGATGGGTAAGGGTATACCAAATAGGAATAGGATTTAAATTTGTTCTTACCATCCCTGTAAAAAAAAAAAAAGAACAAAAAAAAAGAACAAAAAAAACAAAGCAAACTGACTTATGGCATCTTTTCAAAATGGAAAACTAGTATTGTGAGACGTCCTCAAACATGCAAGATGTGAATATTGCAAATAACTGATACTGAAATGTTGTAAAATGCACTTTTTAGTTTTATGTTTTAGATATCTATTTTCCAGAAAATGTTCTGTGAAGCATTTAATTTAAAAAGGCTGTGGTGACCACGTGTATCAGATGCTGTAAATTTGTATTTTTTATTATTATTTTTTTTTTAGGTAAAGCATGCATTCTAAAAACAATTGTGTTGTTCCTGTTGTTGTTATTGTTGTTGTTTTGTTTTTGTTTGTTTGTTTATTTTTTGCAAGCATGCGTGCTTTCGAAAAGTGTGCAAACAGTCTGCAATGAATTGGAAAACAAAAAAAAAACAAGCTGGTCATCGAAATATTTTCTCATTAAAAATGAAGTAAACAATCAAAAATGTTTCTGAAGATTTAATCAAAGACGTCACATATTATTATTATTATTATTATTATTATTATTATTATTATTGGTGTCAGATAACACAGTTTACAGTTATTATTCAGTTGGCAGAAAATGCATTTTTTCCACTCTTCAATTTTTCACGTAATAATAGTGAATAATAATAATATTAATAATAATAATAGCAATAATGATGGTGATTATAGTGCTTTCTTTTTTCTTTAGTCCAGACCTGTTTGATTTCACAGTGTGAGAGTTGCAGAGAAGCAGTGGGGAGAGAAACGAGTCGTGCAGTCGATTAGGATGCATGGAGTTGCGATGCCATAGTCACAGCGCAGACAACTGGGCTCATTCATCAAGCTGTAGGCTAAACACAATTAAGGCCAACAATAAACATTTAGAAAAGCTGCACACAGTGTCCGATTTAATATTGTGACATTCTTCTAATGCCACAGAGGGCGGTTAAATGTGTCATTTGATTTTTTTCTCCCTCCTCCAGGAATCAGTTCAACTGACTGTTTTGACGGTGTATTTTTTTTTTTTTTGCCTTTTTTTTTGGGTAACTTTATTCAACAGGTTTATATATACAGACGGAGAAATGTCCGCAAAAAAGTTCAACATACATTATACTTTCTTCTATTCGATTAGTTTTCAGAATGGCTTAAATAAAAAAAGGAGAAATAACGCGCTTTCTCTGCCTCCTCTGCAGAAAGCAGAAGCCTATTTCAGGGTATTAAACAAATACATTAGAATTCCGTCACTTTATGCAATCGAGTAGATCAAATAAAGGGTCTCGGGCCACTTCATTCTCCCTCATTCACTTGAATTGAAAGTGCAAAGAATAGCAAACTTAGACTGGGCCACCAATGTAGATTTAGCCTTTTTTCAGCAAGACAAAAAGACTGATTTTTCACAAACACATTGCTGACTGGGGAACTAGGAAACGAGCTGCAAGACGCTTTTGGAATTTAAATCCACCCCTCCCCCACGGACTGTTTGGACAACAGTGTTAGTTTTTTTTTTTTTTTTTTTTCCCTCCCCACTTTGTGCATTTGTGTGTGTAACATTAATTCTGACTCTGGATGATTAAATGTATTCAAAGTGCAACGCCAGATTACAAGCTTTAATTTGGAATCAGATTTTATTTTTTTTTTCCTGGCTGGTCGCCACAATGACATTAAAACCACATTATAACAAAACATATGGAACTTTTTTTTATTCAGCACATTAAAGCAATTTAATCCAGCAACGCCTGTGTCAGTGAAAAAAAAAAATGTAATAGCACATAGTGACATACCTGTGCAATTTTTTTCCTATTCATTTGATTTTCAGTGTGCCAACCTTTGTCTTATTTGGTATGTATTGCACTGTTCTAAGTAAAATGTTTATGTAAAATATATAGATGAATGTTTGAAAAGAACTTTTGTGAATAAGAGGTCATTCTTTGTAAAGTCATCCCAGACTATGAGATGTAAAAATAACCCAAAGTCTTCATTTGATGTATTATGTGCTACTCTGGAGCAGACATGCAATATTCAAATGGCACATTGCATTAAAAAAACACCCTGCCATCCTATAATTCTGATTTAAGACAGGGTGCATGGGGCTGATGTTCTATGGAAACTGTTGAAATGCTGCACATGAATGGTGTGGAGTCAGTCTGGGAAAACAAAACGAGGGCGTTGTTTGGCTGCCACTCAGTTCCATTACAATTAAATTAAACACAATCAGCTTTTCCTTTCACAGACTGTTCGAACGAGCCAATGAATTCAACCCGTAAGAGGTAGACCTCTGGCATTAAAAATGATGTAACAGGTGGGAGGAACCACTTATTAGACCTTGCCATGAGGAACTCATATCTGACACCTGACAGAAAAATAAATAGTTTGGAAAACGTCATCTTTTTCTGAATAAAACCCCTCAAACAATAACCGTTTCTGATGCTATGGGTTTTTTTTTAAACCTGCAAATCAACTCAATTTTTAGCCTTCCTTTCCTCCCATAGTAGAAAAAAATTTAATCTGCTCTCAGTCCATCACACAGACAAAATCTTCCACAGCTCAGTAGCATCAGCATGAACTCAGTTCCAAGTGTGTATTGTCCTTGTTCTCTCAACTATGTTTCACTTAGACAAAGCAGAAGGTCATCTTAGGCAGGGGATGAAATATAGACCACATGCAAAACCCCAATGTTGTAGTTTAATTAAAATAATTCATTAAAGTGGAGGCCCAGGGTAATTAGCATGTATAATTTATGATTTGCTTAATGCATGCAGGCAGTGGCCTCCGCAATAAACTCAACTTAACCTCAAGTAGGGAGCTGATACGGACAGGGTGCTGTTATTTACTGTGTGTTTATTGTTTGGATATTTGTCAAGAGGAAGCAAGTGTTTCATAAAACCCCGGCCGTTATCTGCCTTCCGCTGCGCACAAACAACTTATTTGTTTATGAGTTTATCTTGTGGATTTATGCTCAGTCATAAGAGACGCTGTCAGATTAGAGATTTTGGGATTTGCCCTGATTTTTTATTTTTTTTTTGGTGTGTGCACGTTCACAGTCATCCCGCTGGTCACTAGCCTTGAAAGTAGTTTACGCTGACAGAATGAGGACGTGGACAAACAGCACAGAGGTAGCTCCTCTCCTCTCCCACAGCGGACTGTCAGTGCTGACTTTCAGAGGAGGCAAAATAATCAGTGATAGACAAAACTTGCATTAATCATGCTCTGCAAATGTGTCAATCCCTGACAAGCCTTTGACATTTTAAAACATGGCTAGTGGCTGTATTTTATTATTTTCCTCCAAGTACAGGCAGTTTTTATAAAAACAACAAAGTAAAACAAATATTTTCAGATGGAGCTGTGGACCATGGTAAACAGATTTATTTTAGTGGTGAACAGAGCAGCGTGGCGCTCTCCTGATGACTGCGAAAGGAGCCGCTGAATGAGAATCCTTATTCTATCTGACAAACTATGACTCTTTTAAACCAGTTTGTACAAATCGTACACAGTTTGCTCTCAGTAAAACTGACCATTCATTTGATTTTGTCAGATTTTGTGAGCGTGGGAATAATATCCTACAAGTGAGACCCCTGCCCTCACAGTGCACGTCATCATTATGAGACTATATGGTTAAGTCATTGGTCATAATGTGTGACTCCAGGGCTAAATACATTACATGGCTGTGCCGGAGGGCAAAGGGCAGGTATAGTGGGCTGCTGCAGGGAGAGGCAGGGGAACGCGGCAGCATTCAAGGCTGGCTCAGCCAAACACCCATGTGTGCATGAAATTAGAGTGTCAACATCTGATTCATGCTGCTGGGTGGTGACTGTGAAACAAATTATGTCAGCGGGTGGCAGCGGCGAGATTCCACTGAGCTGCAGCAGACAGCGGCTGTGCGGAAGTTACAGCAGGCCGTAGATTCTGTTCCATGAACTGCAGTGAAACTTTTTATGCGATAAATTTAAAGAGTCTCAGTCCGCAATCCGGCTCATCACAAAAATGAGTGAAGCTACAGTTTGAAGAATTGCGTTTTCAATGCATTCCTGAGCTGCAGACAGTGAATTTCAAGCCCACTAATGGAAGCGGGCGTCGTAAAGAAGATGCAATGGTCCTAGGAAATGAGGTGATAATTGTTATTCAAGATAAAGATGCGTATCGTCGCAGGCAGGAGGTGTGAGGTGTGAATGAAAGAGCTCTGACACTGTCAGCAGCGAAACAAGGTTTTCATGAATAAAGATTTCACATCCAGGAAGCATTTTTTCAAATGTAATTTAAGTGGAGATACATTTTGCAAACTGTAATCCTTCGTCCGCTGCTCTTGATGTTTCTTCCTTTTGTTGTGTTTACAGTTTTGGTGGACTTTTCCCCAAATCTGAGGGAAGTGTCTTAGTGTGTGACAGCTTGTAAAGCCCTTCAAGTCAAATGTATGAATTTCAGCCACATAAATAAAACCAACTTGACCTGTTATGTGTGATTTCTTTTGGGCAGGACACTGGTTTCACAACACAGCGACAGCAACTGACATACATTTCCCAATATGTGATGCAACCCTGCGTCGTCTCTGTACAGGCGTAGATGGATCTCTTGTTATTGGCTCCTGAGTGTGTGAAAGTGTTGGGCAGGTTGAGACAGACAACTAACAGAAAAGCATTCGTCAAACTTCAGGCTCCAGACCTGTCAGCCTCAACCTCCAGCCATTACATCTGACATCCGACTCACAGTTCTCACACTTCTAAATCTGATCGTTGAAGTGGGTTGAAATCAGTCAAAGTTGGACTCTTTTTGTTGTGTCCACATGGGCGATAGTGTCTAATTCTGCCGCGTTAGTTGCCGATGCATCTATTTTTAATTCCCCTGTGGTTAATTTGGCATGCCTGTAAAAGGTGTGTTCTGAGTGCCAAAAGTGTCTGTTCTGTCCCAGCTTGTCCTGCCTAGTCTGGCAAATCTGTTGTCCTTGTAGGGTATTTGATAATAATGTTTACCATAAGTCCCACAGCTAGACTTTTACCAAATGCTCGTTCGTGCAGAAGCTCTGTGTGGGAAGCCAGCTAAATACAAACAAGCCACCTTAATGAACGTGCTTCAACAGATTTGACACTCCGGTGTTTTTGGTTCTCAAGTGCTTTAGCTGTGAGGTGTGAGAACTTAGAGCCGATCCTGTGGATTTTAGCAGCCTGCTATTTCCCCTTTAAAATGTGGGACGAAGAGCTAATTCATCACCTTTCCTTGGGATCTTATCGTAGCCTCTCCAGCCATAAACTAACACTCACGCAGGACTTCAAAGGTGCGCGAGATAGCAGAGGTGAGAAAAGGGGCCTGCATCCACTTGGGGCCAGTTCCTTCCAGAGATGAGATGGAGCTGATTAGCGGGAGTGTGCAGCGGGGCCCTGTGGGGCAGCAGCTGGAGGAGCACTCCCCTCGGGAGCGGGGAGAGGTGTGAGTTTTGACAGCTCCTGTCTCTCCCCTCTGGATACTGCAGGGTCAGGGCACCCTCAGCGGGCCCGGGCGCGGCGCTGGATAGGAAGTCGGCAGTAATTGCCATTCAGCCAGTGGGACAGAAGCGGAGGCAACAATAACCAGCGAAGAACACACAGCCCGTTTCCTCTTTGTCTTGATGTGTTTGAGGAAGGATGCTACCTCCTCTCTGACAGAACAAAGCCCCAATAAAGTTCTCACAATCAAATACGGTCTTGCAGAAGTTGCTGAGGCAGATGCATTATTCTGGTGTAGCTGCTGCGCATTCGGTAGCCTTTTCCTTCCCCAGAGAAGGCCCAGATGGCTGCTTGTTATTGCATAACAAGGCCACATTGTTTTGTTAATGTAACTTCATCTGTCTTTGATCTAATCTCATGTTGTCCTGGCCAGCGTGAAAATCCCCATCAAGTGCATGATCCGGCACTACGCTCATTGTGATTGTGATAATCTCCTGCATTGAAATTCCACTTTGTTCCTGTGTTTCTTTGTCAGCGAACACAATGCGAGGTTAATTAGCAGCCACTGGTAACCTCTGCGTTCCTGGATACTTCACCACAGCTGAAGTGTACTCTCCACCGGGGCCGCTGGCACTAACAAGACCAAACACAAGGCCTCGAGCCAATCGAAAGTAAGCAGAATACAAATGCACCAGCAACTTAATCCCTTTCAGGCGAACACACGGCTTCAAAAGCATCAACTGTAATTGTTTCTTCACGTCATTAATTGCTCTCATCACTGTTTACTCTCACGGACTGAAAACACACAGAGGAGGAATCGGCTAAACCAGCGCAGCATCGGGATGTATTTGCATAAACAGGCTGCAGCGATCAAGTTTGTCAAACATTAAAAGGCTCTAATGTGGTTATTATCTGATTCTGAGGTGTCACGGTGTAATTTTCTGTTTCTTCTGTGGCGCAGTAGCTCTCAGCACAGTGCATTTATCTGCAATATTGCCCTTCCGCCACTTCAGATCTCCCCATTCCCTGGTGGTCTAATTTATGTTAAGTCACAAACCTCCCCTATGGCTGTTTTGAAATGTTCAGAATGGAGACTGTGTGCTCCAGGTTTATGCCAGCTCCACAATCCCCTGTATAATTGTTCTCTATGGGAAAGCACATCTCAGTGAAACCATCTGCAAGTCCATGGGGCAGTTTCCTAAGAATGAGTGGACTTCTTAGGGGGTTCCACTGCAATCCAGTTTCTCTTGTGAAGCAAGTAATTAATTCAAATCTCAGGAAGTCAATAGCTGCTTGGATCAGAGGCACGTAGCACACAGCTGCTGATACCTCCGAACACACTGCTTGTCTTCTCAGGAAGTCGCCAAACAAAAAGGTTACAATGGGCGCACACACCCATACAAGGCTCAGATAACACTCGTTTTAAACTGCGATTTCTGCGCACTCTTACCATGCATTGCGCACTTCATTAATCTAAATTTTAGCGATGATAAGAGTCACCAATGCTCTTGAGAAATGGGGTTCTTTGTGAATGATGTAATACAGCGTCATTAAATAAGCTTTCAAGGCTCCGCGGCTCCTCTGGCCACAATTATTTTAGCTCACGTTGATTAGTTTTTTTTTTCTTCAAATGAAAGTTTTAAGCAATAACCTGCTGCAGAATATCGCGCCATTGCGCTCCACAATGATTTGACTTGGCAGGGTCTCGGCCTCCCAGAGCAGTTGGAATCATCTTCACGCGGAGTCAAGTTTCCCAAAATTGTGCGCTGAGAGGCCCCAGTTCTGTGTGGCAGTTTTTGTGATGATGCGTCGAAAAAGCTCCTCTCGTTCTCTACTTTTTTTGGGTCATTAAATTCATTAGCAAACGCGCAGAATGATGAAATGTGATGAAAGAGCCAGGGAAGCACTTTAAGAACCACAAATGAACAACACTTGGTTGCTGCATCCATCTTTCTTCTCTGCAAATTGTAAAGTTGAGCGGGTGGAGTAGAAGAAAGAGCCACTTTGAGTTGTTAATTCTTAAAGTTGACCAGTTAGGCTTTGCGCCACCATAACTCTGACTCTGTCATTTAAAGGGAAAAACTTAAACGTGAAATCAAACTGCAATCTCTTCCACCTGACGGTATGATCCGGGAGCTGTTGGGCAGGGATCAGCAGGACAGGAAGGATCGGCGTGTGGGGAGTGAAAGTCTCTGATTCACCGGCAATAAACTTTCCTCTCCCCTTCTCCTGGAGACGGGGCAGGGCTGGGCTAAATGCCTCGCTGGGCTGCTCCCTACAGCTCATTGTTATCCGGCCCACGGAGGAAGCCACTGCTGTGCTTCCAGCCTGTCTCTGACAACAAGTGTAAATAAGGATCTAAATAACAAACAGAGGAATGCAAGCCTGTGTGTCACAGTGAGCTTCACAGGGCTCAGCCTCAGCTCCGCATTGGCCACCTTAATGACTCAGTCAAAGGGAGCGTGCAATGGTCCGCTAATTTCTTTTCTTTGGCATCATTAGATGGGACTGTAGTGGACAAATGAAAAGCAGGGCTGCCATGTGTGTGTGTGTGTCTGTCATGGATTACCATAGACTGTATGTGGATTACTGGCTTTGGCTTCTTTGTAAAGACCAAAGACAAGAAAATCAGTAGTAAAAAACCTTTCTTTAAATGTGATGTGCCATCTTAAACGCGGTTTAAATACCTGCCTTCCAACACTGCAGCTTGTTCTTACATTGTTCATTCATACCAGTTTGATGATGAGCATCTTATGGAAAATGCCTCAGTGCCTCAAACAATGTCTGAGCCCTGCAGCAGCGAGTTCGTGACAAGCCTTTATTCAAGATTCATGCGAAGTATCTCAAGTAAGTTTACAGTGCAAAGGTCGTGCAAGACTCGATTTGTCTTGTTATGCAAAGACACGCAAAAGCAGAGGTATGACTTGCGTTAGATGTGTCCTAAAAGCTCTGCTGGTGCAGCTCGACAGTTCTCAACACCTGTTTTGAATAAATAGTTGTGTTGCTGTTTCTCATAAGAGAAGAGTAAACATTTTTGCATGCGATTTTTCGGACTGTGGCTAAATCCCCGCGGTGTCACCCAAATCGCCTTCCACTTGACCTTTGACAGTCAGGAGCCCTGCTTCTGGCTGCATGGAGTGTGTGTTGTGCCGCTTGATTGAGGGTCCTCGAGCATATCGGCGAGTTATGACACCCTCTCCGGTGTGGTGCAGGGCTGGAAAAGGGCTTGCCCTTCTGGCCACAAATCAGCTTGCAGAGCAAGCTTGTATCTTCAAAGGGCGCCCCTCGCACACACACCCCCTCCTGTGATTTACAGCCCCCACAGAGACGAAGTTAGGCACGGCCACTGTCTCTGCACCTGGGCCTTTATCAAGCAGCCAGGATGAGCTCTTTGCAGAAGACATTCAAATGTACAAGGAGCAGATTAGGCTGACTCAATCTTCTTTTGCTCGGCGAGAGGAAAAAAAAGAAAGAGAACCGGCTGACTTCAAAAAGCCCTCTTTCCCTCTGCTTCTTGAATGAGTGAAAGGGTTCGGGAATGAAAACAGCCTTGTGTATTCAAAGTGCTAATTCACAACTTATTCCTCTAATACACTCATGAAGCACTTTTAATTGAGTTAGTTCGCATTCCAAAGACATGTTTGTAGCTTTTAATTGGAGGTCTCTTTGAAATCATTCAGATGTATGACTTGTGGGGCCAACTTAAACAGTTCTCATGTGCTTGGCCATGGAGGCTGGTTGGCCTTCATTCCCAGGCCTGGGTGGCACTCAAATATTGGCAATTAGAGTAGACGTGGTCCTGAAATTATGTAAATATAGTGTTTGTTTTTTTAAATTACCGTTATTATACTAATTCATGTGCATTTCTGACAGAAAATAAATACAATGACTTTTCTTTTTGGACTTTCTGATTGGTTTACTTGTTCCTCTTGTTTAACATGTTCATTTTCAATATTTCTTAGGGTATAGGAGCAAAAAGAGATGTTTGACTGAAAAATGAGATGACTTTTATAAAATGAGTGAAGAAAGTCTTATTTTTTTATGCCATTACTGATCTTTTGCCAGTTACTAGATTGCTGCTTTTGTAAAGGAGAAACCAGAGAAGTAGGTTTAGCATCATATAACTGCATACAAGTGGAATATAATCAATATATTTTGTTTTCTATCTGCAAAACAATGAAAAGATTATGTAAAACTGTCATTTTTAGCATTGTTATGTCTGACGTTTTAGAGGATTTTCACTTAGCTGTATTTTATTTTGGTATATTTTAATGACAGTGTTAAGTTAAAGGGATGAGGATGTGTGTGTGTGTGTGTTTGTGTGTAAGAGGGCTGCAGCATATTTCTCTGTCAATCTTCACACATGTCCACACTGTTCAATACACTTTGGCAACCTCTGCAGGTCTCAGTTACTTTTTTCAGATAAACTATGGACTTCTTTCTCCCTGAGTGAATTCTTTCTTCGGCCATTCTGCCTTCCTCTCCTGAATCATCCTTTAATCCAGAGAAAAGGCCCCGAGAAATGGCTGTCATTTAGCGCGCCACTGCCAGGACTCTTAGCTTAAATAAAGTCAGTGTAGCATGAATCTAATTCTGTGGATGTATGGGCCTGGGACGGTGAATGTTGCGTCTGGAGAGCCAGTCCTCCTCAAAACCTCCGTGCGAATGCCTGGCGACTGCACAGTTACCCACAGTGAAAGGACCACCCACTTAGGGTTGAGAGGGGATTTGAAGCCTCCCTGCCTGCTCATTCCTTTCCAGGCCTTTCTGATACTGTTTGCAGCTCATCCAATTGTGGCACTCTTAGCGTTACTCTATAGCTCTCTGAAAGGAGGCTTCAACTGTCAATCTTCCTTTTAGGATGATATCCATGTGTATGTTGATACATCTTGAGGGATTTCCTGAAGACCTTCAGTATACTTTATTCGAACTTGTTCATAGTTAAGTTCATAACAAACAGCAGCTTAGCAAATATTGAATTTAGACTCAGTGCTTTGGGTTTTTTTTTTTTTTGCAGCACATAAATGTGAACAGAACTAATAGAAACTTTGTCTGCTCAACCTGATGTTTAGAAATTATTTCTGCAGTAAGGAAGAAATGACTTAGAGACACTTCACACAGAATTAAAAATTAAAGGCGCAGTATGTCATTTCTGCCACTAGGAGTCTCTCTAGCAAAAGACAAAAATAATAATAATAATAACAAAAGACGTAGTGTCATGGTGTCGTGAAGTAGCATGGGATCATGGGAGTTGTTGCCTTCATTGTTAAACAGCCTGACGGACTCGGGCAAAAATTGTGTTCATGGACGAGCTAATGGATTAAAATTTTGTTTATTATTTCTAGCATACGTTAGCTAGCTAGCTCACTGACTTCCTTCCTTAATGTCTGACGTATCATCAGTTGTGAACCTGTTCTCATTCCCAATTTGCCACATATGGACTCTCGGTCAGGACCCCTTGGCGTCACTTTTTCAGGCACTGGGCACCCATTCAGTGACGTTTTTCAAAGCACGGGGGAGTCCGATAGACTTCTATAGTCAGCCTGTTCTCACTCCCAACGCATGACGTAGTATAAAAAGCGAGAAAAGTCCACATTTAGAGGAAGGTGGGATGGTTGGATGGATCACACAAAGGACTTTCACTCAGAAGACCTGGGTCCATGTCACATGTGAAACTAAAAGTGAAGTTGGATTTTGTTTCTAGCTGAATTAATGTAACATCCGAATCTTAACGTATGTAATTAACACATGCAACAAGTTTTCCCTAAAACTAACCAAGTAATTTTGTTGCAAATACCTAATCAAAATGCAGCTGTTTCATAATATTGACCACATGTACATTATTGTCCTGAACAAGACTTATTTTGAAAGTATAGCTAGATGTTGCTAACCGGATGTTGTTAAGGGAGACCCAGTTTCTTAAAAAGTGACCCTAAAGTGTTCGTATGTGATGAGTCAGAAGTGAGAATGTGTTGCTGCGGTTTCCTGAGTTTCCTGAGTTAAAGCAACCAGAGGGAGTAACGACAGGCAACCAAATGAAACGCAACATTATCTTAAATAAAATCACAAATTTTCTGGGTTTGAACATTGTCAGAAAGGATAATGTCAGTAAACAGCTCAGCAAAATATAAAACATAGGTCTAGTCGTTACTAAACATTTTAATGCAGAAATGTTACTTATTATACCTTTAGAATTATTATTTGTGTGTCTTCACAAAAGCCCATCAACAAATCTCAGCATTTAATGTTAAATTATTGGGCAATTTTCTCAATTGCTCCCCCAGTTTGAATCTCAGTGCTTTCTGCAGAGCGTCCCCGGGGCTTCTCCCTCTCCGCTTTTGCCAGTTTTTCTTTGAGGTCTTGTATATTTGGATTTCCCGCTTCACTGCTCCACCCCAACATGTTCATTTCCAACTGCCCATCTCCATTTACAACCTGTTTTTATCAACTTTTTTCACAAAGCACAACAAAACAGAGGGAGGGGAGCCTCGCTGCTTGTGTGGGGGCTAACACAGCCAGGAACATTGTCCATGAACTTCTCCTCATCTCCATCCCCCAGTGTTATAGACAAACAATCCTTTCCATATGCAGTGGACGGGGTCATGGCGTTAACAGAAGGAGGAATGCTTTGGGGAGAAAATATTGTTCAGCAATGACACAGAAGTAATTTGGGTCTCACTGAGTGATTTCATCAGGGCCTTTTGTTGCCTCAAAGTGTTTGACCCAGAGGTCCCTGTCAGCCCTGTTGTTAATGGGAGCCAGAGCAGAGTGACAGCCCCAGAAAGTAAAACATTTTACTACTAATAGTGGGCCTCCAGAGGCTTAGGCATAAATATTTAAGCTCTTCTCCCTTGTCCCAAATACTGGGGGGTCTCCATGGTGCATTTATCTATAATGCAAGAAAAAGAGCAAATATATCCGCTAGATGCTACTATACAGGCTTGTTGGCATTTCCCCCCCCCTCAGAGTTGTTAAACGGAATAAGAGGCTATGTTAACTAAAAGTTTTTCTTTAAGCAGGAAATTGCAACAGCGCCGTGTGTTGTTTTTAAGCCTCCTCCAGTTTATGAGGACCGCATAACTGAAAATAATACTAAACTCCAATCATCAGAGGGGTCCGAGACGATTTCCCTAATATAGCCGAGCATGAAGAGAAGGTACTCGCTTCAGCCTATTTCTCAAAGTAAACTTCATTAAAAAGGCTATGTGGCTTGTGAAGGTGGTCTGACGTGCCTTGAATGATGGTCTCCACAAACAAAGCTGCTACACAAGCCATCGAATTATCTCTGTCAAACTTTGGCGTAATCTGAGCTGATCCTCTTAAAAATATTTAAATGAAAACATTTGCACATCAATGGGCTCCATGGCAACGCTGTGTGTATTCTTCTTTGGGGTGCCTCTTTAACACTGAGCTTTAGAAAAGCACATCTCCTCTGTTGTGTTGACAAACAACAAAACAAACAATATTAAATGGAGGAGCTGAAGTTTTTCACATCGCTGATGGATAGGGGAAGCTGAAAGGCTGGAGGAACCCGAGTTGAATGAACACTCAAGTTTGAGACGCTGGTAATTATATGATTGGTGCTTGGGACGTGTCGTTATACATGGACTATAAACCAGAGTGAGAGCATTTTGAATAAGATGACCAAGGTTGTGAGAGTGAATCTAATGCAGGACTCTTCATAAGTATTCACTGAGCTGCCTCATCAGTACTTTATAGCTGCATATTATTGCTCTCCATGGTGAGACCTGTGAGGTGCACCTCTCCCCCTAGTGGCGGAAAATAAATCAGCCTGCATGAACTTCAAATTCTCTCCCTGCTGGGGTTTGACTCCTTTACCCAAACAGCTCCGATACCTCCTGAATACATTATAACATGAACTCTGGCATTTTCGTGGGTGCGACAAAATGTCGCAACAAAATGTGATTATGTTTGTGAAAATAACAGTGCTTCCGTGGTACTTCCTCTGCATTCTGGGAAAACGGGCGATGTATTAATATAGCTCGTGGCTTAATCAGGTTTTGGATGGTAGATTAATTAATTTGTGGCTAATAGGCACAAACACGAGAAAACAAACTTCTTTACTTTAAGCTCGGGCTGTACATGCGTCTAAGTAAGTAATGTAAATTATGCAGATTGTGTTGATTATTCTGACAAAGAGGTTTTTGTAAGAGGTGCTTTAAAAGATTACTCCTTCCTGGCATTTTATCAATTGTACACTTCCATAAATAAGTTATGCTGCAGATTTGAATTATTAGTCTGCTTTGCTCTAGCAAATATTGTGCAGTGATTAACGACGTGGGTTATTTATAAGTGAACTAATATCATCAATTTTACAATACAATAGCATGTAGACTATATAATATAACACAAATACACTCTGCTACCAGTTTCTACAACAGAGTACTACAAAACAACTATGAATCTTTACCAAAGTACTAAAACTGCCAGTCTTTTTGTGAGAGTTTTGATATCAGTGTTCAGACTTTCACACAATTCTGAACTTGTGTTATAAAGCTAATTATACTTTTCTGGGCTTTAAATCTGCAGTTTTATCTGCAGCTCTCCCAGAAGAAAAGGATCTCTGATGCAATCCAAAAAAAAAAGGAAAAAGCAAAAAAAGAAGATGTGGGGTTCAGCTCAGCCTTGTAACTCTGCTGCAATCCATGCCTGCAAACTGATAGCTTACAGAAATAGAGCCCCCCTGGTCCTCAGCATAAAATGTGCTTTAATCAGCAGAACATCAATTAACAGTTGGAAATAAAATGTCACCTTGCCGTTTCAGGGGAGAAGGCTTCTCCCCCTCAAGCTTTCATTTGGAAAACTTTTCCATTCTTTCTTATGGTAATTTTCTGATTGCACTGTGTGCTAATACCATTTTCATTTACTGGGGGTGTTAATTATATTTGCAAAGTTTTAAAACTCAACAAAGCAATTACAGCCAAATGGTTGTACCAGAAAATGTCAGTATTCAAATATGTTTTTCCAGGGCTGCTGCTAATCTGATTTGTATGAGGAAATGTTGACAGAGATATTCTTTTGACTCAACCAAGACAGATTAATTGAAAAAGACAGACCAATTCGACAGTCGGGAGAATTCAATAGGATTTCAAGGGAATGTGCATTTAAACTACCACGACTACCACTTTAAAATAAACTTTGCTTTGATGTACAGGCTCAAACAAACATGATATCTCTGCAGAGGCAAACTCCAGCTAAATGCTTATTGAGGAAATTCAAGCAATTTGTGGTACACGTCCATGTTTGGCTCTTAGAAGAGATCATTTTAACAAGCAGATTAACTTAATAGCACAGAATTATATTCATGGAATATCATATTTCCATTACATTCAGTATGATACAAATTTAATGTGCACTTTTTCTTTTCTTTTTTTTTGTCAAATAAACATATCAAGTGTTTCAGTGTGAGGTCAGGCCACTGTATCCACTTTGTCTGCAGATTCGGTTCAAATAATGGCTTTGGATCCTTTACCCAGAAAGCAGGATGGATATGAGACTATATGCTGAGGTAGGACTGTGTAGCATATATCAGCCAGCTCCTGCCTATGTGATAATTCTCCAAAGTTAAACAGCCATAAAAGGCTTGAGAACTCTGACCTTCACAATCTAACTAAGCAAGAGAAGCCAATGATGTGGAACAGACCCATCGCGGCACTCGCGTGATGATAAACTATGCTCCAGCTTTGCTAAAAAATAACTGTATGTCTTCGATGACATATATAGCGCCAGCATTTCAATACGATCCCAATTTATTTTGCACTAAAATGGTTTATTGTCGGCTATAAAGCATATGCAGCAAGAGGCGGAAGGACGAGGCTGCTTCAGTGCAGCGAGTGTGTCTCAAAGGCATATTGTTCTCTGTGCAGCACAAGAGCACATCTCAGTGATGTGCCTCAGCTCCACGAGAAGGCCGTAAAAACTATCAAAACTTATAAACCTTATCATTAGTCTGCCTCTTGTCACTCACTCCTGCTACTTAACTCACAGTTGGCTGTTTTCGTTCGACGACTTTCTACAAACTTATGAAAAACTTCTATCATAAGTGGGAATTTTGGCACAACAAGAAATAATTTGATCTCATAAGAAGTGTTTTATAACAGCAACCCCCCACCCCACCCCATCACCACCACCACCGCAACCACCACCGCACACACAAACTCAATGAATTTACAGACATTTAGGCTCTCAAGCAGTATTTGTCACGTTGTGTCAAAAAGTTATCATGGAGAATCAAATGGGGGTGGGGTGGGGGGTGTTGAAAAAAAGGTTTTGCTTGTTGTGAGACTGTCTCATGATACGGGGTCATTTACAATCCTATAACATATTCAGACACTGAGCAGATAAGCGAGCGATACATCTTTCACCATGCCTGCCCTTCACACTTGTCATAGCAGCACCATAAACAGCATCCATAACAATTGAGCCCACAGAGGGAAAACCTCCAATATGCAGAGGAGCCTGGAGCTAGGGCTCACTTTGCAAAGAAATGGATATGTTTTTCAAGTCGTTGTGAAAATACGAAAAACATTGTTCTCACGACGAGCAGCACAATCTCAGCAGGAATTTTTATTTAGCGGCAAACAGCCCTATAATTAATGAATAATGTAGTGTTTAGCGAGAGCGTTCTATTATTTGTATACTTGGTAGAGGAAATCTTTATGCGTATGCAATTAATCATAATTAAGAAGGTTTTGACAAGAGCTTGGGGACAGAGCAGACAAAGCCCTCTTTCTATATTCCCAAGGAGGGCACTGTGAAATGATGGGAGAGGTATGCAGGCAGCTAATGAGATACCTTTCCCGCATTGTAGGTCTTGTTATGATCTTTGGTTTCCTCTGCGTTAAGGGAGATCACTGAGGGTTACAACCGCTGGCTGGAGAAGGGAGGACGCACACCTCCTTGTTTCTCTTAACCTCCTCCTTAGATCTATTACAGTGCACTTCACAAGGCTAAGTACCATTTAATTTAGTCGCCCTCCCATATTTATCTTCTGCTCGTGATTTATGGGGTTCGAATCTATGCGCTGGAAATGTATGGTATCTATTTACTGTGTCGGTCCACAGATTTTCACACTGTGTTGCATAAACAGCTCTTCCTCCCTTTGATTAATTTAGCCAAGTTATGAGGTTACATCAGAGGGATTATTTGCAAGTTTTGCAAGTTATTTTTTTGTGCGTGTTAAAAAAAATTGGGATTGAAAATTAACATAAAATCAGGATGGAGAACTCTGCATTACCCTGCACATCACACATTTGCCCTTGTGACATATGCACATCTCACTTTTTTTTGTTAACATATATATACATAAATTCAGCAGTCACATTTCACTATACATATTATTTGAGTATGTGACAAATAAACCTTTGAATCCTTGAAAAACAGCTACCCCACAACCTTAAATATCTTCAATTTCCTTCCTGAATATTGAACAAAAACAGTAATAAAGTACTTTTAGCATTTAGCATTCAGCTATTGCCAAAGATTAGCTATAGTCAACTGAAGCGATCAAGCTTAGTCACACATGACATACGAGGCGGCTCTGTTGTACTCACAAGTGAAAGGAGGTGCAAACACGCTCTCAAGCTATACAGACTGATGAAGCAGAGGTCAGTGACCTGAACATCGAGGAAAGTTGCTGCAGCTTGTCAGCACCTGTGTGTCTGACTGGCTGTGTTAAACGTGGACAGAGCTGACTGTTTGATTAAAGTCTTGAGACCCTTTAAGACTGAGGAGGCGCCGGCGTGATGAACGACCTCGCCCCCTCAGCCCACCTCTCTAATTTTCCTTTTGGAAGCGAAATGAGCTCGTCCGTGTCTGCGCTATTCAGTTAATTGCTCTTCTCGAGCGGCGTCAAGAAAGTGGATGACAAAGTGAACATACCATCTGCAGCAGCTGCCTCCTGGAGGCTAAAGCCCCGAGAGCACGCATACTGTCCTGACACTGGCATTTCTCACTCTGCGCCGCTCCTCCCAAAAAAGACACCTCAGGTTGAATAATTTAGCCGCCGATCGTCCACAAAGACGGCCTGAGCGGGGATGGCCTCGAGGTTGCATAGTTTACACGTGTTCCATTTGGTTTGGATGCTGTGAATAAAGAAGCGCTTATGTTCGACACAAGCGAGAGATCAGCTAATCAATCGCTAGCTACTAGCAGGAATGTGACGCTTGTAACGAGAGGTGTTTCACTATAAGACTATTATGAGCGGTAAAGAGTGGAGATTTGTTGAGTGATCTGGAGAGCTGTCCCACTTGGCGACGTGCTGAATTGTGTTTGATTTCATAAATAATTGCAGTCATCAGGGACACACATTGTTTTAGGCTTAACCGTGTTGTTTACCCATGCCACATGTCTGAGGGAGAGACACTGTTGTGGGTACACATCGCCCTCAAGGAATCTTACCAAGGGCCCACGGTTGGCAAGTGTATTAAAGGCTTTTCCAGTGTGTGTGTGTGTGTGTGTGTGTGTGTGTGTGAATAAGTGAGGGAGAGAACTTAAAAGGGGAGAGAAAAACAACATGCATCTACTACTTGAGGTATTTAGGCGAAGCTGTAAGCAAACACATCCGTAGCTAATGAGGCCTGGCATATGGAGTGATGATTGGAATTCATCATAGCTCACTGTTGCTGCAGTGCAGGAGTGTTACGCTCCATCACTTAGACAACCACTAAAGACAAGTAAAAACGCCTTTTTCATTTTTTTTCCTTTCTACCCCAGTGTTAACAAATTAACCGACACATACTATGTGGGCCAAAAAGAAAGTTGAAAGGGAAGGTGATTGATTGTTCCCTTGTTGCTTTCCTGTCAGCTCGGTTTCTGTCAGCAGAGGATACATGAAAGATGGAAACCAACGACGCCTCTGGCCCAAATCCCACTTTGCACTCACAAACGTAGAAATTCTTCGAAAATAACAAAAAGCGAGAACTTTTTCTCGTCCTCGTGACCCCAAGAGTTTTCCGAATAAGAGGGGGAAAAGAGAGGTTTCTTTTGGAAGAGGTGTGGCGTTCACTTCTGCGTTTGTTCATCAGAGCCTTGCGAGGCAGTCTCGGGGTGGACTGTGCGCGCGTGCTTTTTTTGTGTGCAAATGTGTACAATTGCATTCGTGTGCGTGCTAAAGCGAGCTGAGAGGTGGAGGCAGCGGGGGGAGCTGGCGAGGAATCGGTGTTTATGCTTCCTCTGCCTGGGTTTGGTGCCGGAGATGAAAGGGAGCGGAGGTGGAGGTGTGGGTGCAGGTGCTCGAATCTTTATCTGAGCGTCTCCCCGCGCTGTGGAGGGACCGCCGCGTCCCTATTATGGGCGAGTGCGGCAAGCTCAGCGGTCCCAGTCACCTCTCAAAAACAGCAGTGCAGTGAAAGCGGCATGGTGCCAATTAGGATGGAGCAAGCAAACATATGCCTCTCTCAGAAAAATCCTGATGAAAGTGCATATTGATGCCATAAATTAGAGGAGTACAATAGATTGTTGGGTGTTTGTGTGTAAATGTTTAATTAACCTGCTTGCCTACATCACTGCCGCGCTTTGCAGCTAAGGAATCAATCTACTTAGCAACCCATTTAACAATACAAGGCCTGCCTTGTATGACACATTCATTGGGGACAGCCGAGCAGTTGTTAATGTCTTCAAATTAACAAAGCCATTAACCCAAGTGATAATGGTCTGTTTCATGTGTGTGTGCAGGTTGTCCAAGGACGATAACTCTGTATAAAACCTTGGTCTAATTTTCTTTATGGCTCCAGGTGAGTTATCTGTATTTTAATGATCACAGACATGTTTAAATCAGGATGCTAATGATGGAGGATGTGTTCAAACTGGCTGTGTTTAATCAGGAATGAAACAGGGAAGTGTCTAATAGAAATGTTAATAATAATCAAAACAGTTGCGCTCTTCCTCAGTGTGAAATTGCCCTTTATTGTTCAGCTCAGTGCTGACTAATTCAAATATTTATCCAGCATTTCAATCCTGCATTTGAATGCTGCGGATACGGAAATCTTTAGACGAACCTTGATTTTAACACCCGTTAAGTTCCTCATGATTTGTTTTTTTTTTTCCAACAGTGGGACATAACAGTGCGCAGTCTGCACCCCCCAGCCACCCCCCTCTCCCTTTTTGCAGAGATCACAGAACACAGAGGGGGCCATGATGACCCCCATCCCAGAGGAGCCTGCTGTTTTGCCTGCAAGGTAAAGAGCTGGGACGCAGAGGAGTATTTTTTGATTTAATCACCGCGCTCCACGGTGCACAATGTGTACTAGGAGGAGATGGCAATTATAACGCCCATGCCGGCCTGCTGTCCTGCCCGTGTGGTGATGTATTCCCTGGGGCGCCACAGGGAGACCAAGGCGGGGGCACCGCAACCATGAAAGAGAGCAGAAATCCGCCCGCAGACACGCCAGGCTTATCACTCCAGCACTGAGAGCCAACCACGAGCTGGATCACTGGGGCGTGCCGCACTTAGTTAGCGCCTCCATTTGAGCAGAATAAACACTTCAAAACAAGGTGGCGGGTGTTTTTGTGTTTTCCTTTGTGAGTACTTTTCTGCCAATCCAGACAACCCCAGCACCACACTGACCCAGTTTGTCTCCCTGCTTCAAATCGATTTGATTACACAGCTTTGTATACAGTGGTTTCGCATTTTCCTTAATCCTCACATTACTGCCGTTCTCACAGTCCAGATTTAAAGTACCCTTTTGATTGTGTTGTTTATACTAAGAGGAGAGGATACGGTATTATGATACAATATTGATATTTCCATAAATAAGTACTAGTGCCAGCTCTCCCACATACTGCATTCGTCAGACTTCTTCACACTGAGAGGAACTAGCTCAACAACTTTTCATATTGGATCAATCCTACAAGGAATATTGTTGTTTATTGGCAAACATCCTGACACATCATCATACACAATGAAGCGGGCATGAATAATTAATATCCTCTCATACAAAATATTCACTCGCGCTCCAATGGTGTTTACTCCCCTGCAGACATCCATACTGAGGATAACCTCTGCTGTTTAGAGGAGCTCTGCGTCTCACTTCTCTGCTGCTGAATACTGAGAAGTTACAAGAGACACAGTAACAACATAAAAGCAGCAAGAAATAGATCAGTAAATACACAGCAGCGCTGTTTAAAGAGTGGCTCGAAAACACTGTGATTGTGTTTTTGGAACCAGGAAAAATAGTGCAGTGCGGCAGCGCAGCCAAGAACTGGTGAGTGCAGACAGACTGAGGCTAGAACCTGCGTACAGGTGAGATGATAATGAGCTTAATCTGACTTAATGCGTTTACATAAAGAGCCCTTTAGGCACAACTATAACACATAAGAGGGAAGGTTTGTTCAGTAGCCCATGAAACGCTTGGCTGGATTTGCTATTGGTTTATAAGAATTGCATTCTTTTCAGTGTCTTGAGGCAACATTAGTTAACTTTACTCTTTCTTCGTTTGCCGCTTTGTTCAGGTTTGGCACCAACTGTTACCACATGTTTGGATTGGATGAGATCTTACCGGCTCCACATATTTATGGCCTTCCTCCATCAGGATCCCAAACGTTGCCTGTATTTATTTCCAGCCACATGAATTATGCTCTCGACAAATTGCTGTTATTGTTAATGCTTGTGCTACATTCGAGCGCACTCATATTAAAGTTAGTACCTCTGGTTTAGACGAAAACCAACAGACTTACAAGTGAATTTTGTATACCTTAGTGAATGTAACCCAGTTGGGTCCTGTAGACCGCGTACGGCTGAATATTAAGCTGGTGACTGATTGACTGATGGAAGATGGTGCAGCCCTGGGGAGACGTCTTTGTGGGAGAAATGACACTCCCCTTGTAACCGTCTCGGAAGTCAATGCTATCACACTGTCAAACTCAGAACTTGCTTCCCGCATTTCTTTTATTCCCCCCCATCCCTGCATTCGAAATCATTCCCACAGCCTACAGCTACGAGCGCAGACTTTTAGTGCACGTCCGCTCTAGACGGGAAGTGTGGGGGACGGGGAGCATCCTGGGCCACCCTCACCAGGGAAAGTGACAGCCTGGATAATTGGCACTAATCAAGTGACTGCTTGTATTGAGAGAATGCCGCTATCTGCGCAGAGAGAGGAGCAGGGTTGACCCACGGAGGTAGCGCCCAAGGCCTTTACTCTCCTACAAGAGAGTCTGTCAATCTGCAGCGTGTGACAGTCATCGTCTACCAGCACAGGCCTCCTTTGGTCAATATGCAAAAAGGAAGAAGAGGAGGAAGAAGAAGAAAGTCAGAGATGAAGAAAGAAAGAGGGAGAGGGGGTGGTGTGGAGAGGAGAGGGAGGAAGAGAGACGTTTCCTATTTCACATGAAAACCAGGATGTTATGGAGTGCATACTACATTATTCTTTTTTATAATTTCTCTTACAGCTATTGCTTTGAATTACAGAGGACTTTTTGTCAAGAGCGAGAAGGAGATGAATCAAAAATTCATCTGAAGAAGTTCTGCATAGGGTGAGGCGAATATACCTCTGGTGGAACCAACATTTGCAAAAGTTCTATCTCCTTAAGCAATTATTAGCGGTGATAGTTTGACATGTACAAGAGTTGTCAACAACTGACTTTAAACAAAGTACAAAGCAGAAGTAAACAGTGCCGTTGGCAAAATTAACTTGGGGGACTAGCCACCTCATGAATTATAAATGGCCATCTATTACTGCAGTGAGTGGTACTACCAGGAGGCTTCGTTCATTGGAATAGACTAACCTATTTTCAACACATCTGACAGAGAGGCACTAAAGAATGCAGTTCAGGGAAAAATGAGGCTGTTATTTAGTAAACGAGTTGTGTAATTTCTAAATTGTACCAAACTAACCATGGAATGCCCTGAGGGATTTGTGTCATCTGTTATACACGTTTGCCTGCTAACTGCCATTCACTTGCAAATTAATTCCCGTCGCAGAGCACATTTTAATCCATCTAATTAGCAAAGTGGCCTATACATAAAAGCCTATGTTTTATCTTTTTAATCCTCACCTCACCGATGCTGCCTGGAAATGATTGAAATTATGTCAACCAAGATGTTATCGAGCCAGGATGATTTTGACAACCTGGTTTTGGACAATAATTTGCCCTCTTTTGAGAATCCCTGGAAATGAGCGCAGCGTTGGTTGCATCTCAGGAGGAACAAAGTTTGAACTCATCAACAGGGAAAAAAAATATAAAATAAAAAAATCCACAGGTTCAGACTATTTCCTCTTTACATACCTTCAGAGTATTTCCTTTGTCAGAATTCTCAAGGTGGAAATGCAGCACATCTACTGACCTGAGATGACAAAGAAGAGGGATTAGAGAAGCTCCCAGATGCAGCTGTGCGGGAGCCACGAGGAGCCAGGCTGGTCAACATTGATAAAAGACATGCCCTAACCAGGGACTTGTGCCCGCCTGTGCCTCGTGGGCTCAGTCTCAGAAAGGTGGTGAGACGTCTGGATTGGCACCTCTCTGGATACGCTGCGGTAACCACTGGAGAACAGCGAAGCCTGAACCGCTCAGAGTCCCCGCAGAACAAGCTGCACACCAAAGGCTTCTTTAGACATGCAGAGAAAATAGATGCTCAATTAAACAGAGCACTTTGGGCGAGATTTCAGAGGTACGAGACTGCGGCGAACGGTGGATTCTGGAGAATAATTTCTTTTTGTCTGTATGAAAAACTGAGTCTCACCTTTTTGTTTCAGGCCACAGACAGAATCTTTATGGGGACACTATTTGTCAAATCTAGAAGGTGTCAGATAAGAACAAGGTGATGAAGCTGCAGCAGGCACACACTCACCAGATCTGTGCCACTGAAGGATGGGAATACATTGCCTGACACACACACACACACACACACACACACACAAACTCTCTCTCTCACACACACACACATGGTTTGCTTTTTCCAACCCAACACTCCCTTTTTTCCTCTCCTTTTCCTTTTTGCAATTTGCGAGTCTTTGCACAGCATGCGCAGCTCTGCCTCATCTTCAAAAGAGCAGTAAATACAATCTTTTTACACCAGTGGAAATAAGTACACAGCTGAATACAGTAGGAAAACAACACTGTGATCGGGCTCTACAAACACCGTGATTGGCAGGTGTATGGCACAGAGCGGGATTCAAGCACGGCTTCACACATTAATTGTAGCTGCCGTTAAAGGATGTTAACCAATATATATTCAATGCTCCTTTTTTAGACTCAGTTCTGAGGAGCCACTCTTCAAGCATGGTGCTGTTATGTGAGCTGCACCGCTGTAGATTTCAGGAGACTTGAAATACCTTTTTTAGTCGGAGCGTCACTGCAGAACAACATTCCCCCCAGCTGTTTATTGGCAACAAAATAAACTAAAATAACTTCAGTTTGTTTTGAATTGAAAGTCTTCATAAATGAAAATAAACAGCGCTGCAGCTATGCGCTGCTGAATATTCTCTCCCATACAAATGAATGGATATTTACTTTGTGTGCTTTGGCAACATCAATATTTCAGTTTCTCTCATTTGATTTGATTGTTTTGATAAGGTCCAGAATTATTTATCACCCTGGACACACCGAGGCCGTCGTGCTTTGTTGTTTCTGATTAAGGCCCTCACTTACAAGCCTATGCTAATCTGAAGAACACAGGGTTTGCTGAAGAACTTTAAAGCGAAAGTAGCTGTGCTGTGATAAAAGGACAGTGGGCACAACACTGCATAACATTAGCGAGGTGGAGTTAGTGCCAGTGACTCATAATTGTCCAACATGCCTGGGAGATACACAGATGAGTTTGCGGGACACCAAAAATCCTCGCCCCTTGTTTTGCATAATGCTCAGCTTTGCATGGCAGCAGGGAGGGGCAGGTGCCAGTGATCTTCCCAGTGTCTCCAAGTCATTTTGTTTATCATTCAAATGAAAACCTTGTTCCATTATCCATGAGGGAGCGGGAGTAATGTGTTAACGTCCCTTACTCGTGGCTCGTCTTTTGGTCCGAGCTGACAGCACTGCGCCCGTCCGTGTCACAGATGATGAGAGCCGAAAGACAGACAGAGGGCGGCAAAAAACAGGTAATTACTTCATACCTACACTTTTATAAAGGCGACTCCCCTCAGCGTTCATATTTCTGTGTATTATAATTAGGCCAACCAGGCCGAGGTCTGGGGATGCGTTTGAGGACACACAGACTTTGGGACTTTGATGAAATCTGAGGTGTCAAGCAGACATGAAGGGACCTGAGCACTTGGGCCCCTCACTCAGCCCTGTGTTTATGCTGCATGCAGTGAAAGAGTCTCCTCATAGGGATCCTTTGCCTTTATGATGCTCTATGTGATTGATTATTTAGTGGAAAACTCCATAGCTCAAATCAGTGTGAAGCCAGCAAATAAAGTCAAATAACAAGGGAGAGTGCAGGTCTGAGGGAGGGAAAGATCTCAAGCTGTTTTTGAAGAGAGTCAGAGTAGCCAAAGGCGAGCAGATCTTCACGCTTTCATATTCCCCCTATTTAATATTTCTCCCCCGTTTTAATGATGTGCTTCCTATCCTTGAGTAAAGTTCTTCATAGCCAGTCTTTTTGCCAGAGAGGATTTTTTTTCCCTCTTTGAAATAAAATGTAAGTATATATTTAGTCTCCGAGTTTAGAGGCTTACAGGCCAAGGCAGAAATTCAAATTTGTGCTTTTATGAATGAGCATATTGACGGTTGTCTGGCTATTGCCAAAATGTTAACAATACATTAATAAACAGCGTGTGAGTTCGGCTCCGAAGCCTCGGTGGAGGAATGTGGGGTTTCAGTGTGTAAATTAACAAAAATAATCACTTTCATAAAAAATATTTTTGGCTCACTTTCATCATCTGAATGTTAATGAGAAAAAGGGCTGGGCACTAACACAGATAAAAAGCTAATTTGCAACATAGAGTGTACATATATAAATGAAAATAAACAGGGTGCACATGCATGAGGATGTATATAAGTACACGGCGACTTTGCATAAAGAAAAATCAAATATTGATGATGGTGGAGAAACTTGCAGGAGAAAAAAAACAATGAAATCCAAAGCAGCAGGCGGCTGTCATTACAACACCTATAAGTGTTTGAGGCCCACATATCAAAGCCATCCTTTTGATATAACCAGCCTCACAGAGGTCTGCTCTCCTTTAAACATATCTATAATGAAGGCCTCTCATCACACCGTGTCCGTCTCAATTATCAGCCAGCGTACTTCCAGTCCCAAACCCCGAGGCCGACTGAATATACCTGCATCTCTTTTCCTCCCTGACTAAAAGAAGTGCACTTGAAAGGACGTGCAGCCAGTAAAGTTGGCATATGTGCCGTTTCTTAGTCTGGATTTCAAAAGCAGGGGCTGGATTGTAACAGACAACGATGAAGAAAGGCACAATGTAATTTACTCAGAATGCAAAAAGCCAAAGAAAAACCACGTCATCTGCATCTACCTTCAACAAGATTATCAAGTTTTAGTCACACATTTCTTGCCAACATCTAGTTTATGAGCTGTTCGGAAACTGCAACATTGACTGCTATAGTTTACAAAGAAAGGGTTAACGGTATTGTTGAACCTATTGTTCTGTAACAAATTATTAACAACTTCCTGGCAAAGACGTTGAAAGGGAAATATGTATAGAAGAACCCCTCCCCCGTCTTAAGGCAGAGATAGCCATTGAAAAAGTGCTGGTTCAGTCTCCCTCTGTCTCTGGGCATAGCTTTGATCAGTCCCACCTCAAGACTTATCCTGGAGGGAGCGCTGCGCTGCTATTCTCCATGGCTAATCATACTTCCTGTCTTTGTCTTTATGTGCTTTAGACAAGCGTCAGAAAGAAGCGCAGGAACAGATTTGCCCTGAGAACCTGGAGAATAAAGCCTCTGGTTGTGCTGCGGCTCGTCTTCTCCAGCGGATTGCCTCATGAATATTTCCACTGTTGTCGGAGTGGTGGATTTCAACCCATTGCTGCTTCTTTAAAAGAAGCCTTTTGGAGTTCAAGATGCAAGAGTAAATGTACTGTATGTCACCTGACTGCGGTGTATTTTTAGCTGCACCTACAGTGGCTGGTAGAGGCCAGAGGTTAGATGCTGCCGTACAGTCTAGGATCGTGCTCTTTGCTCGGAGCCACAGGCGGCCTGCTAACCAGAAGAGATGAGACGCAAGCAGCGAAAGGGTTAACAAAATAATTTCACATGCACAGCATATTCTTTGGGCTCAGGCAATATTGCTCTGCTTGCCACCAGTGGCACTTTTCACCAAGAAACTGTGCTTTGTGTATTTCAAGCGAGCACAGAAAAGCCCATTTCTGCCAGGAGCCAAAAAGAATGAAAAGAAATAGACAAAAATCCTTCCTTTTTTTCAGGGGAGCTGAAGGCTATGAAAACCATCTTGTGTTCTATTTTTGAACTGATTTCCATATCCATGGCCACCTGAGGGAGGTCAGGCTGCTCCGGCCAACTTCCTCACAAGGAGAGGGGACGAACGGTGACAGGGACACAAACCGTGCTCCGTCCTTTCCAACACCCACGCCACTCTCCATCCTCCCTGGCACCGCCGAGACTCTCACACAGAGACAGGGAAATGAATCGCCATAAAGAGGCAGAAAACAACAAAATCATTTTTCCTTTCACTTCCTTCTTGCTTTTTCTTTCCCCGTCTCCTTCTGCTTCAAAGCCTGCAACTCTCTGCTGTGCCCCAGGGTTAATTAACATGAACCAAACTGTGAATGATCAGAGAGAATGGGAAATCTCCAAAGGTTAAGTGTCACATGGGAAACGTGTTGTCAGAAGAAGAAGAAGGAGGCTGTTTCTTTTTTTTCTTTTTTTCCCTGCGCGTTCAAAATCAAATGAGAGGGTAGCGTTGCGGAGAGGGAAGACATTTGTAGACACCTTTCCAAAACTTTGCATTCCTCCTGTCAGAGGAGGAAGAGCTTCGCAGTCTGGCTTCAAACAATATCTGTAATTCTGTGACATTTTGATGAACAGAAGAACTCTGCAGTTTTCTCTAACTTGCTGCTACTTTCGATGGATTCGCTCCCCTATTTTTGTATGAAATCGCTATAATTCACATAGAGAACTGCACACAGCACAGTTCCGTAAAGTGGTAAGCAAAAGCTTTGTGGGGGGGGGGGAAATAACACATCCATCACAAAGTTAATCACTGCTTTTAAAGACCCACTCATTGAAATTGTGTCTCCTCTTGGTTTATCCCAGGAGGGGAAAAAAGAAAATGACTTCATGATCCACAGATATCCTGGATAGCATGTCTTGCAGGTGAAACAGTATTATTTCCCTCTGTAATAATTAACATGGGCTCCTCTTCTCTCCCGGTGGCTTGTCGCTGACATTTGGTTCATGCTTGAGTGTCTGCCTAGCTGATTTCAATGTCTTGCATGAAGGTGAGGCTATGTTTGCGGGTGTGTGTGTGTGTGTATGTGCATAGGGTCCAGTGGCCAGTCTGACAAGGACATTGGCGACAGCGCCTGCCTTCACTAGATGGGATTAAGCATCATGACAATATGGATTAGAGACCCACTCAGTCAGCCCTGGACCTCCAACAGGTTAGAGCCTGAAAGCCCAACGCGGAAACACAAACAAGTCTTGTCAGTGTGTTTGTGTTCACGCAAAATTGCATTATGCAAAGCGTCATATCTCACTTGCTTCTGAACACATATTTTGACAATTCCCAAATTTATCACACCGATCTCGACGCATTTTGTCTGCAGTGACACACCGCATTGATTTACGCCGAGCTCCGAGGATGAGAACACCTCAGAATGGTCACCTCACCCTCTGCTGCAACAAGCCTTATTTTACATTATTACATTATGTATGCAGGCCTGAATATGGATAATGGATGAATCTAAAGCAAAGCAGTTTAATTACCCACCATCATTCTGCCTCACCTTGCTGCAGAGCACACATCTTATTAGCCACGGTGTAAATAAACATTAATATGCCACCCTGATAAAGACTGTCCTTTTCCTTGCTGTTCTTGGTATATTATCACCATCACGGCAAAGTACACACACCCCAAACTGATCCGGTGGCATGTGCAAACAACAGAGGGGCTGTTGACGCTGGGGCCAGACCATTACAACCACTTCTCAGAAAATTATCATTAGTGCATCTGGCTGGAGGCCACGCGGCCCCATCGAAAGATTAAACTGTGCACGCACGGTGTACATACATGCGTCCTGCATGATATAAAACCCAGTGCTTCCATAATCTATGTCAGACACTCGATCAAAGCAAGTGGATCGCAACAATCTTGTGGTCCTTTGTCAGAAAATTCCCCTTTGCACGTTTTGGCAGACCGGCAGTGGCAGAACAGACGCAGGGGATGAGGGCCGTCTCTGGGAGGAGGGGAGACAGTGGATATAGATAGAAAGCGTGTAGGTTAACCAGCCACGGGGTATTCTCATTCATTCAGCACATGGCAATAGAGAGGAAGCTTCAAGCAAAGAGAAAAGTCAGCATCCAGTCCAGCCCTGAGCATCAAATACTGCTGATCTGATAGAAAAGTCTGGTTATGTCTCCGGGCAGGCCTTTTAACAAACTGGATTGTGATTAGTATCAGACATGATTGATATAATGTACAATTAATAAGAGAGCATTTAATTTTCTTGTATCAAACAGGCTGATCTGAAGATTCATAGTGTGCATCAAGCTCAGCCTTCTTCACAGTCTTTCTGGCTTCTCAAGATGACAGGAGCTGAACTCTTCAAAGACATAAATTGTGTTGCGTGTCCACAAAGCTCTTTTATAAACTTCTCGATGCCTTTTTTTTTGTCTGCAGATGGACTGACTGCAGCCAGGACCCAAAAGGAGACAGGCCCTATTCTGCTCTCTTATGTTGTTTCAATTATCAGTCTACTGTACAAAGGAGGCAGCCTGATGGCATGACGAGTGCACGGCGCTCTTCTGCCTGTGCTGTTGTCTCAGTTTGAGCCTCATAAAAGGAAGCAGGCCTGACGATGCCAGAGGCGGAGGATCCGGCTCTGCGGTCTGAGCAGAGAAACATCAGCAGAGCGGTATTCTTTAGAAGGAGATGTCCTTCAGTGCGGTGCCAGCTCTCCCTGGGGCAGCAGCAGCAGAAGACACAACCTCTTATTTACCATATACAGGATCTCTCCGTGCCCTTAACGAGCCGGGATATTCAGCAAACGCAGAGACAAAGGCCACGCTTCCACTGAAGACGCGGCGGTTTTGCTGAATTAAATAATGATAATTAAGAAAATATTAATCAAACTCTGGCTCTCTGGGCTCTGCGGCTGTGTTGAGGGAGCGGGTCCTCCAGCTTAGCCTGTAGGAGTTCTCATTTAGAGTATGCCTGCGACCTATAGGGCTGCAGGCAAACACGCACACACACAAATGCACACAATTAAAAGCAGACCTTGGTGGCCTACTACTCTATAATTTAACACCCTTTGGTGCCCTGCACAAAAACTCTGAGCCAGGTTCAGACGTGTCAAGAAGACAGAGAGAGAGAGATGAGAAGAAAGGTGAAGAAGCTGTCGGTTGTCTAAGTTGCAAGTTCTGTTCGATGCGATGAATTAATAAAAAGCACAAACTAATACCTTCCCAGCGTGCAGTTGGTATGTCTGGCGGGCCGGCAGCAGCTACACAGCTGTACTGTGAAACTTTAATGCTGCTGGATGCCTGCAGCGCTGCCTGGGCTTTGTCTCTGAGGTGAAGCGTTCCACATGTTCCATCTAACTGGGACAAGTATTAGAAAAAGGAACAGGATGTTTCTGACCTTTTAAGGCTGAAACCACCGAGATGCAGCAACTCCAACAGCTGGCACCGGTCACCGGCTCCTCATGGGTGTCTCAGATTATCAGAGACGCTAAGTGATCAGAAATCTCTTCCCAAATTCAGATGTTATTAGGTGATTATGTGGCATCATTCTTCACCTTTTAGGCTTCAGAGTGCTTGTCATTTGGCTCTAGTTGTTATGGTAATGCAAGGTATTCCATCTCCTTCCCAGCATGCTCTGTGTTTGACATTCATGGGGTTAGAGTCCTCTGAATGATGAAGTGCCAGCGTTTGGGACGGTAAATTGCATCGTTTCAATTGAGAAGAGAGTTCCCCTTGGGTTTGCTGGAGGTCCCCACGGGCTGGCCTTGAACAGAACAGCATGTTGTACATCCATATAAAAAAAGGAAAAATATGGTGGTACTTTCCTCTTTATGATGCAGAGATTAATCTGTCACCATATTCACGCATAAATCTCACTCCCAGCTTTGCAAAATACTGTTTTACCTTACTTTACGCTATATTTTATTTTTTTTATTGCCTATAAACATAAACCATCACAAAGGGCTAATGTCCTCATCAATATTATTACAAAATGATCATAAATCCAATGCCTTGTTAAAATCTGAAGCCATTTCTCTCCTCAGCCACTCAACCAGTGAAAATATTAGACAGAAGCATTATTTTACCAGGCAATTTCTCTCACAATCACAGATGATCTTCTATCATACTTGAGCCTCGGTACACCACTTTGTTTTCATTAGATTATTAAGTTTGTGCGCTTTCCCTCACATCCTTTTCCTCATCGCTGTGTTCAGCAGTACTGATCTTGCCTTTTGGGGCCATTTTTTCCTTATACTTCAGTAGAAATGCCTTGATAACACTGTGGTGGTTATTTCATCCTGAGAGACCACAAACTAAACAGCAGAAACACACTGTATAGATGCTTGTTTAGTGGTATGCAAATCATCTTTGCCAGAGGTAAAATTAACATTTTTAATTAAAATATTAGCACCAAACAAACACAGAAAAACACACTAATGATTAAATCATCTTGATGGAACCTCATCGTGGAAAATGAGGAGGATTTCTCAGAATTCTTTGTCTGAAAAGTTGCTGTATGGATCAGACGTTCAGGCGTGAAGAGTTTGCAAACAGCGCAGTTTGAAGTTTTGAATATAAACACAATAATTTTAACTGCGATTTTTAAATTTCACAAGCTGCAGAACAGTTTGATTTTCATCCCCTGTGCAAATAAAACATGCTGTCTGTGTAGTCGTTTTCCTTTATATTCACTTACGTTACTACTTTAAATAGTTAGAACAAAGGATGATAATTGAATGTAAAAATGTCATTTGATGCCAAATATTTCATTATTTAAAAAAAAAAAAAAATAACATCTCCGGATTTCTGCAGCAGGTATCAGATGTTATGAGGCCTTAGAGCACTGAGGAGCTGGAACTTCTTGCAGTTGCTTTTAATGTTACTATAGCGCCCTCTAATGGTTGTCTGCGTACACATCAAGTAAGAACAAACTTCAATGGAAGGAAAGTGAGGAATAAAACTCCAACAAAGCAACTTTATTGCCGCTTCACCAGCAGGATGTAACACAGATTCTTCATGTATCAAAAAGATAAATGTATCTCCTTAATTGTTGTGTTCACATGTGTGTGCAGGAAAAGGAGGAGGGGCCGGTGCCGCAGTTTGCTCCAAGTGTGATATTCATAAGCCCACCTTTCCATTGCACCTTTCCAGAGGAGGAAAATGTGGCCCTTCTGATACTGATGAGTCATGTTTATTACTCTGGTCCACACAGGCTGAGCAGCACCTTCTGGTAGTCTCCCTTAGTGTGTTCCTGCAGAAACACAGCAACTTAGAGGGGCTGCATGACGGAGCAAGCCTGACTGTAAATCATGAATAAGCTAGCTGCTGGCTGTAGAGTTCACTTACCATAATAGTCTTTTGCAGCGACTGTCCAAAGCTGGTCTTGTATTCAGAGCTGATCTTCTTCAGGTCCACCTCGCAGCGTGACACAATAATTCTGGTCACCATCTTCTCTTTGGCTCCTTTGCTCTGAGCAGACAAACATAAGTCAGCACTTACTTAAGTTGTACATTCTCCAAACTTAACTACAGCAGCTGATGCAACACTGCTGTAAGATGATGATTTTGCCAACTTTGGATTCAGTCTTCCTGCAGCAAAATTGCACTTTCACAAGTAGACGTACTTCTTACATCTGTTTAAAAAGAAAAAAAAACACAGTCTAGCCCTCAAAATAGCCACATTTCAACATGAAGAAAGAGCAGCGCTGTAACTACCTTCATGGCTTCATTCAGTCTTTTGGCAAAGTACAGCTGTTTGTTTTCAAAGCATTGAACTGGAACAGAAGAAAAACAGAATAAATATCCACAATAATCTATCTTGTATTTGACAGATGATTTTTGTAGTAGTGCATCTAAAACTAAGCATGGCCTACAGGGTGAGCATTTAGTTCAGATAATGAATAAATAGGGCATTAATAATATGAATTACTGATAAAATACATGCGTACCCAGCACCAGGAAGGACTTTTGCAAGTCTCCTTTAACTTCCTTCACAATGCTCTCCTGCATGTCGTAGGGGCTGTAACTCTTATACCTCTGAAACACTGGCAAGCACAGAAAAATGATCAACTGACCGTTAATGGGTACATTTTACAAATTATTAGGGAGATAAAAATCAGCACAGAAAACAGGGAGTCTGTCTCACCTTTCTGCAGGTGGGGCACACTTTTCTCAGACATAATGGTGATCCAGGTCGGCACATCAGTTCCTTTTATTTTCACTCCAGCTTCATAAAGAGCCTGAGTTGAATCACCAAATCGGCAATAAACACAACAATACTTCATAAGAGTGGTGTTGCTCCATTTAAATACATACAATTAAGTATTATTATCTATCTCTACAATGAAAATTTGTATTTTAAAGTTAGCAGCTGCACAGAGTTTTACCAAATTATCCATGGTTTTCAAACTCATTTAGACATTTCAGTGGGTTTTTCAGTGACTCAGTTGTATATGTATATGTATCAAATACCAAATGAATATCCAGCACAGGGTTGATCTTAAAGTGGTGAAGCACACCAATGCATCCTATAAGGATTATATGGCCAGTGTGCCCCTTACATTTATTTAAAGTAACAACGTAAAGCAAGTCTTTTTTTATGAAGAACAATTTAACACGTTCACCTTTGGAATTTCATTTGATCGGACGTAAAAATCTTTCTTGTTCAGCAGAGTGAGTGTAAATGGGAGACTTACCTGGGCATCTTCATCAATCTTTTCATAGTCTACAACAGCGGATGGCTCTGCTCTCTTGGTCTGCACAGAAATAAGACAGGACTCAGGTCAGTTTGACTGTACAGGTGCAGTTATATGAACCATAAAGACAGGCACTCACAAATCTCACCTGCACCAGAGCCAAGAGCAGCTTCGCAAAGTTTCCAGAGGTGTCACCTGCCACGTCTTTCTCCAGCTCCTTCTTGAATACTGCGGGAAATTATACTTTCAGTTTAGGCATTTGGCTGTCACATCGCGATCACATCGCTGTTCAATCCATGTTTCAAGAACATTTATGAGAGGACTTTTGACGCCTGTGGTGTTTTGGACTTACACTCCTTGTAGACCTTCTTGATCTCCACCAGCTCATCGTTGCTGCGTGAGCACAAAATCTCAATCAGCGTTTCTTCATCTGTTCCCAAGCCCTGAAAGAGACCTTTATTACTTTCTATACACACTTTAAGATATACACAATTCAAATTAAGACCATGGTGCAGCAAAAGGCAAGCTTTGTCATTTCCCCAGTAGAGGGCAGTGTAACCCTTCAGTCAAATCCACTGACAGTGAGTTCCACCAACACCGTCTGTGTGCTTTACCTTGATAGAGCCTCTGATCTCTGAGGCGTCATACTGGGTCGTGCTCTGCATCAGTCCAAGGATGACTGTTTCCAGAGAGCCAGACAGCGCTCCCTTCAGGGCTGTGATCATGTCCTAAAAACACAGCGCCGTTACATGAATGAACTGAACGTGTCTCTGGCTGTTAGAGCCACCATATAATCAGAGCTGGGAAGAATTGGGGATTTTCTGACACGGTCTACTGTACCTTCTTTGCCCTCCTTTCATACGCAAAAGCAATTTCTCTCCTTTGTGAGTATGTCCGCTTTGTTAGGACATCAATGATGGTCTGTTCATCCACTCCTATGTTACAAGAAAAAAATTATATACGTATGTATGTATAGTGTGTGTGTGTGTGTGTGTGTATATATATATATATATATATATATATATATATATATATATATATACATACATAATCATCAGCCAAAAGTGAAGCATGTTATAAGTGGTGGAAAGTACCTTTAAAGTACAGTACCTATACTGCAGTTTTTACTTCACTGCATTTATGTGACAGCTGTAGTTACCAGTTACTTTGCAGACTAGTACTAAAAAAAATATTAACATATGAATTATAATGTATTATTTTAGAATAAGATCACCAGAAGCATGTCAAACAGGATTAGCAAGCTGCCATATTCTGTTTTATTTGTTTTACACAGCGTCCCAACTTTTTTAGAATTGGGGTAGTGGTTCAAATTAGCCCAATCTTTACTTTCTACACTGTTGTGCTGCTGCATCTGAATACTTCTTCCACCACTGTGACACTGTGTCCTGGCTTTTTTGAGAGCCCACCTGACACAGGGTTGGACGCAGCCTATATCTTTAATTAGGGGTAAAATTTAAATTCTGCATTAACACAGACTTGTCAAAAGGATGAGTCATATTTGGTTGTGACAAACATTTTATCTATGATATGTCTTGAAATCTTTAACCTTGCCGAAGAAAAATGAAGACAGTGATACTCAACCTTTCCGTGAAGAATTTTAGCGGTGTGATATTCTTACTCTTATTTAGCGCTGTGGGCTAAAATTGTAAATGATGAGGGCCTACAAATGCAGGTTTGGAGTCATTTGAATATATTATAAGTAAGCTTTAATAAGCTCAGAAGTGTGGGCTATTTTTGAAGAACAGACGCAAATATTAGAGTGTCGGGCAGCAAACTTAGCTTGTTTCAACACATGATTGTGGTCACAAGTTATTTTTCCCCCTCATTCCCTAATTGTTAAAGAACCATCGCTCCACACAGGACATATTCTTCATAATAACAAAGTGAGGGCCGCTGAAGAGCCCAGCGCCCAGACTGTTGCCAGCAGCTCAGTCAACAGCCAGAACAGAGCTCTGCCAGCACTGAGGTTAGAAAAGTTGGCCGCATGTCATACGATCAAAACATTTTAAGCCAGGACGCTGACTCACAAATACCAGCCTCTCTTCTCTAGAGAGAAGTTGCAGAACCGAGCGCTGATTTTTCTGAACAGCAAGTACAGGGCTGTGTCTTGCCTTTGGTTTTGATAGCGGTCTCTATTCTGGCAGCATCTCTGTCAGGGTCGAAGTCCACAGCAGGTACCACAGTGGGGTATGTGGGTTCAAAGGACTGAGGATTCAAAGCAAATTAAGAGTGAGAGATAAACCTGATGCCATATTAAAATGAGTACGCAGGGTACATAATGTGCTGTACGGGAAAGAAGAATACGACATTACCCCAACGTTGAGAGACAGCTGCCCCAGAAACTCTGATACCATAGCCATGTTGATTGTCCTGGAAAAGATGAGAAAACTGTCAACACAATGCAATCTTTTAATCAAATCTCATTGTAATCCAATCACTGACTTGTCTAAGCTGAACCATGCAAAGGGTCATGCTTGTTGTGTCTCAAGATAAAATCACTTGAGCCACCGGGGAAATGTCTCCTACACAGAAACTTATGTGTTCCTTTGTCCTCGCTGCGTTGCCATTTTCACATTCAAAGTAGTTTTTAGTAAAATGGTTATACTGACAATCCGCTCACTCTTCCAAATCCTTGTTCAGCCTGACACATCTGCAACAGCAACCCCAGAGACACACCCTGGAAAATGCTACTGTACTGCAGTCTGCTATGACAACTGACTCTATTCACATGCATATGGGACATCAGACTAGAGCTCACAATGGAAAGCAGGAATTCACTCCTACTTAACCACAAGTCAAGAAAAGAAACATGTTTGTACAAACTGAATGGAAACTGTGTGGCAATCCTTCCTGACTGTGTGAAGTTCAGCAGTTATACATTCAGTTAGTCCACATTAAAAAGTAGAATGGCTGCACTCACCTAGGTTGAAGAAGTTGAGATGATGCAGAGATTTGTCCGGGCGATGTTAAAGTAGAATGGGTGTGGACGTTTAACTTTTCTGGCACAGAAGAAGGCTTCCCCTTTCACCTCCCCTAACTCACATTCCCTCCCCTTTCCATGCTCTCATGACTCCACCCTGTTCCACAAGAAGCTCAAGAGAGGCAGCTCAAAGTTTCAAAGCTTTGTTAAAGTTTTCCCACACACATACGCCTGCGCACATGCATGCAGACACAAACACTTTGAAGTCATTGGAGCTCTGCGCTTTCCGGGGATTTCTATGGCAATGTCTTACCCTGACCTGACACAGTCCAGGTAATAAACAGTTACAAACAACAACCATACTCCCATGTATGAATATTTGGAAAGTTTATTGTTGTTTTCACAAAACTTTACAATTGACAAAATATACAAAAATATATAAACTTATTGATTCTAATCTGTAAAAAGTGCTTCAGCATTCACATTTTATTTTTGTCAGAATGTATGAAACCATATTGACATGACAATGTCAGTGCTTTTCTCTCCTTTCCTCAGCATTAACGATCCAGCTCTTCTTCTGACTCCCCCAGTTCATGATATGAATGACACAATATTAAGTCTTTTTACCTGGGATTTTAAATGGACTTCTGAACTAGCTTTTTAATATACTTGTTTCTCCTGGCGGCACGTTTGTTTTTTTTCTTCTTCGTTTTGCCTCCTACATTCATGTTGTTCTTCGACTGTCCAGCTCCATGGCTGTTGGACTGCGATGACCCATCTTTAGTTGTCTGGTAGGATAAAAGGAAGGTAAAAAAGTTGTGTGTTTAAACGACTGGGGCTGAATTCAACTAGCATCATATATTATACCTGCAAACAATATGTTTTATTTGCAATTTTATCAAAAGTGCAAACAAGGCAAATGTTCAGCTGAAAACTTGTTTTATTGAGTTGTTTTCCTTTGCTTTTTCTCAAGTTAAAAGATGTATTCATGTTTCTGCTATGTGGAATTTCAGACAGGCATCCAATGAATGTCTCAGAGTCTACACCAATAAAGCCTGCTGAGCTGTTGTTGATACTGCTATGCTGTCTATTGTCCCTGCTGTTTGGCAGACAAATTACATAGCAGCTGGTTCAGCCTGTCTGATAAGAAAACGGAAAAAGGCCACAGGTTCTGCACTCACCACAAATTAGTGAGAGACTGCGTTTTATTTGTCTTGGCTTTTAGAGAATTCCTGTGACCTCCTCCATTGCTATTTTAATTATCAACACAGTAACTATGCTGACATAAGTGAAGTACACACCTTCAGTGGGAAGGTGCAGGGGACACGGCCGTGTTTCTGGTGGAAGGGCAGGACCACAGCTGGATCAACAGGTATCCAGGGCACAGGGCCGGAGGCTGGGGGCTGTGGGACAGAGCTATGGACCTGCTGCAGGTTGTACGCTCCCCGACTCACTTTCCCATTAGTCGCTTTTAAAAAGGTCACAAATGGTTCCCCTGCCTTGTGCGCAATCAGGTACTGTCCTTCCTCTAACCTACAAAACCAAATTAAGTCATCGAGGGTGTGTTTAAGGCAAAAAGGCACAAACAGTAACATGTTGAAGCACTCTGAGGGGTTTCTTTTTTCCTGTCAAATGACTGGAATGAAGGTGAACAGAGTCTTAAGAAAGCAGAAGGTGACACATCTATTGTGTGTCGTTGAGTAATCGATTGTGCAACCCCTCCAACACAAACATGAAGGCACACTAACATCACACTTTTACCCCTAGGCTGTCAGGCCTGACTGTACAACGTCATCATCTTCAACAGACCGTGGAGACAGATGTGCACAGACAACTCATCTGCAGATATTGCCAGAATAAACAACAGCTTTTAGACCCAACCCTTCCTAAGATTTTGTCAAACCATATTCACCAATACATATGAATTTTTACAGTTATTACTCATAAAACATGAACTGTTGTGTTAAATCAATGAACGTAAAGGCAGCCCAGACCAACATTCTGCAAAAAATTTTATTGTAAACAGTCGTACAAAAGCAATACAAAATGAGGGGTTCAGATCCTGCAGAGAGCTCAACACTAATAATCCACACACAAAACGAAGACAATGAATGTTCTCAACAACTTACCTCGTCATCTTTTTCAGGAGGTGGTGCAGTATATTCAGTGACTTAGACGGCCTGTGGATTGAAAAGAGACATCACCGAGTTACAGCTTGTCTACTTTGGTAGGGATCTAAATTTCAACACTACTTCTGATGACGAAACCACAGGGGATGATGGCCAGCACTGATGAAGAGGCTCAGATTATTGATAAACTGACTGAATCTGTAGATAATAACCTCTTAATTAACATAATCATACAGGGGCGATTAGGTTAATCCTAATCATCTGCACACATTTGTTGTATCGACTCACTTGAACCCACAGGAGATGTTCTGTTTCCAGTCGTCAGGCAGCTTTCTCAGCAGAGCCACTTTTGATGTGTGAGCATTGATGTGAGCTATGGAGACAGAAAGGGATGGCGAGAGATACACTGAGAGAAGAACAAGAGCTAATGAGCGTGCACATCAAGTGCTCCTCTTCATCATCAATGCCATTCCTAGTGCTTACAAAGTAATTAGTCTGTGATGATTTGCCAGCATTGTTATAAGCTTGAGTGGGTGGTAAGAAATGTGTGTTGGTCCCGTCTCCTTTTCCTGCCTCCCATTGCAGCTTGTAATGCCTGCTTATTTCAACAGTGCCTTCCTTCAATTATGGACTGCTTTAGATTCTGCAACCACAGCCATAAATACACAGCTGGGGGATGGCACATGATAAACCACATGATGAACTACGAACCAGTAAGCAATGAAGACTTTTATCAGCTGTTCCTGTTGCATAATGACATTAAGTTGGAGATATTCTATATTGTTTTGAATAAAGCTTTTCTTTCTTCTATACCACTCTTAATAATCAAAGACACTTTGTTTTTTACACAACAAGATCTAATACGGTTTAACTGAAACATTCTCTTTAAACAAAATCTAGGGTCTTACATGCCTGATCTAAGCTTACATCCACCTTCTGACAAATCTATTAATAGCAGTGAAACTGATAATAAGGAACCAGTATACAAGTTTGTTCTACTTGTAGAACCCGAATTTCCCCAGCAGGGGATTAATAAAGATTTATCTCGTCTTATCTTACAGTTACACTGATGACCCTTTCCAGTATGTCGACTATACTAACAGACTGGAAAGGGGTTTAATTCAAAGGCAGTGTTGTTGTCAAAGGTCTACATTACACAGAAAAGAATTCATTACGTTGGGTACATAATGGTGTACATGTCCACCTACAAAAGTCAACAAATCAATGAACCTAGTATACAAAAAGGTTGGTGTCCTTCCCTCAATCTTGAGCTACAAGTTTGCAGCGCATGTACATCCACAATATAATTAAAGGGAATTTAACTCAAGTTCAAAACAACATTTAGCTGAGCTCTGCACACTGAATTCGTTGTAATTCCCCACAATCAAGTGTGGCTGTAGTTATGGTAACAAAGTAAACTGAATGACTACACAGTCACAGCAGGATGGTGAGTCATCTAAAGACTATTCCATTGGTTTGTGGGAGGATTTGCCATGTGATCTCTGCTAAACCCTCAGATGGAAGAAGGAGAGAAAATGTTCTTTTTTTATCCACATAAATATTACCTTGACTATTTTCTTGGCAATTATGTTGAAAATGATACTAAAGGGATATTCCACTTAACACAAGAACTGAGAATTTGGGAACATGTCCACCTAGATTTTCACTGAATTTAGAAGGGTTGAATGTAAAAGTGATAATGGTTTTACCTATGTAGGATACAGTGCTGGAGTGGAGCAATGTCTCGGTCCACAGCTGGCAAGCCTCACTGCTGGTTAGACACTCAACACCATAATTCAACTGGTACTCCAGCTTGGGCAAGACCTGAACTGGCACATACTATTGGGGCAGAAAACAAAGAGCAGAAATAGGACTGCTGCATGCACTCATTTGTGAAATGAAACTATGAAATTTTGGAGGATGTGTATTCATTAAAATACCTGGTTTTGGCTGCCGCCTACTTTTCTGGTGTGGGTCAGTGACACAGAACTGCGCACCATGAGCAGTAAATCTTGCAGGCTGTAGAGCTTGTACAGCAGGTTGCCTTCCTCTGGAGCCTTGTAATCTTGTTCATCTTCCACACCTGCCTGCAGGTCTTGTGACAGGATTTCTGTATGGGGGGGGGGGTAATGTACCACATACTAATTAAACACATAGATACAACTTAAACTCACAGAGTGAAAATCAATTTGACACTAACTTTTGTGCTCTGGGGTAGTAATGTTGACCACTGGTGCAGATTCATGAGGAGCAGCCCAGGTCTCTCCATCCTTGTTCTGGTTTCTCTCTAAATATGAGGACACACAAGGCTTAACCAGAGATATCGGATGGGAATGAGCTGAGGGTCCCATACATTGGGTGGGTGGGTTGGTCTCCTGTGATACGGTGGAACATTTGGCTGTGTCTTTGGCAGAGCTGAACATGGCTGTCTGCATGCACAGGATCTCACTCAGCTGGTCTCCAGACACCTTTGCTCTTTTGGATTGGCGCTTTTGCCTTTTAGCTTTTTGAGGGGAAGAGGAGTCTGAATTTGCAGGCACAGGCTCAGAGACAGGGGTAATCGGGGGGTCTGCAGAGCATGATGCGGTCTTAGGCTTTGATTGTGTCTTAGGTGTTGCAGCTGGAGACACACAGTCGTCTATGACCAGCTTCTCATCATCCGAGTCTCCTGTAAAAGCTAGGTCTTCATCACTTTTTTGAACAGAGCCCAGTTTCATTTGTTCAGATTTTGGTACAATGGTCTCACTCACAACTGGCTGAGTTGTCTCCTCTGTTATGGAATTGTCTATATCCGTCAAAGAGGTGTTCATCTCTTCTGAACTGCTGCAAGTGTTTACAAGCTGCTCAATGGACCTTTTAGTTCTACTTTTAACACTTGCATCCTGCTCTTTCTGCATCTTGGTGGTTTTACTGGGTGTCGTCTCTCCGAATGTCTCAAGGTCAGTGAGGTCCACCGCAAAGTCAAGACCACTGTTTTCAAAACACACTAAATTTCTTTGGGAGCTCTCCTGATGAGAAACAGAAAAAAGGAATAATTGTTCTGATGAAATAAGACCACATACATGATACCATGTTTAGAACCACATCCATTTGTGCATCAACATACCTGTGAGATTTGCTGCTCATTCATAGGAAGCTCTGTCATTAAATGAAACACATTTTTACTTCCATTCTTCTTGATGGAAAGCTTCAAACTCTCCTCATGGTAGATATGGCTCCTTTCTCTCACTGTCATTTCAGTCTTTAGAAGAGGTGAGTCTATGTACACAGTTTTCTTCTGACAACTGCCTGAAAAGAAGACATGAAATAAAGAAGGTGTGAAATAGCACTGCTGTGAGGCCATTTAAGGTCATTACACACTGATTTAGCTCAAATTTTCTGACTGTACATACAGTATATCTTTGACAAATAAATGATTAAAAATATCCCCCCAAATAATAGAGTGAGATGACTATTCTGCAAAATCTTTATAGCTACTGCTACTGTGGAAACTTTGCAGTGAATTCAATGTCCTTGTGTCATATATTATGTTCTAAAATTTGCACGATGCACTTTGCACCAAAAAACTCTGAAACATGTCATAATCCAGGAGTATTTCCCAGCATTAAGCTTTTTTCCTCTTTAAATGCTATTTAGCAAGTTAAAACCAGATGGGTACATTTTTTATTCTTGCAGTGAAAATTCAAAATCACTTATGGAGAAGAAAAGTGCAACCTAATACAATAGAGAAGAAGATAACATCAAAGCTTGGTGTAGGCTTTTGTTTTTGCTAACTTCTCTGTAAACACAATTGTTTCTTTTATTCTTTGATATTAGTGAAGCCAGGTAGTTCACCGGAGTCATTATTACATTTCTGGAAACTTTTATTATGTTTTTTTTTAGTTTTCTTTGTAGTTGAGATATCGAATACTGTAAGTATATTATTCAGAATCCAAAGATTTATTCTAGTATCTGGCCTTAATAGGATAACAAAGGATGATTATTTGGGGGCATGTTTGCCATGATTGGATAGCTGAAAGTGAACAGCAACATAAAAAGGAGAGAGAGAGAGAGAGAAAAACAGAAAGGGGGGGACAGGCATGTTTTGTTTTTAAGAATTTTTACCTGCTGGATGTGAAGCCTAATTTGGCCTTAATTAAACTAACTTTCACCCTAACAGTCTGAGTGGCTGAATGATGATGCTGTACCTTTTCCTGTGTTTAGTTTGACCCAAACAGGCATTTCCCATTGCTCTCCAAAGTCAGGGCCATGGTTGTCTAACAGCCTGACCAGCGCATCTCGAGTCAGACACACGTGAGGCTCATAACGAGCGCAGAGGTTCTCTGCGTTATTATCACTGCTGACTGTCTGTAGAGAAAAACAAGACGAGGTCACACTCGCACACACAAAATCAACCGGGCTTTGACAGTACAGTGTGTGACCTGGCATCTTTCAGGAACACAATTAGTACTGCTTTTGCTGAGCAGGACATGAACACCCTCTGGTGTCTTTTGTGAAAACTGCAAGAGCTAAAATGGAGTTACAATAGACCTGCGGTCATGAATCCCATTCTAGCAGTAAAATATTTTTGTGACTTACTTTATTGGAGTAATTAAAAAAGCGAGACAATTGCTTACAGCGTGCATGTCCTTAGCTTTTTTAGCTGGAGGATTCTCTGATGAAACACTCTGATAATCCGTTGCAAGATGTGCGTCAGCAGGCACTATCTTGTGGTCTGTAATATCCACATTGCCCTGGAGAAATAAAGGGTACAAATATGGAAAAAGAGGAGGTGAATCAACACCAAAAGGCTGATTCTGCAATTCAACACTTCAAGTTGAAAGACTGAAAAGAAAAGTGGACAATGGCATTTATGAACTACTTAAACACATGAAGTGATAATCCTACACGTATGGGACTAGAGGACCTCCTTTAAAAGTACATTACCATGATTAGCAGCTGTTTTTCAAAGGTCAGCGTCAGCCCTGGGTTGAACATTCCCCCTGTCAAACTAGTCATTTCGTGGATCTGGTAAAGCTGAGGAAATGTCTTAATGCACTCCAAACAGCCCCTGAAGAAATCCTGAAAAAGAAATTAGGGCTGTGTTTTAGAACATTTCAACATACATCTCACAGAGCTGATGAAAAATGCAATCCTTGTATCAGTACCTCTGAATATTGCATAGCTCCCTGTGAAATGAAGTTGTAGTCGTCAGCACATATTTTGGCCACATCTTGTAGGTATCTCATGAACTGCATCACTTCATTGTTCACTCGTGCCTTTAATCTCTGAAATATTAGAGCAGATTATATCAAGAAGTGCAACAATAAGGACTGGCAGGATTAAAATACCATTACGGAAAGAATGTTGATACCTCTGGAGCATCCCTTCTTTTCTTACTCATCAATATGTCAAGATATGTCTTTTGCTCTTTGCTGGACAGGCTTGATATACAGAGGAAGGGCAGTCTGGGTTCAGGATAAGCAGCATCAACCTCATTCTCGACCAGTTTCAGCTGTAGTCTTGATTTTTTAGCACCCTTACTTTCTTCTGCACCCTCCACAGCATTGTCTGCACACGGATCATTGCTATCACAGCTGTCCCAACGGGACTCTTCCTTGCTGATGCAACTGTTGTCTTTAAACTCTACTGCTTCTTCTGTGGAGGAAGAGCAGGAGGCTTTCAAAGCCCCAACATCACAATCCTGTTTTATGTTGGCTTTCTCTACAGGACTTCGGGAAGGAGAAAAAAAAGGAGGAGAAAAGAACATGTCAGATAAACACTCACTAGCTGACCTTAAAAGATGCGGTAAAATGCACATGAACTGATGCATTACTTATTGTGTTCATTTATTGAAATACCTTTGGAGATAGGCCCACAGTTCTCTGATAGTAGGTGCAAGGGAATACTTGTCATAGAGATCTCTGGTAAAGAAAGGAGCCTCAGGGACAGGAGGGTCCTCCCTTAAATTAAAAGGAGAAAATATATAATATAATAGAGAGTCTGCCCAAAACATTCTGCTCTGCTCTGCCCTGCTTTGGGACAAATCTGCATTTCTATTGATGTGCAAGATAGACAGACTTAGGTTAGTGCACACTACAGATGACCATTACTCTGTGCAATGGATGACTCAATGGATGAAGTGTAGTGACATTCTTTTCTGCATTCAAAAATGTACAACCTCATAGTTAATGTCAACATAAAAAGCAATGAATTTGACATGAAATGTATCTTAAGAAGCTGGCAACTCCATTTCAAAGGTTTGCTATAAAAAAAAACAACAAAAGTTTCAAAATCCATGCATTATCTTATAAATATCTGAGCTACGACAACAAACACCAGACCATTGCATTTCCCATTATGGCTTACCGATCACGAATAAATGTTTATCATTTTATAAACCAAAGACACATTCCGTGAATGGCATAATGGCAGTTTACAGTTGGTATTTTGTCTATAATAGATTATCTAAAATTATACAACAAATCCTACTTATAGTTTGAAAATGCTGTGATATCAGTGTATTTCAATATATATATATTGCCATGCCGTTTGAAATTAACTTAATCAGTTACCAGTATTCTATTTATATTCAGGTAACACAGGCAAAACGTGCCATGCGTGTTCTTAGTTTCCTCCTAATTTGTTTGAAACATCAAAAGGTCTTAATTAAAGGTCTAAAAACTTAACATAAAAATGTAACTAAAGCTACCTTTGTCCATAAAAAGAGAGTAACTGAACTGGATTCACAGCCTGGCATCAAGTCACGTAGAATGTACTCAATTTCCATTTTCAATATTTAACATACAATCTAACGTTATCATTACGTCGGTAACGTTTCTTTAGTGTTTAGTCAACACTGTTAGCAAAGTTATTGTTCCGAACAGGATATTTGTACGGATTAGCTAAAACATGGCATAAAAACGTTTAGAAATAACGCTAAACATTTCCTTCGATTAAAAAAACCCGCGTGTGTTTACTTATCGTTAACTTCCTGTCATGTTAAGGTGGCTTGACTGTAAGCTAATGCTTGCCTAGTGCAGTTCTCTCGTTTAATCTTTCCCTGTACGTACTCGTGTATTGACCGTAACAGCAGACGCTACAAATAATAGGTACGAAACCAGTAAGATAATGGTAACAACTGTCCGGTTAAGGCTCACTTTTGTTACACAAACATAGCTAACATTTGGTTAGCAAAGCTAAGTTAGCTGTCAATCACAACACAGCTCTCGGTCGTTGTAAGATAACTAGCTTTTTTTGCTAACATTAGCTAGCTAGCCCAACGTTCACGTAGCTAGCTTAGTTAACTTAGCTGACTGACATGAACTGTCGCAAAACCTACCACTGTCTACCACGTTCTGCCAACGTTTACAGTTAAAACTTAACTTACCATACTGGCTCCATTATTGTCACTACCTAGCGGTCCGCAAGAGTGACAGCAATACGTTGAAACTACTGTAAATAAAACTTTTATCATTAGCCGGCTAACAAACGTTTGACCGGCGACATATTTCGTCTGGTGAAATGATGTTGTCATTAAAGCACCTTGTGCACGCTACTGCCCCCCACCGGACATTAACTATAGATCTGCCAGTTTACTATGTAGGTCCATGAAACTAGATAATTTTTCGATACGGATTAAAACAATCTCAAATATCGTCTTTAGTTGTCTTTTTGGAGGCTGTAAAACCAAGCAGTAAATCTGTATAAGTGATTCTCAGCTCCATTGCAGACACTTTTTGGGCAGACCTACCTGGATCTCTTGCATTTTCAACCCATAATGATGCTCATATCCACATCTGGTCAGGATAGACCTCTGGATACCTGCATCATAGTTTTGGTGAGTTATGTTTAAAAATTTTAACAAAATATAATGTCTCAGAAAAAGCATTATGACCATTATTTGGACACAAATAACTTATAACCTCCCATTGGCCCTGTGTTAAATGGCAAGAATTATTAGATTAGATAAGACTTTATTGATCTCAAAATGGAGAAATTCACTCATATTAGTGTTGGGTAGAGGGAGGATCCCAGTCCAACAGCCCTTTGTCTTGGTTAGCTTGGGTAGTTATTTTTCTTTTGCATTAGGTTAAGGATGAAATAATGGTACCTTTGCAGATACCTAAGACGCTGACATAGCTAGGTAAATTTGGTGGGGGGGATTATAAATTCATCCAAATTATTCTATGACTTGATCTCATTGCAGTTCATAGCACTTCATCACATTGGCCAAGGCACTGCATTGGAAAATGAGATGAAATATTAATATTCCCTGTGGGTAAATTGAGTCATTCATTAAAATAATAGACCTGTTTCCCAAAAAGCTCAGAAACTACAACTAGATAGATAGATAGATAGATAGATAGATAGATAGATAGATAGATAGACATATAGATAGATACATACTTTATTCATCTCCAAAGAGAAATTTGCATTCAATTTGCCAAGTTTGTGTCATGAATTGCGAAAAACGCCGAAAGTGATCTCTGCATTTCCAATCAGCTCCAGATTCGACATTTTTATGTTACCACAAATCTCTTTCATAATTCTCATACAGGCCGGAGTTGCCCATGGTGACATATTTTAATTATACCGTTCAATGTCATGATCTGTTAGACTGACTGAGGTTTTGAATGATGAATCTTGTAACAAGCACATTAATGGCTGAATTTATATCTGATATATGTCATGATCACTAAAATGATGTTCTCTGCTTAATGGCTTAGTTTGATGTGTATATGGCCAGGGGTGTATTTACACTGTTATAATATGTTTTAGATTGGCATGTTTTCTTAAATTCTCTTTGGTTAAAATAATTGTACCTCTGCTCAGATTTTCATTGCCAGTTGCACAGATTTAGATATAACTATTAAACTAATAGAAATTGGAGAATAGTTTCCAGTGAAGTGAGGCTACCACCTCTGATTAAATATTGAAACACTAATTAGGACAGTTGGGCCTGAAAAAAACTAATGTGAATCAAAAATAAGCACTTTGATGAGTTTTGTTAAAAGCAGAGTGAGGCAGAGAGAGCAGACAACAGAGACAGAGAAAGAATCAGGAAATAAAAGCCCATTACAAGCGGTAAATTTTATTATGGGATAACAGCACATAAAGCACATCTAAAATCGATGTGTCCAATGCACTTTTAATAAAGGTAATATTAAAGGTACAGTTTCTAAGTACAATATAACAACATTCATATTAGAATGAAAAGTATTTAAAAGACAACATTAAATTTCTTATTTTTCTTTACAGCTGTATTTACAAAATGAATCAAAATACTTATTTTCATATTTAAGAATCAGACAAGAAGGAGCAAAACTACGTTTGTGAATAGACTACCTGCTAAAGAGAGTTCAAAAGAGCTGGATAAAAAGGTACATGATCATCTGTCCCCATTTTAACATCAGTAGCAAACGTGTGACTTAGAAATTTGTGGCAACCACACACTAGTTTCGGCTTTCCCATAATTTGAACTGCTTTTGCATGGAAAAAAAAAAAAAACGAATCCACCCGTGCTCCACCCACCCTTCATGTTAAGTTACCCAAACTGACTGAGCGTACATTGAACGCAGAACATTAAAGAAATCCAGATGTGTTGTATGCCTCTTTTACAAACACATACAAATACTTGATATACAATGCATTAGTAAATCTTCTGTTCTCTGTGAAATAAAAAAAGTTGATATAAAACAAACAGAAAGTGAAGAAATGTGGATTGCCTGCTAGTTTTGCGAAAAAAAACAAACAAAAAAAACAACAATGTGCAGGTGAGCTTTTGTGTATTATTATCTGCAAGCATTTATTTGACCATTCAAGATCAACATGAAACAAACTTCCCAGTTGTGTCTCTCAAATAAGGTGAGGGGTGACATGTACACTCTAAACGGACCATCGAAACATTGAAACCCTTTAACACAGCGCGTCAACCCACGTGAAAATGATTAACATCACACAAAGAAAGGATCGGAAAAACATCTGAAGCATGTGAGAGTGAGAATTCATCCTCATGTACAAAATACATTGTCACTTCAGTACACGTCTGGAAAAACCACAAAAAAAGACAATCAAAACCACGTATGCATCTTGTTATACACCGAGAGGCACTCAGTGTGATACGTTGTATATTATTGCAAGCATATTCTCACTGATAATTGCTACAGAGTGGAGAGAAAAGGTCAGCTTTGTCCTCAAATGGCAACTCTTTTACGTACATTTATAACACTTCATGTGGTGCAAAAGGTTTATGCCACTGGTCTGAAGAAACCACTTTCAGGATGGTCTAAAATGGGGAATAACAAAATCATACCGAGGCTCTGTTTAATAAAATCCAAGCACCACTTCCCTGCATCAGGTGAAGAACTATGCAGACACGAGAGAGGTAAATATTAAGTATCTTAAAACCTGACAAACTATAGCCTCAGTGAGTGGTTTTTACAATCAGACAAAGAAAAAAAAACCCACAATACTGCTGTTTCAGTTTGAATATTATCATTTTTCCACAAACCAGAAAAGCAACCTTAAATAGCTTGTTAATTAGCAGATACTAGCTTTGCTATAAGTCAGAAGGAAATAAGTGCCTTATCCCAAGACTAGCACACTGATACAGGTGCAGGCTGGGTAATTTTACCACTATCATTTTCATTATCATTATTATTTATTGAGTCCTAATATCAATAATACATTAATATGCAATGAAATGAATGGACTAATAGGGCGGCCAGGCTTAGGAATCAATACTTTGTTCACAAAATTAACTTACCTAGCACCACACATTAGGGCAACACAAAATAAATGTCAGCACACCCTATTTCTATCAAACTAATCCTAAAGGAGGGAAGCAAAGTAGAAACAGAGTTATCGTACAATATGGTGTAATTGATAAACAGATAAATATTTTCACTGGGTAGGCCTTAGTAGCAGTATTTTCCTCTTACCTATACAGACAGAAATTACAAAGCTACCTTTATACATGTGATCAATAATAACATTAAGTATGGTGAATAAACAGCCGAGAATGAGGGAGAGAGAAAGAGAGAGAAAAATAAGATATACAGCATACAGGCCATGTCGAGTTCTTAGTTCTCCACCTGGGAACAGAACTGGTCAAATATACAGATGAAACATAAAAACATCCACGAAATCAACACAAAATAAAACAAAAAGTGATAAATAAGAGGTGTATTTACATGCAGATGTTCAAAGACTATTATGCACAAAAGAATCAAAAATAATACACATACATATATTATTGCTTGACATTCGATTATGGCTAAAAGTTGCTTTTCTTTTTTTTTTTTAAACTATATTCTTAAACGTATTTTTAATCATAAATCCTTATCAGCTGTGCTTTGGAAATCGAGTTCTGTTAAAATGTGACGACCGACTCGTAACTCTGGGTAACACACCGACCGACACTCCGGCACAACTTTTAAGCGTGACATAACTCTCATCTTCACAATTTATAGTCGAGAAGACTCATTCTCACAATTTACAGTCCAGAATTCATTTCGGCTCAGGCTGCGGCACGTTCGCGCCGTGAAGCCGGCCAATGGCGCCTCACAGCACTCTGCAGACCTATGAATCGTTGAAGGCATTATGTCATGCTTTTAAAAACCTACACCTATGATGGATGGATCAAGCTCAGCATTTCCAAAACCTTTTTTTCCAAAAAAAAAAACAAAAAACAAAAATAACAAAAAAAAATAAAATAAAATCAAGACCACCTCGTCGACGTTACCCTGTTCCTCTGTAATTATTAAAGCCTTGTCTGGGGTTTATTTTATTCACACACTGTGAGAACAAACACATACACGCACGCGCACACACACTATTGCTTTTTACAAACAGACAACAGAGCAGAGACAGAAGGACCAGCACATTTTACTGAATACTATACACTGATTGAATAGCACACTTAGCATCAATCCCTTACTTAAACCGGGATATATCTCAAGTGAGAATATACAGAAGGACATCACTTTACAGGCCCGAGTGAAGGCGCAGTTTATAGTTAGACACAAGTATCCATGTGTTTGATGACCATTTTCTGCTATCCTGCCGACCATTCCAGTACATAAAGAGGATGAAAACAGAGCGATGGGGCTTTGCTTTTTTCTTTTTTTTCCTTCTAGGCTGAGAGTAAACGTTATCAATCTGAGTCAGCTGGATGAATAAAGTCAATTCAAAAGGATGATGACTGCACTGTAGAGACCCGTAATTGTAACACAAGGCGTATTGCTTGTTTTATATTGTCGAACACATTACATGCCACTCAACCATTTCGACTCGGAAAAACAGATTTTCGCTTGGCGAGAGGAGAGCCGTGCTGGCGGCAGACCTCGGCTGATCATGTGTGAGAAAAGTTTTACGCGACCATCGAGCGACATCACAACATTTTAAGAAAACTGAATCATTTTCAAGAAACAAAGCATTTTTTTTCTTTTTTTTTTTGCAAACAAATAACAGGAAATCAGCCAAATATCCATCTCTTAATGTTTTTTTTTCTTTTTCTGAACGGTTAAGTGCTGTACTGCGTGTTCACTGTGCTATGTCACCTCCTCTCATCAACTGAGTGCTTTGAGGAGATTATAAAGACCTCATAAATTCACAAAAGAGCTATAATCAGATGCTCTGCAACTGTCCAGAGGAAAGCGAGCTGCTTCTTCGGTCTGCCTGTTACCTCCCTGAGCGTTCACACCTCATCCTCTTCGCTGCTCTTGCCGGGCCACTGGGCCTCTCAACCTGGATTGTCTAGCAGTTGTTCCAGACTGGGTTTTCTTTTGCTGGGAGACTGAGGTTTACTAGTCGTAGAGGGCTTGTGCATATCCAAATAGCATTGGATCATAACAGAGATTATTACTTAGGTACAGCATAATCTACTACAACCCAAACACAACAGATTTAGTATTGCATAAGAATATTTGGTTTTTCTAACAAAGAGGGTTATCATTTTTAAAGACCCTGATGACACCATTTGAAACCAAAACAGATTTTTGTGTGACAGGAATATGCTGCGTACTGATAAAACTGCGGTTTGTAAAAGTGATGTTTTGTTTTTTTTTCTTGCATGAGTGCTCTTGAACTTGACCGTAGGGGGTGCAGTGGTGGTCTCTGAGTGGCTGGAGGCCCCTTTGGGACATCTGTGAAGCAAAATTCGGAACCACTCGCCGATGAATAGTCAAATGTTAATCCCGACCCCTTCTCATGGAACATCCCTGACAGAAGCACAAACTAAACCTAATGAGTACAAACAAATGTCCTCTCAAAAGAGAAAGCGCAAAAGAAACTCGTCCCTGAGGGGTGACAGCACAAGGCATTAACGCCTCATACAAATTGCACGGCAGAGGAATGATCGTGTGCAAACAGAAAAAAACAGAAGACAAACAACTGGATTCTATGTTACGGTTGGTGACAGATGTGTTAACATGCTTTGTTGGGTTTCTAAAGGGATATCACTTTTTTTCAGCTTTTTTCTTTCTCCCTCTCTTTTTTTTTGTTTTTTTTTTGCTCTTTTTTTATTCTTTAAAGATATTTCTAGGAGCCGCTACTGAGATTGCTGGAATGTCTTAGGAATCCATTCTACGTTATCGACGAGTAGACTGGAAAGCGGAAGCAACGACTACTGTTTGGCACATCCAGGGTTTTTTGTTCTACCACTTTACTACCACACTGACAAGAAAGACACACTCAACAAAACAGAAACACAACAACAAAGCATTCTGAAAATAGCACTTGTCCTACCATTTTTATGTTTCTCCCCTAATCGTACAAACAACAGCTAGTCTAATTATTGCGGGAATATAGTTTAGTGCTACCTGACATCTTTTTCTCTCCCTCGTTCTCTTTCATGAGTTTATTAACCAAAACATGTTACAAAAATAGAAGCTTTACTACCAGACAAGGCTTTGAATATTCACTTTCCCTTCACTGTTTCCTTCTGTGTCCTGTTGTGGCGTTGCTGGGCTGAGGCTGCGGTGAGAAGGCAGATAAAGTCACTCAAAAACAACAACAAAAAAAAACCCCAAAACAAAACAAAGAGGCTCATAAATGTGCTTTTAAGTTAGACCTCGTCTCTTTGTACAGGCTCGGGCTCTGGACTCGCTTGCTGTATCTTTGCCTTCCACTAGATGGAACAATTGGATTACAGTCTGCGCGTGATCTTCCCAGTCCGACCTCACGGCTATTGATTTGTAAGATCTGGCTGCGATAATGTTTGATTTTCATGTTCTTCTTTACATAATGTGTGAGGTTTTCCACAGTAAAGTTAGCATCAAATATTTGGACAAAAAAAGGTTTGAACGAATGCTGCTCAATCCAGGTCTGCTGACGCCACCGGCGCTGAAACATCACTGCAAGGTTTGTTGGCCACCGCTGCATGCGCGCGCCCTCGCTAAAAGGAGTATCAGAGCTACGTTTTGACAGGTGTCCGACAGGCGGTTGTTGAGGTAACAGGTGATGGAGCTTCTCTGACCTGCCTTCTCAGCCGTGCCTCTTTGTTCACCAACCACTAGCCACGCCAGCAATCCTAACAGACAGCCCTTACACTTCCAGACCAGTGTCATCTGCAGCTCCCAGGACTAGCCTCTGTGACCATGGTTCAACTTGTATTTCTTGTGCACATGCAACACATCACTAGGTAAATATACAAGTCTTAAATTAAAGAAAGGTGTAAATAAAAGTGCCTTATCAATTCAACAATTAAGAATGGTCTAACTACTAATATCATACATGTTATTTAAAATAGATTCTATAAACATTACTTTTTTCTGTATAGTAAGTACTATGACCATATACCCTGTAGTACATTATAAAACAGGTGGAATGGACCCTTTTCATTGTGTTGGTGCCCTGTGCTTCTCCAGGGCACCTGTCCAGAGAAGGATTAATAGCAGATGGCCTTACATGATTTCACTATGCAACAATGGTGGATGGAGTCCTTGACAGCTAAAATCATTGCGTTTTCATTAGAATTACCAGAATTCTATGTTTCTTTTTTTTTTCTTTCTTTTTTTAAACGATTGTCCACAGAGAGGTGCCGATTGCATCACCATGCCGACAGACCCTCCCCTCAAAGTCGCTGTGAGTTTTCATTCCAGGAACTGCGTCCGAAAGATACGGCTGAACACAAGAGAAAAGCGGCTGAACTTGACCAAAATGTGCGCATTTATCGGCTCTTTGTTTCAATTCGGGGACATAGTGTATGAAGCAGATCTAGGGACAAAACCATTGAAGGTTCGGAATATGAGAATGCTTAAACTGTTTTGGGAGTGCAACCTGAAAAATAATACTGCTGTGGGTTCGTCTCCTCATTGAAGACGCCATCAGCTATCTGAATTCCAAAAGTGACTCATTAATTGTTCATACGAGTCAGATGAATCATAATGAGGGTGATGCAATAAATACGGGTGAAAATGGATGAATGAAATGAAGTGAATCATGAGTTCCTCGTTAGAAATGCGCAAAAGAGGGTCAAGTTCAACCAGACAGAAATTATTTGTCCCTATCTCCTCTTCATGTCCCATGGGGCGTTGGGTCCCACAAGTCTTCCAAAGAGAACTAAATTCAATAAAGTAAACCTTGAGGATCAACTCCCTAAGCCCTCCCCTCCGATGTAAAAGAAGAAGTTGAACAGCGTGCCATCTGTCCGCTCTGGTTTGTGCAGGGCACCAATAAAGTGTCTCAGATTCCTCCTCCACATTCCCCTACGGTGGGCACACTGGCACCTGGCAGGGCTGCTACCCGTCAACGGGCATGGACTGCTCAAAGTCTGATCCGAACAGCTCCTTGTATAAGGGGGGGAAGTGGGCACGCACAATGTCTGGGTATATTGCTTTGAAAGCTGTAAGCTTCTCTGTATGCCTACTGCACAGCGCTCGCAGTGTCGACACTTTGCATATCAACTGTGGAGAGAGAGGAGACAGGCTGTTTAGATTCACAGGGAAGCAAGGACATGGAGCAATGGTAGTGAAAAACATACCTCCCTACAGTGTATTCCCTCTCACACAGGGGCAAACAGACTTGTAAATATTGAGACAAGCGCTAAGGCACGAGGAAAAGTTGACACTGCATATTATGGAGCTGGTGCGATTGATAAATTACCACTTCTCGACTGATAAAAAGGCATTTCATGTAACATTACGACTGCATCCCCTGAAATCTGTGCTTGTTCAATCTAACGCACTAAAAGTGGTGGATGACCTGCAGATAAAGACGCGAAACTGTGGGAGATTACACTGCTACAATCTTACAGCATGCTTAGCAGACAGCCACTTTAAGGGATAATGGATGGAGTGTGTGCTGCATCGCGTTGTACCTTTGTAAGAATACCATCCTCTCTGTGGTTCTTCTGCAGGACGTGCTGGAGGGCCAGTTGGATCTTCTGCTGGAGTTTCTCCACCTTCACCTTCTCCTGGAGCCAGGACCGGTCTGGAAGGCAAATTATCACAACTTTTTGTTGCCGTACCAACACGCCGCAGGCTCCGTCACAGTCAACTTGGCTACTGTGAAAAGTAATGACGCAGTTCCTCTAATATAAGATAATAACTGATAGAGGAAAAACAGGAGGGCAACAGTGCTCCTTGTTGTGGTGAATGTGTGTCTACCTTTTTTTCTCTCTCTCTGCACTGTGAGTGACACCTACCAGCAGACATCAACACAAAGGCGGAGAACAGGGCGATCTCATCCTCAGACAGGTGCATAGAACACAAGTTTTTCCCAAACTCGAAGACGGAGCTGATCAAGTCGTCACAGCCTGCCACAGCAAAGGACACAGAGAGAGGGCTTAGGATGAGGAAGACCAAAGAACAACATTCACTCTTGATCTTTATTGGGAGAGAGGCACACGGGGAGGGGAGAGGAAGGGGAAGGAATGAAAAAGAGCGGCATGCTGACAGCACATGGGAGCGTCTTAAGCAGAACAGGCAATGCTTTTACTGAGTTTTGCCTCCCAGACGAGTCACTTTTGGCAGTTGGGTGGTGTTATGCAAGCCAAAATGAGGTCACTATTGAGGCTTTTAGTTAAATCAATTATCGAGGATAGAAAGAGACAGGCGGATGCCACCGCGGCTCGGGAAGCCCATCACTCTGCCTCCCCCTCTGCGGACCCCTCTGCGCAGAGCGCACAGGACGCTGGGACTCTCGAAGCTGGGACAGCTACACATGCTCACTCATATGCACACGCAAGCGGGGAGCTGCAAAGAATGGTAGACTCGCACAGCGAAACAGAATTCAGCATTTTTACTGCCACTATGGGACGCATTTGCATTTTTTTTTTTCGTCAAACGGCAGTTGGAAATGCGAGAAAATCCATGGTGGAGAGTCTTACTAATGTCATGGCAGTCAAACACGAATGCTATTTGCTTTTGCCTGAGATGTTTTATGTCAGACTATCAATGATGGTTTTGATAGCGCCCTCCCTAAAGACACTCCGTCTGGCTTTATTTATTCCACAGTTACAGGAGCCATATGCAGCGGAGCCTCACTAACGTCTCTGTTCTACCATAAATAACCGTTGCAGAGACAGCAATGCCAGGTGAGGCAGGGATGAGTGCTCAGAGTTTGCTTCCAGGCCTTCAGCATTGTGTAGAACAGAACAGCAGACTCTAATTTTGGCTGTTACACTGAGGGAAGGAGTGAGGCACTGTAAGAAACACACACAAACGCAGCAGCATACAAACACACGCATGCAAACTCATTCAGACGTGCACATGCACGCACCCGCACGAGCACACCCACTCCACTTACCTAATGACTTGAACACATCAGGTCCGGCATACTTTCCATCAAAATAGACTGTGTTGTTTTGCGAGTCAAAGGCACGGCACATTCTGACAAACACAACTTCCAAAGAGCCTGTGGAGACAGACAGGAACAAGATGCTGAATCTGAGCTTTGTTTCTTTTTCGTTTTTTTTTTTCTTCTTCCCTAACAGTTACACATCAGTCAGGGATGCAAAACACATGATTGTGCTTTGTGCTATTCTTCTACAACATGAGTAACACAACCACTTTGAAATAAAGAAGCCTGCCGTCAGAGGGAGAGAAAAAAAAAAACACCTCTGCAGATGATAATATCATAGACAGAAGGCTATTCTTCCATAATGACATGCCAGATAAAAATTGCGCTTCATTCAGTAGTGACAGTGCTTATTCATTCAACCTTTATTTAGCAAGATAGGTACGGGAATTTTTTCCATCCTGCAATTTGTACCACTCTGTGGGAGTGGATAAGAGGATCAAGAATATGTAACAGAAGCCATTACTGCCTCTAAGGAGATGCTACTGTTTTAAAATGTCATGTCTGACAAGGGATCTCAGTCTTTATTTCATTATTCATATTGGCTGTGCTAATGTAAATAATACTCAGGGAAAGACCCAGGAGAGGTGTTTGTTTGCTGCATGTGCGGTACGTTTGTATCTGCGTGAGCATTTGTATTTATGCATCAATATAGGTGACAGTGTGCACCGAGCCACGGCTGCATTTAATATTCTGTAAGTACGTCTTCATGAGCGCAGTTTGAGTAAGTAGACATCATCTGGGGAAAGAGAAGGGAAATGGCAGCCGTCATGATAGGTATTATCTGAGCTCAGCAACACAGTGCTTATCTAATGCTGTGTCCATCCCTGCTATGTATGTAATGAACAGAGGAAAACAGAGAGCGACAAAGACAGAGAGGGGGAAACAGACAGGGTGGGGTCTCCTCTCTGTGACACTGTCTGTGCGTGTGAAGAAGAGGGCTTTGTGCAGTCAGGTCAGCTACGCCCTTGTGACAATGCCAGAGGGGGGGGGGGGGGGGGGTGGAGGTGGTGGTGGGTGAGTTTGACGGCAGCGGGCCATGTTGACAGGCTGTCATACCTGCTTTCAGCAGCACTATCTGATCATTCTGACACAGCTCCATGAAGCCGTCGATGCGCTTGGCGAACTCCACCACATACTGAATGGCCTCTGTTATTTTGATAGCACACAGCTGCCACATGACTTCCCGGGGCTAAGAACAGATAGGACAGAGAGTGGGTTATCTGCTTTAAAACAATGGATTTGATTACTGTAGCCGCGGCGGAGGCCGGCACGAGCCCGGCTGCGGTGGAGTTACCTTGCTCTGGTAGCTCTCCACCTCCTCCTGCAGGAAGGCCTGCCAGGTCATCTGCTGCAGCTCCTCCCTCAGGTACTGACATGTCTCCATGTGTGACTTGGAGATGTTCTGGGCCAGGTGCTCTGCAATACAAGCATCGTCACAAACCCCGAAGATCACAGTCGAGACCTGGATGTTGCTCACAAGGCTATGTGAAAGTGAAGACCTCACTGATGAAATATGCCACAGGAAAGGAAGATTTATTTACTGAGCTTTCAAGAAGGAGGAGAGGCGGATACGCGTGGGCTTTTTTGACTGGGAAAAGGCTTGTTGACATTTCCCTTTACTGCCTGCAGGAAGCTCATAACTTAAGGTTGAGGCAAAGCCAATCTAGTTATGACACAAATGCATGGAGAGGAGGAGGGGCGCCACGTTACTCACTTGAAACAAAGGTCACATTTTCTCTGAGAGAAATATTGAGTATAAGAATTTAAATGGTTTTGAAAACACATCTGTTAAAAGGAGTTCCTAGGCACAGGGGAGCCTAAAAAAATGATTTCCCCAGACGCCTGCCCTGCTGGATCCTGATTGGCCCTAATTAATGGAAACTAATTACAAAAAAGAGGCTCTTTTAATGAGTGTTGGAGATGAGTCTCCAACCTCCTGCTATTTTAAGCAACCTTTGTGTCGTTTGCCCCACGGTTGAGTTGTTCTCCCCCCTCCTCCATTTTGCTGTCTCTCCTCTCGTCTCCCCCTGCCTCTCTCTCCTGCTCCTTACCTAGTTCAGCCATGGACACGGTGGGGGAGGTTTCTCCGTTGGTGAAGGAGCAGTAAGGGAAGAAGCCAGAGCCGGGGGCAAAGTCGCAGATGGGCTCCGGCTTGATGCCGTTGATGTCCAGGCCTGACTGGTCAGGAGATGGCTGGATGTCCAGGTAGAAGCTGCTGACCGCCGAGTCTGGTTTGCTGCCATCGGGGGTGTGACCGTCCATGTAGCCGCTGAGGTCGTCATGGAGCTCTGTGAGGCCATTGGCCGAGAGGCCATAGCTAGGTGTGAGCGGCTCCGCCTCTCCGGGCTGTTGCTGGTGGTCACGCTGCTGCTGCTGCAGCCTGTGCTTCTGGACCTCGGCGTACAGGCTGTCTCGCTGCTTCTTCGACATGCGGCCGAATTTCACTGCTGCAATTAGCAAGACAAAACACGCATGAGACTCGAGTGAAACATCACGGTCACATTTAACTGAATGGCATTGTTTATTTTCCATACGTGGCACCTAGCGGGCTCCCTGCATGAAGTTAGCAGAAATAAGTGATAATAACTTGTGCTCAAAATAATAATGAGCACGTACATTCTTTCATTTTCTTCATTTTATCAGTGAGTCTTAACATTTTACCCTCAGAGAAGTAAAGATAACCTCACCAGTGGGTTAGGCTACCAACACAAATAGACTTATTTCAATAATTTTCCTGAATTAAGTCTCCGTTAGTCTTGTTTACAGATACTGACAGTCATGTCTAGAAAGAGACTGAAAAACTGGAATTGCAGAACAAATCGATCATCTCACACTATACATCGCTGAGACAAAACGACCTGTTGAGACAACAAGGGAAACTGATGGAATTGGAGATTTTTCGAGGCACATTAATTCCCTGCTTGCTATAAATTATGTGCCACATACAGAGATCATTTGTCAGGCTGCGCCCCCCCCTCACACAGTAATACTCCTCCAATCTACGTTCAAATCATGTTACCATTAGACCAAAAGACGCGCGCTATTAGCACCATAATCCACAAGACTCTTTTAACAGATAACGTAGATGACAAGAAAAGCAAATCTTCGTATTTCAGGAGGGTTCAGTAGCGACAGAAATTATGACAAAAGTGAACAGCTTCATAAGCGCAGAGGCAGAGGTGGGAAGTGACTAACAGCTCACCAGCCACTCAAACATGAGGCAGGCTATGTCGCTGCCTCCTGTTTCAAGGTTTCCAGACTAAACAGTGGTGCTGAGAATGAGACTCCTTGGCCAGAGTTCTGGTGGCCTGGCAGTATGTCAGCCGGTCACAGTGTGTGTGTGTGTGCGTGTGTGCGTGTTTGTCTACGCACAGTGGAAAGCGAGTGGAGCGATGCAGAGGAGAGTGCGGGCAGATGGGCTCTGGTGTGTTGAGTGAAGGCAAGAGTCACCTTCGTCTGTCCTGAGTGTGTGTGTGTGTGTGTGTATGTGCATGTGAGAATGTGTGTGGCTACGCAAAGGCACTCATAAGTGCTAATGTACTTCTGTGTTCACTCACACTCATGAATATGTATGCATGTGTATATCCGAGTTTAAGCAAAGTAGGGTGCATAACGACGTGCCAGCCTCTGGTGCATGTATGTTCAAGTTTTCACGTGTGTGTTTTAGCAAAAAAACAAAAAAACATAATAGATCTGCTCTGTTCTGACATAATCTCCTCAGCTCAGCCAAGTCTGGTCCAGCCCAGTCTGGACCGGCCTGGCACAGCAGGAGCTCTTCAGCACACATCCCCACCTGTGTGCTCCCATTGCTGCATCTCAGCTGCAGCAGCACTAATGACAACTTTTAACAGCCTCCTATTTCATCAAACCTAGTTTCTATCACGGCAACAAATTAGTCCCACTGACAAAGCACTCACCTGCTACTGGCAGACAATGAACATGGACTGATGTCGTAGCATGTGTTCCAGTCACAATTTTCTTGGGATATGTCTGTTGTGTCTCTTTGAGAATAATGGCAGTCGTTATCTGTGTGTGTTTTCTTTGTGTCTCCACTAGGATTCAATATACGGTGCCACATCAATATAGGGCCATGAATAGACAACCAAATAACAACAAGGATAAACACAAAGTAACACGCACAGGTGTTCGTAGCTACTGAAAGGCTAGCAGTTAGCTAAGCAGTTGCTTTGCGAGCTAAGGTGTTAAAATAGCTAATTTTTACTGATTTTCTCTGAAAAATGCATAGATTTTTACTCTAGAGCTGCTGATCAGTCACTCTCAGTAAAAAAAAAAGTGTATATACCACATAGTGGCTGCAATGTAAATGGTATTAAAATCAAGATCAAAGATCATTCAAATTTTTGTGCAACTGATTTTTTTCCCTTCAGCCTAAACTCATTCTTTTAAATCAAAATAAATCCATACATTCATGGATTGCTTTTTCTTATAAATAACAAGCCCTCAATATACACTATCACCAACAAAATGACACTTGATATAACGATCCCCATGAGTACACTTCTTTTCTCTCTTGCCTGCCTTCATAGGAAGGTCAGAGTCCACCACAGCACCCCTGAAGCACTGGTCCAAAGGACCTACAGCAGAGCAGATTCTTGCCCACACAAGGGCTTGAACCTGCACTCTCCACCTCTCCCTGCTCACCCCGGCACCCTGCTGTATCCGCCCACCTCACCCATCGAGCACTTACCATCTCGTGACATGCCCACTGCCAGGCACTTCTGCAGCCGGCAGTGCTGGCAGCGGTTGCGGCTGGTGCGGTCGATCAGGCAGTTCTTCTGACGGGGGCACGAGTAGGCTGCATTGCTCTGCTGACTCCTCCTGAAGAAGCCCTGCGCAGGAAAAGGGGCATGGAAACACCTCGGGTTACCACCGTGGGCGGGAAAATGTTCTGAGACTGAAGAATCAATCCGTGGCATCGTAGTGTTTTAGTGCTGACAGAATTCATTACTGATTGATAGTGATTTATTGTATTCCCAGCGGTGATATTTTCATTTTACTTCTGCCAAACAGATTAGATAATAACACTACTCTGATGGTGTTTTCCTGGCTGTTAGGCTGTAATATCTGGCATTCAAAAAGCGCTGCGTTTCACCAGCGTGTGCAGCAGGAGGGTGGTGTGTTTTGGTAGGACTGATAACAGTGGTTGGTATTTTTCTTCAGCTGGGTTATTAGTGTTGATTAACGCAGCACTGGCATGTGCAGTGCTAAAGGATTGCGAATGCACACCGACTGGATTCCTCATCCTTTGACTTAATGAATTGATTCCAGCACATCATTAACATGCCCCACTCTACTGCTCCATACACATATGTCTTAATTAGCTGCTCATTGGCTGTTTAATTACAAGAAAACAGCTGACAGCTGCCAAGTTGCTTTATAATGGAAGCCATTATGGAAACAGGCTATAACTGCCTGTGACAAGCAGCACTCTTTAATAATGCTATGATTTATGGTCCAAACTTTTGTACTCGCACATATCATTAAAGGCCTCTCTGCCTTGGACTAATTAGCAATCATTAAAGATAGATTTCAGCAGTTTATTCTTTAGTGTTTTGTTCCTTGCGGCTCCTGTGTGAGGGAGAGGAGCACTGGGAAGAACAGCTGAAAGGAACCTCTCTCTCTTTCTCTATCTCCCTCTCTCTCTCCAACACACACACACACACACGCAGACACACACACACAGGAGCAAACAGCAAAGGTGCAGGCTGGCTGAGGAATGCTAATGATGTGCCTGGTGACAAGCACAGGGACAAGAATACACTCTAAGCACAAAATTCCCCTCACTGTGAATGGCTGGTGCATTTGAAACAGTACAAAAGGCGGCTTCAATGGAAGCAACACTGTAGCAAACAGCCAACAATCTGCTATAATTCAAAGCACTCTCCTTTTGATCATTTTATTTCAAGAAGAGCAGGCTGCAGCAGAAGCAAAAAAAAAAAAAAAAAGAAAAGAAAAGAAACAGTGAAAAGACATGTCCCTGGGAGGGAAAGGCAGAGCAAGCCAGAGAATGACTTTGTCCTACTAATTGTGGTTATCTGTGATGTCCTCTGTAGTGCTTGACCACTTTAATTTCTGTGTTCACACTTCGCAGATCCGCTCCAAATCATCGTGAAACTTCAGCAACATTTTTCGTTTACGTTTTTCCTAGCAAGCAACTTTTCTTTACATGGCCAATTTTCCCCGTCTTCCACCTCCCCGGCTCCCCTGTCCCTCACACACACACACACAGACACACACACACACACACACACGCTACATCCCATGACACAAACAGGTTCGGTCTCTTGATGCTTACCTTACAGCCTTCACATGTTATCACGCCGTAATGGATGCCTGATGATTTGTCTCCACAGATCTTGCAGGGAATTATTTCGATTTGAGCTGCAGAGAAGAAAAGGAAATGAAAGAAATAAAAAAAAAATCAACATTTTGCTGTCACAAGTCACTGTACAACACCCTCACCGTGGATCCATGTTGGTACATGAAAGAGCACTGTGCTTCTAAAAACATCTCATCCGGTGGCTTTTGAATCCTCACTTCCACAGAGCATTAGCAGAATATTTACAGAGTGGCGTGTGTGTGCGGCTGTGTGGACCTGTATTGCCACATTGTGGGGACATAGATAAGTTTACACAGTCACATTGTGGGGACTCATCTTCCTAATGGGGACAAAAATGCAAGTCCCCATGATGTAAATTAATCAATTTTGGGTTAGGGTTTGGGTAAGGGTTAGGGTTAGGCAAGCAGTGGTTATGGTTGGTGTGAGTCTCCTAAAAATGAATGCAAGTCTATGTAATGTCCCCAAAAGTGATGGAAATAGACCATGTGTGTAAATGGAAGGAGGCCATTTTAAGTCCTCACAAGCAGCTAATGTAAACATGGTGTCAATTTGCATCCCAAACACAACTTGCATAAGGGAAACCCCAGCTACCCACAAACCCTAATACACCACAGTAGCACTAATACTAGCCTTATGCAATGACTAGGGCTCATTTGGCCACATGAAGGCACACACTCGCCGTTGGAAAACTTGACTTCATGAAGCCTCTTAAACTTCAAAACCATAAAAACCTCAGGAGTAAATCCACTGCGGCCACAAAGAATCATAACAGTCCCACTGTGCTGGATGGAGCGGTGGCAGTGACTGTGTTCAGTTGGGGAGGGTTGGCTGTGTTGTTGTGCTGTTGACAGGCCTGTGATTCACCCGCCATAGAGGACAAAAGCGCACAGAGGACAGGCCTCATCCATCGTTGGCCTTCTCTTCAGGAGCGGACCACAGGGCAACACAACAGAACAGACAGAACACACAGACATCAGAGACGCAGAACTCCCAGCTCGTCCCACTGCTCTCAGCTTTATCACTGCAGCCACTGATGCTACATCCCTCTCCACCTCCACCTCCCCCTCTGTCTTACCCCTCTCTCTCTCTCCCCCCAGAGATCTCTATCTGGAGCCCTCCTCCACATCGCCAACATCTCAGTCCCACCATCCCAACAGTGCACTGCAGCGCCAGACGAACTCCACTATCTGATCTAAATCGAGGAAAGATCACCGCGGGATATTTTCTCACAATGTAATGGTTTTCTCCAACCAGCCATGCAGCCGACCAATCAGAATGCACGAAGATATTGCAACACAAGTCTATACCAATTAGGGGAGGAATATTATGATTTTTTTGCCTTAATAAGATGCAGTGAAAATGATAATAATTAAAAAAAGTGGTGGTACATTCACTATGTCAAAGTGTTACATCAGCCTCTCCCCTCCAGCCAGGCCTAACTGTCTACTATCGAGCCTCATGTCTCTTCCCAAGACTAGAAGCTTCTAATATCCCTCGTACACCTTAACAACCAACCTCTTTAAACTAGTTTGATCACATCAAAAGTACTTTTGCAAGGGTTCAATCCAGAGATCCCTGCCCATTTTAATCATCGGCCTAGGAGCTTGTAATGTGTCATGTGGATAATGTCCTTGTCCCCGAGGCATGCCCGCGAGAGGCCCTCAACACAGAGCCTCTAATCCACTAACCCCGGAGCCACACTCTATTCATTCAGGAATCTGTGTCTGTTCTCCTTGCCCTGCTGGAGTCAACAAGACCGGCCATGTTTACATGGAATTAGCCTACATTTTAGCAAAATGAACAAAAGGGAGTGGTAGAACATGCACAATTAATTCTCCTCCAGACAACACCTCCTGCGATTTGTGATTCTCACATACAATAGAGGGCACTGCACCTCGTCGGCCCGGATTAGAGCGAAATCCAGGCAGGAGGCGGGCTTTGACAACCTAACTGAGAGGGTTAATTTATAATTAATCTTTTCCTTACTGTGCACAGTTGCTTGTTATTTCGGTTAGGTCTATCTCTGTATGAGTGCACTCTATTGTTTGTTTTTGTGTTCTCCCTGCATGAGCATTAGCAGTGCAGTGTGTTTCGACTCCTTTAGCATTTTCAGCCTCATTACTTACATAATTTGTTCTGACATGCACTCACAACAACTGAAGCGTGCTGTAATTATGACTAGCTGTGGTTATGGTGAACTAAAGGTTGCAGTGATGGGCCCCAGCCATTGGGTGGCAGTGCAGGGCTGTGGCTATGGTTGTCTTGCCAAGTTAAGCCAAGCTTCCACCCACCCTATCCAGCCCACAGGCTTTTGGCTCTGAGCTCCAGCCTCTGATAGCTCCAGGCTTAGGCTGCTGCTAGCTTCCCCACCCCCACAGCATAGCTGTGAGATGCCTTCATCTCTCCTGAAGAAGCGAAGCTGGCTGGGCGCTCGCTCAGGCCTGACAGAGGCTGTGCCACATCAGGTGAAAGCAGTGGGAGTAGAGACGCGGGGGTGCCAGGCCGGGCAGGGCATACACATACACGAGAATGCCTCACAAAGCCCTATCTGCAGCAGGAAGGCCCTGAGTGCACACAGCCTCACCAGCTAACACCCTCTCACTCCACCGTTGCACAAGCCCCTGGATGCTCAGTGCACTCAACAGTAAAAAGGGTTTGTCTCTGGACCGGCTGAGGCAGGCTCTGTAGTTTCTTGTATGAGAAAAGACCTCAGTCTGAACATATAGTTATTTCCACACTGGGATAAGCTGCTTTCAAAAAGACACAGAGGGGGGGCAGAGGGTCAAAGAGAATAAATACAGAGCAGTGACACAATGGAGATCAAATACACCGTGAAGTCACCTACACCATCAGCCTAAGTCAATATTTGTATATCTGTATGACTGCAAGTTGTCCTCTTGAGTGACTGGTCATGGGGGCCCCTGAGCTGCCCTTCAGACACTGAGGATGATTTAAACTGAATTCACACATGAGAGTCAGTCAAACAAAAAGGCCTGCACTTATGAGCACTCCCAATCTGGCAGTCAATATCTATTGACATGAGCTGCGGTGTTAACTGCCTCTTGGTGTGAAACAGGCAGCTGCTGGCTCGCTTGAGCTTGACCAGCGCAGTGCCACTGATCCCATTCACCGCGCCTGCCTGCCTTCCTCCCTGCCTCCCTGCCTGCCTGCTTCCCTGCCAGCCAGCCCTGCCTGCTCTGTTTACGACATCAAAGCCAGGCACAGTTAGACGGGCAGCCATGCTAAAGCCCATCCCAGCAGCCTGCCGCTCCTCACAGCACTGCGAGATGGCCTCTGCGCGCGGGCCACTTCAAAGACACCTGCTGAGACGGCGAGATTATGTACGAATCACACCGCAGCACGATCGCACCACGCGCATAACCATAAGGGCCGGACGGCGGCTCAAGACTGATTTCCTGTGCGCAGCATTGCAGCCTGCCGTGGGTGCCTCGGACAATGGGCATGGCAGAGAGCGGAGACAGTCAAGCCGAATGCTAAAGCTTGTTCTTTGTCTGTGGTTGAGCAGTTCAAGGACACTGATTCACCACACTAGCAGGCCCTTTGAGGGGATGACGTGTCACTCAGAGCACATGTACAATAGGGCAGCGAGGCCTCTGCATGTTCACCCAGTGCCCTTCACTGTCTTCTCCACAGCCCTGAAATCAGCCTACTGCTAAAACTATGCCATATTATCAAAGAGCTGGAAACTGACAGTCAAATGTGAACACCCAGAACAATTTGGAAAATGCACACTAGCAGCTTACAGAGGCCCTGTCGTAGTTTATTTTATTCTAAACAACCAATAGACACTGACAATGACACTGTCAGACAGAGAACTTCCTCCGCATGCACTGCAAATGTAGTGTTGCTTCACTCAACACATAATAACATCATGAAGCTGAGAAATACAATGAAAAATTCTTATTTAGTGAATAAATATTTAGAAATGCTGGTTCTCTGGCCATTATGCAGTGTAAATTCCTGATGAAAAACAATTAGCATGCACTGAAGAGGACCTGTTACAGTGGGTTATATTCTTGTTGGATAAAAACAAACATTTTATATAGCTTCCTGTTATCATTCTTTGATTCCTGTCATATTGTTTAAAATAATGTTGTTCAAATTTTCAACATAGCACGCTGGCACCATCCACAAAGTAAAACTCAAAATCCTGCAGGCTTTTGCAAACATGGAAAATCACTCGTCAAAATCTCCTGGCTGTTCCCACTGAACCCTTGGACTACTGACATAACGTTGAAGGATTAAGATTATCCCTTACATTACAGACCCATGCCCAGGCCACCGTCATAATGCTGAGAGCTTAACCCATTACTCGATTGGACCATTAAATCATTTTCTCATGGCCTGATGATTCATGATAGATGTGCACAATAAATGAGGTCTGGAATCAAGGCTTCTATACTGTTCTGTACAGGCAGAACTTTTTTTTCATTGGCTCAATCACAATGCACATCATTACGAAAGACAGCAGTTGGGGGGAAAAATGCATTTGCTTCCATGTGCATGTGTGTGTGTGTGTGTGTGTGTGTGTGTGTGTGTGTGTCTGCTTGTGTGTGTGTGTGTGTGTGTGTGTGTGGCTCGGCCGTGTTGTGTTGACAGCTGTCAATGACAGAGTGACGCAAGCCAGTGGGCTCATGTCAGAGATTATGTAAGGAACTGGACAGGGCACAGCATTATGAACAGATTAACAATCCTTCTACCATCAGACAAACTGTGTTAACACATTTTCATTTTATAATATTTTGCAACAAGACCAAACAAAAGCTTATAAGGCTCACAAGCCTGCTCTCAGGACAGTTAAACAAAAGCAGATTTTCTTAAAAAAAAAACAGCATTTGCATTTGCATGGTCAACGTGCAATGAACTGGCTCGCAAATGTGCACGAAGCAACGCTCCCCCATCATCACATGCAACCATTCATTTCGCTAGACCAACTTCCCATTTGGCGGTGGAGATCAGCTGTCGGTTGATAAACAGAGTCTTCTCTAAACAGATACCCATGACAGTCAGATCTAGCTGTAGAGAGACGACAGCCTAACAAGAGCTGGTATCAGAATTCTGCTACTTTTCATCTGCCAGGGCTCTGCTGTCATGTGAAGTCGCACAACACAATACTTTTTTATTCCCATTTATGCAGCAGAAGAAAGGTTATTTGAATGTCAGCGGCAAAGGACAGTTGTGGCACGGAACACAGGCTGAATAGTATAAATGTGTTATTTGTTTAGGGATCGGGGGCTGCTGGCGTGTTACCACCGAGCCGTTCTAATGGCATTTGCTGGTTTGCAGCACGAAGTGAGCAAACGGCGCTGTGCAGAAATTCACCTGCAGACCACAGCTCTATGTCATCGCTTTAAACAGCTTCCATTCAACCTGTAAACACGCTGAAGTCATCAAAAAATATTCTGACCAGAGGGATTAGAGCGAGGAAAGACATAATTGACACATTTTGATGTCTCTATGCTGCTTCTTGCTAATTCCCCCCCAATCATTTAGCTGCCTAAGCTGTGATCCCCCTTCACTAGAGACTGGCTATATTTGAAGAGATATTTCCGTTTCAAAAGATGGGCTCTTTAAGCCTTTCCCCATTATTCCTTCATAGCAGTGCGGTGACTTTGCTGAAGCTCAGGTCTGGACCATCGCCCTGGGCTGCTTTTTGGATGAACTCATGCGTTCATCTCTGTGTTTGTTTGTGTGTGAGGCCTATTAATATTTCAACACTGCCCAACTCCAGATGCCTGTACAACACAGCAGTGCTTCTTTCTTCATGTCTCTCCCTGTATTTACTTGACTGTTTTATTGAAGTGCATTCTGACACCCTCTATGAGGGGGAGCAGGAGAGGGGAAGATGTATTCCCAAACCGCAACATAAGACATCTCTCTCCATGTCTCTTTCTCCACCGGCGTAACAGTAATTTGGGCACTAATTTATGTGTTGTTGTGGCAAAGATTGACGAGCTTCCTGACTGGGAGTCTGCGCTCCTGCACTCTAGGGGAAACAACAAAAGCCTGGGTTTACCGAGCAGACGAGCACCATGAAGGGTAGCATGTGTGCGGCGCTCCTCTCCCCTCCCCTGTCTGCCCCACCTGAGCTCAAATCTCTCTCCCCATCGCTCCACACCTCCCTCTATCCATCTTCCCCCACCTATCCCCCTTCTTGTCTGCGACTGCGGTGACAAGTGAAGTTGTGCCCGGGTGCCGGGGACCGGAGGGCACGCCCCTTCTGTGTGTGTGCGAGCGTGTGTGTGCAGGCGTACGCGTGTGCCGGGAGGGAGGAAGGCTCACACTGTTTACTCTGATGGCAAAATACAATCTGTAGACAGCGCTCACTTATGCATTCTACCAGCCCCTAGTTAGTCATAGAGAGCCATGAGAGCTGAATAAAAAATCTGTGCTGCAAATATTTACATGCTTTGTCTAACTATTTAGATCATTTGGTTTGGGCCCCTTCATAAATTCAAATGTGATACATCCCCGATTATAATGACATGCATTTTTGAAGGGGAGTAGAAGTTTTTGCTTCGCGAGTCTGAGTCAGAGTTGCTTGTGTGTTGTTTTCTTTACTCATGCATTGTGCAGCAAGGCACTGGGATGCACCGAAACTCAAAATCACTGAGGCTGAAATCACACAGGACCAACTGATTGACTGGTGCAGGAGCTGCTGTTTGAATTCTAAGATTTAGCTTAGGACCATGTGATGCTTTTGTACCTATACATTCTGACCACTTGAACTAAGCAGGCAGTAGTTAAAGTCTCCATTGTGGTACAGTGGCTTAGTTAAGCACCTCTCAGCCCCCCCCCCCCGTCTCCCTGCAGGGACGGCAGCCGAGTAGGCTCCTTTCGAAAAACATAGGAATATATAAATAATGAATCCTTCAAAACATCCAGTGCAATTACACGCAGGAACCTTTACATAACAACAAAGAGCCTTATTCCATTGCACCAGGGAATTCGCTACTGCCACACTGTCCAACTTCCTTCCTCCTATAATTGCTGTATTAGTATGCATTTCTGTAAGACAACCAGGATTCTTGCTGTGGGTTTTTGAATAGGATTTTTCTACTGTTCCACACAAAGAAATCAAAACTTACATCCATACAACTTCCTGCGTGGTGTTTTTGCCAGAGGGGTGACAGAGAATATGAGCATTTAATGTGTGCATTTTAGGCATTTGCAAAGTTCCTATTTGGATGCCTGAGCTATGGGTGGATATTGGGGGGAGGAGTGGGGGTGTGAGGTGGGGGGAAAGAGGAGAGAGGCTGGAGGCCAGTCTCATGCTGCTGCTCAGGGTCAGTGGGTCAAGGGCACGCAGCCAGAACACACATGGAGAGCAGGCTGAATAGTTCAGCTGACAGTAATTGTCCCTCTGTGGTCTCCTTAGGAAAACATGTTTCCAGACAACGCAGACTTGCTGCACGGGCCAGATAGTAATCACGATCTTGATTTGCTCCATCGAAGAGGGAAGCTCAGCATAAGCCTCCAGTTATGGCGCGAGTCAGTATTTCCATTGGAGCTGACATCAGCCGAAGCCAGCACTGCGCACATGTGCTAATAGATCAAGTGGCGAATGTTATTTCACGTAACACACTTCATATCAATTTTCTTGGGGGAAAAAAACAGTGCAGTGCAATGTCATCATGCAGTATCTCTACAAATAAAGACAATATAGACGATCCACAGTTTAACAGTGTGTCACAATTCAAAATAACCCTTTAAAAATTGGGATACCGTATTGTTTCCTCTATTGTGCCATGTTGGGGTGATTGTGTAAGGCACATGAAACTGCAGGTAACATTAGAACAGGACAGATTATTACAGCATTATAATAAGCCCTCAGTTAGCTGCTGGCTGCACATCGCAGTGTTCTTCCCCGTCAGTGTTTATTATGTACGAGTGCGCGTCATCCTGAATTATTCCTGATATAATGGATACCAGATTGCTTAGAGAAGCTTTACAATCATATTGACATATATTATTTTATTGCAGCCGACTCTTTTATTGTTCTGGAAATACCCAGCTCACATAATGGTTGTAACGTTTTAACGCCCAAGTTCACCGAATGTAACTGGGCACATTTACTTGAGTATTGTACTTAAGTAAAAATTGAGGTAGTTGTACTTTACTTGAGTATTTCCATGTTATGCTAGTTTATACCTCTACTATTATATTTTAGAGACAAATATTGTACGTTTTAAGATAAGACAAGACATACTTTATTGATCCCCATCTGGGGAAATTCAGGGAATTATAGCTCACTCTAGTTATTTTGCAGATTTAGATTATTAAAACAAAATACAAATAATCTAATAATGATGTATTATTATAGGTTAAGCTACCAAGCAGTATATACCATAGTTAAAATTAGCTTCACCTTTACCAGCTGCAACATTTAAGTGATATGTACACAGCGTGTAAGATTTAGAGAGATCTATTGGTAGAATTGGAAATGTTTTTCATGGGTTTCTGAGGGTTCTCCTACACGTTTGGAAAGGGAGGGGTGAAGCAAGGGGCGTCCAGATGGTTGCAATCTGAAGTCTCACCCCTAGATGTCACTAAATCCCACACACTGGTCCTTTAATGCATCACTAATTATAATCCAGTAATATAATATATTGTATATGATTCTGAAATGAGCCATTCTGCATAATGAGTACTTTTACTTTTGGTACTTCAAGCATATTTTGATGATAATAGTTTTACTTGAGCAAGATTTTGAATGCAAGACTTCTACATGTTGAACAGTATTTAAACACTGTAGACTTGCTACTTGGACTGAGATCTGAGTTCTTACATCACTGCCGCTTACATAGATTTTGTTATGTGCTGTGGTTTTGTGAACGAGAGCAAGATAATATAAAATTTGAAAAATAAAGAAATAAAATAAACACATAATTTTAACAACATCGTTGTGACTAGGCTGCCAAATTTATCTGCCGCTGGTGCTGTGCACTGACTGAGGTAGTGGACACAAACAACTGCTCCTCGAGGAGCCAAGATAAAAGAATATGTTTTCTCTGTTTGATGACAATATGCTAAAAAAAAATTGTCAAAGCAAATCTGAGAATTAAAAAGTCAGTCGCCCCGAACACGTGCAAGTCTGTCTGCCTTTAATGAAATGAGGAAAGTTACTGTCTGCCAGTTGTGCGAACGCTCCACACAGCACCTCCGTTACTCAACAGTTTTCACGGCTGGGCTGATGAGCAGTTTTTACAGCACCTCTGCCATTCTGCTTGAAGGTCTTGGGTTTTTCATCAGCTGAACAAGAGCAGGCAAGGACAGGGAAGATGAATGACATCAATGGCCAGCCGATACTTCCAGGGACGTGTGATTGAGACAAATGAGCCTTGTTACATTAGCTGGGATACTGAATCCTGCTGCTCAAAGATCCAGAGCTAGATAGAGCTGAAACTAGAGGCATCCAACCTTTCCACAGATCACTGGTGTCATGGGGCCCCAGAAGAAGAGCTTTCTCAAAGAGCCTGCCTCACTGGGCTCGCTCGCTCTGTTTTTACCTGGACCGCTTTCCGCTTTCCCCACATGTGAGCCCTTCTTTTAACTACGTGCATATTTTCCAGGCCCTCTCTTGTAGGTGCAGACAGCAAATTAAAGCGAGGCACAGCCATTATCTAATCCATATACTGTACAGTGCCCTCGGCTATTAGTGTCTTAATAAGTGACTGGGAACTCTTCCATCATGCATGGCTTATCCTCAAAATGTTCAAATGATTAAAGTGAAATGTTTCGTTTGTGACCATGTAAAATATTTACATGTGCTGAAATTTGCGAGGCGTTTTAAAAATCAATCTGTTTATCTTATTTTGCTCCTGGCAGTATCAGGGCCAGAAGACTGAGGCATTATATGTAATGGGCTTGCAGCAGATTACATGTTTATATATTATAGTTATATCAACACGGTGGTGGAATGTAACTAAGTACATTTACTTAACTACAAATTTGAGATACTTACACTTTGAGTATTTCCCCTTTCTGCAAATTTATACTTCTACCCGACCACTTTTTACTCCACTGCATTTGTCTCACAGCTTTAGTTACTAGCTACTTTTCAGATTACAATTTTTCATACCCTTCCTGTCCACTGGAAACCATGTATCTCCAAATCTGGTGATTTTGAGTTTAAATGTTTCTGATGAGGATTATGTTTTCCCTTATTTAGAAGATGATTTTACTTCAGATAGAAAAAAACAATTCAAAAATGCTCCTGGATTAACTGGAAAATGCATCGTCCCAAAGCTGAAAAGCAGTTTTTATGAAAAGTTGACAGGACAGGGACACTACAGACATTTTGATTTATAGAGTATGATGCATTGCTGTAGATGAAACTAGCCAACAGCATACAAATTAGTTACGAATTAGTTGATATATAAAAAAAACTACAGCAGTGAAAAGTAACACACATTAATGCAGCTGTAAAATGAATCTAAAAACATCAGTTATAATAGTAAAACAACAGAGGGACCCGTTTTTTTTTTTCCACACTGAGTAGTTTAACTTTTGATACCAAAGTTTTGCTGATAATACTTACACACATTTACGTAAGGGTTTGAATACAGGACCTTTACTTGTTATATAGTACTTCTACACTGTGGTAATGCCACTTAAGTTGAAGTCTGAATATTTTTTCTCCCACCGTGCTGTCCAGTGAAAACACTGCATCTCCAACTTTGGTAATTATAACATTTTTAAGTAAATTGAAGGATTACCTGTTCCTGCAAGCTGCCTCTCCTTGGGGTCATAAAACCCTTTTTTAAAACCCACTGAATTATCTCAAAAATGCATCGCCATTTATACAAGTTTCTAAAATGTTGCCCATTTGGCAAACAAGTTTATGGTGATTTTTAAAAAAATCTGCATTCACTGTGGAGGAAGTGCTGAGCAACTCCACCTTTGTCCCCTCTCTCCTCCAGTTGTAGCAGACCGTATGAAAGGCATTCCTAGACGACAGGGGTGCACGAGGAGTGTCTACTGCCACACAGAGTTCACAGACTGCTTACAGCATGTGAGGCACATTCCCCCTGCACTGCTGTTTTCACAGTCCTACAAACACTGGCCTGGTTTTGTTTAACATGGCAGGATTAAGCAGCCATGCGCAAAGCATGCTTCCCTCCTTGCACGCTTTGCTTACAGTGGAAGACCTGAGCGCTCGCTGCTACCTTTTGGTGAACCGGCTTCCCTAACTGTCGGTGAATGCACCGTGGTGCACTAATCCCAGGCAAATAAACAAGTGCCAAGATTAATGATTGCGTAAACACATCCCAAAATCCCTAGAATAACAATCAGCTCTTCAGCCCACTCTGCTGCCATGCAAAGGCTCTAAGAGTCAGCTGACAGCAAGTATATCCCTCTTTCCCTTCCTGCTGCCTCACAACAGCCAAATATTGTCTGCGCTTTGTTTGCTTCATTAATGACAGGAAGCTGTCGATATTTTCCAAATGACAATGGGTATTTGCAGCGCTGCACTAGGAGGGAACTTCTAAGCCAGAGCAGGACATTAGGTCCTGTGCAGCTCTTCACTTCTTGGTTCTTTTTGCCAGAGCCACCACACAGCATGTTTGGCCCGCTGCAGCTGACATAACGCACACGTCTGTCAGAGGCCATGATGAAGACAGCATGGCTGCAAGAAAGCGGAAGTCTCAGTGCATATCTGATTAGTTTGCCAACCCCTTCCTCATTATGAGTTCTAAAACAATAGCATCTTTGACCTGTTGTGAAAAAGACAATCAAGCAGACATCTAGGAGGACATTAGCAGTGTGTGTACAGCAATAAATCACAACAGACCAAACAAGGCCATTAAAATGACATTAGGAGCATGGACCGTCCTCTCATCCCTGTCATCCCTGGTCTGCGACTGCAAGACGAGCTGCTTTGTGACGACGGGGGAAGTACTGGAGACAGAGAGAGATGGAGGGCGAGAAAGAAAAGAGAGAGAGAGCAGTGCAGTCCACTGGTCCAGGGCAGGGGAGCGTGGGACGTTCAGATGAAGTGGGAGGCCCCACTCCAGGAGGTTGCTCCTCAGCATGAAGGCAGAGGCAGCACCCCGCCTAATGAGGGGTGAAGTGGAGCCCCCTGTGGGACCCCCTCAGGCACATTCATTAGGAGATGAAAAAGTGTTTCCCGCGGCAGAGCAAGTGCCTGCCTTGGCTCGGACATGTTTAATTTAGGGCCATATGAAAACACAAGGCCACACTGGCCAGGTCTGCTATTGTTGGTCAGGGGAATCAACAGCACACAGGTCCAGCGAGCCGGAGCTTGACTAAATGACTATGTGTGCAGAATGGAATTATGTTTTTTTCCCCTTGGTAAGGTTTAGGGTTTGAGAGCACCTTTTAAGCTTACAAGATTCACTTTATTAAAGGTCAAGTGCAGTGATACTTCCCACTATGGTTAAGAAGTCTGTTGTAGACAGGCTATTATAGAGAAGATGTGCGACTTATCACAAGTTTCATTCCCTTCAATGCATTGCATTTTGTTGCATCTTTACGGCTCCAGGCAAAAATAATAGATTCATTTAGCCAGTGGTGGTTTGTGGAAGGGAACCAAGGATTATGGTAATGCAGCACTGAGTGCTGCAAGCAAAATACAGTAAAAGAGAAATTGCTGCAGTAAGAGACACAGGAAGAATATCTGAGAGGTTAATTTGTATGATTGCACAAATCTGCATTCACAAATGCATCTTGAAAATCTCATATCGCACAAGGTACGCCGTTTGCAAAGACAATGGGAGAGACAGGGCTTCTGTCCTTTCGCTGTATGAAGAAGGGCATTACAGGGTATCAATCTGCCGTGATTCAAATACATGTCCGCTTATCACAGACGCTTATCCTTGTTCCTGATGAATCCTCACATTTATTAAGGCTGTCTTCTTGCCTTGTTAGATATGTATAACCAATCTCCTGTAATTAGCAACTGCTAACCTTTGGGGTGCTAATCCCCCATGAATTGTGGATTTGTACATCAAAGCCCACACTCTCCCATATAGCTGGTGCTTGAAATTACACTCGATTTGAAACCTGCAATTATTTGTATAGCATGGATGCAAACAGTCTCCTCTTTTATGTCTCTGAGAATCCCGTGGGTTTGCAGTAAAGAATCCTTAATCCACTCCAGTGGAATCCAAATATAGAGTTAACACTAGCTCCCTAAAATTTAGATGCACAGCCAAGTGCCTGCTGTGCACGTAAAGTGGAGGAAGCTTCTCTCTCTTTTTTACATAGTTAAGATTAGATTTCTTTAGTGGCTTAGATGCATCATATAAGATCCAAGGGGGATCGCCTTGGGGTATAACACAAGGATGCCTCAACAACGGAGCACGGCCACACTTGCAGTCGTCACCCTGTCCTTTTCACAAGCAGTAATTGAAAGTTAATTAAATAATCAATGGTCTTGCCCCTTTGTTTAATGTAATCACATGTCCAGGCCTCTGTCAACAGGGTGAATGCTCCGCTGTTTAGAGTCAGCTGCAATTTGCGCTCTCTCCCATTCAAGGCCAGGCTAAATCCATTGTGCAAGGAGGGAGAGATTATAGAGAGGGGAAAACAACTGAGATAGCTTCCCACACACACACACACACACAGGGCGGCACGCGTGCACGCACACACACACGCACAAACTTGATGCTTTTGCAGGGAGGATGCCTCAAGCATTTATTTTCTTTAATGAGAGACATGAGTCTCACATGTGTCAGTGATGCACAGCATGGGAACAATAGGGTAGGCTTTAATTCCATCAATCTACTGCATTTATCCTTGTATCACATCAATACCTGTCAGTAAAGCTGGATGAGATAAATCATGTCATGCAGACTGAGTCAGGGCCACACTGAGCTCAGTAAATATGCAGACTTAAAACTCATCTTAAAACTCGGGGGGGGGGGTGGCTGGGGGTGAACGCGGCTACACGCAGTCAGTGACAAATTTAGAGCATGGGTCTTAAGCAAGGAAATACAAGAGATTACCTTGTGAGACAACATGACACAAAGATCATCCTTCCTGCACTTACTCTAGTAAGTGATTAAATAGCTATGAATTAACAATGATGTTGTTAGGTATTTAGAGGAAACGCGACACCTTCGCTGTCACCTAAGCCTCCCATGGAAATCTCTGTACTTACCTTACAGTAACAAGGATCCCACAGTTACACTTCTTTCACCATTTTAAATGGGAACTGACACCGCACCTTCCAACACCTGACATGAAACGCGTGCATAAGTGGGCAAGGTGCTATTGAATGACATGGAAAACCTGACTGTGACAAGCACGCTCAAACTCATAGCACGCTTGAATCTGCCTTTGTGTGCGAGCGGAGACATAACGGGCGGCGGGATCTTCAAGTCGTATGTGCAATAACATCAGATTTATCGTCAGATAAGAAAGTAACATATGAAACACTTTGAGGATTGGCTTTGAGCGATAGCAATAACCCCGCAGGCGGCCAAATTATGATTTATGTACTTTGGCTTGAGAGTGCACGGGGCAGAAATGTATGTGTCTGCGGCGGCTGGGCTCCTCGCTGTAGCATAGGAGCGACTCAGAGAGAATACATTTGGTGTAAAATTGCTTCATCTGTTTACAATTCCATTTGGAGTTTATGAGAAAGACAGGCAAACACAGCCTGATATATTGCCCCTGTGTCACGGCATGGCAGGAGCATCCACACAAAGATTCATCTCTCACTTAGAAGCCAAATGATACGTCTAATTTGCTGCGAGCACAGTTATTTTTAACCTCTCCAGCTGTCAGATAATGGAGCTTGACTGTCAGCGCTGGTGTGTGTGAGTGTGTTAAAAGGTTGCAAACTCTTTTCAATTTACCATTCCCTTTGAGTGAATTACAAAATGCACATTCCCATTAGTTCACCTGATTGACATTGCTTTTTCTTTTATCGAAACCAAAGGGGGGCTTTAAAAAAAAAGCGTTGACTGGATTAAGATGGAGACTTCCAACGGCAATCTAAATTTGGTTTTCACACACGTTGTCAATGATTACGACGCCTTGAAAACATCTCAGAAATCACACGGAAGTGTGGGTTGTTTTCGTGGTTATTAATTGGACACTGTGCTGTCTCCTATGACTTCCTGGATGATCGAGTCCTTTTGTGCGGCGTGCTACAGTACCACGATGTACAAATCTGCTGCATCGCCTACCCTCTACAATTGTTCCTACATTATTCATTCCCCATTTAGGAAGGTGAGTCACTGGGTTAAAAAAAATGCAGTGCTTAATCTTGGGAGCTTTTATTTCATTTAGATATTTCTCGCTCACAAGAGGCAAATCTAACTGTATTCTACAAATCTGCCATCTTTCCACTGAGAGGAGAACAGCAACAATGTTGAACTAATGCAAAGGGCCAGTTACATAAGGCCCCTGGAAATAGTTCTTAATCAATGAGCTGGCAGTGGACTGCAGGCTGGTGTCAGTGGTTTAGCTGATGTAATTTAGATGGACACTAATGGATTCCCCAGCCTCTTTTCATCAAACATAGGTGTAAATCATTGCACCTTCATTGTTAAGGGACATCAGACATTTCTAACAGACAGCGCTGGTTAGACCGCGCTAACACGGTAACATAATGGGAAAACGCTATGGCCTCCAGGCGTGGAAAGATCCAAGGAACATAACAAAAGGCCGGATGTGGGCAGTGGCACAGACACGGACAGGAATGGACAAGTCACGTCAGTCTCGTTCTACACGCTTTACATTCAACACGCCTTCTGTCGTGAGCTTTTGTACGGAATATGAACTAAAGTCAGGCTCCCAACAAATGTTTATTTTTTGACTAATAACAAATGGTAGGAGGAAAAAACCATTGTGTGCCTCACAATCTCATTTTTTTTCTCTACTGTAAATAGTGCTCCAGTGAATGGCTACATTTCCACTGTCCCAATAACCAGCTGACCTCTAATGTTTGCTAACTCCGGCTTAACGGCGTGTTATGTAAGAGAAGTGAGGGGGACATGCGAGGAGCTGAGCTCCATTCACTTCGACCAGGCCAGCAGAGGCAGCCGCCTCCTGCTTCCCCGCCTGCCTTTGTGTATCACCGTGCTCCTACAAAGGATATACAGGAGTATCCTCTCAGTGGGCAATAACGCTTTACACTGACCAGGTTTAACTTCAGCTCTGAGGTAACTCGAGACACAAGCCACGCTCATGGCACAACCCCAGCTGCTCTCAGCCCGGTGCTTACATGACCAGATCGGAGCTCAAGTGAACTGTTATAGAACAGTTCCTGACCTCACTGTTAAACTATAATCTGCGGTTGGTATTGCCTTTAAATCTCCCTGCAAGGTGTTGTATCACAGCTAAAAACTGCTACAGTTTGAGAGAAAATAAATTCTGTTGTTCAGCAAAATAACCTCAGGGCTTGACGGGAAATATTGTAGCACGCTGTAATATGGCAAAATATCTGGTCTAATAACGTCACATCAGGAGGTTATTTTTTATTTAACGTTCACTTCATTTTGCGTGCAATGACAGTGTTGCGTCAATCACAAGGAGCCTTGTTACTCTGAGACAGAAATTAAAAAATCATGTGCTGCGCTTGGAAGTTAAAGCGCTCCAAAGTAAAAGGGGGGATCATCTTTTTCCCTTCAAAAGATGCGTGCTTATCAAAACAGATTTTTTTTTTTGCAAATAGGCTGATGCAGTACAATGCTGTTCTTGCTCAAAAAAAAAAAAACCTGCTGAAAAAGCCTTTATGCATTCCAACCAAGCACTCACACTTCATGCTGTAGCAGGTGAGCAGCCACAGTATTGTTAATTTGCTTCCATATTGGCAGTGTCTCCTGCCTCACTTCATAGGCGGCTAAGCTTCATACTCAGGTGCCAACAGCAGTGCTCTTTAAGGATTACATAAGTAGCAGCTAATGGTGCTGGGTCAGTATTTGGGATCTAATCCTCGGAGGCAATGTGATCCCCGACAACTTTCTGCACGTCGCCCCGGCCCGGCGGGAAACGCGACACTCGTTATGAATCGAAACAAATCGCATGCAGTGGCGACTCGCAGGAAGAATGATTTCTCCCTCTCTGCCTTCTTGACACACTAGATCCATTTCTCTGCCTGTTCACTTTGGCACAAACATCGCCGCGTTACAAAAGAACACAAGGCTTGGGGAATTTTCTAGAAAACCCGTTGCAATTCTCCTCCATGCTAGTTAAATTACAGAAGAGGTCACAGCGGGGGGACTTCGGAACACAGCTCCCAATCAACTGCAACAATCCTCCTGGTGTGTTTGTCAACATTCTGCCTGGTGTAATTGGCATAATTGTCAGGTTTGCACTCGGAACAAACTGGGCGTCCTCTTGGCGAGCGCGGGCCGTGTCATTAAAGGGACATGTTTCTGGAGGCGCTCCCGGGGACACATAACGCGCAAGCATGTTGGAGCGACAGCTCGCCTGATAAAATGGCTGCCTCTTATCTCTACTATGCATATGAAAGGCTTATGCCTTCTCCATGACAGATTCTACGCCTCATCACCACGGGATTTGCCCAGATACACCAGAACAGAAGCTGGGAGAAAAACAATGTATCACACGTATAGCCTCATCTTAACACTGTCAACTGATGTTTGTGTGCATGTGTGTATGCACACACATATCTGTTAAGAAAATACAGAGCGAACATGAACACACCGAACCGATTTCGGTGCTAGTTCGCTGTGGATAACAAAATGTGTGTGTTTCTCTCCTGCACAGTAATTCCCAGTTTATTGGCGGCACAGTGAACTTGGCAATCCTGGAGCAAGCTTCAATTATCTTGATAATCTTTAGTGAATACTTGATATAATAATGATATAGTATCTATAATTACCATGATGAGGTGGGGTAGAGTGTGCTGAAAAATAATCGTTTGTATCATCACCGCTGGGTAGCATCATTATTAATCTGACAGCACTCATAAAGCGCTTTGTTTGTTTTCTCTGATTGCTCTTTTACTACCAAAATAAACAACTTGGCTCCTTTGAGTTGCAGCGGTGTAATTTGCTGGAACAGCAAAGGCATTTATCTATAAATTTATTTTCAATTTGAGGTAAGCTGCAGTCATGAAAGCTAAATCACTACCAGGGAGAAGATTATTCTAATTACTAACCAGCTGTCGCACATGCTGCATGAGCACAGGATGTGTCAGAACACAGAGCAACCAGTAATCAGTTTCACAGAATCATTTGAGCACACATTTACATCTCCAACTAAATGTTAAACATGAAATTGTCTTCATTTGTATGGTAATGTGGTAAAACTAAAAGAAGCATATGCTGTAACGCGGCGTGACTGAATTTGGAAACACAAATTTTATGGTAAATTTGTGACGCAATCTTAAAAGATGAGAGTTTATTTGCAGCTGGAATTAAGCCTGACGGTATTCTAGTTTAAACTCAGATTATGTTGAAGGACATGTTGACCAAGTGGCTGCACAGGAATGCAACTCGTATACTAATGTGGGTATTTTCAAAAGGGAGCGGGGGAAGGCGAGTTCAAAGGTATTTTGTGATTCAGCCACGCAGTAAGCTAGCAAGGCAGAGGAGAAGAATTTTCACATATGTCTTTTTCGAGCTATATCTGAATTAGACCATAATGCTAGCATGGCTTGGTCCCTGGGGTTTTCTCTGCCATTTGCACTGCTAGCGCTGCAATCCCCCTGACAGGCCTGTTTACGACTGCTCTGCTATCAGAGGGCTGAGCAGAGCCAGGGACGAGCCTTCATTAGAGATTAAAGTGACCGTCACAAAGTCCAAAATCATCACTGCTTCCCACAGCAAGGCGAGACACTGAATGGGCTTAAGCTCATGCATCAACAACAACTCTGTATCAGACGGATCCTCTGCTTAACACACAAGTTCCTTTAAAATTTCAGTGCGCATTTGTGAATGACATTTACAGACATTTCTTAAATTGGCTACAATCAATCTCTCCAGTCGCAAAGAGTGTCATGTTCGCAGCTTCGTGGCCATAAAACAGAGATGCATTTTGGCAAATACCATGCATGACATTACCTTCTAAAAACAGCAATATTTGTGGCAGGAGTATGTGTGCTTCAGCAGCACTTATAAGAGAAAAATGAGAACGTACTGCATCATATTAAGATCAGACGCAGTTTCTTGCTTATTAGAGGTATCAGACGTGATGACCTGACCGCAGAGGTTAGGCCGAGTGGAGCTTCTTGCCTTTAGTGGTGAAGCTTGTCCGTCTCCTGATCCAGAGCCGCTGGACATTATTACAGATAGGAATGAATAATATGACACAGAATATGTGCAGCTGGATGGAATTTCTGGCCTTCTGACCATAACGCCGACCATAACCACTCAAGATCTCTTCCCCCTCCGAGGCACTGTATGCTACATGCTCATCGGTCTCTTTCCCAAAACCCTGGCAGGACTCACAGAGAGGAAGATGCTACTCTGCTTCATCGCTGATAGTTTTTCCGTGGGGAAAACTCACTGATGAGTTTAAATTCAGAAAATCCCTGAGTTCTTTTACACCTACACTGTAGGTAACAAAGAGCGATGTAACGCATAACAATACTGCCCGGAAATAATGGCAGACGGAGGTTAAACAAAGCAACAAAGCCTTTATGCACATTACGCGCTCATTCCTTCTTCCATCCAAATTCTTGCTGTAACTCCAGAACAAAGCAGCTATTCTCAGAGGAACATGAAAGACAGACACCTGTCAATCACAGCTCCTGTGACTCCATATTTCTGGTGTCAGAGGCTGCAGGATGGAGAAATGTGCAATATTCTGATAATATTTCATGCAAACTAATGCAAGTCAGAACACTTCCCTGCTGGCCAGAAGGAGGGGAAATGAGAACAGGTAATTATCGGATTGCCTCAAGGCAAGAAATGATAGAGATTGCAGAGAACGGGGATATTTAGCCCTGCTAATGAAGGCCCATGTTTTGGGAGCACCGGGAAGGGGGAGCAGAGGGAAGCTAGGCAGTGGCTCAGCAGGAGGTAGAGCCTGATAAGACCATCTTACATAATGGCCACATCTAGGCCTGGCTCGCTGTTTGGGACGAGGCTCCCTGTTCTCTCCCATCCACTCAGCATGGCCGGCCAAGGGAGCGTAACATTGCCTGGGTTTTCGATTTCCTGAAACATTACATTTAATATGTTAATCAACACCAAGTAGTAACACCTACAATGCTGAGGACTGGGGGGTCGGGCCTGTTTACAGACGCCCTGATGCTGTAGAATAATGGCTGCAATGCAAATGACTACTGCAGCATGTTACATCAAATACAGTTTCTTATGTTAAATATTTCAATACTAATTATATTCACTGTAGGGAGACAAAGACTTTGAGTGATTTGTGCGAAGGATCACCCACCCCCCCTCACTTGGCCTGGTCTATTTAACCCTGTTGAGAGGTTTATGTTTGCCCATCTCAACAGCCTTACTTAAAGTGCTGAAAAATAAAAAGAGATTGCTTATTTTGTATATGCAGCACTTCCCCCGGACGGATATGAAAGTTTAATCATGGCATTAGGATTCACAGGCATTCCCTTGCCAGACCTGCTTGCAGACATCAGAATTGCTAATTTGCTGGTTTGCCCAGGAAGGGCTGGCTGGTGGGTGAGGAGGGGATGAATGGAAACAGGAGTCTGATTTGTCCAGATAACCTTGAACCCCAGCGCTCAGCTTCCTGTGGATGTACGCAGCTCAATCAGTCCCCTCTTTATCATGTTGATCTGAGCCGCTGTCCAGCGCAGCGGCCGGCATGCTCGCTCTTACCTGACTACTTTGAGAGTGTGTCATTAGCCAAAATCATTTCCTGCTCGCTCTCCTGCCCGTTCTGACACAGCCATTAACTTCCGCCGAAATGTCATGAATGAATAAATACAGCAAAGTAACTGCTTTCAAAGGCAATCTCGGCTGCGCAGCGATGTTCCGATCAGATATCAACATTAAGCCAAAACAAAGCCTTGACAAAAATCACAGTTATCGTGGCTCTGTTTCTAATCTGAATAATTAATTCCTATTGCTTGTGATGAGAGTCCACCGGAGGCGCAGACATGATAAAGAAGAAAGGTCCTGACAGGGTTATGAGTCAGCAGAGATGTGAAATTCAAATTGGCCAGGCTAAGCAGTTTGGAGCTGATGGTGATTTGAGTGGACTCACTGGTCAGCCCTACAGTACAGTACAAGAGCCCACGGCTGAAAGATGGTGGAGTTACTCATGGGCACAGGTGCTTTATCAGCAGACCACATGTGAGGGGTGAAGCAGTAATAATTGTAAGCTTCATGGAATGATGTGCTGCGCTCTCTATGCTACAGTAAATTATGAAGCATCTTCACACGCGCTAAGCTTTCCATTCCTCTTAAACCAAACGCATCTTTATGATTAGCTCCATCTGAGCTAAAAAGCTGGTGGAATGGCTGCCCGTGCTCTGTTCCAGCGCCGTTGCGAGCGCCGGACTCGTGCTATTAACAAAATTAAAGCGGAGATCTATCATTGGCAGGGGAAGACGGAGCAGCAGGAGCAGAAGTCTCACTGTTTTCTGTCACAGCCTCAGCTGTGTGCACACACTCTCCTTGCACACTGCCATCTTTCACTCAGCCAGGCACTTGCCTCCTTGCCCACTGCGCCCACCAGGCCCGGGCAGCACATGCCACTGCCAAACATCCATTTACTCCCTGCAGGACTCCCGCGTATCTGAAGTGGGCCTGTCATTGAGACCTGTTTAGATTTCACTGCACTGTATGCCCAGTGCACAGGTGAGTATGTGTTATGCGGTCAGCTACACACACACACACAACGCACGTAATTAAATGCTTCGTTTAAAATCAGCTTTGATCATTTCTCCGGCAACACCTTGTCAAGCCGCACTCGATGGAGGGTGGTAATTGCATCCTCGTCGAGAGGCCGGCAGGCTGCGAGGGTGTGTGTCTTATTACCGTGCCACGTTGGACTCAGCCAGTGAAAGCTGAAAAACACACACCGAGAAAGAAAGTGTGCATCTGCAAGTCTTTGTGTACCTACGTGTTCGTAAGTTCAAGCTGTGTGAGCAAACATACAAACATTAATTGGCTAATATATGAGCAGCATGACCTGATGAGCAGAGATATGTTCTCTCAACAAAGAGTCCCACCTCCAACATCTTAGCCTGGAGGCAGGTTTAATGCTTACCTGCAGATGCTGCCTTTGTCTTTGAAGTGGAGCGATGGATGCAGCGGAACAGATGGAGATGTTGGATGCTTTCAGGAATTATTAATGGCACGCTATGATCCCAAATGACCTTCAGCAAATAGTCTCCCAGCACTGGAGTACACAGGCAGCCCTGCACATCCATATTGTATTTAGACAACACACCTGGGTCAATGGAGATACACTGAGCCATCATTACTGCACTTCGAGCTCTAATCCAGTCGGGAAAGTTTGCTTCCGTTTTCACTCAAAAGCAACGCGGGAGCATCCAATCACATTAAACACAATCGTATGTTTCAGGAATAGATTTGAGATTTATGCAGCAAACACACTAATTCCGCAAAGCCCAATTTGTTTCTCCCACAATGGGAACCATACAGTGGAATTAATCTGCAGAAAGCCTTTCCTGTAGTTTTAAAAATAAACCCTTCATCATTGGAGGCTTTTGTGGTTGCTCAAGGGATATGCTATTGTGACATCAAATCTATCTTACAAACATACATCAGTAATAGCCATAAAATATCTGTTGCCTATGGATAACGTTCAGTGTACAATACAAACGGAACAATGTCTGGATTGCCTCGCAGAGAAGCTGAGCTGCTGAAAAACACCACCCCTGCTTTTCCCTTTCATGCGATAGAGCCGGTGTGAAAAACTCATGGAAACTTGTTTATGTATGCATGCGTGTTGGAAAATAAGAAGGTTTACGATGCTGGAATCTTGTGAGAAACTGGACCAGGAGAAACACACTGATACGTGTCTATTTTCTGATTTACACTTCACAGGACCACCTAATTCAAGAGAATAAGACGCGCAGTTTGTCTTTACAGCAACTTTCCGTTCGCTGGAATTTCGCTGCACTTTTAGGATGTTCATTTTAATTTCTGCTTGCAAATGTGCACAGTTAGCATGTGATTTACAAGGCAGCTACTAATTATTCGATCAGCGACTGAGACTGCCCTCCAGGCACATTTATGCGGTAACAAAATTAATTTACAATGGTTGCAATTAGCTAGCAATACATCTATATACATATGATGATGATGCGACTGGCAGCGTTGTTATGTGCATCATTTTACTTTAAAGAAAGCCAATATCTTGAATCTCATTGCACCATGAGGGAGCATCGAGTGTAGAGTTTGTGCAGCAGTTTTCACTCGGTTGTTGGTATGCAGTGAAAATTTCATCGGCTGGGTTGGAGGGGAGTCAGAAGGAACCCTGCATGGTAGCTTTTAATGGGAAATGGAATATACCGTATTACTTCATGAGATGATAACGTCAGCTAACATGATCAGATATTGTTTTAATTTTCTGAACGGTGCATTTACTATTTATCAGCCGTCATTAAGGTTTTTGCATGTTGCAGTTTTCCTTTACTCTGCATTAAACTAGCTTTCACAAATCTGCACCACTTTTTCCATATAAAACTGGTAATCTTGCAACTTGCCCAATCCTCCTTAAATGCCACACATTTCCTGGTTTCTGCATATCTGCATGTGCAAAGCTTAATACCAGGCCTTCTGTATTTTTAGTGCAATTAGCTAGACCATTGCCTGTGAACATCAACAGTAAACTGCCAGCTCTGAACGGAACAGAAGCTGCTGTGCTGCAACATAAGACAGCAAAGTGAATGTTTTACACCTGTATGGGTTTAATTGGGGTTATAAGGTTCCTATATTTAGTGGGGCTATTAGGATGAGGCAACAATGCCCTGCAATGTTTGTACGGTATATGCAAGGTCTGCAGCCTTCAGTTTCTAGAGAATAAATACTGTGGTGGTGCTCTCATAAGACACTGCATGTCTTCAAAGAGCTACATCTAAGGGAGGAATTGATCAGACACTTTTTTCTCACACTCAGTAAGAGTAGAAAGGAATAAATTATTTGAACGGTGTCTATCTCCTTACATACCACAGTCTCTGATTAATTACCTTAGGGCTTGCTAATGAGAGTGTGTAAATGAATACAATGTTAATCTACTATGTATACTACAGTATGTTTACTCAAGTTTGCAGAGGCTCAAGAAAAAAAAAAACAAAATCCCTTATGTATAAATTATAATAATCCCACATCAAGAGAAAGAAAAAAATCCATGCTGAGATCAAAGCAGAAAGTCCCGATGTAATCATGTGTCAAAAGATAAAAAAAAACAACTTCCTTACCCACTCAAGTGGGCAAGGTATGTCAAACGTACAGCGCTTTTACTCTGATCATCCTCAATTTGAGGAAAATCTGCTTTTACCTATCTCCCATCATGCCTTTGATCGTTTGCCCTCTACCTTTAGTTTATCCACAGTGACAGATAATATGATCCACAACAATGAGGCTGATTCAGTACACGATGAGAAAAGAGGTTTCTTTTTGGAACAAAGAAATGTCACTGAAAATACAACCCCGGGCTTTAGATCTGACCGACGGCGGCAATTCACTCCCTGAAAAACATCACGGCGCTTAAATATACTGTACTATGCAATAAATGTTTCAGCAAAATAATGATTTTTTTTTTTTTTTACACACATTTCCTGCTTCATGAAAACAAACAACGTACCCTCCGACAGACACACACACAGTCTGGGAGGAGCTTCCCATGCGTCACTTCTCAGACGCCGGCGGTTACAGCTCTCACGTGGAACGTGTTTGGTGCCTTTCATCACAGCAGTGCAACGCCGTAAAACATTTCATTTACACGAGGAGGCAGAGCCCAGACAGTAGCCATTTGTTTACTGGGGCTGATGGTGTCACATTTGGAGCTCGATTACCTTTACTGTTTACTGCAGATCCAGGAACGGTAACCCGACATAAATACAATCCTTCAAACACAAATACACAAGGGCAAATGGTCGCTTCTTCCTCGGTTTATGAGTCTATGCGTGTCTGTCTTTGAGCCTGTGTAGAACTGCTTGTAATATTTTTGTCTTAACTGGACAGCATTGATTGTATTTTCAATGGGTAACAACATATTTAAGTGTTGAAGCAATAAGCAGTAAAACTGTGGGTGCTGCGTTTGACAGTGGGACGTCATTAGCAGTGGGCTGCACGGCTTTGATAGTAATTGAGAATGCTTCGTTTGGGCAGATTCCTCCTCTGTTGCCCCAAGTCACACATTAAAGGCATTAAAACAGCCATCAGCGCAGTAGGAACACGACTGTCTTCCTCTCGCCTCCAACTATTGACAAAAACAAAACTTGGAGACGACAGCTGCTGATTTGTAACTAAGCGACAGATCCCTGCCAGCAAATAAAGCGGTCGCGCCAGTCTTTTTGCTAGAAAACTGTTTGTTTCCTTGCGAGAGAAATCCACTGAACACCACATAAACCTTTAAAAGTTTACACGGGGATACGTTTTTTGAGGAGCTATTTCTTTCAATTTATCTGATGCCTTTGTCCCGTGCATTGGATTCTTGGAGCTCAGAAAATGAGCAAAGAGAGAGCTTTTTTTACATCAGGGATGAAGATCCTTTTTTTCCCCCCAAATTAGGCTCCTGTAAGAGGGTGATCATAAGCACATCCTGAGACTTTGAGCGAGGGTCTTTGCTGACGCTGCTGCTGTTGTTGAGGCTGGACTAGGCTGAGCTGAGCAGCCAGGTTGACAAGGACCTGTGCTCAGCACTAGGAAAGCTCTCATCCAGAAACAAGAAGCCCTGGGGAACAAAGACAACAATATGCCAAAATAACCCACTTGAAAACAACAAAACAACCCCAAAAGCCTCCAAAAAAAGTCAGTGGTGGATGATTGCCAGCTGCACTCCAGATTACCAGGCTCTCTGAGAGTCTTTCAGCAATCGCTGAGAGCTGTAGCATCATCTCCAGCTCCTTAATCAGTTCAGCTGGGGAGGAATGGATCCTGACATGCAAAAGGCTCAGCACGATGGGGAATAAACTCATAATCAGCAATCAGATATTCCACATTGCTGGAGGGGGCGGGGAGCTCATCTCAGATAGGTCAAGGATCTCTCCACAGCCAGTTAACCCCTTTGCTCCAGCTGGGAAACAAGCACACACTCATTGTCTAGCACACACATTGTTTTGTTGGCTCTGCTGCCTGACTCGTGCAGAGGAGTGCATCTTTTTTCCTCTTTGATATCAACTGTGTAAATACAGTTTCAATTTCAAATAATACTCTGTGAGTCCATAAATGGGGTTGGATTTCATTTACGCACCACGTCCCTGAATAAGCCATGTGCTGCGCCTTTAAACAAAGTTCATTGCCTTGCACATTCTACTTGCTTTCATCTTTGTAATTAGCACTGAAGCAGCATTTCTTTTATTTCAAATGAATGCATGTGCATAAAAATCAATCTTAAGCAGACTGTTCTAGCAAGGCTGTTTTTCTTTGTTATTTATGATGTTGAAATTCCTTTCATGCATCTTGGCTGGGGTGAGGAGAGCCTGATGCTGCTAACCTTGAGAGTTAGTTCTCACCCCGGCCTGCACAGGTTCCTCTGGGAGACTCTAACACGCTCTATTACATTCTGCTGCCTCGTGGAACCGGTGACAGCGAAGTTAGGAGACTGCAACAACTTCAAAAACTCTGTGGCACAGATATGCATATCATTTGTCTTTCTTGAAGAGCACCCCCTAGTGCTCAGGAGGATGCACACAATCTTTGTTCATCAGCGCAGACACCGGATCAGATGAGTGTAAATGACGCCGTCCTACAAGTGGAACCCCTAATGGCCTCTGCTGGGACATGTAATCAAACGCCTCACACACTTCCCTCCCTTTTGTAATCAAGCGGCGGAGCGCATGTTGTGACGATCTTTGTTATAACGCCGCCTGTTCCCTTGTCTCATCAAAATTCCACGCACCTCTCATTTTTCATCCTTTGTTCCCCGCCAGGGTCCCTAGATGCCTCAGTCGCTCTCCATGGAGCAGAGGGGAGTGTCACTTATATGCTGTGACCTCTGACCCTTCCTAATTCCCTCACTCTACAGCGCGGGCAACGCCGTCACTATTTACAGTGTTTCTCTGTTAATACAAATTCCACAGACTTACATATGTGCAACCTAGGAAATCATTTGCAACAAAGTTCAAAGAACATGGCTACACCACACATATCATGAGTGCTGAGTAAGCCATGCCGGTGACAGCTCTTATCTGCGGCTGTCACTGAGAGCTCCTTTTTAGTCACCCTAGGTCACATTAACACCAGAATGGTACTCCACTCTCATCTCACCTCTGCTGGGCTGACACAGGAGGAGGATAAAGGTGATAAACCACACAAACAATACTCCTCTTCTTGCCTGCTGCCGGCATGCTTGCCTAGCAGGGAGATCTGATTACAACTGAGAAGAGAGCAGCTTGGTGTTTCATGGAAAAGCAGGTCAACTGGAGAGTGCTGTCAGAGCTCTGGAGTCACCAGCCTGATGGAGGAGGAGGAAAAGCTAGCCGACGTGGCGGGGAGAGACAGAGGTTCGTCTCCAGCCATACAGTAATGGGGCTTTATTTACTCCACCATTATTAACAGAAAGGAGAGGGGAAATGATGGAAGCGAGAGGACTGAGAAAAGGACTCCAGGGAGGGATGTATTAGTGTTGTCTGGAGCTCCTCCTCACCTTCTACCTCCTTTCGTTTTTTCCCCCTCGTCTCCCTCTGGCTCACACACAAGAGACGGAGCTGCCCCACTGCCAACACCTAACTCCTTATGTGTTTTTCTGTCCTCAGTGTTTGAGTCAGACAAAACGCGAAATCAATAATGCTTTTTCTCCCCCATTTCCTCTTTGATGCAACTTCAAAAAGCCAATGGACAGCCCTCCAGAGGCCCACAGAGGAAAAAAGCCAATGGTACGAAACAAGCTCAGAATGAAAGTACAGGGGAAAAAACTTCACCCTTCACTCTCTTAAAACACTGTTAACTTCTGAGCCCCAAGTGGCAAAGCCTATGAGGGTAAAGCAGGGCACGTGAGGGCTGAGCAAATGTTATTTATTCTTGTTATTAATGAATGTATTTGTACAGTTTTTTAGCCGGTGCACAAAATTCCACCCTTAGTTTGCATATCAGTATTTTAAATGACCACAGTTCATTAGAATGTAAAGCAAGGGGTTTTGGGAACATATACTACAGTGGAAGCTACAAGAAGAAAGAGGAAAAAAATGAAAGTGAAACGTTCTTTAACTCTGTGGACTGTGGTATATGATTATCTAAGGAGTGCTGACAGAGGAAGTATTCTATCAGCAGCTAAATGCTGCATGACAGGGAGACACTTCAAAGGATCTATAAGTGACTCCTGAAATACTGAGCGAAAGTAAAGTAGGAAATTACCCTTAAGTTAGAGGCATTTGACTAAGCCCAGCTCGGTGTTTCACCTGACTTGGGATCCAAATTGAGAACCCTGCCTGAACTCGGTGCGAACGTTGCAGAATGAACAAAAATCATCTCCTGTAGCCTGACGGTTATCTTGATTGTACCCCACTGTTTGATTGGGCACAGGACAGCAGAGTCATTTAACCTTGCCTGTGATTGGACTAATCTGTCAAAAACCACAAGGTGTGACTGACGAGACAAGATGAGTGACAGAGCTGTCTGGCACCCTGGTAATGGCTTGGATGGAGTCGTAGATTAATGTTTGTACAGCGTAAAAACTGAACTCGGGTATGGCTGCACTGTTACAGTCTCCTCTATGTACTGTAGGGGCAAATCAGTTCCACATTCATCAATACCTCCATGCTGAGAAGCTATCAATACCCTTTAAACTATGGATAGTAATTAAAGTGTTTCTGTAAAATGATGCACTGCTTTTACATGTGTGTACACAGATAGAGATTTAAAGTTCTTACTCATTTTATTCTGTTGGTATTTTAACTTCTGCTTATTTTCTGATATTTTTTCGGATTTATTCTTGCAGTAGCCATCACATATATGATAGATTATGATTATCTGTTATGTGTTTTATGTTATTAAGCACAGGCTGGCCAATAGCAGTTAATAATAATAATAAGTTGAAGGAAAAAGTAATAACATGCACAATGCTTACTATTTGTCATTCTAAGCAAAAAACAATATCAAACTCAGACATTCGAGCCCATAACTCTCGTCTCCGCTCCTCCTCTCCAGAGTGCACCTGCCTATCCTCCCAACTTCTATGAAGCCAAATCAAAAATCCATGCTCTCAATGGGCAGTCAATATCTCATTAACCAGTCCCTCCACACACAGCCAGGCAGCCAGGATGTTCGTCTGAGTGTGCACAGCACAGAACTGGCACACCTCACACACTTTAATAACCTGTGGGGACGCCATTCCACTTCCTCAGCCAGCTAAGAGGCAAGAGAGAGGGCTGAAGCACACACCCTCCGTCTGTCAGAGTGACTGTTGTTTGTCCTGCCTCTGCCCAGATATGATCTTTTTTGACTATAACTTGTAAATGATCCCTTGAGGAAGGTAAAATTACGTCAAAACATATTTCAAAAAATGCAAATTTTATGAGAAATGAGATTATGTGTTATACAATATTGTTATTGGACTTATGTTAGTATTCATACTCAAATTATTTTAATGACAGACTAAAATTAAATTGATTAATTTTAAAGATCAAGTATAAGAACTTCTTAAAATACTCCTGTATAGTCTTTATTTTAAATCCTTGCAGGTGACTGGTGCTATATTTACCTTCCCCTTAATCTGTGGCGATTTTTCCTTCGGCTCGTCATGTCCTCAGTCCCTAACTGGATAATAGCCAATCTTGTTAACCTCTGCTTTAATGTGTGAGAGCCTGCAGCACTGGGCACTGAGCACTTCAATCGGCCACTGATATAAAGAGACAAAGAGTACCAAATCTCCAGCAAATATTTACAGCCTTGTTAACATAGCCTTAAAGCGCCTCTCACAAGATATTTGGCTTTACCTTCTGCACGGCCCCAGAACATTTTTTACAGTCTAGTACACACTCGTGCTAAATCACATATTTATGTGCAGTCTGCATGCACTGTAGTGGCTTACTGGGCCCTGCTTTGGACAGTTTTAAACCACTGCTGCTACGTAGACCTCGCCACAATAATGCTCTTTTTGAGGGGGTTAATTATATGTACAGTGGATGAGATACTCTTTTTACCTTTTTCTGTTGATCCACACATCAAACAACTTTCTTTAATTATGTAATTGGAATTTTCATCTTAATTGTGCTGAGTAGGCTGGCTAATTTGCATGGGGTAATGAGAGGGATGTTTCCATTACAGGTAATTAGGTGCTTGAGAGGCAGTGGTGTGGTAGAGAGGCTGAATAGAGAGGGAGAGGTGGGTAGAGGGGAGTGCAGGGTAGAGACAAAGCCACAGAGACACATAGAGATGTTTGGTATAATGCATTAGTATTATTTTGTAGTGTACAGTACAAAAAACAATAAAGAGAAACTGCCAAAAAAATGGCACGTGCAGCATGAACATGTTACAATATTAACATAACAATAAGGAAGTGTATGCCAAGGCAGCGAGTCATTGTGCTGGTTATCCATTTCAGTGGCCATTTTCAGGAGGAAATTACAACTGCCATTTAAATTAGTTTCCAGTTCTACAGCTTGTTCACATTTTAATTTAATTTCTGACATTGTCACACTATCCTGTCATGACACCTATCACACTGACAGCACCAGTGAGGGGTAAGACGGAGCTAAAAGAAGGCATAAAAACAGGAAACAGACAAGCAGAAACTGGCCACGAAACAGGTTAACTGCTGATGACAATACAGTAAATGTCAGTATGGCTCACCTCTAATAATCTGCTTAATTTCAATTAATTTATCCAAAATGAAAAAAAAAAACAGAGTCAAGAGAAGAAGAAATATGCACATTAAAATACAGTGTGCACATCACACTTTTAAAAAAAGTCACAGAAAAGCTACACAGCACGAGAGACTCGACTCTGTAGGAAAATATGTGATTTGAAGCCCTTCACTATCAATTGCATATAAAGGACATTAGGTCAAAGGCCATTTTTCATATGTGTCTCGCTGGAAATAAGATAGAAGACGGCACTCTCTCTCAATTTCACACAATTTCACCAATGACTGTGAGCCCCACTTTGTAAATTAATTCTCACACTGTGATCAATAGAAAAAAAAAAGAAATTATCGCCGTGGTCAGAGTTGCCAGTTTCACACAAAGAGGAAGATACTCCACAGCATGTAGGTGGCAAATCTAATATGCAAAAATTTAAACTGAAATTTAGATAAGCTGTAAGGGGTCCTGTCAATATTACTAATTCTAGAATTAATTATATTTATACAGTATATATATTAATATATGCAAGTATTTCTAGTATGTTCCACTGCTTTTTTTTGTCTCAGCAATGAATATAATAAAAAATATCAGAAATGTAAATGGATTTTTGGACAGATGGGACTACAAGTATCACATCAAATTATCAGGACTGACATTTCTCCTTCAACACAGAATGACAGCTGCCTGTGCCTCATCGTGGTTATTGCATTTGATTGTACCACAAGTGAGTGCGAGCACATATGTTTGGATCGGATATGCAACAATGGGAGCGTATACTTATGTGTGTAAAACATGATTATGTGCGTGTTTGTGAGTGCAAGCATGCATGAGAGGAGTGTGCGATGTATGTCTGAATGCACTTGCAGCGTCTGTCTGCGTGGACGTGTGTGTGTGCATGTATGGCTGTATGATGGAGGGGGTGGAAGAGCTGGGATTAAGCATACTAGATCAACATCAGAGCGACTGGGAGGACCCAGTCCTGCTCTCATGGCCACACATGTAAACCCGACTACCCAAAAAATAGGTCAGTGGAACACAACACACACACAGATATATACACACGCATGCACCAGTATCAACTCAAAGAATCACAGTCTGCCAGTCGCGCCAGTGCCTTGTCGCCCGTCTGCGACCCACGTTCAACACTGCCACGCACATCTTCCCCCGGAACAGACACGTTCTCTGGACTGGAACAACAGGATTAAGAACGGGGCAGAAAGGAATAGCGACAGTAACCTCCCCCCACACGACCCTCTGCCCCCCTCTCTCTGCATGCTACCTCACATCTACGGCCACCAAAAGAAAAAAAAAAAAAAAAAAAAATTCTGCTCAGGAGCTGTTCTTCTCAGAGACGTGCAAAGATTACACCGGCTGTGGTTTCCACAACACCCCACACAACAGTAACAGTGAGAAAAACACACACTGAGAATAACAAAATCAAAGCAAAATACCTTTACACATTTGTATAGGTTAAAGAAGCTCAGCTCCTCTTCCTAAATAAAAAAAAAAGAAATTCTGCTTATGCATGAAAAGAAATATTAGAAAAGCTTAATTCACTTGCATGCATTCAATACAGTATTACTGTATTTCTCCCTCCTTCCTTCCCTCCCTTCTCTCTCTCTCTATCGCTCTCTCTCTCTCTCTGTCACACTCATGCCTTGCAAATGAAATGCAAAGAGTTGGCAGGCTATGAATAGCGGAGCCGTACTTCCCTACTTGTTACTCAGGGTGCAGGATCAGCATGCATTTTGCTCTTACCTTTCATAGCTGAAATCACAAAATACATCATTAAGCTTCGAGTCCATAAGAGAACAACTATCACCAGCGCAAAGCCCTCCACTGCTGTCTCAGCAGCAGCTGGCCAGCACAGCTCTGTCTCTCAGCCTCCGAGCATGACCACACCAGAATCCATGTGACTGTGACATCAGTGTTCATGTCTGACTGCTCCCCACCCACTAGCCTTTGATTGGCACAGCATGCAGCCAGTAGGGGCGCTGAGAGCTCAGGCAGGGAAGCTGGCCCTCTTCCCACTGATTGCAGGCAGAGCCTTGTATGCCGGCTTGCTAGACACAGCACACTCTCGCTATCTTCTGTGGCTTATCTTTTCAGTGCAAGGATAAAGTCAGAACCAGTTCTAGCAGACACCGGTTGTTCACGCTCTTGTTCTGCCCCGCTTCTACTCTCTCTTGGTTTTCTGCTTTTAAAAATGGTGCAATGTCAAGGATAAGAAAAAAAAGAGAAAAAGGCAAAGAGGGGATAAAAGGCTAGACGGGGATGAGAGGGGAGCGGAGGAAACAACAGAGAGAGGGGGCGACAAAAAGAGGAGAAGCGAGAGGATGGAGGAGAGGGGGTCTGTAATTTTTCTGTGGCTCAAAGATCGAAACGCTCCGCTCCCTCTCCTCCTCCTCCTCCTCCTCCCTGTCTGTAGATATGAGTGATCAGTGTGAGGCCAGATGTCTGCGAGCAGCGGTGGGCCCTGCACAGAGAGAAGATGAGTGGAGCCTCAGCTTCTTCCCCTGACCTCTCAGAGGACCCGCATGCCCCCCTCTCCCCCTCTCTCGCACACACTCCGACTCTTTTCGACAGGTGAAGAAGGGGAGATAGTGACGGAAGGGTTTGGATGATCCCCTCCACCCCACAGCGACCGGGCGATGAGTTTCTCGCTATCATTTCTCCCTCTCTCCCTCCCGTGCCCCTCGCTCTCGCCCCCTGCTTCCCATTCCAGTCCCTACTCCTCTCTCTCTCTCTCTTTCCGTCTCTCCTCCCCCTCTCCTCGCTCATCCTCTCTCATATGATAATCTGTTCTGACTCCTAACCAGCTGCCTCTCTCTGATACAATATTCTGGTTTTAGTGCAATCCAGCCTTGGCCAATAACCACGTTGCGTTTGGCATCTCCATGAATAAGCTGGCGCTCACATCATCTACAAGACAAACATCATACAGCTTCGGTTTCAGGGCCTGCAATATTTGAAATCTAGAAATTAAAAAAGTCAAAGGCAAAAAAAAAAAAAAAAAAAATCCACCACCAACATTTCAAATTTGGATATTTTAGAGGCTCATTTCACATTCTCCATGCTTGTTTGATATTGATAACACTACAGCAGCGCTGTGTCTTTGCCACAGAACTGTGACGCCTCCACAGAATTTCCTATTAATGCAACTGTAAGATACGTTTTGATTATTTATTTATTCCTGTTTTACACACCAAATATCTATATTCATTTGATGCCATCTATTATGCTCATTGAATAAAGGTACTTCTAACCACATATGAAATGTAAATGAGGACTCAGCAGCTTGCAACATAAATCTTCCCATGACAATGTTTCATTAGGACCTCTATGATCCATTAGAGACACTAAACACATTAACTCACGCTGTGTCAACACTGGTCTCTTATTGCACACCGTCTAATGAACAAAATATCATTCAGAGGCTGATAGCATCAAATGGAGCGTGCCTGGGATACAAACTATGTGTAGACAGGCCCCGGTACAGTATTCAAAACAATGCCATGTCAGACACAGCGCAGTTGTCTCATTTCGCTTTCTGGCGTCTTCCCACAAGATCTTCAAAGTTCACCAGATGAGTCAGGGCCAAGGCCCACGCAGGAAGATGTTTAACTGCCACTATCTGTGGTCGGGCGCTGTATCAGTCTCTCCAGAAGCAAACGGCGGCTCGACGCGCTGTGGCTTAACGCTGAGCTATGGTTAAGGGGGAAGCAAAACAAAACATGATAGCAGGGGTTGAGTCTGTCAGCTGGTTATCCAAGAACATCTGAGAGGAGGATAGCATCATGTTGGAGAGCTGGAAGGAGAGCATGTTTTGTCTGCTTGCAATCTATCTGGTGAGGAAGTGGAGATCTCAGAGTATTCCCTACAGGTGGGGGAAATACTAAGCAACTAACCGGCTACTTTAAACAATAAGAAAGGGAAACCCATGAAATGCACAGCTGCCTTTCACAGAACTTCCCAGTGAACCACAGCTCTAACCGCTTCATTGTCCCCCAATTCGTCTCACTTTCGCGTTTAAAGGGCTGGTTCACCCAGATTACAAAACAACAAACTTTCTACCAACAGTTCGTGTGAAGGCTGTTGAAAGCTCTGTCGATCATCCAGAGTGAGCTGAACGCTTCCTGTGGACAGACACGTTGCGGTTGATATTCTCATTTTTACACCGACGGTGAACCACGTCCACTGTTCAAACCTGGCTGGGGATTTTTGCATTCCCCATGTCTCTGTCCCTTCATTTCCTGTCACCTCTCTACCGTTGCTATCTTATGAAGGCATACATTGTAAAAAAAACAAAAAAAAAAAAACACTTTTTTTATTGTGATTGTGAGCACAGCAATCTAAATTCCATTCATCTCTACTGTATTGAGCTGTCAGCAGAAATCTTTACAGACCACACTAGAGGTAAGTGGGGAAAAAAGTATATATTTTTTTGTTGCTTTGGTGAATAATCCCTTTAAGAAAAACATCCAACTAACAAACCAATCTAGCTGTTGTATCCTCTCAGCTCTACAAATATAGTGCCTCTAACTGTATATAATTGTACTTAAAAGCCCAGGCCTCCCTAAGGAGAAACGCAAAGCAAAGCTGCTTCATTTGCTCTTGATCACACTCTCCCTTGACTGCTCCACATTACCAGTGACAGCATGCCAATACCATGCTGATACTTGTTCATTAGGATATTGATTAAGCCACAAAGGCACTGATGGCCAAGTGTCTCTGGGTATTAATGTGGTGATCGCTGACGTGTATGCCTGAATATGAAACACAAATCCTAGTGGTGAAGCTGTGGCGATTCCAGGAGTGACAGAGTGTCAATTGACGCGTTACCGGCGCTGAGCCGAACCAGCCACAGCGCACTCAATCTGTGCATTTAGACCAGTGCATGTGTCTCGCACTCCTCTTGGTTTAATTGAAGCAAACGTATTTACTGTAAACAAGCCCCGTGGAATGGAATTCAATTGAGATGAGGTGCGGAGCATCCACTGGTGCCCCAGGAGGAGAGAGGAGGACCAGAGCTGATAATGGCCTCATTAGCGGTCTGTCAGTAGCCATTCCACGCACATACTCACCATGCAGCTGATCCATGTTAACTCTTACAGCTCTGCACTGGCCTCAAACCCGTACCGTGGCGGGCGCGTGTTGCACTCAGTGACCTTTGACCCCCCCCAACAACAGGACAAACAGTCACGGGCTTCCTCGTTTCATACCCCGATCTTGTTGTGAGGTACTTTAGAGAGTCGAGGCCTATATTCCACCACAGAGCCACCTGGGTGTTTGGAACCGCACCACCAGCCTGAAGCAGCGGTAGAATTAACAAGCTTCAACAGGCACTCCATGAAAACAATACAGATCAATTTAATATAGATGCCAAGGAGTGGAGGGCATAATATTAGAGCCATAACAGCACCGGCCCACACCGCACAATCATAAACCAATTTAGGGCCATTCCAGGCAATTTCCTGGGGGCTTCCACTTGTGGGAAGACTTCAATAAATCACACAGACAACAAAGGGAATATCTATTTCAGTGAAACAGAGGACACTATTGGGTTGTGTCCAGAGGACTGAGGAGGGTCGCATTTAAAGACAAGTTTAAATAAGAGCAGTGAGAGTTTTAAAACATACTACACGCCGCCACCATGCCTGGGTTTTAAGTGATAATGTGTCGCTACAGGAAATGCAGTTAACTCATTACGGCTAATGGATTTTCCACAGAGCAGTGCAGCGTGTCTAGTGTAGCCAGGTGGCAGCTGTAGGTAAGTCTTGTTACAGTTTACAGTTTTTATAGTAACACTCTGATAAGATGACTCTGTGTTAGTGACTATATGAGCTGCCCTTCATCCTTTAAATGCACAGCAGACCCGGGGCCAGCTCAGCACTATTCTCTCCCTCTGTCTGTCACTCAACACACATACACACAAGCAAAATATTTATAGAACAGCAGGGTCAGAAGGAAGAGATATGAAAGCATATCATTCCTACATAGGTGAAGTGTACACCTGTCAACTGTCGCGTAATCAGAATCAACAACACAGCACTTATAGTGAATGGTTGACAAGGCTTTAGCCTTTTGTTTTACTGCCACAGATATTTATAGAGCTTAAACTCGTATCTTTTTTTTTTGAACAAACACGAAAATAAGAGCCTCTGGTATTTCCAAATCAATTCAATCAAATGTTTTTCCTCGAAGAAAAAAAAAATCACAAGTACTGTGTCACCATGGTAGCACAGCCAACGTGTCCTGCACGGACTGACCAGGCTTCACATCGTTTAGAGCGGACCTGCACGCCGGCTTCACATTAAATGACCCCCCCCCACCCCCCCCCACCCCCACCTTTTGCAGGTATGAGCGGGGTGGTGACAAGAGGCTGTGAACAATATGATAAGACTACTTCAATGAAAAACATCAAACGCCCTCAGCTGCTTTTCCAGTCGCTATTTTGTTTAGTGGCAGTTTAGTCGTTGCTGCTATTCTTCTCCTATATTTAAACTAAGTGGATTGCCAGGCCATGTCTTTCTGTCTTTGGGCACTTCAGAAGCAACAAAAGTGTTTACCCACTGCCCGCTGGAACCGGATGTCCAATTGATTGATACACCCTTGAAATAAATGCACATTCCACAAAGGCTCTTATTCAAGTGACTGGAATGATTCAGTTTATTTATTTGCTTTATCAGATGAAGAGGCAGTTGTAGGGAGAGATCATCAGCACTGCCGGAGCACTATCCTATATCTCACGCAGCAATTTTTCAATAGATCAATAGAAATCAGACTCAACAATGAATTGCACTGCATCTCTTTTGTGCGAAGCCGCCTTTGGGAGCAGAAAGGAAAGGGATAGGAGGATAGAGAGAGAAGGAGCGAAAGGGAACGAGGAGGGGAGATTATCGCAGGCATGGCAGCCTGTGTGAGAGGCTTAGCCTGGCTAGGCAGGGAGGTGGAACCCTGTGAATTCTAATGAACTGGCAAGACTCCCCCAAAACCAGCTCCATCTCCATGGCATGAGGACGACAGGAGGGAAAGGAGGAGGTGATTAGGAAGGCGCAGCCCCTCTACGGCAAACCAAACAGAGCAGGTCATTTTCCCTGTGATAATTATGGCCATAACCAGGCATGAGGGATTGGTAATGGACCTGCTTATTCTTCATGCCCTGCAAAGGCAACCACTGAGCCTGTCAAGGAGAAAAGCATGATGATGTGTTTTTTTTTTTTCCTGTTGGTAGGGTGACTCCGGTAAGAGTCGCAATGGCTGCTGAAAAGGGCAGCGGGGGAACTTGGCCTTTGAGGGAGAAGTTAACGAATGAACTTCATTATTGAGGAGCATACCAGGGAGACCCCCCGGAGTGTGTGATGTATTACCTAGCGTCAAACTTACACACTCCCCCAACATCACCAATATAGCCCGACACCAGCTCTGGGGGGAGGTAGGCGCGTAAACTAAAATAGTTAACCTTCTGGCTTAAGGCTAGAAGAAAAGAAGAAAACACAGACGCAAACTGTGATGTGCAAGATTTGCATCAATGGATTTGTTTTCAATAAGATAGCATCTATTTTAAAAACCTCTAAATTGCTCGATTTTTCCTCCGCTTTGAGGCCGAAACAGTTTCGCCATTATTCCCTCTATTGAAACACCAGAGTGAGTAATGAGGCTGAGGCTTTTTCCTGTGACCGCTCGGTGCAGAAAACCTCGGAAGAAAACGGTTTTAGCTTAAACCAACACATATTTAATGTTCTCTCAGTGACTTCAGGTAATGCCGTCCGGTGAGGCGGTCCAGATCAACACAATGCAGATTACTCTCATCTACTGAAACGCAGCCCTGTTCAAGCATGGAAGGAACTTTTGGAAAGTTCTGTGAGCTTTATAAATACAAGTGACCCACTGGAGGGACTGTTTTCCTCAAGATTGAGGGAGATCTTCAGGCTATGTGCGACGTGCACCACTTAGCCTTCCCCCTGCCCCTCTTCCACCGGGCCTGGATGGAGTTTCTCTATGCTGGACGGGACGAAGGAGCTCTTTTACTGAGCGCACTCTCAACACTTTTACTCTTGACTTATGAGGATGCCATGGGTGCAGGGGAGTGATTCATCACTGGGTGTGCTCCTCTTGCACCCTCACACATTAGTAATGTGGTCCGCTGAGGAGGAGTCCTGTCATCAGTCTGTACCTGGACCCTCTGAACAAGGTAGGTCAACAGGAGGCAGCAGCGGCTGGCCCACTTTTAGTCTTTCACAGCACCTTTAAGTTTCCTCCAGCTCTGCCACAGCTGAGCCTGACGGACACACTAAGACCAGCCTGGTCAAGGGGAGACACTGCCTCGGCGCTGTAACTGGTGTACTCACTACACACATCTGTCGACTCAGTGAAGCCTGTCCTGTCGGTGGCCGGGCCACATTAAACTTGGTGAGAGGTTAAAGGAAGGGGGAAATAGTATCCTTACTCAAAATATTAAATAGTGTAAAAAGGGGAAAAAAATAGAAAAACAAACAAGAAATGATTCATAGTTTGGATGAAAAGTTCCCAGGCTTATCCATGTGAAACCGCCTGAGGGAATTTCATCACAAGACTCCCCAGTCTTCTGTAACACAGCCGCAACAAAATACGTGGCAAACACATGATCGCCTGTATTTTTGCAAAATACAGAGCCACTTTAAGTCAGCGTAAGCCTTTGACCTTACCATTGCAGGTAATGCACATTTAAATACCTACCTCAGTATTCATGTTTGTCATTTTACTTGTGAAGATTAGGTGTAAAAAGGCTATTTGAAACCAAAACACAGGATTAAGGGATAATGCTGCTCTGTGTCTTGTGAGTCGACCTTGATTCTGTAATCCAGCACAATACTGGAGAACAGCATATTTCTCTCTCTTGTACATTCAATACTCTCACTGTAGAACAGCTCATTCTGATGTAATGGCATAAAAAAAAAAAAAAACATAATGGCACCACGCTGAAAGAGAATGTAATCTGAATTAAGTGGAACTTCATTGTAATATCTGTGGAACAGAACTGGAAATAGTATTACAAGATTTGTACAAAGAGACACGTTATTGACGGCACCTTTGCAGTGATTAGATGAGGTTACGGAGAGCATGAGCTGACAGTGTTGTTAGGAAAAACAGAAGCGAATTGATTTGAATTACGCAGAGCTGCGCTTTAATAACCATGGTGAGAAATGAACTTGATCTTTAGAGTGAACCAACCTGCAGTCAGCCACAGTGTTATTAAGGACTGTGCCACTTAATCAGAGAGGACGCCAATTTAGCAAGGAGCTAACTATGCAGGAGGGACCCTGTGTGGCAGCAAACACATTATGTGTCACCTGACTGGCGCAGGTACGTATACATGCTCTCCTCTCTTCTCCCAATCTGCCTTACTTTCCTGACTCCATATCTCCTCTCCCGTTTTTTCTTCTTTCCTCGCCCTGCCGCAGACACAGTAGAATGAAAACCTGCCTTTGATGTCTGGAATCCTATAATGCTGAGCAGTAGAAATCCGCATGCCTGTTATCTGTAGAATCTTAATGATGACGGCTAACTTCACAATGGGTTAACCACATCTCTCTGTTCTCGTGCTGCACGCCCACAGAAACACAAATTAATAGCAACGGAGGGGGGGAAAAAAACAGCATTTCTCTAATAAAGCAGATTCAACAAAATGTGCACAATGCGATCAGCACAAATGTCAATGTATAATATCACGGAAAGCTTCTGTGAGCACTTCTGCTTTCTTCTCTGAGGATGTAACTTTTTTTTTCTACGTTAGCTTCTGAGAAGAATGACATTATTTGTCGGAAACACATGATCCTCACTCGAAATGTATCTAATTGAGTTTCAATACACATTTGATGCTCGCTATGCAAACAGTCTAGTTTGTTGTGTTTCGTCCCAACATATCTTCTTTTTTTTTTTCTTTGATGCACTCGATGACTATTATTGATCCTGAACTGGTGCTTACAAGATATTTCAAAAGAATTTTATTATAGGGGACATCTTACTCGTTGCATGGTTTATTCAACAACATTCTTCTGAATAATTCAGGATTTAAATTATATATGTTAATTTTACCCGCCTTTATTCATGCATGATGTTGCATCAGAATTTTCATATCCTAAAAAAACCCACAATGGAATATTTCTGACAATGACTTTTTTTTCTCTCTCTCTCTGCTTCAGTATAATTTATCTCAAAGTGCACTTCAGTGAGAAGTGAAGACGATCAATATCAGATACATGCTGGTCAGAGTGATAAGCTCTCAGCACGAGGGGACGGTCTATGTTAGAGGCTGTGGAACTGAGGAACTTGACGATGGCACAAGGACATTTAATTATGGCCCCCATCTTGAAGCTCCCCCATCAACATCAGTCAGGATCATATCTGGAGGAGCTCCATGACCTACGCCTCTGTCGCCCTCCATGAATCAAACCTTTCATTACATGCTGACACTCTTGTCCTGTGCTGAATGCGTGCACACCATGGGAAAGTGATGAGGCATCGGAAACCTGATGAGTGACGGATAACCTGCGCTCGTGCAAAGGCTGGCCGACCGCTCGCCGCGGCAAGCGCGGGGCCGGCCGTGCCCTCCCAGCCTTGCCAACTGCTTCCCCTGGCAGACGCCACCATCTCGGCGCAGCCCTCGCGCCCTGGCCCCTCTCACCTGAGGTGGCAGACAGCCGGCGGAAGAGAAATCGCCCACAGCAGATGGGGCCACTTACTTTGGCTGGAACATCCGAGCATTGTGTGCTTGTCACATGTCACTTACTCTTGTTTTCTGGTCTGACAACACTTCAAGACAGGGCCTTTCAGTTTTGGGTGAGACACAAAAGGGAAAGGGCGAGGAAAAGCTGACGAGGCCTCTCCTCGCTCCGGCTCAAATTCTCTGAAAGGGCCGGCACCAAGAGAAGAACCAGATTAAGAGCCAACAAAAGCGAAGCACACCCACAAAAAGCTGCCGTGCACCCCCACGGTTCCCCTCACCACTCTCCTTATAAAACACCCCTGGGCCCCCAGGAGGTGATAAAAAGAAGCGTCCCTACCCACAGAAACGTATGCAAAGAAAGTGCACATACAAAGGCCATTTGCAATTTTACAAAATGGCAGACATAATGCTTTTACTGAAAAATGAGGGCCTGCCATATTGTGTTGGAGAGGAAAAAGTATGGCAGCAGAGGAAAAATGGAGAAAAATCATGCTGGCCTGGTTTACGACAAATAGATAGCTCTATTGATTTCCCTTTTACAGTGACTGTCCATCCCTCACTGTTGTGATTACACTGACCTATTTCAAAAAAAAAAAAAAAAAAAAATAGCCGTCTATTATAGATTAAACCAAAATGTCCAAAAAGAAAATACTCTTTTTTTGTGGAACAAACAAATAGAGTAAGATGAAACATAACCTACAGTACAGAGGGAGGAAAAGATTGTGTCAATTTAAGCGTTCAATGTTGCTCTGGGAGAAGAGGAAACAACGAGTTCTAGTACCACGCTGAGAATCAAATAACTTTCCACAGAAAGAGCGGCTGCGCTTAGTGGGGCCCTGCATTGTCAATTTCAATCCTAACAAAGAGGCAACAACATTAAAATGATTGCAACGCTGCTCAACCAACGTTTAAACGTAATAAGGGCAATTTTATAAACTCAGAGTAGCGTTTAGTAAGAACAACAGAGTATAACATATTTGATAATGATCTAATGCGTTGTATGTGCTTACTGTATTGTTACTGTAATACACTACAGCACAGCTCAGCGCTGTATGCTTTGTGCTGATGATTCCTCTGCGTCTGTGTGTATTGCTGTGCGCGCTCGTCCTGCTCCACTATGTCTGTGCTGCGCGTCTCACTAGACTATCTCTCTCCGCGTAGCTCAGGGGACTCTGGCTGGCTGATCTTCATTATCAGCCCTAGCTTAACAATGTACTGGATGCACTTCCCACATGAGTGCAACTAACAAATCCCCACAGAGCTGAATCAAGGCAACAATGTGATGAAATACCTTCAAACAACCACAGAGCATGGAACACTGAGCTATGCAGAGACAACTCACACTGCCCCGGGCGATTCCACAGGAGTGCGCCTGTTGCCAAGCAAAATTAGACAGCAACTGGGACATATTATTCTCCTAAATTGGCAATGTACAGCCCTATTAAGGACCATAAATCTCATGTTTGATTAACTGAAAATACCTCAACTCACAGAGCCAATGCATTAGTATTCCACAACTCAGAAACGGGAGCGGGATCCGCCATGTCGTTTGAAGGCAAAGCAGATGCTTTACAGGGGTAAAAGCTGTCATTGTGCTATGTGAACACAGAGAGCATTATTGGGATTAATAATGCTGTTAGCATATTTTCCCCAAACATACACCAGACTACTTTTATGAGAGAAATTTCAAATGCACAAAGGCATGGAATCTGCAATCTCTGGCTTCATAACTCTGAGTGAGTCTCAATGACTGATGACTAATTTCACTGTAACTCTGCACTGTTTTTCTAAGGCAGTGCAGAAGAATCTAAATCATCTGGTACTATGTGAGCGCGGATCTCTTGACGAGAGAAACTCAATACAAGCTGCTAGCAAATAAATGAAGATGCAGGAGCGAGGCAATGTTTCTCAATCAGTGTAAGGAGTCTGTCACCACAATGGAGATAAATATAGGGTGAAAAAGATGGGACTCTCTACTACGCATCTGTAAGGCTGGAGAGAGAGGAAGCCTCGTCTGTCTCCTTTTCTCTTTTCCTGGAGGTACGTTTGTACTACTGCCTCCCTCTGGCCACTCTGTTTCCAATCTAAACTCAGACACACACCACATACACTACACATTAATACTCGGGGTTGGCAGAATAACACGAAAAACTGTGAAATATAATGAAATCAAATAACAATGTGCGAAAAGTGCTTTAAATTGTGATGCTTAAATTTTATTTCATTTTATTATAGTATTATAAGGGTTTTTTGTTATTTGGATATATTTGAGTCTTTATCTTGTATGTTCTGTTTAATGCTTTACAAAGCAAACCGTAAAAAAAAACAAAAACCACATGACTTGTGTGCATATGCAAGTCTTTGTCTTGTTGCGTGTGACAGCCTGAACAGTCAGCCACACAGTCAGTTTATTGTACATCTACAGCTGCAAGAGAGAGGAAGAGCATGAGCTCAAGGTAATCAGGAGATCTGCTCTGTTAGAGGAAGAGCATCCTGGCAACACGACCTGTGTATGTGTGTGTTTGTGTGTGTGTTAGCTAGCTCTCTGCCATCCGAGCTGTGCGACAGAGCCCCAGACTGCTGATGGTAGATTAGAGGTGAGACGTCTAATCTCGGTGTAATCAGCTGCTGCATCTGATCCTCAGCTCCACACCATCTCTCTCAACAGGTCCAAACAGAAACTCATCTCACAGCAACACCGCCCAGCCGAGGCAGGAGAAGGTGACGGCGTGTATCTGGTGTCCACCATCGAAGTAGGAAAAAACAAACAAACAACAATGCGAAACTTAAACCCCTGATGTTTTGCGGTCGCCTCTTTTTGAAAGAGGCAGTTTTGGGGATTTGCCAGCAGCTGCAAAAAGTCCACATAACAGAGAATATGTAAAACTGTCAGGGAAATGTGCAGGAAAACCACAGCTGCCTTCTTGCTTAGAATTACAGCCTTGTGGTAAAAGCAAGTGTTGGCGTGGGGCCGCCCCTTATGGGGGAATGAAGAAAGAAGGGGAGACCGAGAGAGAGGAGAGGCCGCTGCCTCGGACAGTAAATCTACAACAATTCATTAGAGCAGCCAGAATGGGGAGAGGACATCACAGTGAAAATAATATAAGTATCTGTTTTCATTTAGAATACTTCACCTTCTGATGGCTCAATGATTAGTCCAGTCGGGTGGATGGAAGAGGGGAGTGGAGGAAAGGAAGATGGGAGAGGAGAGGAGACAAGGGGAGAGGAGAGGAGTCTGCCAGTGAACAGCTGCCCCTGTAATTTATATTGATGAGGGGACAGGCATGGCAGGGAGCTTCCAGCAGTTTGATCACTCAGGCAGAGTGGGGAGTTAGTCAGAGACACGGCCCATCCCTGTGGTCTGGGTTGGACTGGGAAGACCTCCTAAACACACACACACGCTTGCACACACATACACATACAAGCGAAGACTGCCAAGCTCACATTACGAGCGGCAGCGCGGACTGGTGTAGTGGGGAAGCCAATGTTTTCACTCCGAGAACAGAAATAGATCCACAGCCTGACTATAACCATGTAGGGCTGAGCGATCTCCCTCATTATCACTCCACCAGCCATATAATCACCAGGCTTCTCTGAAAAAGACCTTCCCTCCACACTCTCAATGACCATTAACTGGCCCTTGAACGTCTTCTTGTGCACACAGCTCTGACAAGGTTCTACAGCTGCTTCCTGTCTGTGAGGCACAGCAATCAACTACTTGTTAAGGGGCTTTACTTTGATTTCCTCACATGGACAAGATTTGAATATTTCTCACTGAAAATGAGACAGCGTAGTCCAGTCTCTGCCCAGGGCTTTGAACCCAAGACTCTTAAATCATGCTCTTTGATTTGAGCCCCCTTCCGGTGTAGAGGTGCTTAGCGCCGCACTAATTAAGATAGTGGGGCGGTGGATGGTGGGTCAAAGCGTTTCTGTTTTACCTTGAAGATATCCTGACACAAACACGAACATGCACACACACACACACACACACACACACACACACACACACACACACACATATCCAACAAAAAAAACCCATAGGCCCTCCAGACAAGCAAATAGCTTAACACACAATCATGCTGCTGTTTTGACGGGGCTGTTTGAGTAAGGTAGAGCTGTCTAGCATAGAAGATCACATCCTTTGCCCCGCTGTCTGATGTAAGAAAGAGCCAGGGTGTTTTACAGGGCGAGATGCAGCCTCTCACAATCTGAAGCACTCCGACCGCTCTTACAGAAAAGCCCTCTGGCCGTCCCTCTCCACAAGTTTCATCAGAGTGATCAGAGCGAAAGGATAGCCTTCAGGGCTAGTTTCTTCCATTCACACAGTGGGATATGAGCACACACGCATAGATGCGCGCACACACAGACACACACACTGCGGTACACAACACAAAAGTGTTTTTACATGCCTTTTCGATTGCACTTCACACATGTCAAAATACAGTACAAATCTCTTGGAAATCATTGATTTCTGCAGGTTTGACTGTTCATCAATTCTTCATGAGCAGACTGAAATTGAAAAGGCAGTGGTGGTTAGAAAAGCCTGTGTACTATTGTTGTAGTGCACAAAGAAGTCTTGCATCTCACATGTGAGACATGTGTCACACACTGTGTCTGTATCTTTCAATTTCGGTGATATGATCTGTGCTGGAAGAACACAAACTCTTGGTAGTTAATGCAGCCTCAGAGGTTACAAACCACCACACAACACCACATCCGCGTTGTTCAGCTGCACGGCCTTGCAGAAAACAAAGAAGCGCTTTTAGCACAGTGCCTGCTTCGACTGTGTGCGTGATTATCAAACAGTCATAAGACTGCATAGCATTTTAATTTCCTCTCTGTGGTTATTATCAAATTCTCTCCAGGATGGAAAAAGGCGAACTAGTGAAAGTGGATGGCACAGATATAATTGAAGGGATTGATTTATTACAATGCAGGCAACTAACTTGTATATAGGCACTGGTGAAAGAAGAGTCAACACAGAAACAAGATGATCTTATCTCCACTGTATGTGAGGTAGGGAGTATAGTTTTTTTCCACCTTAAGACTGTAGAATTTGTCATAGAATGAAATTACATTTTTAAAATTGTAAAGAATCTCTGTACTCACATGTATGTGTCTTCTTTGTTACTGAGATACCTGCAAAGAGAAAACAAACAAACCATGAAAACAGTGTAGATACAAAACAACAGCAAAATAGCCAGCGCAAACCATAATTTACATGGAGCTCTGTTTATACAGTAGCTAACTGATAGTGATCATGGCGATGAAGGGGCAGACCCTGTGGTCCAACAGACTGCCACTGTCCAAGGTCACTGACGTGGCAGGCCCAGGGCAATTATGTGTGTAGGCTGGTGTCTGACCTGCGGCCATGCTACATCAACATCCACGACAAGGTGGCTGAGACTCTGTGCTCTGCGGGCAGTAAATGAAAAATTATACTAAAACAAACAACATTTGGAATGCTAATGTGTTGAGCAGCCACACTGATTGGGCCTGAGCACATGACTAAGCCTGTGGCCCAGAGCAGGATGGCGGCACTTTGACCTCAGTGTTAGTTAATTAATCCTTTATTTGAACAGGTAGTCTCATTGAGATCAGGGTGCCTTTTTCAAGAGAGTCTTTGCACAAAAAAAATGTATGTGAAAGCAAATGACACAATTAGAATTTAGTCACAAATTAATGTACACAACGCCAATCAAGTCTGGATATAAAGAAAACAATTACATGTAACATTTAACAACACTTCAACAATTTTAATGGAATTTTGTGTATGTAGTTTCAGTTGTACATGTCTTTGTATTCAAAACTGGTTTAGATTGAAAATGTGTAACAGTTAAAGTTAAAAACTCCTGAACTGTGGGACCTGATCAGAGAAAAACAGCTGTTTTTCAAGCAACACCTTATAGATAAAGATTTATAGAAAAAGAGAGAGGGCCCAAAACAGACTGCTGTGGCACACCTTTACTAAGTGTAAGAGCTGTTTTTTTGCACCATTGCAAACAACATAATTAATTATTAATCATTTCAAGTCGTGAAACCAGTTAGTTGAATATTAATCTACACCTTAAAAAGATAACTTTTTCAAGAAATGCCATCTCAGATGCTTGGATCAGTCGATTGCTCAAGGCACTGATAATGCTGTGCTATGGCAGGGTCAACATGACATGACTATAATGTCACTTGTTTCCAGAGAGGCCTGTGGTGGAGTCGACGAAGGATTCCAGTATTCTAGCCAAGCAGGTAGTTTGGATGGTAATTGCTTAAATCAGTAAGACACCCTGAGCAGCCCTCCGAACATGCAGAATCATACTGGATCAAACGTTTTAGCAAGCGGTGCTGCAGCTAAATGAGCACTGAGGCGTAGAAGAGTAAAGATCTAAATTATTCTCATCTTTAGACTTACAATTTAAACTCACCAGTTTATTGTAAACCTCTTAGAAAGGTTGGAGCAGCAGATGAGATCTGATAAACTATAGATGAGAGGCACGTAGGGATGTGCGTGGTTACAAACCGCCCATCAAACAAGTGCTCAGACTGACCAGCGTGAGTCAGATCTGGCTGAGGTGGAGCTGGGCTGCCACTGCTCGTGCTGCCCTTCCTCGCCCCTTTGGGTGTCAACTCATCGGATGAGCCACTTCGGTTCTTGCTGTGACTCCGGCTGCTTCTCCTGCCTGCAACATTGCTCTAATGCCCCGGGAGCCTGACGCGGACGAGCGCACAGCCAGCCGTGGTCCCCAGCGGCCCGCTGGATGCTCATGCTTTGCAGGGCGATAGCACACTAATAGATCCCACTTGTCATGCGGAAGCAATGGCTAATTTTTCTACAGCTTGCATTTGAAACTCGGGGGACGGCGAGCTGACATGATTCAATAACTCTCTGTGAAAAAGGCGTCTGGCCGGAGATAACAATGTTTCAGACACGTTTGAGGGGAAACGAGTCAAAGAGCAACGAGGGGGAAAACAAATAAGCCCTTCAGCCTCCTATAGACATACACACAGAAACACATAACTGATATCAACTCCACTGAGCAGAAAGAGGGAAAACAGTCACCTAGGGGCCAGCAGTCTGTGATGGAGCTCTAGCATTGTTCCCGTGCTCAGGGCCAAATGCTTCTGTTCTGTCCAACTGTGACATTACGCAGTCAAAATAAACAGTAATCCAGTCTTAATTCTACACTCCAATCAAACTACGTGGAAACCAGTGGGGGTCAAGGTGCTGCAAGACAAGGAAGCTGTAAAAGCCTTTATTACGGAATTAAATGGCTCTTTGTTCTAATGGGTAAGACAACTTCTTAAACCATGTAAGGAACATTGCTGGTGCACTTAGTGGAAACTGTATTAGAAGGAAATAGCAAATAAGCAACTTTTTCCTGGCTTTTTGTCAAACCTTTCACTTCTACAGACACATTAAACAGACATTCTCAGACTATTTAAAGGGAGTATGGCGACATACAGAAGGTGCAGAAAGAGACAGAGAATTCAAAACTACAATCTGTCTTCCTCTGAGGTGTTAACAAAAGTGACTTCGTCTGACCACAGATCTTTAAAAAACCATTTGCTTTGCGAAATGATCATGAGAAAGGACATGAAAGACACACACGTTTGTGTGATGTTATGCATAGAGTATATTTGTGTTTTTGCAGAAGGTTAGCCACACAGACCACACTGATACTGTTCAAGTCAAATCAAGTCAAGAAAGATCAATATCTAGGCCACTGTGAAGGCTCATGTTTCCAGATTTTCAAAGATCAAAGCTGCAGTAATGAATGAACCTTATTCTGTAATCACTAAATGAACTATCTGTTAAGCTATCTATTAAGATTAAGACCAACATAAATTTGACTTGATGAGTTGCTTTTTATTATGGTATTGTGCTGATACTGAGTAAACTTCTGTTGCCTCACTCGGGAACACGCTAAATCAGAATGCGTCACAAACCGAAGTCTGTTTAAGGAGGGATATTTATTGTAAAGGTACTCTGGGGAATTTCCAGTGTAAACAAACCGTTTTGTTTACTGGACTTTGGACGTTTCCTAAGGGCCTAAAAACATGTTGAATACATTTACTTCCTCGTGAAAATTTGCTTATTTGTTTTGTAGCCTGCATTATTTAATCCGTCCAGCGGTCACCTTTTTCCTCTCTTTTTTTTGTCCACATTGCTACCTGTTACTGGCATCTGTCAACAAGTAAGACCCACCCTCTGCTGTCAGCAGAAAGGGTTACCACATTAACCTAATGCTTGTGGTGTGCGAGTGTGTCTTCATGTGCGTTCTGCAGGGAACAGCTCAACAAATAATCTCTCTACAGTGCCACTAATGGTCAAAAACTCCAAAGCGACCCATTGGATTAAGTCAATAAAACCAGATGCACAGACGGAGAGAAGTTACACCACGTATGTGCATCACAAACTCCAAAAAGAAACAGCCAGCACAGTCCCATCAACTACTGTTTGTCTCTCATCCACTGACTTCCAAACACCTAATGATATGAAAACTATTCTCTTCATTAACGTGTTCTCAGCTGCAGAAAAACTGTTCTGTCTTTTACAGCAAAGGCTCATTTGGCCTGTTGCTATGCAGGTTAGAGGAAGTAGGAGGGGCAGGTTGGCGGGCCCACTTCCTCCTCTATGTGTCATTCAGAGCCCTGTGATTGGAGGTGGCAAGGACAAGGGGCCACAAAGCCAATGACTGAGTCAGGCAGTGAGAAAGAAGGAGTAAGCTCTGGGCACTGACACTGGCAATGCCTGCCAGCTCATGTCTTCTCCACTGGATGGCAGGTTCAGAGGTCAGTGTGGAGGTGAAGCTCTCCTTGGCTGACAAACAGGCTGCTATAAACACGCTATTAACTCGAGGATCGGCTTTTAGAAAACGTCCATGTGCTGTATGGGCATTATTTATATAGGTAATCATAGAAATCAAAGTTAAAAGGCAAGCCAGTTGTGTGTATGAACTTGCAGCTGAATTCTAATTTCAACATTACCATTTGTCATAATGGAAGGAGGGACAGTTGTCACCGTGTGGCCTTTGATCAGTCATACTTTCCCTTGCAACGGTAAACAATTCAGCACATGTTCTCATGAGACTTTGCCTATGCTATAGAGGAAGAGAGGCAGTGTACAGGCGACTGGAGGTTAACCTCCACCACATCTATCTGCAGGGGGGGCACACATCCTGTAAACATGCCACTTAGACAGGAGGAGAGCGAGTCTGGGGTTTGGCAGCCACAGTGCTGCAGCCGGCTGTGGAGCACCGTGCCATCGCAGGCGACTCAAAGTGACAGCGCTGTAATGAAGTCTGAGGCGCATGGCAGGCTGTACGTCATAATTTCAGGTTCCTTAAAGCCTGACAGGGAATGATTATCATGGATGGTTATTGTCACCCTGCCTCCCTGGGAGACGAGGCGTGCTCTGGGGTTGTTGCACCGTGACATTCAAAGTTACAGTCTCCTTCATATAATGGAGCTGTCCTCTCAGCGCGCTAATGGGAGCGATCCATTTAACCTGTGCCAGAAACACACAGACGAGGAAGTTCCTAATGCGAGGCCTCTCCCGTGGGGACGTCACACTCCCCCCCTGGCTGCTCCCTTCCTGCTGCTTGATTCATTGACTGGCGCTCCTCACTTATCCTCATTCACTGTTCAGTCTGGGGAGACAGGGAGGCTCGCTTCCTGCCGCCTGCTCCACATGCCACTGCTGCACGCCCGCCGCACACAAGGACACAGCCGGCGTAACAGACCCAGCTGCAGGAAGAGCCAGCGAGGGCCCAGTGAGGGACGAGCTAGATACCTGCTGGAATTACGGGTCAACACCATAGGCCTTGGGAATGCTAGCAGTACATACTCTCTCCTGTTAATAAGGCCTCTCAGATAGAAAACAAAATAACACCAGACAATAATGAGAAGGTTTGGTTATTTTCCTGTCTTAATGATGGCAGTTGTATGTGACTGTTAATTTTAGGCTACTCCTGAGGTTGCTGGTTAATGACGGTGCCTAAGCCATGGTCATCTTAAGAATGATAGATGTAGCTACATTCAGTAGTCCATCTTTTGACTGCTGCCGCCTGCCCGACTGACAAATTGCTGCTACATTCCTCAGAGAAAATAATTAGAAACAATTAATGTGTTTCTCTTCTTAGCCATCACAAAGCTCCAAAAGCAGTCTCAATTGTTTAGGAAACATGTTTTGCAGTGATTTATGTTTAAGAAATTCAACACAACACAAATTCAGGCTTGAAGGAAACTAGAATATTCAGTAGGTGACTTGTTTAGATAGTGTGCTTAGGCAATTCATACACTGATTTAAAACATCTCTTAAAGTAATGCAGTGAGTCAGACAGTGAAAAGCACAGTCAAAGTATAAAGATATGATGCAAGGTTGCTCTTGCATTAATGCTCATCTCATCAAAAGTCATAAAATAAGATGGATGAGCTGATTCAAGGACCTCTGTGCTGTTCTAACTTTGGCAGTCTTTGTGAAGGCCAAGTTTCATACACAAAGTCATTTAAACAATCCTCCCTTTTGCAGTGACACACTTAGCCTTATTAGCTATTATACTGCTATAAACTATACGTGCAAAAATTTAATGATTAAAAAAGCACAATGATTCTAATCAGCTGCCCCCTAATATACTAAAACACTTAATCCATGGAGAGGCCAACTCTCTGGGGAGGCTCAAGAGAAAAATGACTTCTCTGTCTCCAGGCGCTGTTATTTCTGGTCATTTCTAATTGGTTTTAACTAAAAGCAACCACTCCGAGACTCCACAGGTTACTCCAATGCATCGCTATGGAATTGTCTGCAAATAGAAGATATACATCCAAATTAGTTTTAGAGGACACCACAATTGTCTTTCAGAAGACGAAAGGAGAAAGGGCAGAAAAAAAGCATACATGCCTTCCTGAGAAAGTCAAGAAGCTGGAAGATCCCAATAGAGCAGTGATGCTATCAGGGTGACCCTGAGATCATAGAAGCCCTGGCTGACTCGAGGTACCATGTCACACGCACCTCGCCCCCTACAAATGTCTCCCAGACTCCATGTACAACGTCTCCCCCTGTGCAGTTCTGCATTGCTGGGCCTGTGAGTCTCCAGGTGAGTCCTCAGTGCTGTTTGGTGGCTCGTGAATTATACATTGCAGCAGAGGAATTGACGTGGCCCAGGAGGGCCGAGAAACAGCAGGCATGGCTGGGAGGCAGATTGAAGACTCTGACGGAATTTTAATTGTACCGCAGGGAACGCTGCGATAAGAGCTATTGTTATTGGTAAGACGGTGCCGCACAGGTTCACCTAGCTGAGAACGTAAAAAACTGGCAAGATCCAAAAACGACTAAGGCTCTAACATGGCACCAACAGCCCGTACAGTTCATATCACTGTCGTACTAATATTTATTCTTGCTCTCTCTGTGTGCTCAGTATTTATCTGCAACATGCACAGAGGACCAGCAAAGGTTAGCTATGGTGTAGAAAGAAAAATTCAGGAAACATCTACAAACTAAAGAACCGCTGAGGAGCGGCTCAACCAGAAACCACTGAGGCATTCCATTCAGTTGCTTTGTTGTGCGATTCAGTACAGCATTGCAGGTGAAAGGCCAAAATGTTTCTGCTGCTCTGATGTTGCTCACTCTGATCCTGACTCTCGCTGCACTATACAGTAATTCTCCTCTGAGTATAAGCTGGTCCCAGGGGGCCTGACGGATGCAGGAAGGCCCTGGGCGCTGGTCAAAGTGAGGCCAGGGGCACAGGCAGGCCTCTGTGTACTCTCTGCGCTGGCGGTTCCCAGCCCAGCGGTAATCTCCCAGTGATCCAGCCTCAACCACATATGAAACCCAATAGCCTTTCAGCCCGCACCATAAATAAAGACAAACCACATTCAGCAGACCACCCTGGCTCACTTTACTGTTACTGAGCTACACCGAACAGCTGTCTGAACAGGCCACCACTGGGTGTGTTTACACACTTATATATATAAAGGCTTTAACTACAGAGATTTTAAATGGATACGTTGTCAGAAGACTGTTTATTTCAAGTGGTGTAATTACATAAAAACATCATCTACGCCTTTCTATATTTTTCCTTATTTACAGTATGTGTAAATGAATGAATGCACACAGAAAAATACATCACAATTCCCATTACTACAATGTAGAGGTTAGAGGTTGCTCTGCCTCTGTAGTAGACAACAGCAATGTTCCCCAGGGACAACACTTTCTATTTCTATTCACATTACAATATATTACCTGAGTTCTACACAGATTAAAATCTTAAGAGGGAATACAATTACCTACAGCTCCTGAGGCATACACTCCAGTTATGCACTTTTTTTACAGTAATGGGTTGTAAGAGTATTACAGTTGGCCAATAGAGATGTGCCCCCTTGGGCTAGCCTATTCAGAAGAGCTTAAATATTCACAATACGCAGCACACTGCAGTTAAATAAGGAGAATCTCAGATCTACAGTTTGCTTGAAATTGCTTGTTTTCATTTGTTTTGTTTTTGCTCTGTCTTCTGTTTCTATGCACGGCTGCAAAGGATGATTCACAGGCCATCTACTTCAGGAAACCACAGTGGTAGGCTGTTTGTGCAAAAGGTATGTGTCACTTTAACAGATGAAGTGTTGCTCAAGATTTGTTTGTTCAACTCCCCTGTCTACGCTTGGTATGCATTTCATACATATCAAGAACAGCAGTTAGAAAAGATGGGATTCGAATAGGTGAGTTGATATGTGCTCTGACAGTTGGTGACAATCTTTTACCAGAGCTGTCCAGGTCTGTCAATAGACTGAACACACAAGCTTGCTTGTATAATCACCTGGAGCGGGGGGGAACTAGAGCTCTGATGACAAACTAATGTCAGCTAATATCACCTCTACAAAGGCTGACTCAGAAATATATTGGAACCCTTTCATTACCATCACTCATTCAGTCTCAATTCTCATCCAGTAAAGTACAGTACAGCAGGCACTTGTCTAATGAACAAGGGTCTATGGGGAAGGATCACTCTGTGTGAGTGTGTTGGAAGTCAAGGTCCCACAACAGTGGACTCGTGGCTCTGCTGATAAGGACTTGGCTCTAATTGCTCAAAAGGGAGGGAACTGCAGCCCCATTAGGTCTGGTCTTAGCACTTGCCAATAAGCCAAACTGCCCCTCTGAAGCCTCCCATGTAATGAAAACTTCCTCTGAGATAAATTACATGTCTGTCAATCCACTAATTAATATCATGGACTTGTCTTTTTTGCTCCTAGCAGGCGGCTCGGAGCAAAAAATTAATGACTTAATTAGGAAATTAAAGAATGAAAAATATGTAAAATATATATATTAAAAGCACAGTTATTGAGAATAGAAACCAGGAGGAAAGCAACAAAAAATCACACACAAAAAAAGAGGAATTGTCTTGGTTGTAAGTTAAAAATATTAGCTGTCATTTCTCTCTCTCTGTGTGTGTGTGTGTGTGTGTGTGTGTGTGTGTGTGTGTGTGTGTTCACAACCAAGGAATTAATTATTACAGCTGAGCCATGTTGGCTTTTAAAAATCTGACTTTTCAAAATGAAACATCACTGCTAGGAGTTCAGAAGGTCATCAGTGCCTGTTGTGGCTGCAACCTAAGAACCCTGGTGGACGCCAGTGGTGAGAGAGGCCGTCAAGATGAAGAAGGAGGCTTTTTGGGGGTGAAGCAGCAGGGTATCAGGAGGCCAGAGGGACTACGTCATCAGCGGTTGCCAAATCAAAAACCTGGGTGTGGGACTCAGGAAAGCAGGGCTTGGCTCAGGCTGTGTTCAGTGGGGGAGGAGAACCATAGACCTGGACTAGGGGTAGTGTCCAGCAGTGAAATGAGCACTCTGAGGAACTCCTGAACGTGACCTTGACATTTTCAAGACTCAGACCCAAATCACTAGCAGAGGTTTCTGAGCTAGTCAAGAAGCTCCCCGTAGGCAAGGCGCCAGGTATGGATGAGATTTGCTGAAGACTCTGGACATTGTTGGTCTGTCTCAGTTGACACTCCCTCCTCAGTGTCACAAAGAGACAGACCTGGGTGGGGGTTCCCATTTTAAAAAACAGGGACCAGAAGGTGTGCTGTGTGGTGGGTATCACACTGCTCAGCCTCCCCGGGAATGTTTATTCCAGGGTGAAAGAAGGCTCTGACCAATTGTTGAATCTCAGACCTAGGAGGAGCAAAGCAGATTTTGTCCTGGTCAGTGGACTAACTTGTTACCCTTGCATGGCTGCTGGAAGGGGAGTTTGTTCATCCAGTGTTCACAAGTGTTTTGTGGACTTGGATGAGGAGGAGTATGAGGTACTGGGGCTGCTGCTATGAGCCATCTGGTCTACATATAACCAAAGTGAGAGTGTCCATATTCTCAGCGCAAAGTCAAACACATTACCAGTGGGTGTGCCCTTGTCACAGATTCTGTTTGTGATATTCATGGACAGGATCTCAAGGCACAGCCATGGGCAGGAGGGTGTCCAGTTTGGGGATCTCAGAAGAGTGTTTATGCAGATGATGTGATTCTGCTGGCTTCATCATACTGTGACCTTCAGCACACACTGGGGAGGTTTGCAGGCAAATGTGAAGCAGTTGAGATGAGAATCAGCACCTCAGTATCCAAGGCCCTGGTTCTCTGCCAGAGAATGGTGGACTACTCCCTCTGGGTTGGGAGTGTGGGAGAGTTGAAGTATCTCGGAGTCTTGTTCACTAGTTAGGACAAAATAGAGCCTGAGATGGACAGGCACATTGGCACCGTGTCAGCAGTAATTCAGGTGCTAGCTCTCATAGAGAGCTGAGCTGGAAGGCAAAGCTCTAGATTCAGATGATCAACAGTTGATCTATGTGCCAACCCTCGCCTATGGGCATGAGCTTTGGGTAGTGACTGAAAGAATGAGATTGTGAATAAATGCGGCCGAAATGATTTTCCTCCACAAGCTGGCTAGGTTCACCCTTAGATATAGGGTGAGGAAGTCAGACACTGTGCCTTTTCATCAAAAGGAGTCAGTAGAGGGGGTTTGGGCAACCTTGGTGGTTTTTCAGGGCACTTCCAACTAATAGGAGACCCCAGGGTAGACCCAAAAGATAATGGAGCTATTATTGTATCTGGTCTGAGAGGGATCCCCCAGGAAGAGCTGGAAAACGTTGCTGGGGAGATGGTTGTCTGGACTACCTTGCTTAGCCTGATGCCACCACGACTTGGAGCCAGATAAGCAGAAGAAAATGAATGTCTTTTTTGCTTCTCTGCAGCAGCGAACTGAGTCAGAGAGCTGGGGATTGAGGTATTTCTGAGGACTGGAGGACATAAAGGAAGGAAAAGCAGAGGCAAACTAGCAAGCGCGCTTCTACTGTGATTCACTGCAGTCATGGTCGGCACTTAGCGCAGCATCTATTTTTCATGTATTTCATAATTAAAACCTGCGAGTTCTGTAAGCCCTCCATGCTCCATGCAGATCAAAGGTAGTCCTATTAGCAGGGAGTTCATCAGTGGAGCCACTCTTCCATTTCCAGGCAACAGAGCCATGCTTAAAGCACAAATACCCTGTAATTACACACATGTGTGATAACGGGACAGCCACGGAGCTGGACTATGATTAATAGAACACAGATCACAGCTTCCTCCTCCTTTTTCAAAGCTAACACAACAGAGGACTTTACACACGAGGATAACCCATGTGCAGCAGATAAAGAGGCTGATGAAAGACTGAATATATATTTCACACATCGACTCTTGTGGTGCAGGTGGAGTGTGCTTCAGTTTGTTGCCTTCTCCCTCCCTGCTGCATTCTCTATGTAAATGTAATCGGAGGATAACACGGGATAAAGCTCTGCAGAGCGGAGACATGATGACTCCCTTCTGCGTGGATAGAGGCGTACAAACCTAACTCACATGGTGTAATCAACAGAGTGAGCTGTGTTGCGTTATTTATTTGTCCCATTGACTCTTAGGTAACTTGATGCCACAGGGCGCACAGTCTGAATGCTCAGGCTGTGAGACATTCTTTCCACCAACACTGTAAGTACACAGCTGATAAACACAGGAATCCTATCTTTTCTTTATTTTGAAAAGATACATACTGTGTATTTATATATGTGGTTCCCAATTTTTGTTATCTTAAATCATCTAGTTATTTCACATGACAAAAGTAAAGACTAGAGGGAAATCTGAAAAAATAAACAATTTGGTGCAGAAGACGTTTTTTTTTTCTGCTTTTTCATCCTCCTAACCGGCTGGTGACCCCTCAGATTAATCTTGTGACCCCTTGTGGGGGTCCTGACCCCCCATGTTGAGAACCACTAATATATCTGATGTACATACAACCTCAATCTTGGTTAAATTTAGTTCTTAAGAATTAATAGCTAAACAATCCCAGTACTGTATCATGCTGCTACAAAGCTTACTACTGTCTATAGTATTATTCTTACGCTATTGCACATAAACATGAATATATATTAGTCTGGCTGGCCTTAATTCTGCATTCTTCTTGCTGGCCAGCAGGGGGCAAAAAGAAGTCTATGAGAAAATGGCCTTACTTTATTACCTCGGTAAACATACTACTACTGAGTTTACGGTCTCAATCATTAGTTTAAAGTCTTATTCAATGCAGCATAATGTCAATTTTGTAAGTTATGGTCCCATTTGGAGTCAAATAGACAAAAAAAAGCAGGACAGAGGTGTGACAGTGTGTACATTAGGTGGGTGTTGAAGGTGTTTTTTTATCTTAGAACTTTTGATTCTTTCACAGGCTTTTTCAGTTCGTGAAAGTTAATTGTAACATTTTGGTCACCTAAAACTGTTCGCTCTAAGGAATCAGCTGTTCATTTATTCTTTTGTTTCAAGCCTGTTTTTCACTAGCCAAAATTAGCATCCCAGTTTGCATCACAGTTAACGTGAATTAAGTATTTTCCTTACTAACGATGCTAACACTAGCAACAGCATTAGCTGATAACTTAGCTCCGCCCTCTCCCAATTTAGCAACTTCAGGCTTCAAAAAACCAAGTTGGCGATGGCCGAAATGCCTCACTCAAGCCCTCAGAATGGTAGAGCGCAAACCAATGGGTGATATCACAGTGGCTACGTCCACTTCTTTTGTACAGTCAGTGATAACAGCTCCAGAGCCAAGTTAATGGCAGGGAGCAAACCACTGAACCTCCTCTGGGCTCATGAGGTCAGTTACAGTTCGCGGTACAACTGTCCTCCACTAACAACCGGACAAGGTAACAGGAAGGGCTCTGGTTTATCAAGTAGGAAGATGACAATCCTAATATACACTCCTAATGTTACATGATAAAAAGGGGGCATTTGTCCAGAAGGCACAGCACGATAACACATCCTACAGCCAAGCCAGGTTACAGAGAGGACAGTCAGAGGGCAGGGATTTTGCAATTTACACACCGGAACCAGCATCGGCCATCACAGCGCTGGCCTATAACAGAGGCAGATCTAACCTTCCCGGTGGCTGTGTGGAATATTGCCCATTCCAATAAATGCTTTTTTCAAAAATCTACACTATTTTTCGTGCAAGTGTCAATGCTGTGGCGTAGAAGGCCAGACACATGGTATGAAGAGCAGAAAATACACAAATGACCCCATAACAGGCATCCACAACATATGCACAGACAGCCCACTGATACTCAGCGCAATCACAAAGTCAAAAGGGGTCCAGGGTTGAGGCTGGGAGCACGTCTACACTGCAGTCACAGCCATACATTCTCAGCAATATGAAAGCTTGCAGCCGTGGCCAGCAGTAATAATTAATAGCATAGTCTATAAGCATTCCATTAGGTGCAAGCAGCTGTCATAAACATCTTAATTAATTTACAAAGCAAGCAACTAGGGAATTATGGCGACGTAAAAATCTGCTTCCCTCTGCCGCTCCATAGCACTGGAACAGATCGGGCTTTTAAATTTTTAAACATGCCTTTCATGTTCTCTGGAGCACTAAAAAGCCTTTGAACAGTCAGCTTGTTAGGAGATGCACCTAGCAGCCCAATACCTACGGGTCGTCTTGCTATTCTTTTCATACAGTGACAAGAGGTTTTGGGCTTCTCTTTGCTGCTCCGGCTTGACTCAAGGAATCTCTCCTCTCTTCCAGTGCGGCGTCGGCCCTCCCTCTTTTTTTTCTTTCTTTCTTTCTTTCTTTTTTTTTTTGGTCAGAGTGACATAACTGCACTGTGTTTTTTCCTGTCGAACACTCCATCTGAGCTCTCTCCGTCCATCTTTCTAAGTCTGCCTGCGTTTCTATGATTTTTTTTGTGGACAAAGAGCAGAAACAGCTTTTAACCATTTTCCATAAATCATAATCTGTACAATCTGAAATGCTGTATGACAATTTAAGAGCAGGAGCATAAACAAGGCTTTCAGATCCGAAACAAAACCCTCCCACTGTGTGTCTTATGTAAGAGGGACATCCTCCTGAGGACACTGGGTGGTGCAGCTGAGGGTCAGCGGCGAGAGAACGAGGATGGCACTCTCACGCCACACTGTAATCTGGACAGCATAGTGCCAAAGCAAGGGTCAGAGTGTTGTGGTAAAAACTCTCTTCCTTACCTGCTCTCACTCAGAGAGGGCAAGATTAGACCGGCCACTCCATTATAGGAGAAAGGCTTAAGGGCATTTCCACTTTCAGAGCTGGGATATCAGCAGCTTCTGACACTAAGCAGGGCTGACCCATCATTTTGGAGGGAGCTGAGTGGAGGGTATCAGCTGTCTGCCCAGCAATGCAGTTGAGTCTGGGCAAAAATCATTTTTTCACCAGTTTACAAAAGAAAGAAATACACAGCTCCAACTGCACGAGAAATGCACAGCACTCAGACACAACAGGGCCGGGCCAACACCTCCTCTTGTCATTAATATAAATATTCACTAGCTGCAATTAAGAATCGATTTAACTATGCATAACATATACAGTATGCCATTTACCAAGCGGACAATGAATTTTAATGTGCCCATTACTCTCTGATGATAGCCAGGCACACATCCCTTTTTTCTCACTCCCAGTCTAACCTGTCTCTTCCTCCCCATCTCTCTCCATTTCAGCCCATGCCATATTTGCTTAACCCAGCCAGTGTGACAGCACTCAATGCTAAAGCACTCCCAAGGCAGATGATCAAAGTCAGCAGTCAATTCACATTACAATGCATTGATTTGATGTTTCCTAACCTCCCAGGCCTTTCTCTAATGCTGCCAAGGACCTTCAGGATATTTCACAGCGCACCTCCTTTCCCAGCCTTTCTCTGTCTCCCTCTCTCTCTCTCTATCTTTCTGTATATGTGTGTGTGTGTATGTGTTAATGTGTGTGTACACTGTCTGCAACTAAAAATATGGTTGACAGAGATGTTTCTCTGGTCATGTTTGCATATGAATTGAGTCTATATTCTGTCTAGTTCAAAAAGGGACGGTTTAAAATAAGAGACCCGACTCAAAGCCCAGCAGTAATTCATGTGAGTCGGACCACTTCAAAACCGTCCTCCTTTTACGATGTAATTATTGGCCCTCATTCACCTGCTGTTTCAAATATTGTTTTAGAGTAAATCACTCCCTTGTTCTCATATACCACACTTCGTTTGCTTCTCATCACTTATTCATTTGCAATTCTTTATTGAGTTGGCTTCTATGCTTTAGTGACTGCCATTTCCCTCTGAGGGGATGTTCAGAGCACTTCCATGTTTTATTCAATTATGGAAACCTAATATGGTGGAAAGGTGTGCATGGTGCTCACTCATAACCATGCATTATTTCACACATATTTATTCTGCCTCTCTGTTGTTGGCAGGGGGCGGGCGGCGTGGCACAGACTTGCAGAAGCAGCCTAAACAGATGCATGCTCTTTTGTTTCTGGCCTTGACCTACAGGGTTAATAAGGGCCACAGTTACCATGAGAGACCATGATAGTCCATATGCAACAACCAAATCTATTGCACGCGTCTTGATTTGGAGGGTTACTTTGTTTTTGTTTTTTTCCGCTCAGAGGTTGTCAAAATGCGTAAGCATCAAGGCCACGGCACAGTGACACACTGACCTACAAGCACAAAGGAGAACTTTGTCTGCCTTGATAAACACACACTAACAGATAGAAAGAGCAAAAGAGAGGAGAAGGAGGGAGAGAGTGTGGAAGAGAGAAGGGAGGAGAGAGAAATACGAACTATTGATTTATGTAAGAGAGGCATTCCTTAAACAGCATTAGTCATCATGGCTGTGTGCAGCAAGCTGGCTCTTTAATTATTCCTCAGAAGCCAGACAAACTCGGCACGGCGTGAAGAGCGCCTATTGATTTCTGCCTGGCAGATGGGACACACTTACTTATAGCAATTCACAGACCGTGAGGATGATCAGAAAGACAGAGACGACACTTACCTCCTATTCAATCTACAGAGCAGCAACAGAGCAACTTTCAAGACTGGCCATTAGGCACGTGTCAAGAGTACGTCAAGTCAGAGTGCAGAGGTAAGCGAACCTGTTGTTTCATGGCGACTGTATACGACAGGTGAGCGGCACCTGTTGTGGCGTATCACAGTCAGAGGTGCCGCCAAGAGAGAGCAAGAGGAGGTGAAGTGCATGCTGAGTGTAAAGAGTGGGTTAAATGAGAGGATGATGATACGATAGGTGAGTTGTTTACATATGGCTTGTGATTTGCTGTGTGTTTTTATTGATTATTTATTGATTTGAATTAATTAAATCATTATTTAGTCTGAAAATGTCAAATGATAAAGAGACATGCCCAAGATGTTTCTTATTTTGTACAACAGATGGGCAAATATTTGCCATAACAAAGTTTAAAAAAGCAGCCATTCTTCACATTTTAGCAGCTGGAACCAGTAAATATTTGTCATTTTTGCTTAAAAATGACAAACTGACGATCAGAATTGTTGATTAATCTTCATCACTACTGCACAGTCTGACTTTCTGTTTGGCTAGGCTCCTATATGTAGCATGTGTGTGCATGGATGAGACAGAGAAAGATAAATAAAGACAGAGTATGTGTTGTCTGCTCAACACAGTTACATACAGTAAGTACTTTGCCCAAAAGACCAGCTTTCAAGAACAAGAAGGATATTTAAAGGACATAATCAAAAAGAGCTCTAATAAACAGATATCTAACAGTGTGGTGTAGGCTGCTTGATGCACCAAATCTGCAGCAGGATATTAAAATGTTCCAATTAAATATCAAATAATCCATAACAAATAAACAAAAAATACACATAGAAAAGCTTTAGTATAAAAGTCCATCTGTCTTGCTCGTATGCCTGTTTTGGAGCCGCCTGCTCGTCTTCTGTGAGGTCTGCGTTTTAAAGTGCCACTCTATTGTTATTTTATGAGAAGGGCTGAACACAGAGCCAGAGCCTCGTCTGAGCTGTGGAGGGAGAAATTCCCCTGCATGGCTGCACAATACACAGACAGCACATTTAGAGATGTCAGCCCCTAACTAGAGAACAGTCAGTGAGGTGAACCCACTAACCCCGTGTCTTCACCATGTCTAGCCAGGCTGCTCTGGAAACCCCAGTTAAAAATGCATTTGGTGTAGCTGATGCGGCGGGGCGGGCCATGCTAGGCATGCCAGGCAGGCTAGCCGGCTCGCATGTGCTGCTCACAACCCTGGTTAGCGAAATGCCACTACTGTATGCCTCATCACCGCTGCTTCGCCTGCACTTACATAATTTACACAAGCAAAGGGAGGGGAGGACAGCAGGGGGGTTGGGTCGAGGGGGGGGGCTGAGCCACAGGAAGCTCACATCCAATTGCGTTTGGCCATGTGGAGAGACAAATACGGCAGTATGAGGGGAGCTCATGCCACAGCGGGCTTTGATGACAACATGCTGAGACGCCCCTACGACACGCTGATAGACAGTAGAAAGACCCCACCCCTCCTTTGCATTTACGAAGCCAAGCGGAATATAGACGCAACAGGAACAAGGCAGAGAGTCTGAGCACATTAGAGGTGCACTGATCCAAGACCGTGGCATGGTTATTTATTAATCAGCTGAGCTTAGCTAACTGCCTGCTTAGATGAACAGCACAAGCATGTGGTACATTGCAGCATCAGCCCCGAGACAGCAAAACTGTTGACATAATGCAACTTAAAATACACGCTGCGTTAACTTTAGATAAAGCTATCCGCGAGTGCAAGTCTGCATTTCCCCCACACTCTTCCTTTCGTGTAGCATGTGTCACTTTTCCGTTAGTGATCACAGAAAGTGTGAAATTAAGACGATCTAACCCAGTGAACAAACAATCTAAAGCTCAGCACTGTAAATCCATTTGAGCTTATTTGGCTGCAAAACAAAACATTACTATGTGATCCAAAGTAAATACTGTCAGAGTGTACAGCAAACAAAGAGTGTTTGCCCATTTGCACATTATTCATCTCCTTGGGTGAAGTCACTGATGAGTAACAGCATGGCGATGTTGTCAGTAAATACACTCTAACATACACAAAATCACCCCTTTCATGTTGTACTTTTGGAGTTCACTGGCACCACAACACCGCGTGCCGACAATGTTTTTTGCCAATTTCAACACCTCACAGTTGGGGTGTCAGCACATTGAAATGGTGTTGAGAAACATAGCCTTTTAACTGAGACGAAACATCTCTTGGAGAAAAAAAACGAGAAAAGAAAAACAGAATGGGATGCAATTCTCCAGAGTGTTTCCCCCTCATGTCTCTTCCACTGTTTTTTTGGCAGGCCGGGTAATACACAGGAAAGCACTGGCACACAACACTCTCTACCTGAACACAAAGGGAAACATCTCAGCCTGGAGTTTGGGCTTCAGAGACTAATAGGAGGCTTGCACATCACCACAGGGAAAACAAGTGATAGGCTCTCCATTGGCTTATTCTGTTGATGCAAGCTTTACAGGCTGAAGTGTTTTTTTTGCTAAGTTCTCCATTACTTCAGGAGCCATTTACGGAGGTGCCATGAAGGAGTGATGGAGGCTTCTGAGAACATTTGGGCGAACAGGAGAGGTAGAAAGTTGATGTGGTCATTACTAGACACTTCCTTTCATCATTTCTGAGACTATCTCGCACACACTCTCATTCTCCCAGACTTCTGCAGCACTGAGCTGAGAGAGCCTAAGCCTCTTGGACAGTTCATTTAGGATAATGCAATGATGAGAAATGGGGAGGGGGGAGCTGTGTGTGTGTGTGTGTGTGTGTGTGTGTGTGTGTGTGTGCACGTGTGTGTGTGTGTGCGTGCGAGCCAAATCATGTCTGATGAATGTATCTTTTCAAAATGTTTCCTCTGACTCAAACGCATTTGAAGCGAGATGCAAAACACGTCAGCAAAGACAAGAAAGATTATTTTCATAACCTGCTGAAACATAAAAAGGCAATCTATAGCGGAGACATAATTATTTCATGAATTCAAACAACACAAAAAGGATATTTCAAAGAAATTTTCACATAAAAAAGACGGAACAGAAATTATCTAGGGGCTTTTTTCCCTTTCTTCAGACTTCAGAAAAGAGAAATTTATTTCTGCCTTCATCTCTAAATTGGATGCAATTTATTGCCTCTCCAAAGCTCATTTTTCACTGGCTTGCAGGATCCATGGGCCATGGCAGGCAATGCGTATCTGCCCGCCTCCCCTGGCCTCGGGTGCTAATATGTGGAAACTGGCCTGGGGATATGGAGCCCAACCAATGGAAGAGGAGGCAGAGGGACAGAGGAGAGAATCAATCCCTAATCGCTGAGGAGTAGGGAGTAGGAGGGGGAGAAGAGGAAGTGGGGGGAAAAAATCAGAAAGCAATGTGTTTACCAGCAGACATTTGGGTGCTGTCAGCTGACTGCAAGAGCTCTGGGATGTCAGAGAAAGAAAAGGGAGTTATATAACCAGGCTGTTATAGCAGGGAGAGAGTGAGGAAGACAGACAGAGACAGAGACAGAGAGAGGGACCAGAAAAAAAACAAAAAAAAAACGCAGCCATTTAAAGTGACAGGGACAACATGATCAAAGCAAAAACAAACATGGTACATGATGCTGCCTGCGCAGACACCAGACAGTGAGTGTCCAACGAGCAGACATCTCTGGTGGGTAGTTAAAAATGCAAGCCAACACAGGTCAGAGGTTATAACATCCATCATGTATGCATTATCTTAGCGCAGCATGTAAGCAATGCTTGCATGCCTCTGGAGCCACATGGTTGCCTGGTTACCTCTGTGCTTTTTTTGGGCATCATCCAGCTCCATAGAAAGGAATCTCAGATAGTCCAAACCGCACCACAAGCCAATACCCACTAAGGCCACTAATAGCCCCTAAAAGTCCACTCAACCCTACAGCGCCCACCCATCGACTGCCATTAGCTTTCCACTTGAGCTGGACTCCATCAATTTGGTATGTGGCTTACTGTGGCATAATGCATAATCTAATAGTCTCATCTGTGGAGGATGCAAAACAAGAGCTTAATTTGAGAAGTCTGGTTGACACCACACACGCTGTGCAGCCACACATGAACATTAAATACAGTTAGCTCAAGGTGCATTCTGTCCTGTGACCTTGCTGTTACACTTCCGCAGAGCAATGAATAACTATCGCATTTCTTTGGCTGACAGCTGACACCAAGAGGCCCAGGTGATATACGAGACATGACAAGTGATTCTAATTAAATGTAGAGCTTGTGGATGTAAAGTGGCAGGAAGGGAACAAATCCTGTCCAGGCAGCGAGCGGCAAAGCGGCATGCCTTGCTCCAAACGAGATGAGCCGGGCTGTCAGGGCTGCCTCAGCTGTCCTGTAAACCTGGGCCCAGCTCCCCAGGGGGACTGACAGGTTTCAGCTGGAGGGGAGAAGGCACACCGCAAGCCTCCTGCCCTTCCACAACAACAAACACATGACACACAAACAGGCAGTTCCGATGCAAAGCAAAAGCCATGTGGACCATGTGCATTTGTCACATAACCGTGTACTAACAAAGTACAAAGCAGAGTCGTCTGTATCCTGAGCCCAGATGAAGGCTGTCATCTAGGTTCCGGTGACTAAATAAAAAAACAGGCTACAATCACAAAGAATCAATAGATACAGGAAGCAAGACACCTCTGTTGATGCTGCATCCCACTTGTATTTTCACCATGACTGTATTCATGCAGCTCAGGTTGAGAACAAAGGACTAGACATGGTGAGAGTTTTTTTTTTTTTTCACAGACTGCAGGTTTTTTTTTTTTTTTCTTTCAGGACACGACAGAGGACCCAATGGTACTCAAGGCAAACATGAGTGTGTCAGTATGTGACACAGGACTGCACTTTACAGAGGACGCTCACGGGCCCTTCGGCTTCCCAATCAGACCCCTTGAGGGAACCCTCACCAAATCAGTTAACCTTTGACCCATCTGGAACAACTTGGGTCCCGAGAGTCACGGTCAGCCAGCTGAAAGACAATGTACATCAAGCTCTGTTCAGCCGACACAAGCAGACACGTTGGTCGGCTTCTGTCCACTTCGGAAAATGAAGGAACGGCGGTCTATCATAAGGCCATCTAATGCCAGCCAGGAAATATTTCTTTGATAATACAAAGTCATGGCTCAGTGCTTTCACTTCTCTCCAGCAAAGCAGGGCCTGACTCGATACATCTGGCTTACAACCTGTCGATTTTATCCACTATGGGGGTATAATATAGTGTTTTCAGCCTGACACTGAAAATTATTTAAACACGTCGTGCATTCAAATATGTGCACTTCGCCATTGTTGGTTTCTGAAACGTGTTTTTCATTTCAGTGTTTCAGAAACATGTGGACATGTTTTGAGCCTGGGAATCTCTCCTGCATGTTATTCAATATAATAAACAGCCAGATGCTAAAAATGTAAAAACAGCTGCAGCTGTTTTGGGTCCATTCATTATATGTCCCCAAGTCAGGTCTGGGGACAAACACCCACCTGTGGATTTCTTGATGTAAAAGTTTAGTAAACCGATGAAAGGAAATCAAAATTTTAGAGAGGTTATCTACTTCCATTAGCCTCCATCATGTTACATCAAGTCAACATCTAATATTGAGAAAATTCAAGCACATTCACTGTGTAAACAGACATTTTGACAAGTCATAGCAGGAAATGGACAGGGCCGATTAATAGCATTAATGATGGCAGTATTGCATTTATATGCCAATTCCAGGCGTGCTGGCCCACTGGATGGGCTTACCGGGACATTTAATGTAAGATGCCCATTATTAATGTTATTAGTTACATCAGTGCTTTTGCTGCTGCGAAAGGTCAAACGTCTGCCATGAAAAAGGTCTGTTGAGATTGCTGACCCCGCTGTTGAGAGAGTAAATCTCATGATTGCTGAGTATAGTGGAAACAAATCTAATGACTGGTATTATCACGCATCAGGAAGGCGCTATGAAAGGAATGGTTTCACATTTTGAGAAATGCGCTTTTCTTTCTGTCGCTTTTCTTGCTTGTTTGATGAAAAGACAGACACCACTTTCACATCATGCGAAGCAACACCCTGCAGCCAGCTAGTTTATCTCAGCAAAGACTAAAATCGGAGGGAAACAGCTAGTCTGGCTCAATCCACAGGTAAGAAAAATCCACCTATCTCCACCTCTAAAGCTCATTCCTGCATATAAACCACCTTAAAAAAAACCCCACAACTTGTCGTTTTTACACTTTAATATTTGCAAAGATTAAACACATAAGATATAACATAAATATATATCTTAACATATTAATTGCAGTAATATAGTTTTAGGCTGATTTTTATTTTAACCTTTAGGCAGAACAGTTTTCAGTCTTTATGCTAAGCTAAGCTACTTTGCCACTGGCTGCAGCTTTATATTTAGAGCACAGAGTACTGTCAGAGAGTACTGTCAAGCTTCTCATCTAACTAAAGATAGCGTAACACAATTGCCACAAAAAAAACCCTGTGAGATTCTAAATGGACAGTTTAATGTACAGAATTGCTCAGAGTTAAGCAACTGTCAGATAATAAGGCTCAGGAGGCAGACGACTGGAGATAAAAACCCTGAAATTTAATGTAAATTCATTGTATTTCTTTCTGGAGAATTGCATGCTATTCTGTTTTTGTGCAGTCAAGCTGCCCCTTTCATTTGTGACATCTGTCTTTTTCAGACGCTTGCTGCTGGGCCCCAGTCCATTTACTTGCTTTGGCCCACAGCAGCCAGACCCTTTAGCTTGCCCCGCCCCCTGTCCAGCCCACAATCCCTTTATTTTGGGTGTCTCACAAAGCCACTGATGTGATTATAGAGGATGATGATTGCAGTTACATAACAGAATCAAATTAATTTGTGGCCTGAACACAGCAGTGGCAGCAGGAAATCACTCAAGCTCTCAAATCTCCCTTTCTCTTGGTTGCTCCTGTGTTCCCTATCTTCACTCGACACCCCCTCCCTCCCCTTTCCCTGCACCCGCTGCCCCCTCCTAGAACACACAGACACACCCCTCTCCCCTCCCTGCCCCTCCCTCTAGTCAATTAAAGTCACATCGAGGGATTAAAAGGAAGTAGGTCAGTGGAGCATTGCTGGGGGGAAAAAAATGCAACAAACCACGTCAGAAGTCACTGTATTGACCTTGTGAAACCCAGACCGAACTAGTGGCGGCTTGTGACCTCATCCTGCCTCGACCAATGCCGGGGCTCCTCACAGCAGCCAGGTTTAAACCCCACAGACCACGTGCTGCACTCACCTTGATTTCTGTGCAGCTCACAGGAAACCCCCCTGGAGGACAGCCTAGGGAGCTGGGCTTTGGTGGCGGACACTTGATACCCTCTACAGAATGCTTTGTCTCCAGTCCCCTGAACAGATCCTCTTCAAATGCAGGATTATAGCAGTGCCACAGGCAACGAGAGCCCCATAGCTCCACTGTGAGCAGACGATGCCAATAGCCACCATGCAAGGCAGAAACGGTGCCCGTGCTGTGACATTTCTTTCACACAGTAGATTCACATAGGATACAGGTCGACTGAGTACACGTTCTGACTGCCTTTGATCCATTCATACCGCACAAGACTGCTGTCACAGGTTAATCCCTCGCCTTTACTGTAACAGTACGCGTTTTGCTGGCCATTCAAATACATTGTGTATAGTTACAGATTCCCTGATGTACAATACAGGCAGCCATTGGTTTCTATTCTATTCCATGTTACACTAAAATCAATCAGCGCAAGTCTGCATTTATAATGATGCATGTTACATTATTGTAGTTTGATATCGGATTTTATGTGGAAAGATCTGCAACATTCAAGCTAGTTTGAAGACTTAGATTTATTTTCATACAGAGGAAATTGATTAAAGCCAGTGGGGGCCTGAAATGGTTAAAAAAAAAAAAAAGATAGCAGCATGGTTGCAAAATGACGACCTGTGTTGTAAAGTACATATAATTTGGAGTAAATGGATTAAATGTGAAAACCCCCTGGTACAGTACTTAAAGCCTCATCATGTTTGATCTCTTTCATACAAGTCGAGCTCTCTCTGTCTTCCTCTAACTCTTCCTCTCCTCTCTTCAGATGTTGGGGGGTTAAACATAGTCCATATATATATATATATATATATATATATATAACATTCATTTTTTTAAAATTTTTTTAAAATTGCACTTATTATAAATCTCTATTCACTGAGCATAAGTGGGATTAAACAACGTGCACTGCCCCGTTCAGATCAACCTCCAGCTTCCCTCTGAATGCAGCATTAAAAGCGGTCTCCACCTGTGCGATGAAAGCTCGGCAGGGGGAGGTGAGGTGAGGCCTCGCTTGTGCTGCGCCATAACAGAGCGGTGCTGCTGTCAACATATTGTACTGTATTTGTCCAACTTCATCAGCCTCACATTCACCGCACACTACAGAGGAGTGAATAATAATGGGAAACAAAGTAACAAGCTTGTCATCACTGCATATTAGCAAGCGCAAATTATCTTAGCTAGTTCCACACTCACCGGCTGTGAACGGCTCGAGAAATAATGTTAAAAGGGTGTTTTTTCTATGACTGTCACAGAGACGAGACAGCACATCTATTCATTAAGTGACACCGTGTATTGAGAGGACAAAGGGTTTGAAGAGAAGGGACGCTGCAAGTAATTTGTTTACTTTGTTGATAACAGCCAGGCTATAGAAGGACAAGATTAATAAGATGGACACTGAGAACAGCAGAGGAATTATGCCATAATACAATAATAATAATATTTATAATGCATTTCTAATACAATACCGGGAGTCAGGTAATAATAATACTTTGGTGTTGGTGTATGCTAATAAAGTATGTTTGTGCTGGTTGTTTATTTATTTTACTTGGACACTGTAAGGATTTAACAGTAAAGATGCAATGCATGGGAATAAACTGTGCCATATGTTGTGTATGATGTGTATTTAATGCTACATGACTACATTGACTTTTGAATTTCATTTTATCATTTTTCATGTGGTCATCTCGTGTGTTGCTCCATGACACAATGAGAAAGTCTCACTTCATTTAAATGCATTATGTCATTCAAGCTCACTTTTAATATGATATGGGCACACCCATCATATCACTGCAACGAAGGTCCCATGTGGAGTTTAGCCAGGCAGCATTATACAACATTCTCACTAGTCCTGCATATAAAGTTGAAGTGATACTTGAGATACACAGATTAACCATTAACTAGTCGCTTATTAGCATACATATCAGTAGGATATTGGCATGATAAAGCACTCATTAATGCCTTAATCTGCATGACAATATTCTATAACTACTAGGCCATTACCTCCTAATTACTGCTTTTTGATAGTAAGTAAGGAAGTTGTTGTATGTGTATTATGATCTTATTAACATAACTTGTAATAACACTCACCTCCAGAATAAGGCATTAATACATGCTTTATAATGACTCATAAAGTCCCAATATTGTACTAATATGCATGCTAATAAGAAACTAGTTAATGGTGAATATGAAAAGTGAATTTAATATATGTTATGAAGTATTTTCATACTGATCATCTTCCTAGAGTAATATTTAGTTAAGGGAAAAAGGTTTAAATGGAAACCATGCTGTTATGTAACAGCATGTTATGTAGTGTCAGAACTATAAGAAACACCTGCAGATGATCAGTTTCAACAGAGCTGCTGCAAAGTAAACTGTGCTACCACTGAGCCACCTGACTGACTTAGACACACAGAGTAAACTCAACATACACATCAACATCATATATCAGCCACGCTGAGACAGCAAACTTGACTTAAGGTGCAGGCAGACAAGCAAAGCAGCAGCCGCACCAAAGTCAGAGGGATTTGCGGAGCCATGTCTAACGCTCCCCGATGACCACTAAACGGCCGAGATGGAGGAAATTAAATAATTCCTTTTGACATCAGATAGTCCAAAAGACTTTCCTGAGCTGAGCTCATAATGCAGCTCTCTTACTGCCCATCGTCTGTTACTCTTTACAACATACATCTGTAGCGCTCAAGTGCAACAAAGCCATTACTGCTAAAAATATTATGGTAAGTTCCTGTTAGTTATTGTTTGAGTCATGCTGGATTTCTATCAATAAAGTCGTGTTTTACAGTGATTTTTCAGCTTTATCTGAGGACCATTACTGGCTCAGTATTATGTAATTATCCTGGATGATGAGGCATGAAGGAGTCAATAGTTTCTCTGACAACCTGGTTTGAGTAAACAGCAGTGTTTTGCTTTGTGAGTGACCACAGTCATTTTTTCATAATGTAGAAACTGCCTGCTCCATCAGCTCATCTACAGAAATGAGAATTTCATTATACTGTGCAAAGGTTAGGTTGATAAAGTTTGGTGCAAACACGCTGAGTGTCATAACATCTGTCTATTTAAAAAGTACATATTATTTTCCAGAAAGTAAAAATTAATCGTAATAGTAATAACACTGACTAAATAAGCAACAAAAAATTGTTTTAGCAATCATGATGAAGTACAACCGCGATTCCCAAGAAGTTGGGATGCTGTGTGAATCATAAATAAAACAGAATGTGAAACTTGTTAATCCTGTTTGACATACGCTCAATTGAAAACAGTACAAAGACAATGTATTTAGTGTTTCACCTCATCAGCTTCATGGGTTTTTGTAAATACCTGCTTATTCTGAATTTGATGCAGCAACAAGATTCAAACAAGTTGGGACAGGAGCAACAAAAGACTGGGAAAGTTGTGGAACGGTCCAGAAACACCTGTTTGGATCATTCCACAGGTAAACAGGCTGATTGGTAACTGGTGATAGTATCATGATTAGGTATGAAAGGAGCATCCTGGAAAGACTCAGTCTTTCACAAGCAGGGATGGAGCGAGGTTCACCACTTTGTGAACACATGATTATATAAAGGATGTTACTACATGAGCTCAGGAACACTCTGTAAAACCGTTGTTCGCAAACACAGTTAGTTTGCAAAAGACTGAATTCTGTTTTAAATTAATGTTTTAGACAGCATTACAGCTTTTTGGGAATCGGGATTGTAATTCTCTTCAAAGTGTAATAGTTTTAAAAATGTGATTAAATTACTAATAGGACATAGGATTTCAGTTGTTAGAAATGAAAATATTTTTTACTTTTACTGACATGTGCTTATATACGTAACTGTGTAACCTATAAACATGCTTGATAAGTTCTACTGTAATATCAAAATAAAAAGTTATATTTTTTTTGCACAAAATAGTACTGACCCTATCTCACCCCAAACTTTGAATGAACATCCTGTGTGAGCTCTCATGTGGTAATCTAAACACATTCAAATGCAACCATTCTTCGGATCTTTGGGTTCCTTCACAGAAGGAACTTTCATAATCTAATGATCCAGACGTAGCAAATGATAACAGGATGCCTGAGGATGCAATCTAACAACCCACTTGTTTGCTGGACTTGTTAACAGGGCTATACCTCAGCACAGAGCTTTCATTAAGGCATCAAAATAACCAGCCAAGCGGCGGTACACTGGGAACAATGTAGTTGCTAGATGATGATAGGCTAATCAGCTTCAGATGCAACTGGAGACACTCGCACACTAACTCAGCTTCTCCCCCGCATACGCCAACACCATTGGAGCCGTTGATTTCAGATTTTTAAAAAAAGTGGTCAAGCCTGCCACGTCAACACTACATCAAGGCGAAGCCCCGGCAGGGATGTTGGCTCCAGTCCATCTCCTCAGAATTCCCCCATAATGAGCATGTTATCACATCCTGATTTCAATTAGAGCAGGACACAGATCTAGACAGCTGCATGTTAAAGTGTCTGCACCTCAGGATTCCCCGCCATTATCAGATGAGGAGAAGACTGAGACAAACCTGATTGGTTCTGTGACAAATTGCCGCAGGTCACGGTTTGAAACTGACTTGAGAATCCATTTGTTGCGCCTATCACGGGAAGAAATCACAAGATTTGACGATATGAGAATTTTGATTAGATAAACGTTGTCGAGGATAACATAAAACTAATATCTAGGGTTCTCACATATTGCTCTATGTGAGGCTGAGAGGCCCGGCCTGCATTAAGTGGATGCATTCAACCCTTTAGTTGAAAGAACGAGTGTTGACACAAACTCACAAAAGGGATTATTATGTATTCCTTGTGATAAATACACAAAGAAAGACTTGGTGTGATCCTCCCTCTGATCAAAATGATTCCACTTCATTATGCATCTGTACATGAAAACAACGGCTCTGCCTTTTTAATCAAAGCATCGTCAACAACAACAAAAAAAGAAGTTCACGTATAATTTTTAGGGGTGAAAATGAATGAATGACTATAGCAGCACAGCTAGCAAGATTAGCCATTCTGACCCTTTGTAGAAATGGCTGTGACAGTGTGAAATTCCACAGACTCGTCACTGTGAGGATGAAAGTCTAAGAAAAGCAAGGGATGAAATCTGCATCCCCGAAAGAGCCTGCTGCTCTAATCTTTGCATTGTGAAGGCAAAAGACGAGTGAGTCAGATTTACGTCACTATTTGTTTGCTCTTTTTTTCCACCCACAAATGCCTCTTCCTGCTTCCTCTTTCAGACTTGCCTTTAGGAGATGAATCGTTTTACAGTTTAGTTCCTCATTTAAATGAAGTGGGCGGGATGTGGGGAGGGTATTTTAATCACTTATATAAATATTTGCATTCACATGGGCTGACCCTTGGAATGGTCTATTACTTCATCTCTTTCACCCGCTGGCCCCCACCTCTCATCCAGACACGCTTATTTACCTCTTCTGCTCACCCATTCAATAAGACTCCAACCAGCCCAGAGACATTAGCATAGCCACACAGCTCCACAGACCAGACGGCTATGCAGCTTTGTTCTCCGCTTTGTTCTGAGGGGACGAATAAAGCCTGCTATGTGAGACTAGGAGCAGAGGAGGAAAAGGGGGGTTGGACCACTGGGGAGACTGGCAAGTCCTCTGTTTCTACCCTCTAATGCTTTGACAGCGAGTAATAAATTGATCATAGCGTTGGGCATGATGCCGACCTTGAGATTTGCTCTTAAAGTAGTAGCCGGGCAGCGGAAAGAGATAGGTGGTCATCATCCGGCCACAATGTGTGTGTGATTTACTGGGAAGACTCAACGATAGTGATCTGGGATGGATCTCAGAAGAGACATGGCTCCTGCATCTTTAATTGTTCAGAGGAACAGAGCCTCATCACAATTATAGAGCATTCAGGAAGCCTCCAAACTCATTTAGCTCTCCTCATTTGGGAGCAGGAATCCACTAAACACAAATTCCTCTTCTGCAGCCTGCGGCAAAAAAGCCTTCTTCTTCTTCTTTTTTTTTTTTAAAGATTAATAAGATAAGAGATTTAAGAATATCCAAAAGACAGAGGAAAAGACTCATTGTTGAAAATGAAACATCTCAACGTGTCAGCATGTACAGAGGGGAAGAGAGATGCATAAGAAAAATTGACAACGCTCTTATTGTCAATTTCATTACTTTAATTAAAACTTGAGTAAGCTCTAAAAATATACATTTTTTTCACTGTCAAAAACCCCCCCTCTCATTATGTCTGGTCTTCCAGTCGGCTCATTGTCTGCCTGTCTGTCGTGATCACACAGGGACAGTGAGTGAAACACAAGCTCATGAGAGAGAAACATGCACAAGGCAATACACCCAACATTCATTATAAACCTACTCATCTCTCCGTGCACTCATAATCTACTTCCCCTTCCAGTGCATGAGGTAAATTATAACTATAATTGAAACACTGCACACGCGCGAATGTGAGTTCCCTCATCCATAAGGAGACGGCGGCAGGAGATGCATTAAAACAAACAGTCTAATCAAGTTAATGCTGCGCGACACACTCGTCAACGATAAACACAAACAATTTGTAGCAGTGTAAAGAAAGAAGGTGACATTGCAGGAATCGCTGTGGGCTTGTACACAAGATGCCAAAAGAGACTTTAGAGTCGTTTTCTGCCTCATCTTAATGGATATATGGCCGCATACATCGAGGCCATTGTGATGGATGTCCCTGGGCGCCGGCAGTAAGTGCACTCTGATTCCTTGCATGGCCCTCAGTGAGATGCAGCATCACAGAATGAAGTCCAGAGTGATAGTAAGGTGTGACCAGGTATCTCCCACTCTCTCTCTCTCACACACACACACAAACGCACACACACACACACACACACACACACACTCACAAGCACAACTCTATATTTTACCCCTTCAAGCCATCCACATTGAGGCTTTCAAGGGCCATGAGAGTGTATAAATATTTGAGGAAAAGTAAGCACACTGTTCCTTTACCTTTGACAGTGTACATTTTTAATGCTGCCACAGACCGGCCCACCACTTTATTGTTCCTTTTCAGGGGGAACAATGTTTACAAGGAGCTCTTTACCCAGGTGGCCTTTACTGATACTTAGCTGCATGCCATTTTCTGAACTGAAGACGTCACCTGCCGTCCTTCAGGAGTTATAATTCTGTCGCTGCAAATCATTGCAGGATTTTTTTGAATCCAGACAAGAGCCAGGCAGATTTTCTTTTCAGTGAGGATTGTGGAGCGATCAGATTTGGAACGGGAAAGGAATGTCACCAACATGCACCTGCAGAGGGCATTGTGATGCATGTAAGGAGCAGTGCCCCTGCTACGTGCCTTGTGAAGCCCCTGAAGAGAACACAGACATGGCACAACTGTCACCACAGCGCGAGCCTCCCTCTGCGCAATCACATCACCCTGATCACGGCTCTTTAGTCATCACGGTCACATGAGAGAGGGGAAAAAGAAGTGACATAATTTCCTCCATTTCAGCACATCTGTTCCACATCTGACAGCCATCCAGACAGATTTAGTGAGGTTTTCTGCCCCTGCTGTGGAGATTGTAAACAGGCCATTCAGCTTGTGTTGTTAACTCAAACAAGATGTGAGGCCCTGGGCCAAGTCTGCGTGCAACCTGGAGCCTCCTGATTATGCTGGACTCGGGACAGCTTCGGCCCCCTTGCCGAACGTCAGCCTAAGCCACAACACCTGGTCTGAGATCAGTGAGGGAGCGCAGAGGAGGCGCGGGCTCTGAGAAGAGGGGTTTGTCTGCTGTAAGCCAGGGCTGCTGAGCAGATAACTCAGTTGCGTAACACTGCCCACTTCAACACTAGCCTTAATAAGGAGAGAGCCTTTCAATTCGCCTCACAATGACGAGCTGTAAAGCAGAGAGCGAGAGAAGAAAAGCACGGGCTGCAGGAATCCCATTTGTATTTTCAAGATGAGCTCCGTCTGACAAAGGTGTCGCTCGTAAGTATCACTGTGTAATGTGGCTAATCTCACACCGAAGATATTGTAAATGACTGCTTAAGACCTCTCATTCGTCTGCTGCACTGCTGGCACTCATCCATTTGATCAGCATCATTTAGCACGTAAACATGCTGCCGGTGACAGGCATCAGAGCTGCCTCTCTAATCATACACATACCTCAGCACTGTGGCATGTCCTCATCTATCTCCCTCTCCTCAGAGGCAGCACAGCCTCCCAATCAGAATGGATAATACCCTGTGGACCAACTACCACGGTCTACACAGACAGAGAGACACGCTGCAGCTACAAAGAAAAGACAGCCAAGGCCCATTTAGCATTGGTGTGTTGACACTAATGGACACACGGACTACACCCTCATGTTTGAGAATAAGGATATTATGCAGACATCCAGCTATCCCTTTGCTTTCCTCCCTAAAGCATAAGGTGGCGGGGGAACAATTGGTTTCATGGCTGCTGTGGGGTATCATTTGGGAAGGTCTCCCTGTCTCTGCTTCTACTTTGTGAGCTGGAGCTGGTGGAGTTTAAGAGGAAGGGGTATTATCTCAGACTCTTGCCAGCCCAGTGCACTCTTTGGGATAATGTTCTTATTGGGCGTGATCCTCCGACTGCAGAAGTCATGCTGTCTTTACTCAGAAAAGCAGAGGGGGGACTGGAGGTGGGTGGCTGGCTTCGCCCCAGCAGATTTAAAAAAGAAAAAAATAAAGTTTCTGTTACACTTGCTTGAACCCACATGTTTGCAGAAAATTAGAGAATTAGCAAAAACAAGAAAGGGGGTTCCTGTTGCCATAATTACTCCTATAATCACATTTTTCATTTATTACATCTCACTGGTGACTTATAATTTTGGATTTATTCCTATATTTCATACAGGTATGGAAATTTGAACTTTCATTTCGATAAAAAAAGGAAAAACAAACAGTTTCAGTTCACCTTTGTCAGATATATTGTGGTAAAAAAAATATACTTTAAGGATTTGTCCACCAGCAGTCTTTGTGCACCTGTTTGGCTTTGCTCTCGCTCAACAAACAAACCACTCAAGAGGTCATGTGGACCAAGGAGAGAACACTTCATCTATTCTCTGCACGGAAAAACTTTGAAGACATTTTTTCAGTTGTAACAATAAGCTTTGTCAATATTTGACTCAGACCCTGACAGGATGTTCAAGGGAAGCCAGAGGGATATACAGTTCCATAAGTACATTATAACACAGGAATGCAATAACAGTGCGAGGGTCTAATAACGCTGTATGGGCATACTGCAGACGCAGGTACAACCTCAGCAGACCAGAGCAGGATCACAGGGTGGTGCCACGATTGTCTCTGAGCTCACAGAAATTAAACATAGCATTATGTTAGCATCTCCCCTCCAGCATCACATCAGAGAGTCTTTTGAAGAATAAATAAACAATCTACAAGGCTTCAGGTGACAAAATAGCGTACTGGCAGCTTCTCAGCATCTGATAAGGTCCATCTCCTTGCCCGTGGCTCGCGATCGGGGAGATCAATTTCAATCTGGAGACGTGATAAAGAGAGTTGACAATGTGCCCCTGCAGCTGTAAATACACAATGTCATGTCTGAAAATAACTGATGAGAAATGATCTAAGCTCAAAATGTGCATTGATTTCATTGCCTCATCCCCCTCCCCCCCATCCCATTCTAATAATTTCAGCTATCACTCCTGTTGGCTGTGCAACTCCCAAAAAAAAACACGAAAGGTAAAAAATCAACACACAGAGCCTCAAACGCATAAAAAGATATCCCTTCCTGCTAACGTATGAATAAAAGATATTGCATTACAGTTGATTTGCCAGTGTGGTTTCCCTGTTAGCTAATCAAAACAATACAGTGTCATTTCATACAACAAATGTGTTCTTTATTAACCAACAGACATTCTAGTCAGACTGCGCTGCCCGCCAGACGGAGGTGACTGTGTTATCTGTGAGGCCGGCTGTGCAACTCTCCGCTGGGCTCCTGCAGCTCGAGGATTGTCCCTTACCTCTCCACTACCCCAAGCACCGCTTCTCCCCTGCACTCTAATTGCCTCCATTACTGTATCTGCAGTCAGATAAAATGCTAATTTCACAGCACATTAATTTCTCCAGGCTGAACAATAAGCAACACAAAGCCCAGGCCGCCTGTCTTTGCCTGGGCAAGCACGTCTGCAGCGCTGGGCTCCTTCCCAATGGTAGAGGAGTGAGAGCACCATTATGCACAGGTCAATGAAATGAAGGAAAAATCCATCGATTCTACATTTGAAAAGAAAACACAGGAGAAGGGCTGGGGCAGGGTGATTTATCAGTCTCAGACGGAGTCTGGCAGTCAGGCCTGGAAAATGCTGAGGTGAAATGCTCCATCCTCATTGGCCTGCTTCAGCCGAGCCATAATACAGTAACATCTGTCTACGAACAGATATAGCTTTTCAACCTTCACCTGTAACATGAAAGACTTGAAACGGGTTGGGAGTTGTAGGAATAAAACTGCAGGTTAGCTAAGATCGGTTGGTGATATTTTGTGGATTCTTAAGACAACTATATCTCTGATCTACTTAAGCTTTATGGGGTGATTTAGCTAATTTTATACCCATCATTTTCTCCCTCTGGAGTTCATCGATCATCCCTATTTCTCTTGCTTAGAAGCACCCGTCTGTGTACATCAACCTAATGTTCTCATATTATATGCATGGCTTGATTCCTCCCTCCAGCATCCCCAACTGTCTCTGGATTAGCAAGTCCACACCCCACTTCACAAATCAAAACGTTTAACATAATAGCTCCCATCCTCTAATGGCTACACAACACACTTCATTTATTCAGCCACATTTTTTAATAAGTCATTATCAAATTCTGCTTAATTCTATTCAGCCCTTCAGGATGGCGAGAACATTGAGGGAAGTGCTGTTAACCCTATGCAAAAACTGCATTTTGTTTGTGTGTGCATGTGTGCATGCACTTGTGCCAGGAGGAGAGTGAATCCTGACCCAAGGACAGTCTCCCTTCCTGGGAGAGGCAGATTTCCGCCCTGGAGTAAGGCTGGCCTCGTCACTCCCTGATAAGCCCTCCACATGAAGAGCACTGGAGGGCTCACTACAGTGTGCACCAACACAAACAAGCCGCATCAAGTCACAATTCAACTCTGTCATTATAGAGTGTATTAACAAAGAGGCAGCTAGAAATCATGATATGTTACAGGCTGTTTGGTGGCGAACAACCCGGCCGGCTCAAATGAGGCCCAGCTTTTCTTTAGTGAGGACTCAGGAAGCTCATTCAAGTCAGAACGCTCTGCTAAGTGTCATGTTCTCTGTCTGGTCCTGAGCAAATATCCTGCATGCTGCATAAAGGATGGAAGAGTGTCAAAAGGTAGATGAGAAATACTTAGAGACTTGGCTTTCTACATTAACGTGCCAACATGCAGACTTTGTTTGTAGACTACGGTGACCCCTTCTGTCCCGCAGTCATAGTATTCTGTGACAGCTGTCTCAAAATCAGCCCCCACTCCCTGAGTCCCACCGCAGACTGCAGACAGCATACAAAGTAGGCAGAGATGTCACTGAAATAAACAGCAAGCTATTGCTTTTCAACTGAACAGACTACTAAACAACACAAATGAATGATGTTAAACTGATGGTAAATATTTTAAGTGCAACATACTGAGCTTGGATCATGGTTGTGATCCATATCTCCAAATCAAAACAAAGATGGCAGCGCGCCGCTGCCTGGATAGGAAACAACAGGTTAAAACATCGTTTTTATAATCTAGCAGACAGAATCATCCAGGTGGTTCATGTAGATTCTGAAAATATGGTCCGAACAACGCTAAGTGTTTTAAAATGACCTTCTGCTTCGGGGATTTTCAAACCTCACTTGTTAATTATCTTTTACAGACACCGATGGTTAACTCTGTGACCTGCATGTATGCTAATGCACGAGAGGCACAAACGGGAGTTAAGCTACCGCTACACAGCAAAAGCATTGAACCTCACAGATGATGGCGTTGCCTTGTGCTCTTAAAGTGGCTGTAATCTCTGTTTTCAACAACAATGCATCAAATGACAGTGTGAAAACAATGTGACAATGGGAAAGTGGTCACATTTAGTGTTGTTTTCGACGGCAGCTGGCAGCTATTTTCAGTGAAAAAGCTCTAAAAACCCAGCGTACACTACCTGCTCAGCACACTGCACACAGACACAGTTAGCGAGTGAACACAGTGGAGCATTTAGCAGCTAAAGAGCCAGATATTTCCCTGAGGAGAGTGTAGAGACCAAAAACTGCACTGAGAGAGAGTGAATATGGACACAACTCTAAATAAATGATAATGTTGCTCTGTAACTGCTGGATGTGTAAATAAGCCACTGTTTGCTAACAAGTTCAATTTAAAAGGTGATGATGTGTCAAGGTTGTGTTCACTTGCAGGTTGAATTTCTCCTCTAGTGTGCCAACTCTATATGTGAAAATTCCACCTGACAAAACACGACATGACATCAGATAACGACTTATAAATTGGTATTTACCCTTAAAGCTACACACAGTGCAAAGACTTGTGCACTGTGTTAGACTAGGCAACGGCAACGTACAGTCTGCACCTGCGTGGGAGAATACAATGCATTTGTTGTGCAACAACGTCACAGAAAGAAAAACAAAACTAGAACAAAAAACCTTGGCAATAATTTTCATGATACTGAGTATCTGTTTCAACAGTTTCAATATACAGTCTGCTCAGAATACTGATCCAGGGTCTATGGCCGGAGGGAGCCGTGCACAGATTGTAAAGGCCTTTGAATTTCTGAAAATTGAAATTTGTATTTTGTAATGTAATAAAATCTACTTAGCTTGTAACTGGCGCTCTAAAGTTTGGCTTTTGCTAATTATTGCCATGTGATTTCAAAAGATACACTAGGGATGTCAAAGTCAAAATACACAGAGGGCCAAAGAAACAGATTTGCTACAAGCCGAGGGCCGGACTGGTTCAATGTTTATTAAAACATATTTTAATGATTGCACATAGCCTATTAAACTAAGATCTAACACAATGTATATTATGTAATGATTAAATGAACAATCCAATATTCTTTTATGGCTCTGTCAGTAATTTCAAGTGTAAACATTTTTCAACAGGCAAGTTGAGTTCAACTGAAAAATAAATCTAAAAAATTAAAATACGAAAATCTATAGAACACAGACAAAACAATACTTTCCTTTTTGGGGAGTGGGTAACTGAAAGTTAGTTATCTGTTCTGGCTGCTGATGAATAATGAAGCCGAGGCCCGTTTGCCGCGCTGCAGTGAGTTTGCGGGCTACCGTTGCATTGTGGGGAATGTAGTATTGGTGCGTGCAAAACACCAGCGGGCGGCTGCGGCCAGTTCTAATACTAATCAAATATCATCCGGGGGGCCGCATATAAATCATTTGCGGGCCACATCCAGCCCGCGGGCCTTGACTTTGACATATGTGCACTAGATACTCAGCACTTAGGTGATTTTATATTTAGACGACTGAATTGGTAAATTTACAGCAGCACAGACATGTTATAATCAAACTTCATTCAAAAGAGCAAGGTCTCATCTGTGCAGTTTTTACAGTGTGCGATTTAACGCTACTCAACGCGACTCATCGATCAGTTAATTGCCGTATGCAGTCGTCAGATTTCTGGATGCTGCCTGGGGAAGAGTCCAAGCTCCAAACACTGTGGAACCACAAGCCGGTTTTGTTTTCTTTCTGCCTGTAAATGCCTCTACTCTGAGCACTAATGGAGCAAATAAAATCTTCCCGCAATTTTTTAAACAATTTTTCCATTCGACAAATTTAACAACTATTCAACAACAACACTGCATCTAGGTCATTTATTAACCATGAAATCCTAATGTTAGGCAATAAGACAAGATGCTCAATTGAATCACTTAAAAGTTAGTTTTCCAGAAAACACAATATTATAATGCACCATTGTCCCAATCACAGCGGCCTTCATCATGATGGTCTTCTAATAATGATCATACATAATATAATAATATAAAGCAATAATGATCTAATAATTCCTCTGTATACAGTGTGAGGAGCATGGTGGTTTAGACCACTGAAATACAAATGATGGTTTGTGTTTCCTCTTATAAACACAGAAACCCCTCAGTGTCTAACGTAAACCTGCACAGTATAAACACTCTTACTTAACAATTTCAAAATGTTTACCAGCCGCACAACTGCAGAGGAACTGAAGCTCTATTAAAACACAGTCGGCTAGTGAAAGGCTTAAGTGTGGCAGACAGGGTTACATCACACTCTAGCCGGTATTAACCCCCTGCTTTCTGAGGCCTGTTCTGGCAAGTCTGCGTGGTTCCTCCTGTTTCCATTCAAACACTCTGAGTGCTGTGGAAGTGCTGACAGACTGAGCACGCCCGCACTGGCTGGCTGGCTTGCTTGCTGGCTGGCTGGCTGGCTGGCTGGCTAGGGACTGGGTGGGGTGGAGAGAGAGCCTGCTGGAGGAAAAAGGAAAAAGGATAGGAGGCTGGGGCCACGAGCTGCGCTGGGGACAACGAACAGACAAGCTCTGTTAACTCTGCATCTCGGCATGCATCAGCAGGCACAATGCTAACAGCTTAAAAAGATATCAATCAGATAGTGTTTATCAAAGAGCGCGGAGGACTGCTGATAGGTTGAGAGGTGTCTCTGGTGGAGAAATCGCTCGGTGAATGTTTGAGAAGCGACGGCAGGTGGAATGCCATGATGCCTGCCTCCCCCTCCCCTAATTAAACCATTACTGCAGGGCGTGGAGACTTGGAGGGGATTACATAATGCACTCCAATGTGCTGGAATGGGCCAGTCCCAGTGGACAGCAGGCAATGAGAAAGACAGACAGAGAAAGAGTAGAGGAGAGAGGCATTTGAGGCATTTGAGATTAAGTCCCTTTCATCTTCAACCAGACTCATATTTCCTAAAGTTAAGTACTAGATGAAGACTGTGCGATTACTCTCTCCCTCTCCGTCGCTCTCTTTCATTCTCTCTTTCACACACTTTTGCACACACACACACTCTCTTGGTCTCCTTCTCTTTTTTGCCTTTAGTGGAGGACTCACGAAATGTGCATTCAAATGCCTGTGGAAGACTCAGGCTCCCAATCCCCAGTGCTAAATACAGGAATTTCTAAGAATCACAGTTCAAAAAGGAGACACTTAGCTATCTGCTCTCACATTTCACAAGAGAACCAGAGTCAATGGCTGGGCTACGATGCTCATAGTAGATGCTTCAACATGGAGTGGATTATCTCAAATGTTTCAGCGGTGTTGCCAAACCACACAATAAGAGTTATATGCAACTATCCTCATTGTTACTTTTTGGAATGAAAACAAACACATGGACATAAAGTGAATGAGTGACACAAGCGTTGTCTGCTATCCACCGGGAAAGAATTTAACTCGTGTAATCAAAAAGGCGGGGGGGGAAGACCAAATGGAAAAAATGTGTTGTGGCGAGAGGAAATACAGGCATGTGCTTGTATTTAAGAAGGCATTTTTCTGAGTTGCACAGAGCTGACGCACGTTATTCTGACACGGCCTTTCAAACATTCTCCACACTGAGCAAAGGCTTTTGTTTCTACCCACACGGGTTATAGGTGACGCTGGAGGTTAAAACTAAGAGGAGCTTCTTGCAAAAACATCGTTCCCTGAACGCAGCGCTGTGCCTCAAACGCTTCCCTGTGAGAGAACGGCGAGCGCTCGCCATTCACATTTCTAAACACCAACATACGCCCTGATAGGACCCCGCGAGAACAAACAGCCAAGTTCGGACGGATCACATGGGCGGAAGTAGATGGATATATTATTCTAAACCTCGCATGTGATGGAATTGTTTCAGCCAGATACGAGGCAGGGGAGTAAATCACTATGATTGCTCGCAAACAGCCGGATTCAGCAGAGATACGCTCAGGTTGGGGAGCTATCACTCAAGCCCCGAGAGACAGAACACTCAAATCCGCTCTCTCTGAGCCCTCTCCATGTCAAGTGGATGAGGTGGGGGTGGGTGGGTGGCGGGGTATCATGACATGAAAAATGTCTGTTCTCTGGCTCCAATCACATCGGCTCTCGCATGATTAAGGCATTGTGGCAATCAAGCAAATTCCTGGTTGTGTGTTTGTGTGAGAAAGGGAGAGCTCTCCACCAGGGCAGGGCTTCTCCACTCAGCAGCGTTTGCTGAAATAAATTCTGCATCTCCAGCGGTGCCAGACAGCAGACGCCGTCTTTGCCAGCTGTCTGCCATGCCGCTCTGCTCCATTCTGCTCGCCGTTTGCTGCCGTGACTGCTGTCCGACGCTCAGCACTCAGCCCCTTGTTTTCGTAACAATTCCGGCACGGACGGCTGGCACAGCTGTTCTGCGGGTCCCCACGGCCTTTTAAAAAAGGCAATAAATCAATCTAGGCACTCAATACAGGCGGGAAATTGACCAATTAGAGTGGCCCAAGATGCTTATGTTCAGGCGGACGATTTTACAAATTGGCTATCTATTTATACCAACACAGGCACTCCACAAGAAAAATTCACTGGCTGCAGTCAGTCCATTAATGTTTCTTTTTTCTTTTTTTTTCCCAGGCAACAGACACCACATCTTAGTATTCTGAGGCCCTGCTGCTTAATCACACATCCCTCATTCAACACAGCCTTTGTATAGCTACTACGTTCCTCATAACTCCCACGGTTTCTATTAGCAACGCAAAAGAAAAGATGTGATCAAACATGAAATGGTGTCATTTTGTGTTTGTTTTTACACTTTATTGTGCAAAAATAAATACGGTCCTGTGCGGACCCTCTGGTAGCGAGGTCCTGCTAGAGCGTGCGCTCACTTGCTTCGACAAAAGCCTGATGAGAAACGGCAGCACAGATTACTCTCAGTGCTACTACACAATTGTTTGAATATCATGTAAGACTATCAAGCATCTGGGCTATAGAACACTCAGGGGCACATGATGCTGTATGATAGCGTGCTATTAAAAGGTGGTATGACTGCATGAATATTAGGAAAATTACGGTACTTGCTGCCTCTTTTAACTATACAGTATATTAACTTAACTTTTTATCCTTTCATCCCACAGATATTGTGTCTAGTACATCTTCTTTATAATCACAGTGAACTTTATTTTTTTTCTTCACTGCCATCATTTTTTGAGCGGTGGGCCTGTCTAAAACCTTCTTCCACCTAAAACAGAAAATGAACTCGATAAGGAGCTACAGGTGCGCTGGCATCTGCTAGCAATCTGTCTGTGTACTGGCTTTTTTTTCCCTGCTCTATCTAAAAAGCATCCAGACTGAACATCATCGTGATGCCTTTGTTGTGTGATTATCAATCTCTGGGTAACAATCAAATAACAGGCTGCTCGCACCTGTACGGCTGCATCTCCATATGCCGCTCTCATAACAGGTAACACTCCAAGTTAGCATTCATCCCCAGCGCTGGCTGACGCAACGCTCAGGCTAAATCATGCACAAGATCCAGAAACAAGCCACAATGGTGGTTTTGTAGAGCCGCTGGCTAAACGTGGTAAAGCCTAATTAGTGCTAGTCTGTAACAAAGTCCACTGACTACGTTCTGAAGAATGCCACGAGCACAAGCAGCGGTCCCTTATGTTATGCTAAGTAGAACTCCTGAGCATCATTATCATTCACAGTCTACTTGCCTGCAGACTCATTTATGCTTACATGTCACTTTCCCTCCATACAGTCTAATCAGCTGATTAACTCACACACACGCACGCACACACACACACACACACACACACACACACACACACACACACAGTGAGGACTTTAAAGGTTACTGTCCTTTTCTGAGTACTTAATCTAGATAACCCAGTGCAGCGAGGTTATCTAGATTAAAATAAACAGGAAATGAAAACAAATAGGGAAGGTTTTTCTCCGCCATTCTTTCTCCAAAAAAGGATGGCCTGTGGTTCTTTAGCTGCAGCAAGGGGGAAAAACACCACTGCTGACGCTATGACTCAAATCTCCTCTGCCTGGCGCGACTCATCAGCCAGTCATTTGTGACTTTTACTCTTGTCTGTGACTGTGTGTGCCATTCACATCTGGGTTCAAGGGTTAGATATGTACTCAACTATTTTATCAATTAAAAAAAAAAAAAGAAAAAAGAGGATTGGTTTGGTTTAGCTGCGTTTTTAGCACATATTGTAGCTGGGTTCAAACACTTCCAGTTTGATGCTATCAATTACCCTCTTTATTCCTCAATTCCAACCCCTTAAATATTAATATGATTCCATAATGAGGCTGAGTGGTCGGAATCACTCACTGTCCCTCAAGGCAGCTTCGCAGTGGACGAGTGCACAGACCTCTCTTGATGAATAAAACCATCCCATTAAGCTGCACTTCACCACTCATACATGCCTCTGTGGAAATTCTGTCTTCCTCTTTGTCGCAGGAACAAAATAAAAGGCTGCATGCACAGAGTGCAGGTGCCTCCTCTAATAACTACATTCTTCACCTGGTGTTGCACACGGCCGAGTTAGATTTAATGAATTGCAATATGTTTATGCGTGCGCGTGTATATGAGTTCTTGCGCATGTATATGCATGTGTGCATATTTTCTAATGTGTTCATATGTGTTCTGTGGTCTCAGCTGTGCCACACGGGGACTCGAGTAAGGAAGCGTCACGAAAAGTTAATATACCACCATCTTAAACAATTACCACACAACCTTGTCGCCTTTCCTCCCTGAGCCTCATGATGGGACTTGAAAAACTGTTTTCCATGCTTCCAAATGAACTGCATGATATATTCTACGGGGTCAGTGGTTTACAAGCGAAGGAGGACCTTTCAATTACTGCCTGATGAGGCCTGAACAGAGACAGTCCTCAGCGGAGTGCGCAGAATGAGAAATGAGACGCTTAAGATCACTGAAATTGTTACATTTCAAAAAGCAATTTTCTTAAATTGCTGAACAAGTTACTAAAATCAGACACCCAATTAGGATCTGATTTTTGAGAGTGGAATTAAAGGAGTGGCTCTACTATCAGCACTGTCTGGGGTACGGGCAACCGTTGCTCATCTCCACAGCGAGGCTTTTATGTGTAGGACCCCATATCATGCAACTCACACAATCTAATTAGCTCCTCTCGAATGGAGGAACACTCATTTTGAAATGTAGCTAAAAAACGGCGCGAGATAACTTGGGCTGCTGTTATTGTCGCATTTATCGACAGAGCCTCCCTTTCATGTGTCATGTGAAAATGAGTAGCCATGCTACTGAATCATCACTATTTAGACAGTTAGCTAATACACTGTGAAATGAGCACCACTTCACCATCACTGAGCAAAATAAATCACGCTCTGAATAGAGCCTTTGACAAGAGCGTTTATTATTTCTATAATACTAGCCAGCTTGATACTTCTTGTAATAGTGTATTAGGAAATGATCCTCTCTTGCAGCTGCACTGACCTTTCACTGAGCAACTTCACATAATATCCTTCAGAGAAATTAAGTGACAGCAGAATCTGCTCCTCACATACAACTGCAATAGTTACATAAAGCCCCTCCTTATGTGAATACAGGCACATGCATATGTACACTCAGAGGCATACAGAGAAACTGAGACGTGCGGATTCACTCAGACACACACACACACACACACACACACACACACACGAGCAGAGACGAGGCAACCAGTGAACCATGAAACATCTTCATCCATCTCTGTTCCCATGGCAACAAGTGAAATCATATTCCTTTTACAACTTTGTTCTCCACTCAAAAATGTAACCATCTGCTAAAAACATATAGTCGCGCAGAAAAGTTATGTGATGAATATTTTAGGGGGGGGGGCTCCGCTAGCGGCTGCAGGCGATATGGTCCCTGGCCAACGTCTTGCTCCCAGGCAGAAAACAGCCACATCCTCCCCCACTGTGGATGATGCTGAGGGGGACGGCCGTCTTCAGGAGAGCTCTGGCTGCTCGCGCTCCTGCACAGCTATAATTCTTCCACCAGAACGCCACAGAATTACAGCTGACCTCTTCTTTTTTCCTTTTAAACCAAACACAATTTGCATCACGGCGTGTATATCGTTTGAGGTTTATCTTTCTCTGGGGTGAGTTTTGTCCTCACGTATACAACTGGAGTGCGTGTTGATCACCGGCATTTGATGCTGCTATTTAAAAATGAATTCTCCAACATTAACTTACATTTAGTTTTTTGAATTATCACTTGAAACAAAACACTGCTCTGTAATACAGACTTTCAAACAGTGGTCAACATTTCAAGGCCACCATTTTTTAAGCTTTTAAAATTGTAGCATCACTGTGTTTTTTAGTGTATATGGTTTGTTTGTGTGAGCTGGGGCCTCTTGGTGGGTTTATGTTTTGTTTTTTCCTCTGGTGTTTCACAAATATACACTGACTTACAAACGAATAAAACACCAGAAATCATCCTAAAACTTTTTTTTTTCCTCCGTGCAGTGTTGCAGTATGTTTACAACATTTCCTCTTAATATAGTTTCCTTTCACAAAGCTGATTGACAATCATGCCATCTGGTTGTGAATCAGCCTAATGATAACAGCATTTTTACACCTGAACAGTCTTGATGATGCATATTTCACAGAAGCGTAATCAAAGAAAAAAGTCTCCCAATAGCATCTTCATCTGCACTAATTGGACACATGAAGTTACTTCCTGTCATCCTTTGAACCGTGAAATTATCTATTCTGTGCTATTAAAGACAACAGTTTAATAATGTTTTTTTTTTTTAGAATATTTACAGTATATGTGACACTGCTCTGTGGACCAAAACAGAAATGTGCCTACAGTATAATTCACTCTTGTCTGTTATACATCTGTTTCTGTGTAAAAACTAACTACTAAGAGTCAATCCATGAAACCTATTTGTTAATGAAGTTACTGATGGTAAGATGTATTGGACAATATGAGCCTGATCACTATCACAAAACAGAAATGTGACACGACTTTTGGCCGATGTAATCCTAGTAAGCAGATGCCTAGAGTTAGCACGTATAATAATAAATACAGGACATTTATATGCTGTTGTTCAACGTGCTAATTAGCATGCTAACATGCATACAAAAAGCAAGGTATTGTGTAACATTTGAAAATCACAGCTATGACATTTTGTCTACATATTTCAGCTGCATGAGGCAATAATTCAATTCTATGAGCTCAAGGGACGATTCACATGAAGTACAAGAAAAAATTACAAAGTAAAAAATGTTATAATTACAGAGTAAATTATGCTTGTATTTGATGCTTGTTTCTTTTCTAACATACACTCTCCTATTAAAGATCCTCCTCTTTAACTGCTGAAATGCTGCACTGTTTTTAGTAGCTAGTCGCCAGCTTTGTTTGCATGTCACTTGGCAGTGTGCAGGGAGTGGACGGAGGGTTCATCAGAGCTTTTTATGACTGAGAAAAAGCTGAACTGAATTTCTGGGCAGGAAAACCAAAAACAAAGAGCCAAGACGCCAAAACGCTCTGCAGAGCTGCATAAAACTGCAGAGCTGTAACAAGTGACACTCTTAACATTGCTTTTAGAACTACAGCATGATGAAAAAATACTGATTAGTGCAGCTTTAAAAAGATGCATTTTTGCATTGTTGCTTATTTAAACGTATGCATCCAAGTTATCCTAGAAAAGATAATATGTTGAACCGTAGCACTGAAAATAATATACTGGAGTTATGGGTTTAGCATGCTACTGCTAGCAAGTTAGCAAGTACGGCTGAAGTTGGCAGGAATTTGGTGATTTGTTTTAGACATATCTTATCAATAGCTGAAGTGTTGAATAAAAACAGTGAACTGAGTTGGAACTAGATTAACATTTTTTGTAACAGGACTATGAAACCACATTTGAATTAAATATTTTTATCAGTGACACTTTAAAACTTTGAAACGCATTCACTTTTAGAAAAAAAAGAGGTTTCACATGGTTTTCAATAAGATGGCTTTCTACTTTTTTTTCTACAAAAATGAATTTAATTGAAAGACATTTCAGAGTGTAACATCACTCTAAAGGCTCCCTACTGATGGCGGTGCCGTGCAGCAGAGAACATGCTGCAGACAACACCGCTCAGACCGCTCTCTCTCCCAGTCTGGACCAGTGCCAGAGAGCTTCACATGGGTTGAAACCCCATTGTGTAGTGGGTTCGCTCCTCGTGCAATACATCACTGGAGGACAGGACACTGCCGAGGAATAAAAGGGACAACTGAACCAGTATATTAAGTACAACAGCATCCAATCCATAAAAGTCAGCATTAATAGCCAGGCTGGCCATTTAATATTTCATCTACAATGAGGCCAATTTAGAAGAGTTGAAATGAGCTGCTGGAAAGATGCCCATGTTTTAGCACCGTGTCACAAGACACAGCCGCATTATTTATTCCCCCCTCTGCCCCCTTCACCTGCCAGAATTAATGGCTCACAAAAAGCTAATTATCCGGTTTAATATGGATTATAATGTATGTTCTCCTGACCAGCAGCAACAGTTTGTGAAGCATATGCAGCGAGTCTGTGGCGTTCGGCTGACCTCGTGTCGAACATTACTCTGGAGGACTGACACTCCACGCACCAGATGGGGGAAGACCGAGCTTGCCGCGCTCAGGAGAGCCGAGAGTCTGGCTAAAACAACTTGCATTAACACCGCAGCCAACACATGTGTTTCATCCTGCGGCTGCGCTCGAATTCCACTCGTTTTTATCCCGCCACTTCCTGGTTGTCTGGGAGCAACTTTCAACACGACTGACCGGGCCCAAGAAGCAGCATGCGGTCCAGAGGAAATGTTTGCCTTATTTTCTTTGAGGGTAATGAGAAGTTCAAGTTCAACCACAGACATGTAATGAACACTATTGTGAATGTCCGAGGCACTTTTTTCTTTCTTTCTTTGTATTTTGGAGCGTTGGAATTTGCATTCTCCCTGTCGAGCTTCTCTAAAAACGCTGTAACCTGACATAAACTCACACCCTTTTAAAAACCCAATCCAGACGACTAAAAATAAAAACAGAGCTTTGTCTGGTGATTTCATAACAGCGCAGCAGTGCTTCTCTACAGCAAAATCTGCCAGTGTTTTGGCAGAAAAGATGACGGTTACGAGTAGAATTCACCTGTTTTTGGGTGCAAAGTCGGCGCCACCTGTTGAGGATCTATGCATTTTGTGCTCAAAACAATTTATAACAAATGCAGATGTGCGGCTTTAAGACATCACAGTGATCAAGAGAGCTGTGTTTTAACTGTGACATCTTCTTGCGTCTCTAGTAGTAACACTGACACCTGCTGGGAGAGGAGTGACTCCTGGCTAAACTCGGGGACAGGTGGAGGAGCCACAAGAGGAGAGGAGCCAGTTCAGGCCCTTCAGCCTGCAAACAGCTGGCATTACACTGCATGAAGAAGGGCTTTCTGCCTCTAGGTGATATAAATATTTCACCTACTTCATTTACTTTGTCTTAAAAGTGTCTACACTAATGGCGTGATGAATTCATGTAAACCCACCGAAGCACATTCTGTAGACAACAAACTGTGGTGGGATGGGGGTTGTGGTAAGTGGTGGGTGCAGGATTTCAGCTTAAATACAAATACTATATCTATCCTTCCCTTGTTGACTGCATCCCCAGGCTTAGAGACAACTTAAAGTAAATCTTACCCCTTCCCTCCACCCCTTTACCACAGCTCTGGAGAGTGGAGGTGGCAGTGGGGGGAGGAATAAATCATTTGGCACTTGAGGCCCCATGAGGAGACCAACTTTGCCTGTAAAATAATCACAAATACAAGTGAAAATGTTCCATTTTGAACAGCATGCTTCCTAATGTAAAAGTGGCAGGTGGCATATTTCAAGTGGGCTTTGATTGATCCCCAGCTGTTTGTAAAATTGTCTGTCGTCACAGAATTCAGGTCAGAGTGATAAGCATTGTGGGCACTCCCTCTGGGAATGCTGTTCACATGTTCTCATTCAGACGTCTGTGTGGCGCTCCGTACCACTGTGGCAGAGGCAGGCCGCCGCCACGGCACCGAACAGAGCCCGGGGAGCGGAGGCTGGAGGAAAACAAGTTCAAACGGAAAAACAAATCACACTTTAAGCCTAAAATCTTAACGTTTTATATTATAGCTGCTTCTTCTTGTTTATTTTCTCGTTAAGCAATCTGCATCTTCTCTGGCAATCAATCTAAAAAAAGGCAACATATTAGGTGTGCAACTTTAAAATTACAAGTCAGCTCCAGCAACACCAGCGTGAAAAAACAGATTTGATTCCTTCCAAAATGAAAGTGAGTTTTCTACAGAGATAACCCGACGAGAAACAAGTGCATTTTAAAACAAAGTAACATTAGGAAAGATGGCAGCTGTAATTCTTTATTTTTTTTCACCATTTATTTTTTTCTGCCAACCTGGCGAATAATCAAAGCCTCTGGTGGAGGGGGGGGGGGGGGGGGGGGGGGGGGGGGGGGGGGGGGGGGGCAGAAAAATGAAATAAAAACTACATGAGCAGTCATACATTTCTAATGGGACTCTTTTAATCTTGCAAGGGAGACTTTCAATAGTGAATTAGTCTTTTTTGTATTCCTTTAATGCTTCCAAGAGAAATATATGCAAATCTCTGGCTAATGCTAACAGCAGTGACAAAGGAGCCAGCTCTTCCCTGCTACACTGTGTTACCCAGCCGGCAGTGCAGCAGTGGCCGGCATAATGCCTCCAGATTCCAACAAGGCCTGCTGGATCAAAACCAGTAATGAATACATGTGGATGTTCTCCGCTGCAAAGATTTCTATCTTTCTATCCACCAGCCAGCCAGCACCTTGGTCAAGGCTTCCTGTGTTTTTTTAAGCCCCGCCAGGCTATGATTTTAACCGCTACTGCTTTCCGACAGAGCAGACATCTCCATCTTCTTCCCCCCTCCCGCCCCCGTTAGAAAAATCCACATCTCTGGAGTGGCGAAAAGTCACTGTGGCTCTATTACAGGAAAACAAATTGTCAAGAAAGTGACAGGCGGCTTACCTTTAAAAAAAAAAAAAAAAAGAAAACGAAAAAGAAAAAGAAAGAAAGAAAGAAATGTGAATTTGGGAGAGCTAAAATAAACATGCAGTTTATATACATTATATAAATACTGAATGAATTGAGTTAAAATACCATGTTTAATTTAATTTACCTGCAGAAGGTAAAGTTGACCACACTCTTGGTTTTATGCTGCAGTTGTTGCTATTAGAATTATTGATAAACTGATGCTTGATGACACACAATCAAAACACACTGATGTAGGCATTTGAAATCCATCTATTTTCATTTTGAGGGCCTGCCTGGCAAAGTCTAAACGTGGTTAACTAGTAGAGGCAGAGTTAATCCTTTTATCTAGATCCCTGCTGCAGGGGATCCCAAACACACTCTGATTAAAAAAGGAAACGTGGGCAATGAACAGTTTAAGAATCATGGGCCCTAAACAGATAAAGGCGGAACATCTTGTTGCTATGGCAGTGCATATGGAATGACTGGCGACAGTTCTCTCCCCGTCTAATATATTCACATTATTTATGAAATATTTTATAAGTAGCATAGCAAATGCTAAATATAAATCCCAAGGAGATGCTGTGTGCCTTTCCAGCTGGAGTTGTGGAATGCCAGTGCCCGTGTTACACAGCATCTTCTTTGGAAAGGCTGGGTGTTTGTTCACAAGACACACTGCTTTTGATTCCCCCATCCTCCCATCCTTCAATAAGTTTAAAAAAAAAAGAAGAAGAAAAAGAAATGGAAAGAAAAGAGAAAAAAAGAAAAAAGAAACCTCGATCTTTTCACATTGGCAGATAGAAACCATGAACAAAAGAGACAATTTGATCTGCTCATGTGGGAAATCAGATTCCCGTCTGAGATTTATCCAGTGCACTCCAGGATACAAGTTAAAAAAAAAAAAGTGGAGGGAATTATGATATCATATAGAATATGCAGCCTGCAGAGGAAACAGAACTGTCCATACAATTATTATTCTTTAACGGCAAACGAAAAATACTCCACAGAAGCAGAGGATGGATTTTTAAGGCGCACTGCATGAGAGTCAGACAGATGTGAACTAGACATCCAGAGCACAGGACACGTTACCCCCCTCCTCCTCCTCCTCTTCCTCCTCCTCTGTATGCTGTGACAGAGCAGGACAACTGCACTGCTATTTCTCCTGTCAATACTCTCCCAGCATCCATTTTCACCTGGCTGACACCTTTTACTGGTCAAGGGATGAATAAATCACACTTAGTGTACTCCCCTGGTAGTTTGACTAAAAAAAGGATATCAACATGAAGGAGGACTGCAGTGTTTTCCTGTCATCGCTGCCCCTGAGGTACGGTGAAAAATTACCGTTGATAAAATATCATTTTTCAAAGAGCCTTATTGCTCTTTTAATCTATCCGCCACAATGGATGGCTTCTGGGATGTGTTTCATTTCATCTGAGCACAAACAATCTTTCAAAGGGCTTAATAACAGTTACACAAATGAGAGTCATTAATTACCTGCTAATGGAATAATACATGTGCCATCTAGTGCGGTGCTGCAACAGGAAAGGTGTGGGGCTTAAAAAAAAACAAAAAAAAACATTATCTAGGACTCCACTTGTCTTTGAGCTTCATTAGTGCTCCAGCACAAGCACCATAATGCAAATACAGGCACAAAAATATGCTGATCATATTCTCTCTGATTCTGGTTATCTGTTTACATAATGATAGAAAAATTCACGAGTGGGAATCATTCCAGCTGCATAGAAAGGGTAAAAAAATAATGCAAAATGTGCTGAATATTACGGCGTCGATTCCTAAGAAATGTTTTATGTGATTCCCGCGCTTCCTCCTTTTATGTATTTTATAGAATTCCAGCCGAAAATTGCAATTGCAGTTGGAGTTTGAATAAATTATACGAGGCCAAAAAAAAAAAAACGATATTAAGTCTTCTCGCAAATGATGGCAACTGTGAGCCACTCCGGCTTCCAGACAACAACAAGCTCTCCGACTGAGGGGGAGAATTCACTTGGATTATCAAATCAGATCTGACTGATGTGACACACTTGCAGTCAAAAATCGCATTAATCTTCTCGTGGAATCAAAAACTAACGCACAAGTATTTTTCATCCTAACCTTACTGATAAAACTAACAAATAGAGATGGATTTAAGGGGGAGAAAAGAGTAGTTAATGGATGATGAATTAGAGAAGAGGGGAAACATCATAAATTCTGACAAGGCGCTGTTGTCTGCTGGATGATAAACAGCTCTGTTGGATGGAATCTGCCTCTCTGTGTATCTCTCAGACGCTGGCTGCCACTTTATCTCTCCCATCCTGCTAGATTACACCTCCAGGGTTCAGGTGGGAATCAATCATTGCTATTATTACCTGAAGTCACAAGATGCATCTATCACCACTAAGGTTACCATAACCTCAATATTAACAGAGGAAAAGCCCCTCTAATAAACAGCAGAAAGGATGGGCTGGCTGGTGGGATTTCATCTTCCTTTCACTTTTAATAAGGCACTCAGAGGAATAAAGATTACAGGCCATATTTAGCATGCAGAACAAATCAGGCTCTTCCAGGCTCTTCCTCTCCTCCACTTCTCATTCTGGTTAGTCATTAAGACTGAGGAGGAGTGTGGAGGGGAGAGGGGGGGGTCTACTGTGGAGAGGCGTTTCCTGGTTCAGCAGTCATGCTGCCGCGCTGTGCGTTCTCCCACTGCCTGCAGCTGCTGTCAATAAGACTCTTCTAAGGCCCAATATGTGTAAACTTAGTAGTGAGTCTCAGTCGCCTGGTACCAGACCACTGGCACTCTCAGGCCTCTGTAGTGCACCACCAGACAGATCCAGTGGTGGAAGAGTGGTTAAAGTCCCCGGGACACAACCCTGCTAATGTTCATCCTCTTTTATAAGCCACCATTACACAATGGTGCCTCTGTAAAACAAGATGCAGAAAGAGAGTGAGCATCAGGGCAAAAATGGCTAAGCTTCTTTGAGGATTAATGGAATTTAGTCAAGTAGGAGTCTGTGAGTGCATTAGAGCAGCTGACATGGGGTCATGGCACTGCTGAGTGTTTTCACACGCCACCCCTGACATGAATCATTCATTGCCATTCAAATGAATATCATCAGCCGAATGAAATATCATTAACTACTAACGCTAAAGTCATTCCATAATAATATACCTCCAATTAAACTATGATCAGAGCATCAAGCCTGATAATAGATTCATACCAATTAAGTTAGAAATATATTCAAAGGACTTTTCACTTTGAAACCGGTCTTGTTATTCCCCTCGACATCCAACAACAGCACTCATTACAGTGGCTCCAAAACTAGAAATGGAGAGACCATGTAAATATTTAAAACCCTCACAAATATATAAATATTCATTCCAGAATGATTTGATGCGCTAAATAAATAATCCCTTGTTAAATAAATGACACCCTAAATAAAACTTTAAAAACAGGATCTGGGGAAATGAAGATGAGATGAATCAGAGGGGAGGATTCTGGAAAGAGGGGAGTACGGGGGAAATGTCAGCTATCACTCCACCCTATTTGAATTCCTAATGGCAGCCATGCAAACGAGCCAGGCTAATTAAAGCCCAGCAACCAATTAGGCGAGCTTTAGCTGAACCTTTTGGGGAGGTACTGAGGCTGAGCCACAGAGGGGGGATGTCTGTTTGGGAGGTGGAGCTATGGAGCCGACTGAAAATATTCCTCCACTTTTATTCTGAAACATGCTAAAGCGCAGGTTTTTATTTCCCTCCAGCCTCTTAGATCAATATACTGGAGGCTTTCTTCTGCGTGCCAAGTGCAGCATTATGCAGGATGTGCAGGAAGGAGGTAGGTAGGGAAGGGGACATAAATAAACCAAATGTGAGAAACCTCAACCGTTTCGCATTTTCGCTCTGATACTCATCAACCGACTTTTCAATAAAGAGCCAATTGTGAATAACCTGTAATCTCTTACAGAATGAGCCACGGGAGGAACATTGCACTCAAACGTCACACACATCCACCGTAAAGTACGATATTGCACAACTGTTATCGCTTAACTTTTCTTGTTCTCATCATGTGTTCTGAAATTATTACAGTTCTATTGCTTCGCCCCCGAGTTTGACCTCCTCTGATAGATGTCTGGTCCTACAGGCCCGCGTTCTCCCCGCACGGTGGAGCAGACATAATCTTGGGTGTCGCCTGGCCTATTCTGCTTCCCATTTGACTGCCTCTTCCAGCCTCCTGGCTCTCTGGAGGGCCAGGCCTTTATGCTGCCGAAGCCTGTCCTATCACACACTGGGCTGCAGGAACAGCGCTTTTGTGATGGCTGTGATTAGTCTTTTGTGTTCCCAGGTAGAATTAAGATGAAATTCTACAGGCAGTCATTGTGTTCCTATCTTCAGGACACTCAAAGAAATATGTTGGGTTTTGAAGGGGTGAAATGAAGCCCGCAGGGCCTTGGCAGACCTTGCTCTGTGGGGAAATACACAGTGGAAACACAATGGGAACAATCTTGTCCTTCAGTTTCCTTTTGTGCTCTGCTGAACCTTAGTCAGTTCTGCCCATTTACTGTAGCCTCTTTTTAAGAGAACAGTATTGTCTCACTCCAGTCTGCCTTTCCCTTTTTGCTAGCTTCTGAAAAAGACCCAACGGCTGATGAGATGACAGCTGCGACTTTGCCAGAGTCTGGGAGACCCTCAGGGTTTATTACCCACATTCCTCCAAGTGTTGGGTATGCAAATAAAGTTTGGGATGGCGGCTTTCAGATGTGATAATTATGGATTTATTTGTAAGCTGTCACTTCCCTTAATGCTCAGGGACATCAAAATAAGTTCAAATGCAACCATCAGAGAGGATCACATTTGCTAGTGTACCAGAGATTCAAACAACATGTGATTCTCACGACACCAAAGGTCTGTCAATAACCACTCATTTAGACAGCAGTGTGCTTTGGAGACCTTCACTGCATGCAGTCCCGCTCAGAATGTCTGGTAGAAAATATTTACATTTTCTCATTCGGTTAGATATTCAAACATCAAGGCGCTTTTATCTGCGGGTAACGCACAAACAAAGACAGAGAGCAAATTTTTATTGCCACCTCATCCCCTGAAACAGACTGGAGCTGTGTACAACTGTTTCAATCAAACCCCTGATTAAAAACAGACGTGCATTTTCTAGATTCATGTGCTGCCAATCGAGCCAGTTGGCTTCAAGCTGCAACAGCCCTCGACAAATACTCGTACCCTTTAACATCTGTAGATTTACATTAGCAAGTTTCTTGATGGGAGCACATAAATGAACAAACATGTAAAGGGATGAAAAGCATAAAATAAGGGCCGTAGCTGTCTGAGTCCTGCCAGATGTCTGAGGGAGACAACAAAGTGCCTCGCGACGACATGCACATCTATTGTCTTGCGTCAAGTGGTGCCTAATGGGGCAAGAGTAGGTGAGGGTTTCCAGCTGCTCTTTCAGGAGGAGTGGGAAGGAGCGGCGTGCCTACCTGAGAAGCAGCCTTGCTGCCAGGGCTGCCTCACATCACAGACTCTCTGATGGAGGAAAATGGCTGGGCCTGGAGAGTGCTATCTCCTTCCAGCTCGATTCTCAAACATTGGGCTGTCGGCCTCTAGGAGAGTTCTCTGTCATTGTATAAGTGCACATTAAGGCCTGATAAAAACTATGGAATCCAGCCATCCGTCTTGATTTGCCGGTGTTAGGGAGCAGGGAGTATGAGCACTGAATACCTGCCACTCAGTGGAAAAATACTGCAACTGTAAGCAGTTGGCTTTAGACAAAGACCTTCCTACATGTATACTACTACTTACAAATTACTTCATGGGATGAGTGACTAGTAGCTTTTTAATGGTTATTGCCTCTTTACATAAAAAGCCATTGTGGGAGGATGTGCAGGGATGAAACTGTGAAACTGAGGGCAAACATGAATCCAGTTTTTATTTCTTTTTCTACGTCTCCACAGAAATAAATATATATGTGTATAAATTTATGGAAACCCTGATTCCAAAAAAAGTTGGGATGCTGTTTAAAATATAAATAAAAATAGCATGTGATCATTTTCAACGGTGTTGTGTATGTTCCAGAGTCCATGAGGTAACATACTTTATACAGTCATATGTTCACAAAGTGGTGAACCTCGCTCAGTCCTTGCTTATGAACGACTGAGCCTTTCCAGGATGCTCCTTTCATGCCCAATCATGATACTATCACCTGTTACCAATCAACCTGTTTACCTGTGGAATGATCCAAACAGGTGTTTTTGGAGCATTCAACAACTTCCCCAGTCTTTTGTTGCTCCTGTCCCAACTTCTTTGAAATGTGTTGCTGCATCAAATTCAGAATCAGCAGATATTTACAAAAATCAATGAAGCTGATGAGGTAAAACATTATATATCTATTGTCTCTCTATATATATTGTCTTTGTACTGTTTTCAATTGAGTATTTGTCAAACAGGATTAGCAAATCATCACATTCTGTGTTATATATGTTGCGTCACAGATGAGCACATGTCAGGTTAAGCATGTAACTAATATGAAGTCAGGGCCAAACGTAATTAAACCGATGACTGCTTCTCTTAATCTGATCACTAACTTCGGGTGCCTGTGACACTCAGGGTATTCCGAACAAGTTGCAGGACAGTTGCCCACTTACCTTGTTGGTCTTTGCCTTTAGAGGACAGGGAACACATAGGGCTTAAAATAAATGGCATTAACACCGATCAGCTACAGCTAAAACAAGACAAATACATCAGCCACCACAGTGCAAACACGTCAACAAAAGCGCTGTCGTGTTGTTGCACAGTGTGCAGCTAATGTATTTCAAACACCAGCAGTTTAATTAACAGCCTGATGTGTGGTTTGATAACAGCACTTACCTTTAAAATGTGTTGATGATCAGATGGAGACGGTGCACAAGGAAGGACACAGCACCCAAAAGAGAGACAGACAATTAACACATATGTAAGTAGCTTTTCTGGACACATTAACAGTTGTGACGGCTTACAGTAAAAAGATCATTTTTAAATGATATATTAAAATTTCCTTTGTTGAAAAAAATACTATGAATGGCATTAAAATTGCACATTAACTGCACAATTTGCACATATATATATAAAATAAATCACATAAAAGCTCACAGAGGACATGCGGCTTCCTTGTAGACAAAGACCTTAAAACACGTCTGTATTAGCCCTCTGCTGGCTGCTATCAGGAACTCAGATGATGAACGATGCACAATATTCCTCCTCTTATTACAGCACGGCCTCTTCATTGCAAACTAAATTAAATGTAGCGATAAGAATCGGTGCAATGACAAACTGAGGTTAAATACTGTACCCTACTGGCAAATACGTGTGTTATACTGATAAATACAGCAAGCTCCCAGAGTCTGTCTCTCTGTCGGTCTGTTGGTCTCTCTGTTCCTCCAGCTCTCTCTGACTCCCTTTCACACACACACACGCACACACACAAGGATACACAAACACACAAAGACAAACACAGATAGACAGAACTCACACACACGCACACACACTGAGACTGTGGCTCTCTCGGGGCTGTTTCACAGTGGTGCTGGGCTGCCTCAGAGCACATTCTATCACCAGCGCAAGATAGCATCTGATGACTTGTGCGATGTAATTGAAGTGTAGATTACTATCTCTCATGTGCTTGCCAGATCAAAATAATAAAAATGCAGGGAGGGAGAGATAGAGAGTGGAACGTGAGCGGGCTACTCCACTGTGGCAGAGTTGTACATGCCTTTCCAGAGCCGGAGACAGACAGAAACCTCACTACACTTCTCAGGAGGACGTCACGCCACTTAGAAAATTGAATCCCCCCACCCTTCCTGCCTGTCTCCCTCCTAAACAGCACTGTGGATGAGTGTATGACAGGCCAGGACATGTTCCCCTCATACAAACTGAGGCGGAAGCTTGGGTGTTGAGAGATGGAAAAGTGTTGGAGGACATGGGCGTCACTGTGGGTTGACTGACAGCTGTGACAGCACTGAGATGTCAGAAGTGGGCTTTACAGGAGTCAAGCAGTTCAAGGACGCCAAAAAGCTTGGCGACTTCCAGACACGCGATGACTGATGCTGCGGATGGTCATCTTAACAGTTTGGGGGCATGTGGACAACGCAAACAGAGGGAATGTTAAAAGGGTAAATACTTACTAAAGGTACGACCAAGGAGGAATTTTACATCTCAACTCAGCTGGAATAAAGACGCGATCAATGAGCGCAAATCTGAGGGGAGCAATGGAGAAGGTGGAAGGAGATGAGAGACCGAGGGAGAAAAGAAAGGGGTGGGGGGGGGGTGCGAGAGGAAGGAAGAGAAACAGAGCAGGCAGAGAGCAGGAGACCAAAAGGAGCGAGCGCACACAAAATGAGAAAATGATCAGGTTCACAAGAAGCGAGGCCACCAAATTTGTCGTTGTGTAGAAGAACCCCTCATTACCGCACCTCATGGGCACTCGGCGTGCCCTTTGAAGTGCTTTGAGGTACATCATCCCATGAAACGAGCATAGTTAATCCACTTGTTAATCAAGTGTGCTCATGAGCTTATGTCTGAAGTGGCTCTTTCTCCTCGGAAGACTCAAAGCGTTCAAAGGAAATTGTGGCGGAGCGGAAAGACGAGGTATCGAAAATTTCAGACAAAATCCGAGTGCAGCGGTGTCAAAACCTGCACAATATCCCAAATTTGTTGCACGGCTCTGCTGTGCACCAGCACCCGGCTCCTTCACAGCTGGTGTGGTTACATTTCAAACCAATCGTAATCTGAAGTTTCCCTCAACTATGCAAAATATGTCCTTTTGAAAATGTTCTATGCGCTCTCTATCGAAGATACGCGCAACTCATTTATAGCACCTAACAAATGTTTTTACTCCTTTCGTTCTTGTGTGCAAACTGAAAAGTTAAAGAGGCAGTTGGGAAGGGTGGAGGCTGGCTTCTCATGCCTGTCTTCCTCTTTCACTCCCCATCCATTCCTGATGAATGAGTTGTCTCCCTTTCTCTCCACAGCAAACAGGAAACAGACAGAAGTGAGAGAGGGATGGCTGCCTCCCTCTCCCTCCCTCCCTCCCTCTCTCTCCCCCAAAGCCTGTGGGCCGCTCTGAGGCACAGCCACGGAGGCCTGGCGCTGCCTACCCCTGCTGCGCCAACAAGTCTCCTTTTCACTTCAATTAATGAGCCATAAATAACCCAATGAAGGTGTCAACAAAGAGCACCATTTATCATGGCTTTCACCAACTCCACTTCATGTGACGAGGAGAGCTCATTCCCAGCCTACAGCTCGCCCAAACAAAGACAATGCAAAAAGAGAGAGATTTATTCCTGGACGAACGCTCCAACCTAGAATTCATCTTGCGCAGGGACTCTCACAGGTGCAGTGATTTGACAAATATACCAGGAACAGTGGGCCCGTGCCTTTGTTAGATTTCCACAGTCAGACTAGCAATAAATTTGGTTAAGAGTGGGGGGACAACACACTCACTAAGCTCCCAAGAGGCTGCCAGGGAGCCCATGTTAAAGACACTTCTTTCTGTCTCAGTCTACTTCGGGGCTGTGGATCACAAAAGGCTGCCTAGGTCTCCCAGAAAAAAAAAAAGAAAAAAAGAAGTGAATACAAATGAATGAGAAAATCTGTTGAAAATACCGGCCTGGTCTGAGCAGCAGGAAGAATTGCTTTATCAGGGTGTCCCATAAATGTCACTTTGAGTCAACAATGAGGGGGAAAAAAAACACACAGCACTGAATCATAGACCCTCTGCTTGCTGCATGATTCTTGGAGCCATGCAGTTCAGAAGAGGTACAGTACTATAGTGAAGTGCTTCGGAGAAAAGACGAAAACTCCCTGAATAATATATGACAGCTTGGGTTTTTGAATCCGACATTAAAAGTGATGACGTGAGTACAAACTCAGCTCTGCTTCATCTTGGATCCACAAATCAAAACCTAAGGCATGAAAGCGAACGGTAAATAGTCCGGCTCCACAGTGCGAGCATTTACGGTAAAAAAAAAGGAATAATAATAATAATAATAATAACAACAAGCAGGAGCTGAACGCGAACATGTTCCGCCTGGCAGCTAAGCCGGAACTAGTGTCTATATGATTCTGCTAAACCAATTAATGGTTCCTGTTAACCCACTCATCTTTGGGGAGGATTGTCTTTCTAAATAATACAGCAAGATGTCCCCTATCCACCACGCAGCCCACACACACGCTTCGACAAAGACTAGCAGATTGTCACATGAATCTGGGGCTCCTCTCACACCACGAGCACACGCTTCGACTCGTGGATCCTGCACAAGGCGGAGAGCGGTGGAAGTCTTTGTCTGGGTATGGAGAGAATCCCCGATCTAAACGCCTCCACACGCCAGATGCTTTGATGGTGTCTGATACACGGCTCCATAAAATAAACCAGCGAGTGCGGCACATGATGTTGAGGCTGTTCAGACAAGGCAGAAGAGGTAAGGGAACAAAATCAAATCCATTACGGCAAAAGGGATATTAAGTGTCGTTATCACAGAAAAACATAGCATTTGTACAATTTTCCAAGCCACCCCCAGTGATATAAATGTCCAGCAACCATAATCAGTCTGGGTTACAGACACGGCCAGAAAGCCGCGATAAATGACATTTCCCAAAATCACGCTGACATTTTCTCTTATCAAGCAGCAGGCACTGGCATGGTGAGAGCAGGCTTGTCAGTCAGAGGCAGACAGGCCTCACACCTTATCACAAGGGCACTCAGCCTCTCTGGAGCTAATGCTGAGGCTGGGGATGGAGTTTAGAGATGGGGCTAAGGGGCAAAGACCGATACTGGAGCCGAATCTAGAGCCACCCCCGCAAAAAAATAAAATAAAATAAAATAAAGGAGACAGCATAGATGCACCAGGTCTCAGATCTGTTTAGAAAGCAGCTTGTAACTGGACGTCAGATGGAGCCGATGCGGAAAAACACTGCTAAACTTGGAGCTTCGGTTGGAGCCGACTTTAAAGCAGCGGATGCAGATAAGGCTGATGCTACAGCACGACTCTTTCCATCCTCTCCCCCGCCTCCCTCCCCTCGCCGCCGCTGCTCTTCCAGTCAGCCTCCCTCGGAAGCAGACACAGAGCGGAAAATTAAATATTTAAGGTTGATAATGACGCTCTTCATTAACATGTGATTCTGAATAAAAAGTGGAATACATAAATAAAGAAATAATAGAATGCCTATAAGCGGACATGTTGAATGAATTTCGGTGGCGATAAAAGGGAGCGAGCGAGAGGGATTTCTTGGTTGGGGAGAAAATGATTGAGGCAAAGGGGAAGAGATCAGAAAGAAATGGCAGTCTGGGGGGAAAAAAATTGAACATATAGTGTGCATTAGTGATTGTCATGGTTTTTCTGTTAACTCCATATAGATTATTTTTGCCTCTGTACTCATTTTTTAGCGCGGCCCAGCTTGTTGTGGCCTCGCTGTTTTCATATGTTACCTCTCATTAACATATAGCGTTGCCATTCCTTCATTTTTAGATTCCAGATGGTACATTTCTCACTGTCAAAACTACGACCGGACTTCCAACTCTGTTAAAGCAGCTGGCTCAGCTTCACAACTGTCAGCGAGACACCTCTCTGCTGTCACCTAACGCCACAGAATGTGGGAGGAAAACCGAACCGCTTCACTTCAGGCGCTCGGGCTGCAGTCAACGGTCCGAGCGGCCTGCGCTCACGAGGCGGCGGACTCTGGGGGACAAGTTACGTGCCGCCGCGAGACGAGCTCGGAGATGGCCGTCCGAGGCTGCATTGTGTGGCGGCGAGACAATAAAAGTGGGGGAGAAAGCCTCTATCCCTGGCAGCACATGTTTGAGTCAGAGCAGTAGATCCTGCTAAGCCTCAGTGACTCACAGCACAGCTCGCAGTGCGAATCATCAGCTGCGTTTCTCTGGTGTGTAGGAGCTTTTCAAAGTCAAAAGCATTACTTCAGGAACGCAGGGTTAAAATCTGCATGAAATGAAAGACTAAGCAAGCGCACACCAGTGTTTATGAGGAGAGCACATAAAAAACATATGATGTTATGAGCAGAATTTCTGATCCACAGTGCAGACGAGTGCCATTTGGAGATTTTCTTTTCTTTTCCCCTGTAGCTGAACAGAACTGGGATCTCAGCTTGGAGTTAACTGTATGCAGGGAGGTGACGGGGGGGGGGTTAACAGGCTATAAATGATATAACAGCAGGGTAAATGCAATACACTCATTAGATTCCAATGCTTTTATTTTCCCCAGGAGCAGCTAGAGTAATTGATGTCTCGCTCTTCTGTCTGTTTGTTTTACCCTGACAGAATCAGTGAGATAATTCACACTCAGCTGCCACACTGGCACTAAATACAAAGCAACAGTGTTTACCCTGACTGCATGGAATAAAGGCGACTACGGAGAAAAGTAATTTGGGATTTGATGATGAAGCACACACTCATAGCAAATGGAGGTTAAGCAAGGGGATTGTTCTTTTTTAACTGTGCAACATTGGCCACATGGACCTAAGTGCTGCAACAGCGCATGCGGGTAAAATATCCAATAACAATTGCTAAATAGCTTCCACAGGATGACTAAATAAAAGCTTTTATGAGAGACAAAAACAACAAAACACAAACAGAACTGGGTGGAACTATCTGCAGACTTCCTGTCTGAAATCCTCAACCGGAGGGGTCACACAGAATACACATGTAATGAATCCAAATTCCAGCGGATTGAATTTCTGTAATGACCTACTGTAGTGCAGCTAAAGACCCAGTTATGGTAGGGCACACACACACAGGAACATAATTATTTGTTTACTCATGCCCCTCTCTGGAGTCTCAGAGTTATCATGGTGTTTATGCTCCATTTGTGCAACAGTGACTTCGCTGCTGTTGTCATCTCTTACACAAAGACACACAAGAACAAATTATTTATAACACTGCGTGAGTGTGTCCATGGCCGCGTCTGAAAAGGAATTCGAACACAGACTATATGTATATTAAATGTATCTTTGTCTTCACCTAAAACTCTTTACAACAACATGACTTAAAGACTCTAAATAACGTCTAATTTGGTTGAATTTGACTGATTTCACTAAAGGACGAACATGCCGTAAAAACGAAGACCATGGAATTAAAAATTAAACAACGCTCTTAGTTTTAATGCACGGTACGAGGACACGGCTCCACCATGGCTCTCAATCGTTGTGTTTGTTTTCCCAGTGGTGGTCTTCGATTCGCTCTCTGCCGTCATCTCAGACAAACCAAACATGACAACACAACAACAGGAAGGAGTTCTTCATATTGTTCGGAGCATATGGGCTGCCATCCCTCTTACCAGTCTTCATAAAAGTTGTCTCTAACAGTCTATTATGGAGACGGGGGCAACTCCAGACCCTCAGACTGTACACAGGGAAGCTGCTTGGGACATTGCGCCTGTTTATTTCCCCCTGACATTTTTTCTTCATCATGCAGTGCGCTGACAGGCTCCCTGTCCACCCTCTTAAGTCTCTAAATGGGATGGCACTGTTGAGAAGGTTCGCAAAAAAAAAAAAAAAAACCTAATTGGGACCATACTGAGGAGCAGGACAAGACATAAACAAAGCTGATCGGATAGATCACGTCACAGAGATTACATTACAGCTGGAGAATCGCGAACAGAAGAGTTGACATTTTCTATTAAGAGCGCACAAAAAACACATGGTTATGATGCCCTACGTGAGGAGCACCTCTTTAACAAAAAAGAAAAAAAAGGAAATAAAAAAAGTTACCATTTGACATTCATTTTTCAGGGAAGATATCTGACGCCCAGCACACTGGCTGTGATCAATATCTAATCTGGGGAAATAAATTGCCCCTGTTTGTCTTTCATCTTTGAGGAAATGTATAAGCATTCTGACAACACCGTGGAAGCATTAATCAAATAATGAAATAATGATTTGGGAGGGAAAAGAGAAGCGTACTGTAGCCTGCTCTGATATTCACTGTGACCTAGCGCTGTTGACATCCTCGCATCTTGTATCACATCTTGTTACTTCAGTGCAGTCGGGAGAGAGAGAGGGGAGGGGGGGTTTCAGCAGAGATCATCTCCTCTCTTTGTCAGAAAGCAAAGCGATGAATTGGATATCTAAGAAAAGGTATCGGTCCCCTGTGTACACTGTGAATAATACACTGTAACATGCATGGATGTCATACACTTGTGCTTCTGACCTTCCTCTATGTGACAGTAAAGAACTCTTTTTTTCTTCTTCTCTCCATTTATTCTCAGCCCTTGTCTTTGCAATTACCATGTTCCAATCTCGCCTTGTCCCCACAGTCACCCGCAATACCCAGAAGGATCGGCAGTCTTTCTTCTGGTGCAGCAATTACCGCCCCTATCTCTTTGAAACAAAAAGTTTGGTGTAGGATATTAGAAAATGTCAAATTCAGGTTATATTTCACTTAAGTCCAAAGGCGATGCGGTGTGCTCTCAGGAAACACTATTTCCACAGCCTCTGCATTATGCATGAACCTTGAAGTCCATCATTATTTTCTAGAGGAGGCAAAGGAGTACTGTTTGCTATCAGCAACGTGTGGAATACAAACAGCAGGTATTGACATTCACAGAAGCGTGTCAAACCCAATCAAATCTAGCAGCTCAATTAGCGAGTGAAAAGTGACTGACTTGAGCGTGTATTTGACTTTTTTTTTTTTTTTTTAGCCGGTCTTTATTAAGTATCACTTTTTGAGAGTTGAGTCAAATAGTTCCTCCTGCGCTGATATGCATGAACTGTGGCCTCTTATCACAATCCTGCAGGACAGACTAATCACATTCCAGTCTTTCACCTGCATGCCTGACATGCTTTGCTAGAGCTCATGATGAACCTTCTCAGGCAGGCATGACACCACTCTGTCACTGATGGTGCCAGACTTTCATCTGGAGAATAAAATACTGCCACTGCTAGTTTCACCACTGCCGCCACTGTCACTACCAGTAGTAGTAACACTGATAATAATTCTAATAATAAGAACTTTCCACACCACAAAATTTAGTTTTGGCTGTCACACCTTGTCCTTAAATTAAAAGCTCGGGGAGGACACGTCACTGTGAAAATACCCGCCGAACACAGAGCAAACAGGGACAGCAATGTTTCAACAGGGGGGTCCTTACAGAAATAGCAAATGAGACTTTTTTAAACATATCGCTAAAACCCCTTGCAGTCCCCATGGCAATGCATTTTTAATCGGCAAGTTAACTAGATGATTTCCAGTTCCAGAGATCTGAGAGCAACAAAAGTGGCTCGACAAACCTAATAAGTGGTGTTTGCGTGTGTGCTGATACACTAACTCACTACATTTGTTCAATTTTTTGTCCTTTAACTACAAATGTTTTGGGGTTTTTTCCCCCAATGCTTTAATTTAATACTCTCCTTGCCTGCATTTTTTTTTTCTTTTTGATTATCAAAGTGTAATATTCTACACTAGACTAGTTATTTTCCTTAAAATGAAGGAGCTGTGCACTGATCTGGTGTTTTTTCAGGTCTTTTACCTCCCGAATGACACTGTGGCAAAGCTACTCATATGTCCTGCTTAATGCTGCTTTCGCTTTCAAACGGATCTCTGTAAAGACGGAAAGATACAATAGATGGGTTTGAAGAATTTTCTTGTTAAATGAAAAAATATTTACACATTTATATAATATATTCTTCTTCTTAATTCATGTACAGATTCCTACAATACACATTATTGCCTAAGAGAGTTCTCCAAGAGCTTTCAGGAGTGTATTTACATCTCCTGTATCATTGTGAATATTTGCTGCATTGTACTGAAATGCAAATCCCATGTTCTAAATCTCGAACAGGTGTTTCAGAGTGAAACCACATTCTGTGGTTTCCATATTCACTTATATCTTAAAGTATAACTGACAGACTAAAAACTCAGAACAGAGTCTCAAAATAGTTTACAGTACATTTTCATCTGCTGTTGGTTCAGTGTTGTCAGTATCTGGTAACAAATACAGTATATGTAAGTAGATAATTAAATTAGAGCATAAATATTAACTTATTGTGCGTGTTACCTAATAGGGGCTCCGCGGTTAGCACCGTCACATCAAAGCAGGAGTTTGGGTGGTTTATGTCTGGATAGCTTCATCCAATATGTGCAGGCCAGGCGGATTTCAGATTCTAAGCATCTCATACAAGACCTATCTCCATATATAATGTATACATGCAAGTATGAGGAATGTATGATTTTTAATGAATTTCTAAATGTGACGACTTTGCTCGGGGCTTTTTTAAGTTCTGACCTTGTAAAAAAAAAAAAAACTGGTTGAAGCCAAACGTCAACCGAAAGTTTAAGCCAAACTTATTTCAGACCAGAATCCTGCGTCTGCTCAGTGACTGTAGCCGTATGAGTTTCGCTGTGGTGAAGTATGTGTGGCCTGATGGAAAAGTGGAAAAGTCTGGTGATGTAACACCCTCTGAGGCTGAGTGCTCCACACCCTGTTCCTGTCTCTGCTGCCACTGCGACCTTCCATGAGACTCCTTTTCCTCCCCGCTATACTGACGTGTTTGCAAACACTGACAAAGCAGAAGCAGAGCATCGCAGTCTTTTTTACACGAAATATCGCTTTCCTCCCATTGGGTGGCATGTGCAGCGTTGCTCACAATTAAAAAGCCTCCCCGATGAGGTCACTCCTCGAAGTGAAATTTGAACCTGCTCGGAAAGAAATTGTTGATGAAGTGTTATGAAAAGGAAGGAAGCTGTGTAACAAAAATGACTTTGGAGTGGATCTGGCAAACAGTCCACGGACATCTGTTTTCTACTAGTTTAGCAACTTTATACTTGTTCAGGCTTGGTTAGGCCAAGTTAAGAGCTGCAGTTGCTATAGAAACAAAACAGGATGGACAGTATTGTCGGTGCTGTGGTTGAAGGTCTGGGATGAATAGGCTTTCATTGTGTTCTCTGGTTGGCGATTTGAGGGCCTTTTCGCAAAAAGAAAAAACAGTAATATCCTGTTTTGGCTGAGGCATAGCTTGTTTAACCTTTAACCCATCACGTAATTTGTCAAGAGGAAAATGAACAATGTCCCACCAGCCGACTCTCAGTTTGGGATCTGAAAACAGAAAAAGGGATCTAGCCCAGAAAAGCGTGCTCCAAGGTGGAGTCAAGGTGGACAGACGGTGGCGCTACAGTTTGAGCCTCGTCTTTCTAAGTGTGATCGTGCAAAAGAAAACGGCGTCCCCTCAAACAACAATAAGAACGTTTAAAAAGTCACGTTAGTCCAGAGATGGTGAGAAACAAAGCCTTCTTACTACCAGCCCTACGAGATGAGCCGCATGCTCCACCATTAGCGAACGCACATGCAGTTACGCAGGCTGGAAACAGCTCCGGGGCGCCGAATCGGTGAAGAGAGCCAGACGAGACAGAAATTAAGCTTGTTACAGACTGATTTTCAACTTCACTTAATTCAGCTTCCCTTTACGGATCCCTCCCATATCCCAGCGTTTTTTTTCACCCCCACTCCCCAACATGGAAGTAGGATTTACATATTGCAGGTAAACTGGGGAATAAAGAATGCAGATCCAATTAAACCTCTAGGGAGCTAATTAGTTACAATTAAGTTTCTGCTTCACTTGTTGTGTGGGATTATTTGGTAAACACCTACAGAATGTTGAAAGAATCTTGGCCTTTTCCCTGAACTTGAGAAACGCTCTATTCATCTGGTGGAAACTTAGCCTTTGTAAAGAATTTTTTTATCACATTAATTAATCTGTGAGGATCCTGTGGCGAGCTATTGACATCAAAGTTGATAGAGGCATGTTGAGAGCAGAGCGTTGACTCCGCGGCTTTTTAAGGAATCCGTGAGGTAGACGAGGTCCATAATCTGACACAGCGAACACAAAGAATGGCCAGCGCCATTATCAAAGAGGGCGAACTAGTCGCTGTACAACCAAGGCCTGCTTTCAGTTAATTGCAAACTGACTTCATTAACCTTGATGCTCAGCATTAAGCACCGCTTCCACACTCTCTCATTATGCCTGAACCACATCTTCACAGGGAGCGAGCAAAAGCTAACAAATAACACAGACAAAGATAACAGAAGCGTTTGCATCCAGCTTGCTGCTCAGTTGAACCGATAGCAACAAGCAAAGAGCAATGTCACATGACATTAAACAACAACGGCTAAGGCATTTCACCTGCCTCTGCAGACTAGCCCGCAGCCAGTCATAGGTGTGTTCACTGGCTTTGTCCTGTCATCACATATCACCATTCATTTGTGCATTACAAGGTTCCACACGACATGTCCCTTTCTGTTACACTGCCCACTGAGTGACAGAGTTTCAGCCGGCCTGTCAAAGAGTCCCATATGCGTACGAGATAAACAACAGCCGAGTGCTGCATTAAAAAGAGGCAGGGAGCTGGATGGGTGGGGGCCGTGTTTTTAAGGTGTCACCGAGACAATAAAATACGATGCAGGAGATCCAGATGGGCTTAACAGCTTAATGCGTATAAAGGCTGGTCAGATGTCAACGGTTCACAATACTAACAGGATTTTCAAGACACTATTTATTTTTTATCTAATGATCTACCAGGAATAATGGCGAAGGCAGTGCCAAACTGGATGACGTCGAATTGTGTAGCAGCAAATACTGAGCAATATTACTTTTTTTTTTTTTTTTGGACAGAGCCCCCTGCACCGGGACCCCTGCTACACCGCCAGACTGGCATCATTCAAATCAATGACCAGGCTATCAGAAGAAATGGATGAAAGTTTGATTGCCAAACAAGTCGTTTTGCATGGGTTGTGATGCCAGTTCATGGGACGATGTGCATCATGTGATGTAATTACACAGTTTGGCCACATTGTACATGTTCAAATCACAGATTGTACTTTACTAACAATGCCCATCCCCACCTGTCTTACTGCCTACAACACCACCATTTTTAGTGCCTGCCCACAAATTCAAATAACAGCATCGACATTCTGAACCACAAGGTGAAGCTCCCTGAAGAATACTAACATCAGGGACATTATCACAGCAGAGAAATACAACAGACTGCAGCTCAAACTAAAACAGACATTAAGGATGAGGATGGCAAAATGCATTTTAATTTCAGTTTAACTTTATATATTTTTTTATATTCGTGCTCATCCAAAGGAAAGTAATTACTCAACTACTGTACTTTAGTACAATTTTGAGGTGCTTTACTTTGAGTACTTCCATTTTCTGCAAACTTTTCAATTTTTCAAACAATTCAAAGGCAAATATTGTACTTTTTGCTCCACTGCATTTCTTTGACACGTTTAGTTACTTGTTACTTTGCAGATTAAGTTTAATAACAGAAAATCTAAACAGCAAATACATGATGATGTAACATTATAGATTAAGATAAACCTTTATTGATCCCTGAGAGATTCACGAGCTAAACAGTAGATAAATTATATAAAGTGACAAACACAAGCATCAATCATAATCCAATGATATAATATAAATTATTCTGAAATGGGCCATTCTGCATAATGTACACTTTTACTTTTGGCACTTCAAGTATTTCTACACTGTGGTATTGCTACTTTTACTTCAGTACAAGATCCGGGCACTTCCTCCACCTCTGTCAACAGCTGCGTATCTTTTCAGAATCACTGTCCCCACTGTCTCTTTGGAAAATCCAGAGAAGGTGCTGTCAATTTTCACTGGAACACACTCTTTCCAAAGAAATAGTCCAAGTAAAAACAGTTCACAGTGAGGTCAGGGATATCTGTTTTTCCTGGAAAGAGATGTTGCTGCTGAATTTTTTAAACTTTTTTTAAGAGCAATGAGCACCACAAATAAAATTCAGACAGACATTTCAGACCTTAAGCAAATAAAACTAAAACTATCTCTGCAGCTGGATACCACTGCAAGCTGAGTGTGAAAATATGTTTTTTTTCTAATTTGGCTGAACCAACCCAAGATTCAAGCACTAATAGAGTCTAAAATGTCACCTTAATAACAAGTGAGATTAACAAGCAGCACTTTACTGATCCTCTTTCCAGGTGGTGCAGGAGGTTTTTAAAGAGTGGGTCTGTGAGCTACATCCCTAAGTTGACATTGGCATTCAGCGCGCTAGCAATTCAAAGTGTTTCATATTATGGCAGAGAGGGAAATGGCACCTGCTGGGCAAACACGCCATATATTGTAATGTAGCTTAGCAGCACTTGCCCAGCTCCTTGCACTACAAAGCAGTCCATCAAAGTGAGATCTGAGAGGGAGAGAGAAGAAGATCATGACTCTTTTCACACCTTGTCAGACTGACTCGCCTCTGCCAGTTCCAGACCGGTCAGTGGTTTTCCTCTGCACTAGAGCAGCATCCCCAAGCTGTACTGCAGCCAAAGACATAAACTACAGACAGTGGGATAGCTGGAATCAGAGCACGTTTTAATATAAGGGAGTATGTGAGGTGAGGGGGGTCTGTTTTCAACTTCTCTACCAAAATAATCACTAATTTTTCAGGTTATTTCAGGTGTGGGATGCATGTTTTTTAACATTTTTATTCTATAACCCTGGAAGGCATCATGCATTTGGTCATATTTGTGTGTGAGCATCTGTCGGCAGCTAACCTCGCACTGGACCATACATATTTTTTGTGCATATTTATGTCTGTGTCTGTGTGCCTCTCGTGGTTGTGGTGATTCACAGTTTTCACTGTTTTCCCACCACCGTTAACCGCTGACTCCTCATTCCTCTTTACCGGACGGTAGAAATGATCAACAACTGCTTCAGCCACATGCCCCCAGACACACCTGCTGGAGATCTGCACTCGACTGAGCGCGCTCCTCAGTTGCATTAGTGTATGCATGTGCGTGTATGTGTGTGTGTGTGTGTCGAAGTTTGGTGGAGGGAGTTATATTTAACAGGAACGGAAGGCACACAAAATGTACAGTCTGATTTTATCCAGTGCACAAATTTCTATTTTAGTACATTAATTTTACAACCCAGTAAACTCAGATAACACCTGGAGATAACTTGAAAAGTGAAAAGTCAGTGCAAACCTACGGTAACATTTGGTTTTTCACCGGGATTGAAAAGGCCTCGCAATAGAGCTAAAGGAGGGTAATTTCCATATTAATGACCTGTTCGATGAAGCTCATTTAAATGATAAAAATGTTGTGGAAAAACCTCTCATTTCCTCCTAATGAACAAAGTGAGGAGGGGTTGTTCTTATAGTTTGGGGAGTTTTTCAAACAGCAGCATCCTGTCAGTGTGCGGAAAGTTTTAACAGGAACGGTAAACTGATCAGACAAAATGTGGAATAATAAATATTTGTACAGGACTGCACCATGTTGATGGCATTCCTGTGTTTCGCTCCTTTCTCACCTCCTGCCATCGTGATTTCAAAATTAGTCCATTCAAGGTAGAATTGTTTTTACGAGTTAAAACATCAAACTCGTGCCACTGGAGAAAACTCACATACAACGTTAAATATCCTCCACAACAGGCAGATGATAAGCCGCACTGAGCGCCCCCGCTGTGCAGGGGCCTCATAAATGTCACAGGAAAAGCTTTGCCACATGCCAAAGGCACTCGTCTCCATTAACACTGCACCAGGGGAGACTTACTTAGACTGACAGGCAGCAACAATACTGAAAACTCTCCCAACTGTGAGAAGAGAGGCACAAAATGAAGAGGAGTGAGAAAAATGAGTTTGGAACTTTCATTGTCCTACGCCTTCCCTCCGCACAGATGCGCAGCTGAGCCGGTGCAGCTGGCCAACTGACAAATGGGAAAAAATAGTCCAATTTGAGCTGGTCGTTAGCAGTCGGAGCGCAGCATTCCAGATAAATGAGCGGCTGCCTCAGGTATGGCAGGAGATCTTCCTGAAGCATTCCTGGGAGACCGGTCCGTACCACTGCAACCCCTTAGCCATGCCTTCGATCCGACAGGCCCGACACTACAGCAGAGGTGACCTTGCAGTGCCGCTCCTGCCGGGCTTCTTATTTTTACACTCCCCCTCGCAGCCCCCTCTTCTCCCTTGGCCTGCACTCCTCTTTTTTTTTCTAATCCCCACTTAAAGAGGCAGTGTGGTGGTTTTTATATCATTAACTTCCCCTTCCCACCACTATTTGTCTACAGACAGAAGAAACGACGGAGAGAGAGCGAGGGAGAGAGAAGTGGAAGCGCTCGTCTGGGCTGGATCCAGGGTGAAGGGTGGAGGAAGAGCCAACTCCATTAAAAGTGTCTATGAGGGGCTGAGCTGAGTCAAACACTTACTACGGATGTTTGGACTCTGACCCTCCCCTTGTTGACGCTATGTAAGTCTGCCTCTCGCTGTGTTTGTGTGTGTGTGTGTGTCTGAGTGTGTTTGTGCATGGCGCTGTGTGCCAGCGTACGCTACTGTGCCTAAGTATATATGTTTCAGTGCCAGCTGCCAGAGCGAGGCCACTTTCTTCTGCACACCCACTGTGGCCTGTGGGGCCGTAATCTTTGTCAATGCCACGCTGGTTACGTTTCGCAAGAGCCCTGAACGGAGCGGGCCAAACAAACACAGACATGGTTGATTCCGCTTGTTTTTCACTCTATTTTCAGGACACAGCTAGTGAAACCCTGATCCAGAGGCAGTATTTAGACATTACAAGATTAGAACTGAATCACGAGCCAATTTAGAAAAGTGGTTGGGTGCCCTCGATGAACTGTCTGCAGAAGTAGGCGCACACTGTGAAACAATGAGACGTGCGCTAAAATGAACTGTCTAAGAAATACGCTCTTTCACTCACGAGTGCGTGATCTTCAAACTGTTTTGGCATCAGAAGACAATTTATGTTCAAACAGGAATGTGCCATATTCACTACTTTGGCTGAACCGACTGTCATTTATTTACACTCAATGCTTCTATTGAGGTTTTCGAATGAAGCTTTGAATGTCTGTCGTCATATTTTATGAAATCAAATCATCAAAAAAACATTAAAAAATCCTCAATTTGAGTAAACTGATTCGCGTGATTAAAGAGTTATTGCGTCAGACGACTCAGACTGTTTAACTGCTGCGCTTATATATTTTTCACTGTGTTATATAATCTTTTATTGTCCAATAGTACAAAACCACTGTACTTTATCATCCAACTATCCTTTACGAGGCAATATCATTTTTTATACTCTGTTGGTATATAATGTACCAATGGGTCGTTCTTTTCAACCCCCGTCTGTAACAACTAAATTTCCCCAGTGTGGGATCAATAAAGTCTTATCTTATTTTATCAACTTTAATGTATGTAATTTGTCCATTTTGCCAACATAGATACATGTCAGGAGCCAATGAAGGCATAAAATAATGATGAAATAATAATGACCTTTGGTTTATTGATGCTAGACTGCCCCGTGCATGGCTCACTGTGTGTGCAGCAAGCGAGGGAGCAAAGTGTTTTTGACCAAAATGTTAAACTAAAGCTAAACGCCAGCAAACATATTGATTGAAGAAGAATATTTCATTATATAAAAACATGTTGCAAATCTTGGCATCATTGTTCAATAATTTTTGATTTTTGGACTTTGCAGCGTTCTGGAGTTATTGGAAACTGGATCACACAAGTCGTAAACAATCCTGCGCAGCCACCAGCGGAACCTAATTCTACAAATAGTATAATACTAGCATCAGTGTAGCCTAATCTGGATCATTCGTAAAATATCAACAAAGCGTAAAGCCTTTCTGCCAGAAAGCCTTTAACGTGTTGTTAACGCTACAAAATTGTTGCAGTTTGGTTGGGTTTCGGCACCAAAACCAACATACATCGATATTTGACGGCCTGGGAGTGAGACTGGGCTGTTTAAACAGAATGAATAAGCAGAGAAAACAAATACATTTTAAAAAGCTGCGCGATATTCAAATGCTAAAGTTATGAACGAAGCTTCGGACTACTCGGAACAGCCCTGTTCACTACCCACACTGGCTTTGGTTAAAGTGAAACCTCTCCGTCTCTGTGGACACTAATAGAAACCAGTGTGTGTCTCTCATCAGCCTCTCCACACTTCAAACAACCACTTCCTGACAGCTACTTCATTGAATAAATCATGACTATTGATTAACATGCACACAACAGCCTGCACAGGCACATTCTGAGGTTTGTTTCTTGAGTGCCAAGCTCATTTAACATGGGCTCTTCCATGTGAGTAATTGTGCGCGCTTCCAGCTATCTACATACCCCCCATCCCCACCCCCCATTGTATAAAATAGAAAATCCCACAGCTAGTTCTCCTGCAGAAATTAGTGAATTGTGATGAGGTGAATTGAATCAATTATTGCCTTAAGGTCAGAACCTATTAAAACATTTTCCCCCTGTTGCCATCAATTATCTCTTCTGACGTACGCAATCTAATTTTGTGCACTACAACAAAATGTGACACACCTTGTGATTGTAATTATCTATTAGTATTCATTGTTCTTTTTCTGGAAATTTGTAGCGCTCCTCACAACATTCATGCCTGACTTGACTGTGATGGCACGAATCAATGCTTTGGTGAGAATTTCTCCCAGATATCCTCATCGTGTCAAGCTTCTTAACAGAGACATCTTTGCTAAAGCTTCATTCGTGATAAACATAAGAGAAGCAATGGAGTGAATCTTTTCTTTCTTTTTCTAAATACGTTTCTATCAAAAATAGTTAAATCTTCAATTTTGTGTGCAATGTCAAGTTCAGCCAAGACACGAAGGACATCTACAAAATTGACAAAGATTAAATGTTGAAACTGGGACATCATTTACACCCCTCTGCACCCCTATATTAGTGCACAAGATAAATGTGCTTTTAACTTATTCTTCACACTCTGTAATGTTGATCTGCAGAGAGGAAGAGGAGAGGAGAGGAGAGGAGAGGAGAGGAGAGGAGAGGAGAGGAGAGGAGAGGAGAGGAGAGGCTCCAACTGTCATAATTTGGAAAAGAGATCCTAGAGACAAGGTGCGCTCTGGGACTTGTTCAATCACCTCAGTCCTGCAGTGAGTATGTAGATCCCGTCAGCCATCCATAGGTGTCCCTGGTCATCCCAGCCAGACCCTCCCCCTAACCAACAAATGAGCCGCCACTCGCACGTGAACGCTCATTATAAATGAGGATGTACATTTGGGAGTTGGGGGGGGGGTGAATAAAGGAGAGCCAAGGCAGGAACACGAGGACTTCCCTCCCACTCTGTCCATCCCTCTCTCTCTCTTTTCCTCCTGTGGAAAGCTGAAGACCAGCAGAGGAGGGTGAAAGCATCTGGATCATGACCTTTCCTCGGGCGCACTGAGACAAATTAAAGCCAGACATCTGATGAGAGGAGACTGTGGAGACCTTCCAAGCTGCTCCAAGAGCTGCCTCACCGCTTCCACACTTTCAAGTCACTGCACATGGACCAGGTTACATTGTCCAGCTATTTTAATAACAAGCTGGGGGCATGCGGTGCCTCTCACTATAACAGATCATGTGGAGGATCATGACTAAATTATTCGATTTCATGATGTTTATATAAAAAAAGGATGTCTAAATTCACACTGTTGAAAAGACAAGAAACAAACATTTGACTGTAAGGAACTACATCCTCTCTGCTAGCTCCCAATGACACAGCAAAAGCTGTGAAGACTCTAAGGCAGAATCCAACCACACAACAGACTACCTCAGCTATGGAACTAATTGTTTCCATTTCAAAGCCGATTAGCAGCCCCGGGGAAACTCTGACAGTTGGACACCGCAGAACCAAACATCCAGGAAGAGGAGCAGTGGCTGAGGCTCAAGCTGATCACCCAGCACATCTGCTTCTCAGCACTCTGGCATAGACAGAGACTCACTTAGCATCATGGTCCACCTCAGTCAAGACCAACAGAAGCTACGCATTACGGACTGGCTAGACTAAATAAAGCGTTCTCCCTGAGGCCTAAACGGAAAAAGACTTGTGGAAAGTCCTTTTTTCGCACTTAATTGCTGGGGAAAACCAAGAGACAGGGAGGCTATTGCTTAATACATCAGGAACAAGTGCTGAGATTGGCTCGACGTAGATGTAATTAACCGTGGATTCAGTGGACCTGCTATGCACAGTAACAGAGCATGCAGATTGTGATTTTCAGTGGAATATGACTGAAGTGATTGAGCTCAGTGCAAAATGAATTCGGCTGATGAAACATCTAGGGGAAGTTTTGGAAATGTGTTATGTCATTGTGCGGGGTTTGAATGAAAGCCCTTCATTTCACCATAGACTACTAAAGATGGCACATCTTCTAATGATCTTTATGTTTCGCTCAAGTGTGTACGCACTCTCAAGGGGAAGAAAAAACATTTGTTGATGAAGAAAATGACAAAATCTGAAAAGTGAGACTAGTAATTTGAGAACACCGGAAAAGGTGAACCATAAACTGAATGTTTGGTTACATTTGGTGGATCGTCAAAAAATTAAATGAAAAAAATTGCTTACCTGAGGTGCAGAAGGAAGCGGCGACCGGGAACGGGACAACAACATGAGAAAAGAAGAGAGAACATTTCTAATTAGGCTCTATTTTGCAATTAAAACACAGCACATGAACTTCAGTTTAAACACATTTGATCAGACAGCGTTGAGAACATGATAATATTCAAACAACCTTCCAAGGAGCAGAATCTGTGACAGTGTGGCGTTCTGACCAAACAGGGATAAGTGCTCTCATAAGATGAAACCTTCATGAGGCCCAGGGGAAAGATGGGAAGCATTTAAATTAAACCACAGCTCTCATATGTCTAGTCTACGCCCTATAGACTCGGGCTCATCTTTGACAAGCTCAAAAAAATATACAGCTTGTAAGGCACAAACACTCTGCTGGAAGTCTCTTTGCCTCCTTCCCATATCCATAAATCTATACAGACAGTCACAGTGGCGGGTTAAAACATTGGAGTAAAAGTCAATGCAGGGAAAAACACTATTGTTTGAAGTACAGATTATGCGATGAGGGCAGTTGTTACACTAAAGTAAGGTTTGTGAAGCTGTAATGGAGGGGATGTCTCTGCAGGAGAGCCTTCAGCCAGGACTGAATACTGATGCCTCTGACTGATTGCCACGTCTGTGGGATTTAATTTGAAAGGTGGACAGTGATGAATGTCTTTCCTCCACTTACTGGCCGTCTGATGTATTATGCATCCCCATCTGATCAGAGAGGCTGATGAGGCGCGGGGAGATGAGGGGTGTCCGTGTCCGACGCACCCTGACATTGGTTATATAAATGACTGCACCTCCACGCCTTTCATTTCCCAGCTCACAGGTCACGGGAGGAGCTAATAGGGCCATCGTTAATAGGGGATGACTGACTTCAGCTGGGGCCGCCCGTGCATTTTGATGGGCTACACATTTGACAAAGTCTCTTAACTCAGTGGCTGAACCGTGCTCGCCTGTCAGCCCGGAGTCTAATTGTCAGAGACACAAACGTGGGCAGCAGCCGGAGGATAGTGCTATCGGCCGCCCAGCCGCCACTGTGATCATCTGTCTGTGTACATCGTGGCTCTGCATGAGAAAAGGTATGCTTACTTCAGTTGTTTGGCAGACACACGTGGAGGGGAAAAGGACCCTCATTGTTACAGCCTGCCAGCGACAAAACCCATGATTTAAGACTATTGCTTTGATCCGTGGCTACCGGATAGCGTATTGTGCTGCTGACACGTTGCCAGCTGTATAACTGAAGGAGTGAAACCCTTCTATTAGCCTGTAGGAAAAAAGCCTGAGTGCCGCACCATGTTTTGTTCTCTCCCCAGGAAAAACAGCATTGGTAATTGTGCCTCAGCTCAGGGAGTGGAGTAGGCTCATTCTTTGTTTAAGTGTCCACCAGGAGAGCACTCTCTGACACAACCAGGGCTCCTGAGCGCCCATCAACCACACATTTTAATGTGCTGAAGCAATATTAACCGCAGCGGCAAATAAAGAAGCCCCAGCCCTGGCGGGCACGACGTGGGCCCTAACGAGTTTATGGCCGCCCTAATTGAGCCATTTTCACATCAGCTGCTGTTTTTTTTGTCAGATCAGGAACTACTCTCCCACTCCCAGCTGTGATTTTCTCTCCAACAGTCAGCTCACGGCCCCCATATCAACCCTGCACAACGGAAGGTCACCGTTGGTACAGATAAACCCATTCACAGAGGCCCACACACTGACACACCCCGGGAAGGGTTTGTAGTGGAGAAAACATCTCCTGGAAATACAAAACAGGATGTATGATCGCTCCTCACCGCTGATAAGACGGAGCACAAGTGCAAAAGTTGACAGTGATTAAGAGCGGCGAGCGTACAGCCGCATCTGATGCCACGTCCACCATTTTTAACGTCTTTCAACCATTATCTGAATTTTGAATTTAACCATGGCACTCATTTGTATAAATCCGGATGCTGATTATGCGGCAAACAGCAGTGTTTACCAGCCAGAGAGCAAGGAAGCCATCTTTAATTCATTAGAAAAACACACTTTGCGGGAAGACTTTCAGTGGAGGCTTTACATTACTCGGGCTGCTTTAATACATGCTCAGTATGCAGAGGAGGCCCATGTTAAAGTAGTGGATAATAGGTGAAAAAGGCTGGGTTGAAATTCAGTCCTCCTCCAATGAGCCATTAATTAGTGCTGAAGGAGGTGAACGACGTGTTCAAAAGCTGAGGATTCTTCATTAGTCATCCTGGGGCTGCACACAAGTCATACAGACACACAATTAGCCCTCCCACCCCGCCAGCGGCAGCAGCAGCAGCAGCAGCCACTCCTCTGCAGAGAGGCCGCCGCCGCCGAATGTCCACTCCGTCCGTGCACGGTGTCAGTGTCAGCGTTCCTTCGCCATCACCCTCCTCTGTCACACAACCGCTTTGATTTAAAATACATGTGTCCCATTATGGCATATCTGGCCGTTATAATTAGACGACGGGAGCAGATTTCATGAGGAGACACTGCATGTGATCTAATTAGCATTGTATTAAAGCGCTAAATCAAAGTTGTAGCGCATGTGCTTTTGTTCGAGAGTTCTTTCATCTTAGGGGGATTGTTGTAAAGATTGTTCATGTCATTAATCTCTCTTCAAGATGCTAAATGAGCCAGAATATTAAGCACTTGATTGACACGCCGTAGCCCAAACGGGTTTGGTTTTGAAGATTTATTGTAATCTTTCAGGGGAGTTGTGAGTTTTTTGTACGATAGCCACACAGACATGCATCAGTTACAAAGCTCTTCAGAACAGCTACTTACAGCAGAAAATGACTCAGCTCTCAGTGTGTACAGTTTAACATCTGTGGACCATTTTGTTGACATTAAAATCTCCTATTTACAGCCAGCGTGCTTCATTCAGCCAGACAATTCACTACAGGCGCAGAGAGACTTCCATTATGTGAGTGTGGGTGTTTTTCTCTGACCACTCTGAAATAAATGACTATTCTACCTTGGCAGCGGTAATGTTTTTACCTTCAACCTGTACCTAATGTTTCCTCTCAACGTAGCAAATTACGAGCAAAAACAAACCGCGAGTAAATCAGGTTTTGAGAAGAGAGGCGGGCCTTGATGGTAAACTTCAGAAGGCTGCGGTCTGGACAAGTGCGGCAGCAGCGGAGACAAGAGGAGAAGAAGGGGGGAAAAAAGGCTGTTCTGCTGGGAAGGCGACAGGCTTCTCTGTGCTGAGCATATTCTTCCATGCTAATGCAGAAAAAAAAACACACATGCATGTGCACAGATAGGCGCGCACAAGCAGATTCACTCATAAACAGGCTCCCGTCACTGATAGCCCTACGACTTATTTTTTTGTGTGCTTCCTGTCGTGATACGCTGATAAGTGGCAAAGAGACCAAACAGGGGAAAGTAAGAAAACAACAGCAATATAGTCATTTAAAGGGAGTCTATTTTGAGTCAGGGACAGCTTCTCTCTCCGTTACTGAATTAATCAAATCCAAAGGACATCATCTTCAAACTCGACATCCCCCTAAAGGCGAGCATCTCATTCTGTATGCAGCTGAGGAAGCTTCACAACATCCTAAAAATACAGCGCTCCTGGAAGAGAGGTGCTCTACCAGTCTGAAGGGAAGCATGAAGCACTAGCAGGCCCATGGGAATAGACATTGTGATTAGATGCAAAAACTCTGCTTTCATAAACAGCATTAGTTCTTGTTAGACATCCCACCCCTCCCACAGATGCAAGCCCTCTCTGTTTTGCAAAGCAGGGAGAAGGCATTATTGTTTTATTTGCATTTTCGTTTCCTGAGCTCTTTACCCCCACATGTTAAACACTAGTGGGCAAAAAGCTGTTGCTGTCAGACAGGTGTTTGGACTGAACGCTCAGTCCGCGTTCCTCATCTGCTGGTCCCCTTCTCTGGTAACAAGGCGCCATCTGAATGGGGAATTTTTTTTTTTTTTTCCCTCTTACCCACTGCTGCTTTGAACTAATCAATTTGCTCCAGGCTATTGCTCTCCTGTGATCATATAATATGAGTCCAATAAAAAGGCCTAATGCAGCACTTGGACAGGGCATCAGTTTATTTTGCTGTTTCATCATCAATGTTAGCTTGGTGAGCAAAGGAAAATTAAACACACACTGATGAGATGCTTCACAGCTTAATATTTAACAGCATGAACAGCTTCATTTACTGAATGTAAAATCACATTACATCCTGTGTTTTAAATAATAAAAGCATAAATGATGTATTTTGTTATAAAAGTTATGTGGTTACAGCTTATTGTTATATTATAGATATTCGATTTAGGGTGAATTTAGGTCTGTTAGAGGTTGCATGCATGCCGCATATTTTCTATTCTTAACAATTTGCTTACCAATAATCAAATATCTGGTAATGTAGAAGTTTTTAATGTTGAGTAAGGGCTGCACTGGCAATGAATACAAATGATATGACTAAACATGTATTTCAATTCCAAAAGGTAATGGGAGCAGACAATTATGGTTCCCATCACTCAGTGTCAGTGGCAGTTATCAACAAATTTGTCTTTCTGCCAGGTTGTCACTCTCTGGACTCCCCTATTACTGCACTCTTCTGGCTAAATTCAGAAAATATATCATTTCAGAGGCCAAGCGACACTCTCTGAAACTTTTAATGTGCGTATGGGATGTGTATCAGAAGAGAACGAACAGACATAAAGGTCAAAACGGGCCACAGTCCTGAAATCTGCCGAGGACACTGAGGTCCTTTGGTAAGACACTGTGACACAGTGGTCTGCTGGGCAGGTGGAACACGACAAGGGACAGAACAAGACTCACTGGTCAAGAGGGCGAGTTCCTTCCATAGAGGAGGTGGGTGAGAGGATGTTGTTAGCCAAGCTGGCATCAATCATGGAAAACACCTCCCACCCCCTGCATGAGGCTGGGAGGCCTTAAACAGCTTCTCCAGTAACCCACACTTGTCAGCTCGACCACAACATAATGGAACTCTGTTGTTTGTTGTGTCTGTCACCATAACTCACCACTTACAACATCACAGCCACTTTGCACTGTTTATCTCAGGTTATATATTCTATTTTTTCATATTTATACACATCATTACATAATTATACATTGTATATTTTATTGTATACACATTAAATTATATACACATTATGCATATTATAATATATACTCAATATACATTATTAAAATGTATACTGTGTTGTATGTCCTTTACATTGTGCTGTCCTGTTGTATCCAATTTCTGCACAGTTATATTTTTATATTTTTATACTTCTTAGTATAATGCTACATAAAATGTGGCCATATGGCCATATATGTATCAGAAAAAGGTGTATATAGTGTACTTAATCTTTAGTTTTATGTTCATTTTATTTGTTTATTTTGTTTTTATTTATTACTCACTTCACTTTCTTCTCGCTGCTTTTTCACTCTTGAGCTGCTGTCACAAGTGAATTTCCCTGGTGTAGGATCAATAAAGTTTATCTGATCTTCAACAGCAAAGGAAATACGACTGCTCTGCATGATAATAGTTTGTACAAATAAAAACTGCATTACTGCACAGATGTATTAATTAAAGTCCCACTGTTCATTGCATTCTGCGCTAATGCTGCATGCTTTAGTAGCTTCACATGAAAAAGAATTATTACACATTTAATAAATGACCAGCTGTCCATCATCATTTAAATTCACACTAATTGACGATGAAATCTATCAATTGTACGTTGGGCCACATAATGTTGCGGTGCTATTTTGGAAAAGATCTGTATTGTCCACCAGATGGGGCTGTGTAGTTTCATTTATCAAGTTGTTTATCGTATAGATTGGCAAAGTCAAGGCAACAATGGTAAAAATATTAAGCAAACTTTTAAATTTTAGGCATTTATAAGTAATCACTAAATAGCCAACATTACCATTAACAGCTGTTCACCGACCAGAAGAAGAAACGTTCAGTGTCAACCTCGTGAGGTCGACTGAGGGTAGACTGGATGCTACAATGACTCACTATCGCCTCTTGAGGTACAAAGCGGAATTACAAGACAGGCTAGGCCGGGGCTAGCCGGTTAGCATGCTAACTTCACTAGACACCTCTGCAGCACAACACACTGAACTGTTACAACATTCTGTTGGTAATTTTTGAATGTTGCTCTTTAAGTTTCATGTCTCATGTATGTCATGTTTATTCATTAAGTTTGTTTCCGCTGCCTGCTGATTTTTTGTTTTTATTTCCAGCATTTCCACTCAGTTTTTTTTTTGTGTGTGTGTGTGTGTGTGTGTGTGTGTGTGTGTGTGTGTGTGTGCAAATTGAACTCATGCTTAAAAAAACAAGTGGATGGAAACGCAATTAGAGGCTCCACCATTTTCCAGCTTCGGGGAAAGAGAAAATTAGCGTCACTGTGTCATGTATGGGATACTTTTCAACATGAACTTTAAAAGCTCCATGGAAGAAATGATATATGAACGCTACTTTTAGGCTACAGCTGTTCCATCTCCCTTGCTGCTGTACCACAAAAATTTGCAAATGCATTGAAATTTCTTTTATTTATGTTCACAGGCTAGACCCTTTGGGCCATATCCGTAATGTTTCAAGAGAGAGTTCATAGCTGGTCTGAGAGAAATCCTCAGCGCCGTTTCAAAACAGCCAGAAGGAAGACATATTCAATTCCATAATCCACTTTGATTACAATGTCTTTTCATCTAACTTTAACAGCCATTTAAACAAATACTGCTCTGTGCTTTCACATTGAGGCAGCCATATTGGTCTAATGTGTTTTGAATGTGGCCAAAAACTCATCCTTGTAGCCTGCAGTCAAGTATTGTCTGTTGCATTACAAGCATTTTGTATTTGCACATAATGGAATTCACACAGCTATCAATTTATGATAGATGATCATCAGTTAAAGGAAATATTTAAGTTAAAAAAAATGTTTAAAATGGGAGTCACCTTTAGGAGAAATGTCAGAAGGGGCATCACTTCCTTCGGGACAACAGTCAGGAGCGGGCAGTTTTAAAGAGTATGATTCATCGTGAAGTTAAATGCTGGACATATTTCAAAAAGACCGCTACGGATGATTGAAGTGTCAACTGAACATGAATATTTCAGTGTGGTAGGTTGTTAAATTCTTCCTTCCAGTTTCTGGGAGCAAATTAAAAGCTCTCAGGTTACAGAGTCATGCCTCTCCTCGAAGTGACAGACTCCACTACCCACAAACCTGCCTCAACTTTCCTGATACGGCTTTGTTGTCTCCCCCAAAAAATTGACCAACGCAGGCGTTCCTAAATGCGAACCTTTGTGGTTGCGTGTTACGTCTCTGCCAGTGACTCTAAAATCCTTTTGTCCGTCAGCATTGTGAGGCTTCTGTGGGATATGGATGAAGCCATTTTGTGAGCATAGTTCTTGTAAAATGAAGTGTATATAAAGTAATAACATGCAGGAGGGTCTCCTCTCTGCACCATGAATGAGTCGCTCCTGCCGTGGGGAGTTGGTGACATGATTGTGATTGGACGAGACACAGAGAATCCAGATCAAAGCAATCTCTAGTGTTTTGGCCCCCAGCGAAGTGTAGAGCAGGCCCACACACACACACACACACGCTCGCACTCACACTATACTGTATACAGACAAGTATGTACACACGCATGTGCACACTGCCTTGCATTAACACTGAAACACATGCATCCTCTTTACCTTTTCACTCTCACACATGTGCACTCACACTTGGTGTCACACGTTTACGCACTCTGCCTCGCAAATTCAGTCTCTATCTCTCCTGACACATTCACACATGTGCAGCCGACGCTGAAACGCACTCGGTGGCTGCAGACTGTTGATTTGGATGTGGAAGCTGCAAGAGCTGAAGGACACTGCCATGTCTTTGCAATATATTTTAAATCTTAGAATTAAAGTTTGAGCATTTGATGAAAAGTTTTCATGCAGGAAAAGAAGCATCTTAAATGAATATTGTGTAGGAGATTTTAGTCAAACATCATTCTCCTTTTTACCATTAAAGCATTTTTAATTTTTAAAAATCATTATAGAATTATTATTATCATTATAGCATGTGTTCTTTACAGCGCTGCAATTTGTCATGTACATTTATTAGCATATAAATATTCACTCTAAAGCTTCTCTTATTTTTTTTAACTGCAACGATGGCACATTAAATACAAAGCCCTATTATGTTCGGGCTTCCTGGCACAAATATATGGCCATTATGTGTCCTGGTAATTTCCCCACGTTAACACTTAATACAATTTATCCACTGGTCTTTTATTTTGGCATTAAGTGATAGATTTAATTTTTCAGCCTAAAGCTGCAACATGCATTACAATAATTGTCTTGAGGCAGGATGTACTGCATGTTGGTCACATTTCCTTCAGAACATTTGTCTTTCAGGATAGGTTTGGTGATGTGTTTATTATTGTCGACATATGCAACGAAATGACCAAAACTAACAAAGAAGTGCACAGCCTTTTAGGAACGAGTTTAGCCTTTTGTACAAATCTAAAAGTATGTGTTTTCGATGCAGTTTGTTAAAGCTATACCCCTTCAGTGGGAACGAATGGGCTCGGGGCTGACAGGGTAGGAAAGTCGGAAAGTACTGAGAGACTGACTGACACACTTTTGGCTTTGATCTTTTCAGGAGATATGTTGACACGAACAAAAATATGCAAGATCGCCACCCTTAGCGTTTAATAAGCTTTCTACTTTAAAATAGTGTCATGCCTTGTACTGAGGAAAGCAGCATAGTGCAAAGGATGATATTCACCTTGACTTTGCTTTGCTTTGTCCACTATTTTTAGTTTGTTTCTCATCAGTGTTCCTGGTGCTCTGACTTCCCATTTGTTTGATGGACAAAATCAAGCTTAATGCTGCAAAAAAAAAAAAAAAACCTCCCCAAAATGCCCAAATTGTTCATCAGTTTTAGGTAAAAGGGATTTACACATGTCCACTGATAATGTTTGATATTGTGCATGATGCTACAGCAGGGGCTTTTCATTTGCTAGCTGAATACAATCAAATAAATCAATATCAAACGTAATAACCGATTAAACATTTCAATGCTATTAATGAAGACGACCACAGCAACATTTGCAGGTTACAGTCCCCACAAATGTAAAACATCTTCGGGAATAATGAGATGCATTGTTAGTTTACTTGTTATTTAAAGTCCATGTGTTGCTTCTTGCAGTTTTATGGGTGCTTCTCATGCCGTTGCTTCTCAGATGCCTGCTCTGACACAGGAGCTGAAGTGAATCTGAGGTGACTGTGATACGAAATAGCTGCACACATGTACCACGCCACAGTTTTCAATGTCCTGCCTGTGTTATTACTTAAACTGACCATTTAGAATACACAATTATTCAACAAATATATTTAGCACGGGGGCTAATGATCTCACCGTGGCGAGCTGCCATGGCGCATAAACACGGCATCACAGTTTGAGACTGAGGTTATGAGTAACATCATCAGATGTAAGTGCGCCCTGGCGTGCATGTAAACAGTCTTTGTCTCGCCTGCACACACACGCTGTCACTGTGTCACATTTGTTTTGAATACACTCATGCAAATTCAAGTTCTCTCTCTGCGTCTTTTTTTTTTTTTTAACATATACACACACGCAGGCATGCCCACACAAACAGAAACACTCATCCACTCATTGGCTGCAGAGCGTGGGTCTGGCTGCCGAGGGGTGGGGTAAAACCTGGAGGTGAATGGGAGGATGTCGTGCCTTCTAGGTGACCTTGCTGGTGACATCAGAACAGAGTGCGTGCAGGCAGGGACAGACAGCTTCAGACTGACACACACACACACACACACACACACACACACACACAGCAATGAAATAAGAGCAGAGTGTGGTTACACGACTCTCAGTCTTATTTCATACTTTCCAGTGGTAACAGTTAAATTGACATTTTCTGTTCCCGCCATCCCATAAATGGAAGCCTCCGTTTAATTGCTTTCATATGGTTAATCCAAATTAAGCATGCCCACAAAATAAGATATTCCATTTCATTTGGATAGCTGATGATTCCAACAAATCTTTCTTTTCCTTCTCCGTGTGCTCGCAGTACCAAGGCACTTCTGAATGAGTAACTTCAAACCTTGGAAAGGACCCAATTTTGGGCAAAACTGTTTGTACAAGACAATCCTCTGTATTTGCCATGGCATGAATGCTGAATAAGGCAGTATTGAAGTGCTACAGTGGCTTAGAGAAAGTACATTTCAGTTGGAAAAAGTTGCTTAATTGAACCAGATACTCTATTGTGTAACATTCACGTTCTTTCTCTAAAACCAACAGAGCAGAAATGAATGTGTGAAACAGCCGAAAGAATGACAGAATTATCTTGGTGTCGTAATTCATGCGGCTCTTTATGCCTGCTGATTTATCTCAGCAGTGGTCGGATACATTTCCTCCTTCATAATCAGTGATGAAGAGGGAATTAGAGCCGTGTTCATTAAAATCAAACAATTTCTTTATTCTAGTCCTGCTGCTGTGCTGCTTGTTTGAGATTTGGGGAGGAAAAAAATGTATAGATACTCCAGAAAAAAAAAGTTTATAGATATTCTGGAGAAATACTGTAACTGTGTACTTTTTATCCTATTCGGTTATTTTTAACTCGCACATTCCATAATTGTCAGGCTTGCTCGGCTGTATCAGGTGGGAAATCGTCTAAGTGTCTCTGCAGTGTCACATTTTGATCATTTTGCTGCATGGCTTATAAAGTAAACTGAATGCTGGAAAAACTGAGCCAGATGTTGGAGGAACTGACGACAAGACAGACTGTAGTTCACAGATATTTGGAGTGCCTGTCTTTAGTTCCAAGCTATAAACTATTAGTATTAGTTCTGCTGTCGGTTCTGTCTTCACTCTTTCAGGCAAAAAAAAAAAAAAGTGGGACCTTTTTTCTCCTCACAGAGGACTTGCACTGTCACTAAGGGAGTGCTACCACTACTCAAAAAAGGGACAGGGCCTTAAAGTCGGAAAGCACTCCCTCGCTCGCCTCTTTTTCTCCCAGCTTCACACTTGATTCCCACAGGCTTCAATTGATTCATGTGCTACAGTGTTGATGGAGAGCAAACAGATATCCCCTTCTTCAATGTACTAAAGTCTGCATTGCCTTTTTAACCTGTCTACTGATAGAATTTCCTGGTTTTGAGTCCAAGGCACACTCGCTGATAAAATAGAAATGCATCCCCTCATACTCCATACAAAACTGCTTCATTCCAACCAGAAAATCAGCCCTGTAAGCACAAACATTCAGCCAGTGTTTACACGACTGCTGAAGCGTAGGGTTGAATGAGAACAGGGTAGCGGGGGTGGGAGGTGCTCTCCCATATTCTGTGGACAACAGGAGACACAGCATGTATCTTTACCAAACAAACTCAGATTGCCAAATTGTCAAGACGTCCGCACGTCATTCCACTTTTCTTGCCGTAAAGGGGATTTAGTGCAGACGAGTCGAAGAGACAGACAGTCGACGAGCCAGTCTGAGGGTGACTCAGTTTGCAAGTTCAAGTCAGGACACACTTCAACAGCTGGCTCTACGGGAGCTCTTGTGCAATTATCAACAGCAACAGCAGGGAAAGTGAAGAGGGGGCCAAGCTTTATGTCATCCAATGGGAGATCAACACAGCCAATTCCACTGTCTGAAATTTATGATGAAGTCTACCTGAAGTGACCAGATCAAAAATCTGGTGCAGCTGACTGATCTGGAGATGAAACATCTTTTAGGGATTGGTCAAAATCCCCAGAATGACACATCCGTGACGGGGTGATGAGCAGTCTCAAAGGGATCTTGATGTTGCCAGACAGCTACACCTTTAAAAACCGATAAGTGTAATTGCTTTACATTAACTCACTGCAGATCGAGACAATGCAGCACAAACTTTGGTGGGTTCTGCGCTCTTATCTAGCGGGGCTGCGTAGTAGAGTAACAGCAGCTGAAAGCCATCTGCTGTGGAGGAAGAACTGGCTGCCTTAACAAGTAGGCAAACTGTCAGAGAGGATTAATGCTCTACCTTAAACCTGAGTTAATAATAAATGGGCTGTTTACTTGTTCAAGGGGGAGGCCATAGATAACAGCACTCAAAACCCCTCCTCTTACTGCCAAAAAGATAAATTCTGGTTAAGTGGGGACCTGCCTGCTTTGTGGCCTCCAGTTCCCCAATCATTATGAACAAAACAAGAGTTTTACTCTCACTTACTAATGGAAAAGGTCAGATTTTCATGCGTGTGTACGCCACATTCTGCAGAACCTTCGGCATATTCTGCACAGTGTCAGTGATCCTGGACTGGACCTTCTCAAAGTGTCAAGTCCACGGAGAGAGCTTTTCTTTTTTCTTTTTATTTTTTTTAATCTTTGCATTCGTCACCGTAGTAAACACCAGGATCAAGTTTGCGATTTGATCATGATAGATTCATTACACCTGACCACCAGCACAGCACTCAGCACTGTCAAACCCCCAGTGAAGGGCTTCAATAGATCGCTGAAGGCGGCTTCAAAACTGGCGACGTGCCTCACCTTCTTAGCTGCTGATGCATGCAAGAAAATGCGGGAAAGAAACCCCTGAGAAGGAGTCAAAGAAATGTCTTCTCTCTCCCTCTCTCCTTCGCTCCTAGAGGGCTGTATTAGCCCACGGTGGGGATTTAACTAATGAGCCTAGCTGCTCTCCACTGAGGGCATCCCAAGACAGCCTTTCTCCTACAATTGGTTCCAAAGGGTTTAAATGCGCTGGTCGCTGCAAAGCTCCACTCTGTCCAGGAGATTATTTGGTAATAAAATAGATGGAAGAGATGTAGCGGAGGGGTAACTTTTCACATTATTTGCTCTTATGATGATTGCTGAGCTTACAAAGGCATGCTGGTAAGTCAATAAATATCTTCACTGAACAAATTTTACACCTGCGCGTCTAATTTCTAGCACCGCTTTGGACGCATCGTGAAAACAAACAGACCGCAAAAAAAACATTATTTAGTAAGTTGGAAGTCTTGAGAAGGTGCACAGAGAGGAAGAGAGAAAGTGAAGCTATTATTCACCTGTGCTGAAAAGAAGTGCAATGCTCATTGTTGGACTGAAATTTTACTCTTCATGCCCAAAAGTCCTTTACAAGTGTGTGGTCACTTCTTGGAGCTACTGCTGCTGGACTGCAATGCTGCATATGGGCAGTGCTTCATTTCCTTGCTGCTAGAGTCTGGCTCTACTGAGGTCAACTACAAAAAAAATCCCTCAGCTTCTCCTTAAAACCATGAATCAAGTATTTCTAGTTGTAATTTTCTGCTACTATGTGTGTTGTGGGCAATTGTGAGGATCATTGCTGCACTATGATTTTTTTTTTTATATATATATATATATATTTTCGGCCACTTCAGGCAGCAGACCAAGCTGGAAACCTTACATTTTAATAACATAACATCATTTCATAATGTTGATATTGCAAGCATTTTAGCAAACAACTGCTTATTTATGGTTGTGCTTCTGTTCAACCCATGAATTGAAGCAGAGTACTCGCCTCCTTTAAGCAGTGCTTTGCTCTCCACGAACTTGTGGAAACTGTCCAGCTACTGGCTAACTTTGTCTTTCTGTCATCGGTGCTGGACAGGAAGTCTCACAGATGGTTTCTGGGCACTATTTTTTTTTTTTTTTTTTGCTTAAAACAGCTGCCTGCTGCAGCTGGGAAGACGTTTGTTGAGGATGGTGAGAGTGAACCACAAGCGTAAAGTTACGAGCCGTAAAACCAAAACAGTTAGCTTAAAGATGCCAAAATGCAGCACCGAGCAGGAGGGAACTGCACAACCTGATATCAAATCTCTGTAACTTTGTTACTATGGGCGATCAGGTCATGTGATGCACTGCTAACATAAAAAAAAAAACTGAGTAGTGCAGCTTGAAAGATGTTTAAAGACATGTTTTGTTATGTTAGCATGTTCATAGTATCTCTAAACAGGCTTCCTCCTTTTACCTAAATTTAGAACAAACAGCAGCAAATCCATTCTTCAACTTAATTCGATTTAATTCAGAAAGCCATGAGTGGCATCACAGACACTACGCCCATTTATTTATACAGTCTATGATGTCATTCCATTTCTGCAAAAGGGCCTGACGAAGTCGCTGGCCACTGGCAGGCAGGCGGCTTTGTCTTTTGATGTGGTGATCCCACATCTGTGGCATTACAGAACACATCGGAAAATGACTAAGCATGGCCATTTTCCTGCAGTGACGTCAGTTTTGAATCGAAAGACAACTCAATTAGGCATCGCCTCAACCGGACCTCTTTCCAGCAGGCAGTACCCTTCCGGGTGCACGGCACATTCTCACCTCACAGCACAAACTGGAGATTATAACTGATTTGTTGCAAAGGTTGAAATTGCAAAGAGGCAATAATGACAGTAGGCGCATAACAAGTGAACAAGTGTCAGATTATTGTCAGCATCACATGCATGCTAACCAACAGCTACAGCAAGTTGTGAATTGAGTCATTCTGTGAGATAAATGCACGGAGCTGTTTGGCGTGATACCATTTGTCTGCCATTGTGAACATTCAAACACAATGCTGTGCTGCACCTCATCTCTATCCTGAGTGGCACCGGTGCACTCTGCATGCTGCTGGTGACCAACACAGATGGGCGACGCTCGGAATATCTGAACAGGAAGACTGACAGGGCTCTCAGAAAATATTTCACAAGCATGTTGTTTGGGTGCAAACAGCAAGGGTATGACGTCAAACCAACAGGTTGTTAAATTACACCCATATGGTCCTATAATTGTATAATAACACATATTCTACACGAGTCCTGAGATCAAACGGAAGATATTTTCACCCAAGCATCCGTGTTGGCAAAGATCCATTCATCCAGAAGGATCTATTTCAATCTTGTCTCCAATGTGCAAACAAAACCTGCTCTAATCCTGACTATGGCGCGCGTGTAAGGATTGGATTCTCTTGACTGTTCCTGTAACATGAACAGCTGACAAAGAGCTTATCACAGAGGATTAACCACTGCCTTTCAAGGTGTTTTTCCACATCAAAACTGTAATTTTTGGCACCCCACCAAAGATCATGGGTGTGGCACGCAGCAAATCTCCTCCAAAACCCCCCTTATGATGGTCGAGCCTTTAGACGAGCCCAACATGACAACTTGTCTTGCAGCGAGCAAGGTAGGCACTTACAATGAGTATGGGGTGGATGAAAACTGACACTCACCCTGATTACTCTGCGCATACAAAGTGAATATATTGCCCCGAGGAATCAGAGAGGAAGCCCTCTGATTATAAGGACAGATGTGAATTCATCTTCAGTGTATCCATCATCACTGCACAATCGCAGCTGACTCCATCTGAGCTGACTGCAACGTGGGTGTGTCCCAGAGCAAAGATGCCTATTCAATAGCCGCTGCTTTGTTTTCATGGCAACCAATAATAAATAAACCTAGAACACTGACTCACTGTGCGCAAGCTCAATGCTCAAGTTACTCAACCCCATGGCTGAGGTGATAGCTCAGAAAACCAAACCCAACTGTTTGGGATGTCTCAGCAAACTAGAAACAAGGGATCATGATCCCTTTTCTCAAAACTGGTATAATTTTCCCGACAAAGCCAGCAAAAGGGGGCATCTCCTCACTTTTCTCAGCTCTTTTCCAGCCCGCCCATTAGGCATCCGAGGGACACTCATTTGCAACACTGAAACGACGCCGTGAATATCACCCTCAACTGCTAATTCTCAGAGGTCTTTGTGGCGGTATAAATCATTAAGACAGTTACTCCTCAGAGATGCTTTGGTGGTCACATACCTCTTGCGCCAAAAATGCATTTGATTTCATTTGTTCTGTGCTCTGTCTTTGGCAAATCACATAACAAGCCAGTGCAATTTAAGACCCTGTTGAGATCATTTGCATTATTTTCACCTAATTTGCACCATAACAGGTCTTTTTCTAGAGCAATAAAATCATCTCTTATAAGCCATCATATCTGTCAGCACTGGTTTGGATGTCCTCATCATTTGGCAAACGTCTGACAGTACACAACTTGTATGCTGCTAAACCTTCCTTTTGCTTGACGTTAGTCTTGCTGCTGTTCTGTGTCCCCCAATTGTCTCTGCTCATGTCTGTTTTTGCGAAGACGTTCTGTAATTTACTTGTTAGGTCTACCCCTGCTTGTATTTATTTTCGTGTGAACCGCAATTTGCGCTACTTTTGTTGATGTCTATGTCCGTGTGCTGCTTCCACTGTAATGGACGCTGGCTTACACCACGATTTCTGGATTTTAGGCTAATTTTAGGTTAACAACTTCACACATGGCCAGGGACTACAGATAGAAAGTCGCTCTTTGGCTAATTCTGCTGTATTTACAGTACAGTCATGTTTATTAATGCGCACTGTCCCTGAGATATAAAATGAATGACAGAATAAATAAATGAATAAATAAATGAGTGTTTTGGGTGCAACATTTTTGCCAGGGACGGTATATCAGACTAAATGATAAATAACATCATCATCAACATCTTTCAGTCATTTGCAATTCAAAGACTGACGAACAAAAAGAGTACATTCAGTCTAATTCGGATGCTGATAGGTGAGGCTTTCATTTGCAGCAGATACTGTGATGTGCTATATGGAGGATGCTCATTGTGAGGGAACCATTGTTCTATTGCTAATCCTGGCTCAGCTTCTCAACCAGCACTGGAGGCTTAAATGCAGCAGCCCTTTTAATTCTCCACTTTGTGCTGCTGTTGTTGTGCTCTTCTCATAAATAATACCAACAGGCTCAAGAAACAGACCTGCAATTGAATATGAACCATGTCTGTGGAAATGCATTGTGACTTGCAAATTAAGTTTTGTTTTTTTGTTGTTGTTTCTTTTTTTTTTTTCCTGGACTGGCTCTTGTCGTCTGCCATGTGATGTGCAGTGGCAGAGATATGACTCTGGTGTCGAAGAGCACATCAAAGACGGGGCCTATGAGAGGTCTGCTTTACCTTTGAACATAGAATAGGATTGGAGGCTGCGCCAGCTCTCTGCAGGCAAGGCTCAGGCTGATCAGAGGCTGCCCAGCGCAGCAAATGCAGCAGCAGTGGGCACAAACACTCGTACTATAGTCAGTTTCAAAGGAGCCCTCTACCCACCACTGATAGCCTACACATAGAGTGAGAGCAAGCTTCGCCACTGAGGGAAACGGAGCCTGTATGCCAAAGCACAACACCCTGCAGAGCTGAGGCGGTGTCATAAGGAACAAAGTTACTGATTCAACAGTCTCTCGCATAGTTCCTCCTAAATACTGCATTTCCCACTACGCCGGGCCAGCGTGAGGAAATAAGATAAGTGCATACTTGAATACCGTCTCTCACAGGGGAGGTGCAGAGTGTCCACAACATTATACGGAAAAACAAATCACACGCACACCTTTGTGTCCACGCTGGCCAATGGGGATCGGATAGCAGAGATAAATTCAGCTTGCTCCTCTGACCTGTTCCCAGGGATTGATTCAATTAAAATTAGCTTTATGGTTTTTTTTTTTTTTTTGTTCCAATCCTTCTTCCACTTCTTCTGCACAAAATATTAATTACATGAATCACAGTTCACAGTCTCTCAGTTAATTGTTCAGCAGTAGAGCATTTCACGGGGCCGCAGCTGAAGCCTAAGAGATGAAAACAGGATGGAGATGGAGGGGGAAGCGAGGGGCTCGGGAAAGGGGGAAATGCTTTTCCACTGTCACTGGACTGTAAAACGCAGATGGGACCACCGTCATGTGTTGCCTCCTCAGCAGAGAGACAACCACCTTCACAGCTACTGAAAAGTTCACATCTATTCCTGATAATTACTATTTATGTCAACAACTTAAGTTCGTTAGCTTGCCTTGCACGCCTCGAGCGAGATGTCGCTGGCACTGAAATAATATTTAACTGCATTTAGTGGTACATTAAATGTTACCGAACCCCTTCCTGCTCCTAAAACTCTGACTTTATTTTCAGTAACATGATAAAGTCCCTAATCACAGTGGATACTCTTGTCACTTCTGAGCAACGTGATTGCTTAAAAATAATTTGGCAAATTATCTCACAAAAATATGCGTGGGCAGAAAAGTGTTTGCGAGCACAAACGGTTATCAGGTTAAGCAGAAGAAAGCCATGAGCTGGCAGTTTGCTTGCTTTGTAATCTCTACCCCCATATCTTTGTAACAAATTTAGTGTGGACTGCACAGCTAACAAAAAAAAGGACCGTATTCTGGCATTAGCCCGCCAATTAAACAGATAATTATGCAAATGTAGCCTTTACTTAGTCAGCGAGTGGGCAGCGGCAGCAGCCGGCGCTTTCTACAGGGCAAAGGCTACCACTGCACTCACACAGGAGAGTCTGCAGTCGAGCAACATACTCATGATCCAGCCTCCCTTTCATTTACACACACACACACGCGCCTCACCTTTAATTATCAGAAACAGGAAGCTTACAAGCCGAAGTCAATGACCACAGGGGAGAAAAAGAGACACCCATGCTGACTGTGCATGAATGCCATTTGAAAAGCACAACAGTGTAACGGTGTACTCAACTGATAAGGCAGATTTCTTTCTCTGACGGGCATTATTACTGTCAGTTTATCAAGAGCAAACCACTTGTCATGATTCAAATAACTGAGGTTTGGGAAAACAAAGCGGGATTGTAAAGTGGCAAAAGTGCCAATGCAGTTTCCATATGAAAGCAGCCTCATTAGTATTGGATGTATCGCCTTTTTAAGACGCCTGCCAGATTGAGCAGCTCTAGAAGCGTACCGAGCCATTCAAGATGCACAGCACAACAAAATGCTAATGGAAGACACAAAGCAGTGTGCTGACAGGATTTCGATACGGGGATTGTTAACAGTCAGAGAGAGAGAGAGAAGGCTGGATGCCCGAGTGCTCTAATCCCACCTGCCTCTCGCTCTGCACTTGGGAGGGGGGAAGCAGCCCCCGGGAAGTTCAATATCTGCATGTGCTTGACCACAGCCCAGCCCCCGCGATGAGAAGCAGCGTCTCTGTGGCAGGGTGAGGAAGCAGGGCTCCAAGGAGTGCAGGATTAGGCCAGACTCTCCAGGCAGATCCCACAGCACTTCACTGAAACATTCATAAGGTTGCCAGCATGCAGGCACAGAGACAGAGGCCTGCGTCTGATCCGTGGGCAGAGCCCCCTGCCTGAACTGGACCCCCAGCTGCTCCTTAACCAGGGTGAGTGTGACAAGCCCTCTCACATAGCCCATCAGCCACCAGCTGCGGGGTTCTGCTGGGACTCTGGTGGGCTCTGCAGGTACTGGCCACTAACCAGGTCCCTCCTGGGAGGGTCTGGTAGCCACGCTGAGATGCTCTTTACGCTGAGAGGACTCACACTCTGGAGGCGGAGGTTGGGGCTTTCCTTCGCTACGCATGTGTTTGTTCCTTAGTGACTAACAGAGGGCTGCTTGTGCCTGCGGAAAAGACACGGTGAAGCTGACATGTTTGGATTGGAGAGCAGTCAGACCTGTCTACATAGTCGCAGCAAAGCGACAAAGGGCTGCTACAGAGCTAATACTGACAGAGGAAATAGCGCTGACTGCAAAGACCAGGATGTTTTCATACTGTAGCTCGGTGCTCATGGATACTGTTCGAATAACAGAAAGGTCAAACGCTTACAGTAACTTGGCAGTGACGCTAATTGTTACTGAACTCGAACCAAACCTTTTTCCCAGCTCCCAGAGCCTCAAGTATTGATTCTTCTCCATCAGCGTCTCCATCAGTGCCGCAACTGGTGATCGCTTATTAAACAATTTGTGGGATGCCAAATCATTTCCTGTAGTCTCCACAGTTTACCTGACCTCGTTGAATAGATGTGCCAGACATGTGTCAATTACAGAAACATGAGTCATTTCTGCCTCCACACCAACAGCCAGCTCTGAGCGTCTGCCGCTGAGTAGCTCAGCTTTGTCTTCTTTTATTCATTACTACAATCCTTCTTTTAAAGAGAATGTACCATAAAGCAGCAAGGAGTGAAGGCGTGCCTGGACTCACACTGTGCAAAAAACACACCTAGAGAAAAGATAGAGGAAAGAGCACTGCAGCAGCTCAAACTCATGGTAAGAGCTGGTGATATGCAATGAAAAGCATTGCATAGATGTAAGAGCAGGGTGGGTCTAAAGGGATTTTTACTTTCCTTAAATCAAACAGACAAAAAACAATTGCTTGATAATGAAACTAATCATTAGTTGCAGCCCAACTGAAAAAACATAGTTTGATGAAACATTTTTGAACTCACAGCATGAAATACATGCAGTGGACATATGCAGGTCTGCAACATGAGTGCAGTTTAAAGGACCTCAGAGCAGAGGTGCCTGACTGAAGTCTAAAAATCATGGCGTCTCCGTTACCTTGCCACCACCACCACCACTCTCCATGACAATCACAGCAATACAGACGTAAAGCTGGGCTGTGTTAATTTGAGCACTACATATCCACAGGCAATCTGCAGAAAGACACCAATTACACAGAGTTTTAAAGTGTCTAATTGAGGCCCTTCAGTCTGAATATGTTATTGCCAGTTCTGATTCAAGGATGAAGACAACATGCTCAGCTGCAGCCTGCTGCTTGCTCTTCAAGGGATATGTGGTGTTAATAGGATGGATGCTCAGCCTTTGGTTCAGCGTCCTCCTACTGAACCAGCACGCCACAGGGTGATAATCCTTATTTTGTTGCACTGGCTTATTACAATGCTAGCAGTAAATTTTGCATTTAACCACAGGCCCTAGCTGCTTGATGTGAGAGCAACCCTCTGGAGGAAATGTCAAGTCTACAGCATATCACGAAATGGCCTATTACGCTGTTAAGAAAAACTTTTTAAGTAAAAAAAAAATTATGCTTGGAAAAAGTAAGCATTGCTATTGAGGAAAACTGCAGAGGGTTCTTATTTCTGACAAAAATTATCATCATCATCCATTATTCTGATGTTACATTAGACTTGAAATAATAGCGTATGAGTGTAAAACCAAAATTACGAGACAGACGGGACTTAAAAGACACCAGGCTGTGATGAATGTGAACGATTTCTCGAACTTGAATCAAAACTCGTCTAAATTGGAGCGCTGATGAACTTGCTTGGCCTTTAATTCCACTTCCGTCGCACCACCAATGCAAAGCTTTGTCCACAGACCCGAGTACGGGTCACACTGATTTCCATGACTCTAACTCCAAAAACAGCCACCAGACTCTCATTAGGAACCCCATGTTGGAGAACATGAATAATGCAGCGCACTTAGAACACTGGCCAGCGTCTGTACATTCACCAGTGTGTTTGATCTTGTCAAGTTTAGCTCACATTTCTGCATTTATTCTGTGGCGTTTAACTAAGCAAGTTCCCCCGAATGCACACAAGGGTGTCGCAGGCAGTCACTGGTATTTGATGGGTATAAATATGGGATCGTTTGAAGATTAACCCAAAAGACTAATGCCGCTGTAACACTTGCAACGGGTAGATCAGCTAATGAGAAGCCAGCCCTGGTCTTTGGCATCATAAACATTTTACCAAATGTATTCCAAAGCCCCCTGGAAAGGCATCTTGAGAGTTCTTCCCCTTATGTACTGTACTTCATCTCATTACTAGAAGGAGTCAAAAACATCGGCAGGAACTTTGAAGCTCTGAGCTCTTCTGCGAACCAGAAGGCACAGAGGTGAGAGTGGGCATATTAAAAAAAACTCTTTATAAAAATAAAAACTCAAAATACTCCCTCCAGTCCACCCACTGAGGTGTTACAAAATGCAAAATAAACTAGAAGCACATACACCCGATGAGTGTTATAAATATGAAACCTCTAAATGAGATGGCTGTGGTTTAGAGTTTAGAGCGTATAAAAGGGTCACACGTGTTTTATAGATTTTTTTGTCTTAGTTTAACACCTAACTGGATCTAAAGAGAAAGGAAAAAGGTGAAGCTCTGAAATACAAAACGGAGCAATGGCTTGCTTTTCTGTAACTGTTTCCAAAAGTCAGAGCATAATTACAGACACGCATCCCTGCAAAACTCTGACAGTCGACTCAGAAATGTGCTTCACATCTCTACCAGTGTGATGCTGGTCAGGGCAAAGAGTGCAGCCTCTACTCTCTGACCATCAATCAATAGCTCATTCCAGATTATTGGTGCTGAAATGTTAATGTGAAACAGAATGCACCGATTTGAAACATTTAAAGAAAAAAAAGGCAATTTTAGGCGTATCATCTTGGGGTAAGTCCTCTGATATCCAGCGAAAACGGACCTTAGAGAAATGTAGGAAACTGATGGCAGTTAATACCAAGCCATCATGTTACAAGCCCACTGATTTGAAAGGACTTGAGAAAAAAAGGGGGAAATAGGCATGTCAAGCTTAGCTTTATTGAAGGTCAGAGTAGCCTACTTGCAGTGTGGGCAATCTTCCCCTTAAGTCATTTAGCTTTAATTTCCACATCTGATATCACAAAACGTGCTCCCTGTAAGAGGGATAAGCTTAGCATTGGCCAGAGCTAAAAATAATAAGTCTTAGATGTTAAGAGACCAAGGTTTGTTCTCCCAAGTCATTAGCTGAGATAGCCGCTATACTGACTTTTATTCCCTGAGAGGAGCGCAGGAGGAACGGTGCACTGCACCGCTCTCGCCTTCAAAGTCATTCCAAAGAGTTTGGTCTCCTCGATATATAAAACAAGATTTTCCAAGAAACACGACTCCAAAATAAAATGAGAGATCGCGGACGTGATCGAGGTCTCTCCTCTCATGTGAGCGCGATGCTGGAATAATGCTGTTACAAGTTACTTCTTCAGTCGCCGAGTCAGAGCCCATCAAGTCAATTTAATGATGATTATCCGAGTACACTCCCCGATGGATGACAAGCTGCATCAGCCGCGCAAAGATAAGAGCATCTTCAGTGCACACTGGGGAGATAATATCAATGCCCCTGTGAAAGCAAAGATGAGAAAGTTCAGCAGAATTACCAAGTACTCATCGAGGAACTCAATTACAGTAAACAAGAATAGTTAATTTGTTGCCAGCAGATAATCAAACCGGATTAAGCTGATAAAAACTGATTTTTAAAGGTGCCGTGGCGGTGGGTGCAGCGCGCGAGCCAAAATGTTTCCAGTTTGATAAGTCAGCCGGCTCCTCCTTAAAGCAACACATCGGTGTATTTGCTACACAGTCACTCATCCTGCCCCTTTGACAGCAATGAAGGTAAAAAGTTAGGGGCTATAAAAATGATATACATGACAACGGCATTTCATCATGTGTTGTACCAGCTCCCAGATACTCGCTGTTAGCTCAGGACCCAGAGGAGCTTCTGTATCTCCATGATAAACTCATCTGGCATGATTTATTAACTAGTGAATCACACTCTACTCTCGCTCCGTAACGCAGACACACACACACACACGTACGCGCGCACACACACACTGCTCTACAACTTCTCTGGAACAGTAAGCCTTTCCACAGGGACAGTCAAAGTCATTAGCACCTCCAAACTTTCTCCATGCTAATTTCTGCTTTGATATACTGGGTAGCTCATTTAAAACATAGTTCAGAAACAGTGTGCTAATGTTTAAAACTTTCACAACCAATGCGACTTCGTACCACGCTCACATAACAGAGCTCACTTTAATAATGCTTCTTGTGAAAAGGCATGGCTCAAGTTCCACAGTTAAAAAAATCATGACTTGTTTCACTTTCAACTCGTCCGTCTTTCTGTGGATTTAGGGTGCCTCCCCCCATCAGCGCGCCGCTTCGCTCTGGCCAAAATGACCTTGTGGAGGTCAGGCTAAGGCAGCTGTCTTATCACATCGGCCCTACACTGGTCTCAAGCGGTCCATCGAGTGCACTGCTGGCACCAGACTGCACAAAGAATGCTGGCATCATTTCATTCTTTGAGCCTCCATCTGCCACGACTCTGACCAAGGGGCTACTTCTTATTTTAGACCATCTATTCACATCCCCGCGTCCGCTCATACAGACCCCCACCGGCCCATCACCCCCGTCCCATTTACCCCTCACATCCACTCTTCAAACGCAAAAACTTGGTCTCCCAAGGCGGAGCTGGGCTGAACTCTATGAAGTAGACTGGAAACATCCGTGTCCTTTCCCAAACTTTGTCAGGTGAAGGATAGTGGTTCTGCTCTAATGGACAGAGGAGCAGCTTTGCCCTCTCACTTACACAGCACTTTAAAAGGAAACCCCAGACAGCCAGTACAAAAGCAACACTCAGGCACACTTATCACTTTGTAATGAGTACAATACATTAATGAAGTAGTAATTTCAATAGCTAGAAACATCTGTGCATAATATTTTAGCAAGGGATGTTAGGGTTTTACAGCTGGGCACAAAGTGACAGTCAGTATACTTGTTATCTATGCATATGCATTATCTCTGTAATTTATGCATGTGTTTTCCTCAAAGGTTTTTTTTTATATATAGTTCATATATTATATGTTTTTCACTAAATTATCTTAAATATTCACAGACTGTCTTACACAATACAGCACAGCATAGACTTTTAGACCAAACATGCTTAAATTGAGTCAGAGACATCCTGCTGTCTACCCAAAGGACCCCGTTTCTCAGTATCACTTGCGCTTACTTCATTCTCAATCATTGTTCTTGCTCACTCACGCGCGTACACGCAGCACCTAGGCACACGTACGCACATACAAAAACACACGCCGCGCATATGGCGCCGGCTCAGTGAGGAAATGCATCACATTTTTACGACTACTGTGACACACCGAGCCGGAGACCGCAACATCTGTAATGATTGATGGCCTTCATATTAAAGATATCAAAGTAACCCCAAAAGAAATACATTCTAAGTGACATCTATGTATTAGCGAGGGGGAATGGTTGCACATAATTGACTTCATATGCGGCTCGGGTGAGATCTGGCATGCAGCTGACAGCTCTGCACAGATAGTGAAATTTTACACTCCACAGAATCTGCGGTGGAGGACGACGGACAACAGTAAACGGACTCTGTGTGTTTTAAATTCACACAGCACCTTCTATTTTACAGGCTCACCGTGCATATCTAGGAATGGACATGAGAATAAAAAGTGTTTTCCCACTAGCTTTTAAGCGAAGCCACACACTACAGTAACATGAGTCTGTAATATTTCAAAAAAGTTGCACTGACGATCTGACACCTTCCGACATGTGTGCACTTCAACATTGTTGCTTCTTTAACCACCTTGTTGGCTGGGCTGGTGCGTGCAAACTCCGAGCCAAGTCAAGGAGTGAGAGATTGCCAAAGAAATGTCTGGCAGAAAAAAAATACTTCTCTCCTGCTGGATGAATCTCCACGGTAGCAAAGTACACCTGAGGCCACTACTGTACCAGAACAGTTGACTTTGACTTTTTTTTTGTGTTTGGAGTCTCTCAGGTGGGACCAAATTAACTGTAATCATACCCAACTTCTAAATTAATACATATACGAAAGCACAAGCGGCATAAAACGCTGATATCCGACGCTTGTCTTCTTTAGGTATAATAATGGCCAAAAAGACAACAGTGCGAGGCTCAACTCCATCTGCAGCTTTAAAAAACAAACAGGTTAAAAAGACATACTGAGCAACAGCCCAGCTTGTTGCTTGAGTGCTAAAATATAGTCCACCAGGAAAGATAAACTTGACAGGTTTTTGTCCATGACATCCACTTCTTGAACTTTTGGCTTTGGAGCTTTTGTTCCTCGCGTCCCTTGGCTGCACTGTGCGTGTATATCGTCTTTTTCTCCAGCAGTTAGAGAAGACAGGACTTTGGTGAATCTGAATTGTTCTGTGTTTTGCGATTACTCCCCAGAGTGTGCATCACAGCCCCACGCCGTTAGTTTAGAATTTAAAGGAGCGCAGATTAATAAATCATAATCCCGAACTCAGCACTCCTCAGTCACCTTTTTTGTTGTATCTAACACCCCAATTCCCAGCAGGCTGGGCACAGAAAGGCATGTAAAAGATCTGTGCTGCTCAGGAGAAGGGAAACAAACAGGTGGTGTAAACCTCGGAGGGCCCAGCATCTCCGCACGAAGCCTCTCTGACTCTGTCCTATCAAAGCAGGTTGTGAGACCTTGCTGCAGTTCCCTGGTAGTCCCTCGCTATGCACACTTAGCGGCCTCTGGGAAAAGCACTCCAGGTGCTCATTGACTTGCATGAAGGCTGACTTTAGTTCTCACGCTGGTGCATTCGAAAGCCTGATGAGCTGCTATTGATCTCCTGCAGTAGATGCTTTTTTTTCTCATGTACAAAGAAGATTATATAATAAGTAATAGCAAGAAAAGGATTTCACCAATTATCCTCACTGGTTATTATTCTTGTAAGCCTGAAAAAACCTACATTCAGAGAAACATTCAGCATTCTTTTTACCACCAACCCTTGTTAAGGCGACCAGCGGAGGAAGCATGTGAATCAGCCTGATACATTGTGCACAGAGTTGGGAAACTAGACTGCTATTACCCATGAGTGCTGCAAGATGCCCAGCATAAGTGAGATGCCGTTTGCTTTCAAGGACACTTAGGATCCCAAGGTACTTGTTGAAGAGGAGGAATATTATTAACCCCAGTGGCATGGCCCTCCATTTCTTCATATTTCACAGGCAGAACCGTCAAACCATTATATTACAACATTCCTTTGAATGGTGAAAGCTAATTTGACTTGGGGAAAATTGTTCTGCGTAAGGTCAAAACAATGCCACAACAATGGCGGAAATGGGGCATTTTAAAAATAACTAGACAGGGGAGGAAACTTCAGCAACACAAGCTGTTCTTTTTTTCTAGGCCAGTGTGCACCAGCTTGCCATGACTAGACACTTGTCTAAGTAAAAAAAAAAAAAAAAAGGGGGAAGTAACACACTTTTACTTTAGAGAAAAGCCAGATGAGAGTTGATAGATGCACAACTTGCTTTTAGATTTCCGGCTTCAACGTTCACTTTGGGAAACTTTGTAAAAGACCTTGAAAATCCTCAGATGATAAATTTGTCTCCCTGGCAAACCAATTTAAGGTACGACAGTAGATCTCGTCAGAGAGGATGGAGGCGTCGGATTAACGGGAAACATTTGAGTAAATAGAAGCGGTGTTTGAAATGACCTTTCTGACTCATCTAACAAGGGCTGATAAACTGAACAAGACTCAATGTGTGGAGGCCCGCTCATTGCCCTAAGGAGCTGCAATGTTCATTATAGCCCATAATACAAAAGTGTTAGTGACAAACATACAGATGTTCATAGACCCTCGCTGCCAGGGGGGCTAAACATGTAAATCGTGGTCTCAGAATGGCACTAGAGAGCAGGTCATTGAATTACAAAGTTCAGATGTGTTTTTCCTGTGGAAAGTATGAATATGCACAGAAAACATAATGAGAATTTAATGAGAATCTGCCACAGAAATATATTAAAAATCTGTGTGTTTGAGTGCAGTGTTTTTCTGTTAGGGGGTTACAACGGGTAACACAAACCACAATAAATTAAGGTTTATCTTCTGGAGACCTTAAATATCCACAGGCCACTAGGTATGTTGTGTACAACATTGCTAATTTGGCACTGTGGTGGCGCCAGAGAAAAGGTCACGCACTGACCAAAATGGACAAAGATCCTCTGGGGAGTATGACAGCGTTCGCTAATGTTCATGCTAATCTGCCCTTTGCATTTTGAGAGATGCTATGTACAAGCGGAAATTTTGGCCTGAGGGTGGTGGTAAAGTAAAGGTCGCGGGGTCGCCACAGTGAACCAGGAATGTGATCCCAGAGGATCGCAGGAGGGTATGACTGCGCTAGTGTACGAGTGGAAATCTGTGCTCCATGCTGTGGGTCTGAAATCATTATCTGGACACAAAAATGTGATCACCTCTTGACATTAGACATTGCTATTGATGTGTTTGAGCTTATGTTGATGCTGATTTTTAATTTAAAGAAATCTTTCAACATTTCTTCAGTTCAAGTGGACATTTTTGGCCTGATAGTTGTCTGTTGCTGGCAATCTAGCCATTATTCTTCAAGATGTGAAGGCTGAAATTTTGACATCATGACGGTGCAATATGAAAGGTCGGATCATTAGGAACCACTCTCTGGGGACCTCGAATTGCAATCCCGCCAGCAGTTGTCAAGATATTTTGCTATCCAAAGAGTCGGATGAACCACCAGTGCCTGCCTACCACTGAAACAGAAATAGACCCACGGAGCCATACATGATAGCGTGCATTTAAAAGCTTGTAGAGGGAAGAGTTAACAAGGTCCAGATCCTAATACTTTGAGTTAGAGGGAGTCAAAAGCAGCAGCAGTTTTGGTTGCGCTCAAAGCAGAACTCCACAGATTTTACAAGTCAAAGTCTGTCGACGGGTCTTGGGGAGTGCTACTGCATATGTAAAAAAAAAATTACATAAAGCCTTGTGTGACTCTAGAGGGAGATGCACTACATCTGGTAAATTGCTTCAAGTGATGTCACTGGAGGCAACATCGGCAAAGGCTGAAGACTACAAGCTTGAAAATGAAAGAAAATCTGGGGGAGTGGCGTTGGAAAGAATCAAGTTCACCTCTATAGTCTGCTCCTCATGTCAGTTCGAGGCTAGCGGCTCCAGGCTAACACACCCAAAACCTTGACCTACTGGTAGCCAAATGACAATGGTAATAATTAGCGACAGCTAATATGACCGTCAGTGTTTGTCAGTTAAACTGGTTAAAGTTAGTCTGCATCGGTTGTCATTAAGGAGGGAAGTGCACCGCGACACTAGCAGTAAAGACGGGATCGAATAAAATATTTATGGATCGGCCCCGATACCAATCCTTAGGATCTGCTCGGGACATCACCAGTGAACACGTTAAGACAAATGGCAGTAATCCATGAAAGTGCTATCATCTCACAAAAGTTACCAGTCAGTGTACCGGGGTATTATTACTGATTTATCCACCAAACACACATTTCACCAGTCATTTGGCTCTTGGCGACTGTTCAGTTCAGACCTGGAGTGAGATGACTGTGGCAGAGAGAAATGCTGCAGAAACTCTGGCTGAGCAGGTGTGCTCTTACTCTTGTCTTGTCTGTATAGGACATGGCAGTATGACAATATTCTGTCTACCATCCTTAGTGACACAAGACTCTGGAGCTCCCCTATAATTAACCCTGGCTGAGCTCCAGCCCAGGTAGTGCAGGAGAGGAGGCCCACTGACTGCCAGCATGTCTGGCACGCACCATCCATTCCCCAAACCTGGAGATGATCCTGCACAGGAGACACTTTGACACTCTCTACCGCATACACGGTGGACTCAGCAGAGCCTCAGCCAACAAACCCATCTGTGGAACTCATTATTAGATCACTGCTAAAGACTCAAGCAAGACCCTCCACGCTGAAACTCAGTTCTGCAGATATTTCTAAGCTGCCTATACTCAATTAGATCCCATTTTTTCCTTATCTATATACTTAATTCACATTTTTACACAAAGAGGTGATGCTCCACCTTTGTGCTGGTCAGCTTGGCGAACCTGGAAAGCTTTTTTCTTTGTTTAGATGGTGACGAGTGAAATAATATGCTCCGTGTAAGATGAAGAAACATTCATATGTTTTCGGTGTACAGCTTGTAGAGTTCCAACTACATGATGTATATAAAGCATAGAAACGTTTCCACCGCATTCGGAAGTGCTGAGCTTTATTGTGCATCAGCACTTCTTAAAAGGGCCCATAAGAGCTCTAACATTCCAGGTATCATCTCAGTCGTTGTTGGATAAAGAGAATCCATAAGCCCCTCATTGTTTGCAGTTTGACCAGGTGCTTGGCACATAAAACCGCTACATTCATCTGCCAAAAACTGCTGGCACGCACACAAGACTGCAAACATCTCCCCTTGCTCGCTGCTCTGAAAATAATTTTCTCTAGGAACTGCACTCCATGTGGAAACACAAACAGTTTATATACAGATATCGCTTTTTAAAAAAGGAAGAAATGAAATAAACATTTATCTTAGCTGTGGGCATGGCGAAACGGTTTTATAACAACGACACATGATCTCCATCCGTTTATCTGTCTTTTGTCATCATCTGTTACTCAGTCCCAGTTAATGAAATGCACATCATCACACATAAATCAAACTAATCATACATGCCACATCCTGTAATGCTCCTGCACAGAAAAAACACAAGACAGCCCCACTGCAATATAGCTTTTTTTTTGCTGCCGTGTGATGAATATGAACCTGGGGTTAACCTGTTCCTTACAAAGACCAAAAATCAATTAATATTTAATTTGTCTGCAAATTAAATATTGAGAAAACAGGAGGGCTTTTCATAATGTCTCCGCGACTTTTTTTATTAGATTAATTTGAGTGTTTTTCATCAAAGGTAATGCTACACCGAAGCTGCCACATCCCTTCGCCTTCCCAGTTTTGGCTGCACTTTTCTTTCAAAATGATTGATTCGGGAATGGATGACTGCACAGGCCTGGTGTGCAATCCAGTGTTTCTTTCATGCTGCTAACACAATCTGGTTTTAAACATCTTTGAAGCTTTCTCTTATAATATTTCACATACTCTGAATAGATACGTTTAGTGTCTCAAAACTGAACAACAGAAACTATAATGTTTCAAACCAAGCAGAAAGTCATCATCAGGCGTGATCACACGTTTTTTTTTTTTCACCCCAAAGCTTCTCGTCCAACAAACTCCCTAACAAGTCACCCTTTGTTATTATTAGATTTATTAAATACAAAACACGACTGCAGTGATTTAACATAATTAAATTCTTAATTATGAGCTGCCACCTAATAATGGACATGGAGCATTTTCATTGATCTCTCTGAGTGAGTAGGAATAAGTATGACAGTAACTGCAAACTCTTGAGTCAAGCAACAGATAAACATGAGCGACATCTTGCCATGCATAACCATGCTGCTTCACTCGCACTCAAGCAGCTCCCAACGTCTGACGGTTCTGATGTACTTCAGTCACCCTGATATTCCACTTGTTTAGACAACTCGGTTTGGTTTCATCATGCGAACGTGGAAAAATCACACGAAATATCCTTAACAGTCACATCCAGGATCCCAGACGCAGCCACAACTTGCTGTTTGAATTCTGCCCGACAAGCCCGCACAGAGAACATAACAGCAGTTTAATTACAGAGAAGGAAGATATTCATTTTGCCCACGCTGACCTCCTGCCTCTGTGACAATTTTAAAGTTTCATTTTGAATCCCACACAAAGGGAGGGACCGTCTGATTTGTGATTTGCCGCTAAACAATCAAAAGCCAGCAACTGATGCTTGTTAAGCTTCAACGCGTTCGGCACATCCAGCTGGCAGACCATCATTGCACAAAATCAGACTTGGCTGGCGACATCCTCATCAAAAGATTTAAAATGATTGTCATCTCCTTATATTTCAGTCTTCATATCTGCATTAAACTACTGAGATACATAGGACATGTGAAATAAAACGTCATTAGGAGATACCAGATATATCAGCGAGCGCATCTATCTTTCTTCACGTGGTTTAAAATTAAAATGTAATTTCACTTTTTCCATTAAATACAGAGTGATATGTTCATTTTATGGAATAGATGGTTGAACCTGGGCTGCCGTTAAGGGTCAAACATTATCCAAATGTATGACACAGGTTGAAACCACCCAGTGCTCGGCAAATCAGCTGGGCACAAAATACCCTTCTGTTCCCACTGTCACCTCCTGGTACCTTCACGCTTTGTGGGTATATCTGCGAGGGAGGGGGAGGCAGGGGGGGAGCCAGAAACCACGGGCTGAGGCCGAGGAGCCTGGATAAATTAGCCAAACCACTTAGGTGATTTCAACTAAAATTAGCAGTGCTGCCTGTGGGCTCCATCAATTCTGAACTTGCTCAAACTCTGACAAGCATGGGGGAACTTTTCCCCCTGGCCCCAGTATCTAGGAGCCCCCTTTGTCTGGCTCTCTCGCTTCCCTCCGTACACCCTATCCTCTGTTTTCCCTCTACATTTTACTATAGAGAGCTCCACTTAGGGCTTTCAATCACTGCGCATGAACACTACGGCGCATCCTCACATTCCTTTATTACACTCCTCATTTCTCACTTCATTCATATCAGACGCAGGAGTAGTTTTTTCAACTGAATAACACTTCCCATGTTTTGCTCAATAAAGTAGAATTATAAAATCAGACGTGATTTCATTCTGAAAGCACAAACAGGGTGTTTCAAAACTGTGCTGTGACTCATTTGTGAGGTTCATACTAAGCATCCAGTTCCACAGGCACAGGTGCTCGCAGTGTCTGTTGACACACAACAGCGTGGTAGCTGAGAAATCACATGATCTGAACAGGGTGGAACACAATGAGCTGAAATTTCAAAAGGCTCCTTTTGCAAAGTTGCAGTACAAATATTTGCGACAGGGTGATAGAGATTTCTGTACATTTTATCTGTACATGCAGTACACAACATTCATATCTCGATTGATACTGCAGAACTACATACATATAATTAGAGGATAATGTTGCAATCATTTGTTAAAATTAAGCATTTTGTTCTGCATATGCAGGATGAACAGACAATTGCCTTTATAATCTGACGACATATGTGCAACATTTATCTACACCTGGCTCCTCCTGGCACCACATTTTCTCTGCTGGCCAAATTGCCAGTCTACCTAAACTGACAGGTGGCCACCCTGAAACGAAAAATGTGCAACACATTTTGCAGTGAGTGTCAGTTGTCTCTGTGGAAGGCAGTTCCAAAGCAGTGCAACATCACATGCTGTACTCTAAACAGAAGTTAATGTGGAGAGACTGTAAACACGTACGGCGCCTGAACTATCTAGAAGCAACACTGCTTTCAAGAGCAATAGGGGTAGGAAAAAAATATTTTTAGTCATACAGAAACAGTATCCATTCAGCCTGAAACACCAGAAAAAAAACATGTTTGGTTTGGGGAACATTTCTGTTTCCACATATGTTTTATGAAATCAACCGCCCAAATTTTTAAGGTGATTTTATTAGCGTAATTAATTGCTCACAGTAGTTCAAGCTGCGGGGTGAACAGCACTTTTCATTGCTAATCAGACAGCAACTCATCAGCAGCCAGGCGGCATGCGTGCTGAAGCAGAGCACAGAGGCATGAAAACCCAAACACATGTGTACGCACACCACACTCGCCCAGCAATAAAAACAAAACGACAACATTTAAAACTGCGCTGCCATGACTCACTGAGACGTTCAATCAGACAAGTAAACACGCGTAAAATAGTGACGGATCACATTTGCTGCTCGAGTGACTGCCCGAGCCCACAGAGCCCGGGCAGACAAAGACAAAGACATTTCATAGGAGGGAATGCACGGCTCCAACCAGCCAAGCACACTAAATTGACCTATTCCTTAATAGCTTTTAATGAAGACAACGTGAGCCCCGAGTGCCGGCGAGACCTCGGGCGCTGGCGCTGCCCGTGCACGCTGCCGCAAACTGGCTGCCGCACAAACAAAGCCGGGCGAGCAGCTGATTTTTAATTCTAAAATGTGAATTCCAAATCATCTCTCCCAGAGATTACCTTTCCCCCAGCAGACTTTCCCTAATTTGTTCAATTAATGGGAATAGTGTTCCAATTAAAATGTCACATCCAAATGAATTTAATTTGAGATGAAACTGCCTGTGACAACTGGTTGGTGAGAGATCTGTGACAATGGAAATGAATAAAGCGGTTATATTAACATCCATCAATCCCTTTTCGACTCGCTTTTTCCTAATCAGGGTCTCCTTTTTTTACTTCTCAAGAATATGTTTAGCAATAAAATAACGGCCATTGCCTTGAAAACCTTGATTTCCTGTCATGCCATCATTAGTTGGACCGTTTCATTAGTATAACAAAAACACACTTTCTTCTCGGAGCAGCATACTTGGACCTGACTGCTCTCGTCTCCACTCATCCTGACCTGTTGGATGGCACTCCGACCAACAGGCAGCTCAGAGATACCACTGAGACAAAGAGGTCAGATCAAATTAAACTATTTGATCACACCGCTGTAACAACACCACAGCCTGCTGCTTTTTTTTTTTTCCTTTCCATTATGCAACTGCTAACATCTGTTACTTCTTCACACGCATTATGTGCAGCCTAATAAAGCTGCAACATTATATGTTGGGTTTGGAACAGGACCCTCGATTTAAATCAACGCAAAGCCGAATAAGACGGACCTGTGCAGAACATCTGAGCATTTAATGACCAAATCAAATACGGCAAGGATAAAGGTTGCTACATGCAAATTGGATGACTTTTTCAATCTCCCAGGTGAAATAATTTATTTGCTCACGTGTTAAAATGAATTCATTTTGCTTCAACCTCCATTTTCTACTGGGCCACGACTGGTAAAAATGTATGCAGACAAATGTTCTTGTCTCTTCTGGGAATGTCTGGCGGAGGACATTTCTCTGGGAATATGCGAACATTCTTTATTCGGCATAACAGCTCCTGCAAACCTATTGTTTTGAGTTGACAAGGTGCTCCACGGAAGCACGTCAGCTCTTATATCAAATTCGCCATTTCTGACCTTCACCCTAGTTTCAAGTGGAGGGTGGGGGGGTGCACGTGAAACAGAGTGGGAGAGGGTTAGAGAGAGTAAAGGCAGGAGAAGTTGTGCAGAGAGGAGACTCCCAAGGACGACTCCAACTTTCTAATGGAGTCTCCAGAAGCTAGAGGTAGGTGGTGAAGAGGAGGGCAACAGGACCAGCGGCTCCCTCTGGGGTGAAAGGGGTGAAGGGTACCAGTGAGGTAGGCGACAAAGACGACGGGCAGCTTTACTGATCCATCAACCGTACATATAAGTTAAGCGTTAAGACATCGCATCCTGCTATTACCTATTGTGTAGATATCACTTTTCTTCTTCTTTTAAATGTTCTTCGTTTTATTTGTGTATATTTCTGAACTACAGAGGACTAACAGCCTGTGAGTCCCTCGGTGCAGCCGAACAGTAAAAAGACCTTTTCTTAAATAAACCATGAACGAGGGAGATTTCATTGTTTCTGCTTCATTTCGAGACATCATAGCACGTTTTGGCAAGCCATGACATGAACTGGTACAGGATGAGATGTTAAAGAAGCTTGTCAACAACAATGCAATGCGGCCTTGTCTTCAGCCATATTTTTAATCGTACTTTCCATACTCGCTTGTTCACTTTACACAAAGCTATGGCCACACTATTTTTTATCAGAGGACATACAAAAAAAGGGAGGAGACAAATCTCTTTTGCCTTTTGTTATTTCCGACAAAGTGCTGGAAATGTCGCTCTTGCAACACTTTCTCCATATGCCTCCAGACATCATCAAAAGACTATTTTTACTTTTTATTGGTAAATCGTCAACTTTTATTTGAAAGTAAAACAAATGACAGACGTTTCAGCCCCTTGGCGCACCATCATGTGGGCAGGACAGCAAAGCCAGGCAGCCTGACGAATGCCCGGCCAAGGCAAGCTGGAGGGAAGTAAAAGACACTCCTCAAACGGGCCCGTCAGCTTTCAAAGAAGCAGCCATTAGCGAGTGCTCATCAAGCGGGAGCAGGGGCCCGTCCATTCCCCTGGTGAAGCGGAGCAAACGGCAGGCCACAATGCCTCTATACGGGAGGAGGGAGGCGGAGGACTGCAGAGATGAGCCCTGGACCCAGTGGTGTTTCCGAGCGGAGTCAAGCCGCACGTCCCAGGCACACTCAATTCCCAGCCCAACTGTCACTGCTGGCACTCAATTCAGCCCCTTCAAGCACATAATCTGTGCTCGTATGGCTGTTAAACACCACACACTCCGGTCCTTCACTCATCCCGTGCCATGGCATTGTTGTGTCTGCCGCCTTTCTTTCTATTATTGAGCCATTAAAGGATTTGGACAGAGGGCCATTTCTCAGCATATGGTATCTTGATCAGCGACAAGGCAACTTAAGGACAATAGATTCCTTGCACATTTAGAAACTGTTTTTTTTTTTTTTTTTGTACAAGAAGCAATGCAGGAAATATCACTAGATGTATATCTATATGCGGTGTGCTTTGGAGCATGCTGTAACTGCCGCAATCATTTGCTCATTGGTTCACGCGGTGTGCGGCGCTATCGCCGGGAACAGGTGAGAGAGCTGACTGAGATTCTTGCAAGTCGGAGGGACAATCATTGCATTAATCTCAGTGAGCACAGTGGGGTCTAAGGTGGCACGGTGCCACGCCGGAGATTCCCACTTACGGCCATCTCTCCCGATGACAGAGCGATAATGTCACATGGGTCCAGGTGAGCGAAAAATGGCAGCCTGCTTGATGCTCAGCCGGCTGCTTTAATTGGCTAAAACAAAGTAATTTGAGAGCAGTATGGGGGGCACGAGGGGGTAAATGATGGGACAGAAGGTCATCGCTTCTCTTTTACTCTGCTGTGTGCCATCCACCAACACTCCCAGCATGTGCTACAGTTAATATTGAGATCTATTATACACTAGCTTTTCACCATCTGCTTCACACACTGAGAACCTGTGCTGCACACCTTGTTATTCAATAAAAAAAAAAGAGAGAGAAGTTTTGTTTTGCTGCACTGTATGTGTGTTTGAGGATGCAGCAGCACACTTTGATTCGTGGGGATCATAAGACACTCAGATGTTACTGATGGTGGGTAAATCATAACAAATGATGTAATAGCATCAAAAGAGCTTTTAAAGCGCAAAGAGCAGAGTTTTTTTTTTTTTTTTTTTTTTTTTGCCAAAAATGCCCTCAGTATCCATATGGCGCAGTCAGAGCTGGGAACAATCCAGCATGATGCCAACACTCTTTTTATTCTACGCTTCAAATCATACTAGAGCTGCAGTGATAATTGTCATAATTGATTGATGTTTCTAATATTTTCTCTGTTAATTGATTGGTTGTTTCGTCCATAAATGATGGGTGAAAGAAAAAGAATTTTCCCGGAGATTACCGTGATGTGTTCAACAACAGTCCAAAACCCAAAGGAATCGTAATTTTCACTGCTTAAAAAAACTGCAACTCCTTGTTTTTGAAATCTTGAAATTACAGACTGTATAAATAACCGAATTCACCAATTATCCAATTGCTGCTCATTTATTTTCTGTTGGTTTCCATGTCACTGGAAAGAGAGCTTAAGCTTATTCAAAGCAGGAATCCAGTATGACAAGTACTGCTAATGTAGCGATATCTGCTGATATCTAATATTGACGCACTGTTAGTAATTAATCAATAAACTGCAACTCTTACATACCTCATCATATTTATGCACTGTTTCCTAAGGTCTGATTTTTAAAGTATTATTTTATTACAGTGTATCCCCTAGTGACATATTATCAAGACTTCCAACACTGAACAAGTGAAAAAGTGACAGAAACAACAGGTCACAACAGAGGGTGCAGCGCTGCAGACATTTTTCCAATATAAAACCATGTCTGACAGCATTTCATTAACACTTCCACGTCCACTCTGTGTGTGCATCCAGGCGTGTGCGTCTGTTCAGGCGTGCGGAGACATGCGTGTGTTCGAGCGCGCGTGTTTGAGCGCGTCGAGATACATGATGCACCTGTGTTAAACAAATGACCCCCACGCCTGTGTGGGTTTCTCCCAGGTGTGGCTGATGCATGGATCATGTGGTGCAGAGTGCCCGGGGCCACATTGGCTCAATCGTCCTGGGATCACCTCCGAATGTGGCCCCGAATTTGCATTGAGTGAAGGAACGGTTCACCTCCTCAGCACAGCCTTCGACGCGTCTGAGGTGCAGGGGAGGAGTGTGCTAGACCAACCCCCTGCAGGCAGAATCAGGTGTTATCTGTCTGACTGGGGACACCACCATCAATCTCTCCTGTCCACTTTCCTTTGCCCAGAATCAAATCAGCACAGGGTAATACATCTGCGCTGACGACGTGCAGACAAGATAAGCAATCGAGTATGCCAAAATTTTGCCACGTTTGCCTGATGTGTGAAAGGAGGAGCGATCGTGTATTTATCACTATATGCAACTGGTTTAGCCTTTCCGCTATCAAGGGATGCTGTGATAACACGAGATACCGCTGTGCTACCACTTAATTCTTCAACTACACCCTCAAGTTTTGCTCTCACATCGCTGCTGCATTGGATAACAGAGCCAGAGCAGCAGCCGTCCAGGTGCAAAGTTGCTGTAAATCAGATAAAAAATCTGATTTGTACATTTGTTCGTCCTTTTACAGACCTTATTGCAGGCTCTGACACCGAAAGCAGCTAAAACTGACTGACTCTGAGACTAGAGAAAAACACACACGAAAGAAAACAACAGCTAATGTAATCTGTTCAGCCTGTGCTGAACCTCTAAGATACTTATTTCCCATCTTTCAACACACATTACCTGCGCTGCACGTCAAGGTTCAATTTTATGCCCCATCTTATTATCCATTTACAGGCGCACACTTTTCATATCAACGGAAAACAAAATGTTTCCTCCCACTGCTGTACCGACAACGCACAGATGAACTGCGCCTTTGAAGGCCAGTGACTCACACAGCGTGAAGCATGCCTCTTAAATGAAGTTTAATATACTGTACTGGCCCGGAACATTTTGGCAAAAGCCTTGCTGATTGTAGCATTTTTTCACTATAAACAGTCCAGAAAAGTTTTTCTATAATTAATCGACCTCTTCTTTATTCTTACATCCATCACTAGTCTGTCTCACATCTCTGGCTCATTCAAAATTCAGCATGCTTTCAACTGATTCAGACAAAATAACATCACTCGGGTTCTGCTCTTTTCGCCGGTACCTATTATGTGAAGAATTGATCTGAAGATTCCACCCATTACACTACACAGTGAGGTGTGGCCCCCCCAGCTACCCTGCAGACTTTAAAGCCCCCTGTGAGCTAGCCTGCAGCTTCAGATTCTCCTTCTGGCTGTTGCAAATGCAGCTGTACTTGAGACTCAAGTTGACCAAGCTATTACTTTAAACTTAAGAAGGACCTGTCTGAAGAGCTTAGGCAGGCAAACGTAGCACCATCTGCTAAATGGCTTGAAAATCAGTTTGATCTCTCCAGGTTTGAAGGTGTCTTTTTTCCAAATGTTGCTCTACAGTCCACAATAAAAGCCAAAGTTAAACAAGTGCACTTTCTTGTAATTAATCTGTATAACAAGGATTGCTTTGCCTGGGGCCACCAGGCGGCACAGCACAGGGAAAATGTGAAAGTCGACCGAAAGATGCCGAAGAGAGCGGGAGGGGAAGAGGGAGGTGAAAAACCTCTGTTGACACCTGGTCTGTATGATAATCTGATCTGTGTATGATGGCTCAGAGTTTGAAAGGCACTTTGTCCAATTAGAAGTGTGCAGCAAATTTCCACCTGCCCCTGACAGAGATGAAGTGGCTCTTTCAGAAGACGCTGTGGCACCGAGCCAGCAAAGAGTGCCCAAACACTGCAAGTGGAGCAAGCAGAAATTAATGAGCATCACAAGCCACACTTGTTTAACACAAGATGACATTGAATGAATATTCCCTCAGTTCAACTGTTTCATACTATCTTTCAATTACTCAAACGTAAAACCTCAACAAAGGCTGAATGAAAGTAGTTTATCAAGAGGAGAAGATGAGGTTTTTGTGCCAACAGTAATTCGAAATGTACACATTTCTGAATTTTTACAGACTTTTATTTCATTGGTATTGTTAACCTGCTACTTTCCAAAAGTGCTTAACCAAGCTAGCCAAATATCTTTCAGAATGGCTGAGAACACTGGAAAAAACACAAAAAAGTCACCATCTTGTCAAGATTACACATATTCCTTCTCCCTTGTTCAAAAAATCCTGAAAATATGATATTATACTTTCAAAAGTTGAACCACTTCACAGGAGACGCCTCCTACTTCACCGAAAAGTCAGTTTGTGGTTTGTGAACCGGGGGATTGGCTTCCGAACTATTTGTGATGTCACAAATCATGCTCGTAGACCCGCCTCTCTCAAACCGGCTTTTCAGTGCGCGCCGAAAAACTTCCACTTTCAGCGGGTGAATGTGAACACACACTTCTGGTGTCTAACTCTGAGCATACATCATTCAGCACAGCGAAGCTCAAACATTCAACTGTGGAAACAAGAAGACAAAATACATTTTTGAGAGGAGGGGGACTTTAAAGGTGAAAAATAACTCCTTTAACTTGAAAGCAACAGGAATCGTTATGTGGCGAGTTATTCATTAGTTAGCACAGTGTATAAGGAACGTCTGCATGACATGCCACTATCAACATCAACCAAAGGCCTTCATCTTCCTATTTCTGTATGTCTATTTCTGTCTGTCACATAAAAATAGGCTTTTAACAACCCAGCATGGCGTTAATTATTGCCTCTTAAGTACTGCATTAGTAAAATAAAGCTGCAAATATTGATTGATCAGATGATATTTGTCAGCCAGTGAGAGCAGGATTCGTGTATCATACATGCTGAAGAGGGACTTTGTCTTTCAATCACTGTCAGAAAGCAGCACAGCAGCAGCATTGCTGCATTGATTGAGCTCCGTCGTGCCACACTCTGTCTCCGTACGCCTCCTAAAGCAATCAATCCACAGACACGCAAGAACCAAATATTCATTAGCGACTTATTCATATTCAAAAGCTGCCTTTCGAAAGTAACAAAAGAGCAGAATTGTCTTTGACAGGCGCATTACAATGATTCCATGACATACTGTGTGAGGCCTGAACAATTGTGATCATCTTCTATTATCTTATGAGTAAAGAGTTGTGTTCATTATTGTTGTCTGCCAGATGAGGAAATCTGTACGAACAACTAGATTATCTAACGAAGATTATAGTGTTCGGATCCATCACAATCAGACAAAATGTTACACTGTGAAACAAATACAAATGCTCCTCTGATTCCACAAATATTCGAGCCAGAATTCTCCACTCAGATTTGTTTATAATGGCACAAAGGTCGGCAAAAATATGTGTGTTTGGACAACACACAGACGAGTGTGAGATGTTTCCCTAAGAAGGAGCTAATAGTTTCACACAGAGTGATTCAACATGATTAATACTTATGGGTATTGTTTAACTACTCAAGCCCACTGGCCCTCTGTAACTGGCAAAAAAAGAGAGAGATGGGCTGCGATGTTAATAATTAGTTGGTTCTGCGCTCAAAAAAAAAAAAAAAATCTGTCCAACCTCACCAGATTTTAATCAAAGGCTGAAAATAGTAGCTGATTGTAATCGGCACTCAGAAGTCACCAGGGGTGTTTGAAGAGCCCGTCAAGCCTGAGAGTGGAGCTAATTCGATTAAGTGGCGGCTGTACCTGGAGGGGACGGATCTGTATCTCTCCCTTTTTTATTTATGAGATTAAGTCGCGCTTGTTATTCCAATATAAATAATCAAGCCAACAGAAATGACACTGATTTTCAAGTTGTTTTATCTCCCTCGCCTCCAAAAGTTTTTTGTTTATTTCAGGTGACAAATAAACTTTTGTGGAGTAATACTCTCGCAGTATGTAACGAAAATTGCGGCGGAGGGTGTGTCAGCGTTATTAACTTAGCCCATGTGATGGAACCAAAGGAAAATCGGCGCTCGGAAAAAATGTTCCGCTCCTGCAACTGTATTATTTATAGTATTTATAATCATACGATTTGAAGATGGATTCGTGCAAATGAAAAACAATAACTTCACTTTTGGTGAAATAATGATGCAGGGACTTGGGGGAAAAAAAAAAGTTAAAACACACACTCCCCAAACTGAGACCCTACTCGTGTCTCGACTATTCCAGTTATATTTAATACATCCTGAGAATACATAAGTGCACACATTGTTAAGTTACATTACCGAAGGAGAACGCACATGTATTCTTCTGCCTCACTACTGTTCTTCTCCTATAAAGTGCAACACGTATTTCCATTTTCATCTCAATCTGATGTCGTAGTCCACCACTCAACAGGGTCCTTAAAACAGCTGCTGCGAGAGCCATTTAGCCTACAGAAAGCAACATAAATAACGGTTAAGAGGCTCTTGAGGTGTGCGGTTTGAATAACACACTTTAGATTTTACAACACTGCCTCTTCCCGTTTTAAAGCCTGCATGTGCACACAGCGTCTGAGAGCACCTCCGCTGCTGGGAGATCATCCTGATTTTTCTCAAGTGTTCAACACATGTCAGCGCTCTGCAGCCTGCACAAAGCCGTAAAGAAAAGCATCTTTTCTCTGAGCGTGCAGACGCTTGACATGACTTGACACACATGACATGAAGCAGCATGAATGTATACGTCCAAAGTGATTTCGTTCAAAAGCAACGATGGTTTCAGAGATACTGCTGGTCAAAGTTCCTGACGGAGAGCTGGGATTTTCAGCGCTTGGAGCTTACCTACCTGCTCGGGAGCTTTGCACCCTCCACACTGGTAGAGATGTGAAAGGCTTGGCCCTAGATGTGACACAAGAATTCCTCTGAGTGATCCTTCAGACCCCTCTGACCACCTCTTTCCCTCCAGGCCTCTTCTAAGGGGCCCATTTCAAACCAGAGAGGCACAGAGCAGCACGGAGCCAAGCGGCACCAGTACTCAGGTCACAGTGTACCACATTAAATTTAGACGCCTTTAACGCCCTCCAATAATGCATCTGGAGTATTTCCGGTCATTACTATTCAGACTTTTCTATCTTCTATCTAAGATACAAACTTCTGTAAATGGGCCATAGATCTGAGCTATCATTCACCACTGGAGATTTCACATCAAATCTGGTGTCTGTCACCAGTTGAAACTTCCTCGCCAGCCCCAGTTAAGCCACTGGTGATTTAAACTCCAAAATAAATTGTCCCACAAGAATAAAACTTTCAGATTTGGTCTAGGGTAAGTTTGACATTTCCAAACTTTTTTTTAATTAATAGGGGCCTGTTAGGGGTTTGCAATGCGCTGCCTACAATATACACCCGGTATATCTCAAAACTGGCTTAAAAATGCAGCTCCACACAGTGTATCCTGAGCTGCCAGCACCAATTAACAGCGTGCACAACCATTGCACTTTAACTCAACTTCCTACACTGATTGAAAGCACATGGACTCAATAACACGAACCTTAAGCCTCGGTAACCCGAGTTTTCTGCATCATATTAGGTGCCACAGCGTGTAAAATGATGGACATTTGCACATAATTGATATAAATGCATAAAGATGTCAGCATGGTGAACCTTGGAGCTACTGGTCTAGATGTTTAGACTGACAGAATCCTGGGTCAACCGTCCTGTCAGTGTGTGTACATTTTCACTGGCCAGGGAGAAAGCAGCGTGTCGACAAAGTGGTTTCCTACAATTTATATCCACAGTCCTTTCATGCGGCTTCTCTCTTAAAAAATACAAAAAACAAACAAAAAAAAACTTTGTCTACATAATCACAGGTTCTTGCCTTTGCGAGCCATATTAAATGAAAATGACCAAAATCTTAAAACCCTGCTGGATGCTGCACTGATACACTGAACTAAACCAAAGCAGTTAACCGCCCAACCAGAAAGGTGGCCAAGACTCCTTTCAGCCTCACTCTCGCACTAGCGGAGCTCAAAACATTCAGATGTCTGCTATTTAAAAAGCACCAGAACTGTTTAGTTTAATAGGCCCCATAAGTTGCCTTTGTGAGTGTAATTTTCTCGCAAAACAGGATGATGAGGCAGGATGAAAAATCAGGGGGGACTTCATTTAAATATTTGAATATAATGAATTCCAAAATAAATTTGAGCCATTTATATCACAACTAAGACACTTAAGGCGATGGAAGCAAAGTTTTTGATCTGTGTTGCTCAAGCTAATGCTAGAGAGCTTTATTACAAAGGTGAACTTGTTTGTGATGGAAGACTTAGCTGTGAAGCTTTAAAATTAAAGATCACATTTTGATGAACTGAATTTGTATACAATCAAGTGAAAAACTTTGCAGGAAAAGAACTGTCTTCTGAGAAAATAATCTCAAAAACGCATTAAACAAATTGGCATACGACGATAGGGATTCTGCCTTTCATGGGACTTAAAATGTAAAAAGACGTTATAAAATAAGGGGGATGATTACAGCCCAAAAAAATGAATTACTTTATACATTTTGTGATTTATTATTTTGTACTGACGGCTCACATCCGACACAACAAAGTCTTAATCAGAGCTCATTTCACTAATAATGCTGATGTTATGTTGACATTTACAGGTACATCCTCCTTAGATGAGCATGCTGCCGCTCAAATGTAACTTGACCTTTGAAGCTTATCAGAAAGGTAGAAGTCTAAACTAAGAGCAGATGTTCCCGTCCAACACAACAGCTCAGCGGGACACTGAAGAGACGCTCTTTATCTGCTGCAGTTAAACTGGCTGATGTTTTATACCCCCGGCCTGAGCAGAACTTCATGTGACGAGATCAGATGCCGAGCTTTGACTTCAAATGGGCTCACTGTTAACATTTAACAGTGTTAACTGTCTGACAGGCACCAATAAAAGGCTTCATGATATTACCACCTCACCCGCACGTAAGAATTGAAAACGCAGGAGGGTTGAAGCTCAATATTATGTTACAGGCAGCCGGCCAGAAAAAAAGAGACACCTAATGGAGTTCCTCTGTCTGATCTGTCCGAGCTGAAGGCTCAGCTATAAGCCTGCACCTGCACCTTCATGCTCTCCAGAGCCCTATCTCATTGAATTTGAGAATGCCACAGTCGCAATAGGCACCGTCCACTCGCGTGGCGTGCGAGCCCCTCGCCAACTCCCGGCTTTCCAAGATTTCCTGTAAAACCTTCTTTTAAAAGCCTCTGCGTCCCTGCGCCTCATCCATCTCGTGTCAACAACAACTAAATAAATGCCGCCACTCTAGCCGAGAGCTCTCGTTTCGCCGCCCAAAATAAAACTGCTGGATGAAAGTCTGGTTACGTGTTCATTAAGAGAAGACTGAATATTTTTACACGCTGCCTTTTTAGTCGGGATCAGCTTCTAAAACTGCACTGTCAGGTAAGATTTGCTCGCCGCAAAGAAACCAACATTTAAAACGGCTCGTTTCTTTTTTTATCCTGAGAGAATGGTAACAAAAGCTTGTGAGGGGACAATCTGCAAACGCTGAGACATAATAGGTTGATCTGGTATTTAGTATGAAAAGATCAAAAGGAGGTTCAATCTAGATATGAGAGTGAAGCGAGGTGTTAAACAGGACGCATGTTTCATTCTCCACCGTAGGAAACCACATTGCACGTCACCTGCTGTCAACTTTCACAACGTCAAAAACAACTTCCCCTATAATTAGAAGGTTTCAAGCCAGGACAGAGGCCACGGCCTGACACAACCAAGCCATTAATATTGATTCTTTCCAAATTTGTGGACGTGAGGGATCTCGCCATATGAAAATAACACCCTTTCTACTTTCCAGTAATGATATCCACAGCCCTCCAAGGCCTGTTCCCTGACCCACTCGCGTCTCACAGCAGAGCTTCTGCTGAGGTAAGCCCTTTCTACTTAAAAGGTATTAGCACTCAGGGTTAAAACAGTAAATGCTCTGCATGCAGGATAAGAAATGTGCATCCTCGGAAAGTCTAATACAGCTGGTGTAAGGAGGGAAGCTGTGCTCGAGCAAGTCTCTGCCGCCTTTCAGATGTTGGTTTCTGCGGCTGGCCTGAAAAGCCCGAGTCTGAGCGTGGAAGTGTAATCCGAAAATATGTCTTACAAGTCTGCAACACTGCCGTGAGCCTTTTTATTATTATTATTATTATTATTATTATTATTGTTTTATTTTTTGAGTAATCTAGCAGTGAACTGTGCCAACGCAATAAACCAACTGCAGTTACTCCTTAATGGAATGAATCGATGCTTAATTAAATAAAGCAATTAAGCCGTCATTTCCGTGTGAAAGCAAACTTTTCCCCTGCTCTCCTGCACGGTGCAGCGTCCTGAGCGTTTCTACCAGTATTTCATTTGGAAATGATCTGCTCTGCGAGCCCGGTTAAGTATCCTTGAAAACAAATATAGGCAGACTGATAAAGGCATGCCTTGTAAACACTCTCCAGCATTTTTAAGAGAGCACAGATTAGATAGCAGACCACAACAGACCGCCTTTACTAAGCGTAAGAGTACATGAAAATTACAGAATGCACACTGAGATTTGAGCCACGTGGTTAAACATAAGAGAACAAGGGGTAAAGAAGGTGCATAAGGAATTTAATCACCAATCTCAGACACATGAAGACTTATAATAAGTTTTTAAAAAGTTCTCAAAACTTTTCTTCAAGCCTTCTGCCGCTGAAGCTCTCTAATAATCGTTCTCATTCTTCGCGCAGGGGTCGAAATAAAGTTTGAGTGCTGGGAAAGTCCTTTAAAGCTGCAGAGGTTGCCCCACTGAACATGTGTTTCTTTCTTTTTTCTTTTTTTTCACCCATTCAGCATTACATAACAGACCGAAGGCGTTCTTTTTTTCCTGTCTTTCTCTTTCCCAGACGCACTTTAATCCTGTGCATAAAAGGGTGGGGTGAATATGGGTCAGCAGGTTAGGAGTGTCTCCAAGTCAGACTTGCGAAAAAAAGAAATCAATCCACGAAGCCTCCCAACTACCTGTCTTAACCCCGCTATTACGTAAGTGCTCCGGCTGTGCCAACCCACAAACTCACACAGCTTCCCTTCAGTGGTGTATAAACACCCGCTCAAGTGCACAGATTTTCTTCTTCTTTTTGGAGTAATTAACCAACCGCGGTGGTCACGGGGAGCCGGCGAGCTCTTGTATAAAGTGAAAAAGATCTGCCATGATGATTTCTGCTCTCAGTTGCGCGCCTGTGTTTATGGCTAAACCTGTTACATAACCAGCTTACATTCCACATTCACCATATCACGCTCTAAATATACCCTTGCGCGCAGGGGGAGAGTGCGCACACGACGAGCGCCGTGCGACGAATTAATTGTCGTGTACGCGCCGTTCGCCCCGCTGCCATGTCCACACCAAGTGTGCCCGTCAAGAATCAGCAGAGAAATCACTGTTTCTTTGAACTTGGATGAGCCCGGTTAGCCTGTGCTGGAGACAGCCGAGAGGGGGTGTGGTTAAATACTGTCTGTACTGTACAACATGGACGGGACGTGGTGGAGAAATCATGTGAAATGAACTATTCCTCGGCAGCGATGCAGGCACACTTCTGAAGGGGCTAATTGACAATATGAGCCTGCTCAGTTTTTGTTTTTGTTTTTTCTGCTGTCTGATCGTGGGGAGGTTTAGTCGCAAAAAAAGGCGTGCAAAGCCCCTTCCTGCTCGCAACAGTGTTAAACAAATTCCAGCTGCCGGGGCGTCTGTTTTTGCACACAGGAATAGCCCCCAAAAAAAATTTAGAAAAAATCTGCGAGCTGGAGATGTTAAAAATCCAGCCAGACGGCGCTGTGTGCTGTATCAGGAACAGCGGAGGACACGTCCCTACAAAGGGAGAATGGGACTGATCGATAAACTGGCCCACAGTCTCCAAAAGTTCACTTTTGACACTTTGACGATATCGCGTCTTAGCGGGCAGGTTGGCCTGTTTTGGCACCGTCAGAAGCCCCTCTTGGTCAATTTGAAGTTGCTGGGTAATTGATTTATCTTGCAGTCAGAGTAAATGTGACATCTGTGACCGTATCACCCCCCTATGATTTGAGCTGTCAGCGGAGCCTGAACAGCGGCAACACACACCGAGGCACTAATTACGAGCGAACGGGCGAGAGCCGCGGCGGTACCGAATCAAAAACCCCGTCCCTGCGGCTGGCTGGATTTAGACAGTGTGCAGTTATTCGCGGGGACGCGATTTAATTCATTTTGAAGTTTGATGAAAAAATCCCTCGATCGGTCGCTATTTCCCCACACAGCGAGGAGCGAAATGCGCTCCGCTTACCTCTGTTGGTGCTCGAACAGGTCTGCCTTCGAACCGGGGCTGGATGGTCCGCTTTCCGGAGCGTCTCCAGGTTTACCGGGGTTTCCCTGACCGGGGTAGCCGGCTCCGAGGCGCTGTTGCCCGGGTCGCTCGCTGGATCTGGAGGGGACTCCATGTTGAATTTCAGATTTACTGTTTAACTACCGCTAGTACTTAAAACTAATTGTGTGCGATCTGTGAGCTCCGACACTGCGTCTTGCTATCTAATTTAGACTAGAAGTAAGAAATGAGAAATGCGAGTGTGTCTGGAGGTGGGTGTGTAGGTTTGATTGTCCACTAGCAGCGCTAGTGAGAGCTCCAGTCATGCACACTGAAAAGGGAGAGGTTGTCAATAGCCGAAGAATAGATGTAGGCCTTAAAGTAATCCATGCTGATCGACCCTGCGCAGTTCTTCATGGGTATGGCAACATTTTATGAGTCTGATCTCGCTCAGCACTTTTTTACATCTATGTATTGTCATGTTTTACACAATGGGTAAATTATATTAATATTACATAGGGGCTGCTGCTGCATTTGCAAGCTGAAAACTGCCCAAAATGGTCCAAAATACATCAGTGTGACATGAATGCGCATCATCTCATGATGTAAACCGCGTGTTAGGCTATTACACTGAAAACGGGAATATAATTTGTGTGAAAACTGCAGCTAATGTGCTTGTTATTCTTGCTTTAATCACAAATGTGCAGCTAAACATGGCCACTATCATCCACAGCACCACATTCCGTTCAGAGCACACAGCAGCGTGCGTGTTTGCAAGTTGACAGTGAGCTGCGGAGGTACGGGGATTATTTGGGCGCTGTGGACGTCTGGCTGCAGCGCATAGCAGACCACAAAACTCAACTTTCACGTCTGTGGATGCAAACATGGATAGCCAGATCGTCCTTCCTTATTTTCATCATCATCATCATCATCATCATCACCGTTACCATCATCATCACCATCATCATCTCCGCCGTCCTGTGGGAGGAGCAGACCGCATTACTGAGTAGTCTGCCCAAAGGACTCGTCTCTTTGCTCGCGGAGCAACCTGTGCGCATCTCCGCTGCCTGAAAGTTAAAGATTGACGGCGGTTTGGAGAGACTATGCGCTTTTAAGACGCGGCGCCGTGCACGGGCGGCATCAAACGTCACTCCGGCAACCGGCAGCCGTGCGCCGCTTGTTGCGCAGCAATTACAGGCACCACGCTTTCTGCATGTGATCTGCGGGCAAGCTGCGAGGCGGAACCCCGCCTCTTCAAAGCGCTGCACGTGGACTTTGACATGGCCCTGCCCTCTCATCCAGAGCCGGACTGCTGATAGACAAGTCATCAAAAACTCCCAAAAATCGCTATGGCAAAAACTGATACACTTACAAGGTGATCAAACCATAGAGGGAAAACACTGCATATCTGTGAAAATGTGTTTGCATGTCAATATTCATTAGGCTGACTTTACTTTAAGGATTGTCTGAATGAAAATTACTAACCCTAACCCTTGATGATTAGGTTCGACTGAAACCAGTCTGCCTGCCTTTAAACATGAGCAAATTTAATTTGCTTTAAAGTACAGAAGGATTACACCATCTTTTTTTCAGTTGCCTCTGTCCAAGCTCATGTAGTGCACCTAATGTTGTAAAGTACACAATTTAATTATATATATATATATATATATATATATATATATATATATATATATATATATATATATATATATAACCATCCTGTTACGTTCTTCTCTAAACAAAGGGTCACTGCTGACATGAATAGCACAAAAATGACAAATCAGGATCAGGATCAGGGTCGGTGTACACGTACATGGAGTTTGACTCTGGTTTAAACAAATTGAATAAACAGGACCAAAACAACATACATAAACATCACTGTATTTGACTGCATCCACACCCAACAGCTGTGTCCAACATACTGCAAATGAAGGTAATGTGCTTTTAGAAGAGTTTTGCTTAGTTTTAGTAATTAGGTCAACTAATTTCAAACTGAGCATGTGCAGGGGCGGATAATTCAAACACATGAGACATTTAATCCATGCAAAAATTCAGAATACACAAAATAGTTATTTTAAAAGAAGAGCTAAAGACAGGCAACATTTTAATTTCAGAGCAGTCACAGTGAGGGACTTTGTCAAAAAGAATCTGTTTTCATGTTTTCCATACAGCGCTCCTTGCGTATAACCCGCCAGCAAGAGCATGATATAACTTTTGGAGCTGTGCTGTGCTGAAGGACGACTTCTTGACAGGAAGCCAGGAGGAATCTCTCACTGCCAAGCGAAGAGGCCAAGTTCCATTCCTTCTGCTCAGCTTCAGCTCCTCCAAATTTCCCTGACCTCCTGACCCACTGCAATTTGACCGTGTGAACCCTACACTACCAATCCACGCCTGTTGCATGCTCAGCACCAAAGCTGAGAAACTTGAACTTCGGAAGTACGTAAGCACAGAGGTAAGAATTTTACCTCTGAAAAACACACACAAACCAGCACACGCCGACTTCACTGGTCTGCAGAGTGCGTGCTTACACATACTTGACACCCACACTTGGAGCTAAAATGTACTTTGCGCACAGGTGTGTCTCAACACTCATTACATGTGCGTGCGTGCGTGCATGTCAAAAGATAAGAACGGTTGTTTTATTTTCTGTGAACGCACAAACAAAAGCAGCGTAAGCACACACTCAGACCAACACACTTCGCTCTGTTTAAACCAGAAGGATGCAAGGACAAGTTCGATGCCGCCTGTTTAATTTTTGAGTTAAAATGAATTATGCTGCTGTCACATTGTTGAGCAGGGGAAGGATGTCGTGGATGTGAAGCGAGTAGAGTAAGCATGCCTGCCTGTGTTTAAAAATGATTGATTAAGCTGACACCGGCTCAGGGGTGCAACACCGCTCTATTTTTCTCCCTCATTATGTAAGGCTATATTTCAAATCAGGAGTGCACTGGAGGAAGACACCAGAGACACCAGACAGGACACCCTTCAAATAAAAAGTTTATCAGACAACAGCCAAGGAGACTGATGAGTTTCCCCTCTAATCTTGTCTTGGGAGTGGCGATAGAAAAGAGGAAAGAATGGGTTTGTCAAACTGCAGGGTGAGTTTAAAAAAAAAACACACAAAGATACGTGACCAGTTTGGCTGCAAGCGCAGTAAATACAATGCTTGTTCTGAATATTTGTTTAAAACCAAACTAGCAATCAGAAGGACATTTTTAAGAGCAGTTTTAAGAGCAAATATTCTCCAGCTATGTTTACTAAAAAGTAATTCAGACGAATGCAAACACTCCGCTCATAATTTAAAGCAGATCTGTGAAATTTATTAGATGAAATTCACTCGTGTCCTCGTGCTGCACTAGTCGTCTATTTAAACAGCAGGAACAAAATGTGAATTCTCAGAATGCCACTTTATTTATTTATTTATTTATTTGCATGCGGACATTTTTTTTCTCGTCGTGACACATCTTTGTTGCCTTACAAATCGGACATCAGAACCCGAGCCCAGCAAACACGCAGTCCTTTGCATGCTCACGCAGTGCAGGGCGCCAGAGTGTAATGAAAGAGACATATTAATGGCCGTTCACTTATTCATGCGTCGGAAATGAAGAGGCACAGTCACATTTTGAAGCGGTTGACAGAATAAAGAGCCAACATTGGGGAAATGATTGTATTTATGATTTCGCTCTGACAGATGAAGGTATCGAGAGAGAGAGAGAGTGACACGCTTCTGACAGTTCAAAGTGTTAAATGATGTGATGTATGGCAACGTACTTGAGCACGGGGGCACCCGCTCTTATATGTTCTCACTTTAACAATGAGCGCCTCAGGAGTGCAGACCTGGGAGGTAGCTGAAAAGTCATTCCTACTATTTCAGCAAATATGTGAAGTACAGTATATTGTGCAGTATATATATATAAAGCATTTGAAATATACAGTACAAACTGAACTGCAGGAAAGCTACTTGCTAGAGGGTTTTACACTGTTAAGGTCTGGGCAAATACAGATGCATCTCGAGTGCTGCTTGTAGTCTCTCCCTTGAAGACAGTGCTACCAATAGCACCACCTAGCAGCAGCCCAACCACAGTAAGCCACTGTGGCCACACTGACAGACTGGGGCTGGCACATTGTGTCTACATTTCTGTACAAAGAGGAATTCCTTTGCATATTAAATAATGATCAATGTGAGTTCATGGGATTCACTATTATAATTTACTATTTCCACTAATTTTTTCACAAAGATGTAGGAAATAAGCCTCATCTGTTCAGCCACATCAAAAGCTGCAAATGAGATGTGCATTGATTCTTCATAACAATAACGCATTTCATACAGGTAAATCATTTCAGGACTATCTGCAACCTGAGGATTAAGGAAAGATACTACAGACGCGTTTTTCCTCTGCATGCTGCAGCCTCTTGGTCGTAAAACCATAAAATCAAGAAAGCCAGAGTTGTCACATTGCACTCATTCACGCCCCAAGATACAGCAGTTAGAGAATGATGCATTCACACAGTCTATAATTTAAGATGGGTATATTACCCCCAATATTCCAAAACAGTGAGAAAAAAGGTCCTCCCACAGTGAAGAAGTAGAGATTGGCGGGTTAGACTGAACTCTGTCCTGTCAGAGCTGGAATTGACTCATGGCAAGTGCGTAGAGTTCATATGACTGGGGACCAGAATGATTTTCTCAGTTAAAAATCAGGAGGTGAAAAATGGCGTGGTTATTTGTGCCTGACAGAAGTTAAGAGCTTTTCCCTGAGGCCCGCTGCCTCCCTGCTGACCGCAAGGCAGCCTTCTCCTCCAGCATCCACTCACCTTGTGCGATCACACCGGCTGCCCGCAACTCCACAGCAACTCTGCAGAGTCTGTGCCTTTAGCACGGGGCTTCCCTTTTTGTTTTTTTTTTTGCTTTTGTTTTTTAATTTGTGATTAAAAGTCTGTGTCTGTTTTTGTTTGTGTGCCTACAGAAGTGGAATTCTGAGTAGAGGCGCAGAGGCAGGTAAATCAAGTGCAAGGTCAAGGTTTTGTACTTGTGTAATTAGTAGTGTAATTGCTGCCTGGTTCTAAGGCTTATCAGAGAATCCTGTGTGGCACAAACAGGTCCCACAGGAAGAGATCAAAGCAGTGAGTGGGGAAGGAGGATCTCGATTAGAGTTTATGTTTTAAAGGTTCAGAGGATAGAAAAACAACCCCATATTCAGGACGCAATATTTCATATGGACCCGTATCTGCGTTCGTGGACGTAGATGACAGTAGCTGCACGAGTCAGTTCACCTGACGCTCCTGAAGAGTGGAGGTCAACTCTGCTCAATGGGCCGCAATGATTACAGTGTACTGGAAGTTGATGCGTTTGTGCAACCACCTGAAATAATTTTTACTGGATCTCTAATTTCAGAATTATGACGCAGGGGCTGACAGAAATAATGGAAGAACATCGTACATGCGCATGTATATGCATTTTGCTTTTTCCTTGACGCTGCGTTGATTAACATGCTGTAAATGTAAAAACTGCACAGAAAAATAATTTGCCGATCTTACATTACGGCAAACATCATTTTGACTCGTCAGTCAACAAAGCGCCGTGGTCGCCAGGCTATACTGTTGCATGTGATGATGAAAACAAGACAGCAGCACACTGCCTGCCTGATCCTATCTGACAATCCTCGCCCATCCGACATTACTCCTCTGGTCTCTGATGTTGGGCGGCTGCTAATTTAGCCTTTAGCTCCATGGTACCGTAAATCACAACACTCAGGAAGACAAATGTCAGAACACATGTTGCCAGACTGTGTCTTTGAGCAGAAGATTCCTTTAATTGGGTGTGCAGGGACTGGGTCCAATCCCCAGCACCCTCCTCTTCTTCCTCCTTCCTCACTCTCCCTCTCTCTTTGCCTCTCTCAACATACTAACAAAAGGCAGAGAGATGAAAAAGACAGCGCCAACCTATCCCTACTTTGTGCCATTATAGAACAGACACACTAGGGGTAAAGAGGTACGATGCTGAACATCAAGGAGAGCTTTATATAACTCACTTTTTATTCGCCTTGTTTCATGTTTATTTTACTTCTTCAAGCTATCATGTCTGATTGACACTGCTCCCTGTCATAACAACCATTATTCATCGAACCAGCTTATGGAATACAGTGATAGCTTCTGGATATATTTGTCTGAGTTTAGGAAAATGTGTAAAGAATCAAAAATGCTCTCCAAAGTATGTTCGGTGTCATCTCATCATCAGTGTTATGATTCCACCCTTCCCCTTCCTCCGCTCACGCACACTCTGAACTTCAGCAGAGGGAATAGAGATCATAAAGAATAGATATTCAAAGGCTTTAACACAAAAAGACTTTCCTCAAAGCCTGCCTCTCTCTGGATCCGCTGGGCAAGGGAGGGTGAAATGTCCACACAGAGAAATCACAGGGCTCAAGTCAAAGGAAGTCATTTTAATTCTGTTAAAATGTATTGTTCACAATTTAGATAGCATTAGCTTCTGAGCAGTGGATGTTTATTTCATCATTTGCTACCAGATCTGAAACTGTGTACAAATGTAAAATTTACAATTTTGCCGAGATTCAAGTTCAAATGCTCAAACCTCCTAGTAATCATAACCCACACTGTGGAAAAATACCATTAAAACAAACTTATACAAGGGTTGGACCCAATTGCCTCATTAGTTGCAATAAAGCACAATCAAAGATTGGAAGCACACTAAAAAAACTTAAGATCAAGATGAAATCACTTCAGATGGTATTTAGTTACCACAAAGCTAACTTTAATGCACCCTAGAACCCAAGTTTAATTACCAGATATGTTTTTCTCTGCTCAGTGCCTGCCCCAGAGTTGAAGGATTTGTAATAATAATGCCAATAATTCTGTATTTTTTCCACTTGAAGCATGAGTTAATTCAGTGGAATTATTTGTTCAGTGTACGCAGAGTTTGACAGGCTCAGTTTCACTGTCAGGCCATGCAGATTAACATGCTGTACAACTTAAATGGAGCTGTGATACAGCCGCAGGTAAAAGGAAGTCGAAAAGCAAATTAGATATTCCATACAGGATAGATGAAGCTGTTCTGAAAAAAGTCTTATATCATCACTTTCTCCCAGCAAAACCTGGAACTGGAATAATGGCATATTTTTGCTGCTCCATGAGAAAAAGGAGCCTGGATGAATATGCTACACACACTGATGGAAATGATTTATTGATTAAAAACATTCATTCGAGAAGTACAATAGCCCATAACATATTGTTTTGTTCATAAAGTCGGTTATATACAAAAAAATATTTGAAAGGCAGAATTGATATCTAATGTTTATCTTCTTGTCTTTTTGTCTAATCGACAAACGGCCACTAAAGGCAATACAGTTGGACCCACCCAATGCATTTTGACAGAGAACTTATTTGACCAAATAAACTCAATAGTCTGGTGCTGTATTTTTTAGGCCAACAGATAAATTGATTTTTGAGATGTAAAAAAATTGGTGATGTGCTGCATTTTTTTTTTTTTTCCTAGGATGGCATGATCCACCATACTCTGCCGCTGGCTAGCATTCGTTGCCTTCAGTGGTTGTGTTGGTGGGGTTCAGGAAGAGTGATGATTGGCTAGGGTTAAGATAAGCCAATCAGAGGCAGATTAGGGCTACAGAGGCGGGTCATGCCTTTTCCTGGGAAAAACACATCACCTGCAACCTTCCTGCTGTGTCGGTTTACCTCAAATAATTAAAAAAAGGGCCTTTGTAATTCATGAAATTAATAGGAAAGATGAAGTGAATGACTCAAACAAAAACACGCTTTCAGAATTGCAAACGAACCTTGTGGTGCTATATTGGTGTTGTTGGGTTCGGGTTAGGGCCCCTAACATATTGGGAGACATATTTATGCCCCAATATGTGCCCCTAACTTAGGGGCACATATTGGGGCATAAATTATGAGCAGACCCACTCCAGGAACTGCAACACTGCATTTTGCTGTTGGAAAATAAACTTGTCAGTACAAATTATGTAATGCATCACTATTTCTACATTAACTCAAACACATCTTTGTTATTTCTGACTGAAATTTCTTATCAGCCTACATACAGTGTAAGCTGTATAAGTCTACCAGTATTTCTGGAAAAAGCATTTATCCCCTGGCTGATTGATCGCTGTAGCTCTTGTTGACTTTCTGATGGTGTCTGGTTAAATTATATTCCTTTTGTGTCAGTAGATAAGGTACACATCACAGCAGATTCACCTGCAGCCACTGCAATAACAACCTAAACGTAGACTTAAATTTTGTTTTAGTTTTACAACATCCGTCTTTAACAATGCGTGACTGGGGTCTGGACTACATGTGGTGTGGTGAGGTCATCGCAAAAATGCTAATCCAGTATATTACTGCTGGAAATAATGATTGAGTGATACAGTATGTGTTGGGCATTGTAATATCAACGCTTCCAATCAGATCACTCCTCTATGTGTAAGGTAATATGGAGTTTTAATCACACACAATTTCTTCACTATAACTTCAGACATTCACACACCGACGTTCATTTAGGCCTGTGCAAATGCCGATTATGTTGTTCTAGCAAGATTTGTAGTGACAGTGACTAAGTATTAAATGTATGCAGTAATCAATGTAGCTCCGTCATGTCTGGCTATTATCTGATCCATTTCATAAGGTCAGTATTGGTGCAGATAGCGATCCGCATCGCTAATTAGAATCAACATATTGAAACTTCAAAATGAATCCTACAAGAACTGAAATGAATCAGATAACGATGTTAGTTTTGAACATGCAACAGTGTTGATAAGAAATTTCAATAATTCTAAATAACCTTTCCTGAACCTAAGTCATAGCTCACATGTACATTGTGCTGCAAACCCTGAGCACTGCAGAAACTCTTATTTCCTGCAATAAACTGACATGTGATTCACATCATCTCTGTTTGTTTGGGCTCGGCCCCGCGTAGCAGTGGGGAGCGATGGGCCATGAGCTGCACAGCGCCACTCTAATGAGCAGAGCTGGACACAGACAAAGAGAGTCTGGACTCTGTTCAGCATCTCTGCCCATTATCTGGCTCTGGTCCAATACACAGATATTAATTCCTGTTCCTTTTAGCGACTATGGTTTCAAGTGTATCACTCTGTCCACAAAGGGTGTGCAAACTTTAATTAATATGCCTCAAATCAACATGACGTTTTTCTGTGTAAAGCTATTGTAATCTAGAGGGAGCGCTGATTTACTTCAGTAAATTAATTTCACAATAGACCAAGATAGGACCATCTGTAAAAGACTCCTGACAAATCCGAGGATTGGAATTCATATGTATTCCATTTAATCTGAGACAGAGCAAAAACACCTGGCATGTAAAAAATAACATTGATTTTAGTAGCGATCATAAAAAAAAAGAGCAAACATTTTCAACATCCTCGATCTGTGCTATCAAAACCGTCATGTGCAATCGTGAGGACAATGTCACACTCATCAGGATAATGTCACACTGAGTGACTATTACCCATCAATACATCTAATATCAGTCAGTCCTGATGATGGAATGCGGCCATGCATTCTTTTGTTTACACCTTCATAACCCTCACGGATGGATCACACTGTCTTCGTACTCTGTAAAACGTGTTTCTTTAGGTTAAAGTGTGACCGAACTTGGAGTTTTTGAAACTATGTTTTGGAAACAATGCAGGCTGCTAAACATCAGTCTAAAATTCACCAAGACTAAAATAGACAGCCTGTAAAGAAAATTACATAGAGACAACAGCCAAAGCTGTCGTTTTCCCCAAGGTTTTCTAAAGCCTGAATTGTTCACAGTAATGTTTGTCTTCAACAACAAAACAAGTCTCTCCTCTTTTTCCTACGTGGGTTTTTTCCCCAGCCAGACCCCATAGTGAGCAGCAGGCACCTTTTATTGATCAACACAAAGTCTCAAATAAATGAGCGCAGAATGAGAGCTATGCTCCAGGGAGTTCAGGGGAGCTGGAGCTCCATAGGTTCCCATCAATTTTAATCACTCCACTAATGAAGAGGCTCCTCTCTGTTGGGTGTCCATAACTCACTGTGCCAGAGCTACCTCCACTACCTCAATCAAATCATTTCTACACAGCCCGCTCCTCTTCACAACTCTAATGACCTTTTCAAAATAAACAATGCCTGCATTAGCAGAGCTGAAAAATTGTTAGATATGAATAGAAAAGTTAAGTGTTTTGCAAAAAGAATGCATGCAGGACGGGGTGAGTTAATCAAGCTCACTTCAACTCGTGCGCCAAGGTACTATGCATTTTGCAATGCATTTACAATGAGTAAATCAGTGCATTACAATATATTTGAAATTGGGAATGTTTTCAGGTAAGGTACAAACCACTAAGTGTGATTGTCAGACTGACTGTAAAATATCCATTAAGTGTGGCAGAAAAATCATTATTTAAGAGAAAAATTGATTAAAATTAAGAGTTCACAGATTGTAATTTTATTACGTGGTTCATATGTCCACACTTTGCACTGCCAGTTTTGAATATAGCATGCTGTTCATTAAATATGCACGCAGTTGCAAATTCCTTTTGTCTCCAATGCGTCAATAAATACAACTTCAAGCCCGCAAATGTAACTTGAGAGATCTGGGCCGTCCTGGGGAGAAGCTCCTCGTGCCATGATGGTGCGTAATCTCCTCGTCTCATCCCTTTTTTACCCTCCAAGTATTTCAGAAGTTATTGAAACTCCAGAACTCTGTGAACTAGTGTTTCATGCACACACACACACACACTCACACACACACACTCACACACCCGCACTCATATTTTACTTCTCGTGACGTCCAGAATCTTTCTCCAGCATCTGCTCAGCTCACTGTAGGTAAGGGAAAAAATCCATCACCTTCCCCCTGGGTTTGCATAAGCCTCTCAAAGAGGTGAGTCACTGCCATTGGGCTATTTGTTGCCACGTTCTGGGATTTGCCCTGTCTTTTCAAATTTGATATCTGAACTCTTGTGGGCATCTTGGCGAGTGCTCCGGCTCGACCCAGGGTGATGAGAGGCGTTGGGTATTTGCATTAAAACCTGCTCTTTCCTTGAAAATGTAATATGATATTTCTAGATTGTATGACTTTTGCAGTCTAAGGGTAGTGGGGCTTTTTTCCATTAACCAAAATGTACGCTGCGCGGCTTTAATGCAATGCGGCGGAGACTCCCACAACATAAAAGAAAGCCATTATATGCCATTTCATCCAATTCTACTGTGGCAGCGCAATAATGTGTATTATGTGGAGCCATTTAAAAAAAAAACAAACAACGAAAACCCTTCACTGAAAACACACAGTTTAACTGGAGTACTCTCGGGGTGAGCTCTCAACTGGAAAACATTAAATTCACTGTGATTAACAGCTTGCTCTGAGAGCCCATGGTGAACATTGATGTTTGATCTTTCATTTGTGATGTAGCACATGGGGCACTCCTCGCGTGTTGTTGTTGTAGCCCGTGGGCACACTGCGCTGTGTGTGCGAGGCGGGGGCACTGGGCCAGGCGGACAGAGACTTTGCTCTCGTCTCTGCAGCTGGCCTGACCCGCTCGTGCATCCGCAGTGAGAGTGGACGAGACCAGCTCCAGCGTTGCTCTTCAGGCGTCAGACTGGGAACGTTTGTGACACGTTGTTGCATTAGGGAAATTACAGAGACAAGTATTACCGTAGATTAAAACAAATAATAAAATTAAAATTAAAAATAGCTTCATGGGTGCAAAGACTTGCAGTGAGATCTAATGTATCTAGAGCTAATTTTTATCATTTTATAAGGCTCTCAGAGCTGCAGATACATTAGTTTACTTGCCTCTGACAGACAAGGATGAAATATTTCTCTCTGTTAAACTAAATTAAAAAGTGTAAGATAATGACTGCAAGCTGATGAATGAGTTTGTGTGACAGGCATGTCTATGTTAAGACGAGTTAGTTATTATCGATCAAACTACACAAACTGATGGAGCTGACTGAAAGTCACCTTGATATAATTCTGGCTATCAATCATTTGGAGTGCACTCTTAGTCATGGTTGGCAGTGCCATTAGCATCACCATGGCATTGTTTGGTGAAGACGACAGGGCTGTTCCGCTGTGATTAACACAATGAAGAATCATATCCTCCCTGTCCCGCTGCAGCGTCTATTGTTTCCCATTTAGCTCGCTAATCTCCTCTGGATGCTTCATCTCTGCATTATAAGTATCCCAAAATGTCTCAAATGTCACTCCAGAAGTGTTTGTGTGTGAGATATGGTGCACTTGCCTCTGCATTTGTATTTTTAAGCCATGCATTGTCAAGCAGTTGTATCACAATGAGGAAATCTGCCGTGGATAATTAGTTGAGAATAAGGTGCGGAGAAGCCAGGAGATTGCTTTAAGTTTTTCTCGAGCAGACCTCTTAAGCCTTTCTTTTTACTTTTTTGTAAACAGCACTGAATGTTAAAAAGGCACTTACATTAACTGAAATTAGCCTAGCCCGAAAGTGCTGCCCAGATCAATTCCCATGAATCTGTGCTCCATCTAAACAATTAGAGTATCAGACCTGAGCTACTGTACATCCTCAGCAGCCCAGTATGTAATCAAGCTCTTTAGTGGACCGCTATTTACAATCCAATAATACTCTGGACATAAGGCCTAGCAATGTCTTTTACTCGTGATCATTACCTTTATTATACACCACCATCCAATTATTAGCTGTTTTGTTGCCAACGCTCACAACAGAAGCACAGAGAAGCAACTCGCTCAACACCTGGTCTGGGATCAGGGGGCAGAACACATTTGCCCCCTGGTCTCGCATGGACCGCATTCAGAGGTGAACTATGGGCTTCCTAAAGGTTCTGTGTGGTTGGGAGACATATGGCTTAGCCTGGTGTTATGTAACCCTCAACCCTCACCATCTGCCTGGAGGCCCAGGTGTGCAGAGCCTGCCAGCCTCCGACTGAATCCAACACCACTGGAGCTCTGTCATTCATGGCTTTTTAATCTCGCCACCATCCCTTCCCTTGTTCCAATTAACAGACATGCACGTGTACAAATAAGCTGTATTAATAACCGAGGAAGCCCTTCCCAATTTGGCTCAACAGAGGAAGGAAGCACCGGAGAAGCTGTGGATGTGGGAGGGAAGGTGTAGGGGGATAGCCGTGTTCGCCGTTTGTTGACAGGGGGGCCCAGTGCACAGAGCAGGCTGGGATTTATTGGAAAATAAATCATAAATCATCTCACCTCAGTGACAAGGAAAGGTTCTCACAGAGCACATCTCCTGTGTGGCCAGTCTGACTTCGTCTGATCGCCCGCTCCTGTAATACTCATGCTAATACAGCTCTAACGAGTACGCACGCACCACACCGCGGACGGATCATTAAGGAGGAGGACTGAGACATGGATGAGGAGGAAAAACTTGAGTCCCGCTCGCAGGAATAACTTTGACCTCTCTATGAGCACCACTAAGAGTTCATCCCGCAAACCCTCTCTGTTCCCGAGAGGCGTCAAGGCTTGTTTCCACGCAGAGGTGATTTAGCCAGCAACTCATCCCTTCAGAATATTGGGGGAGAAAAAAATCTATAGTGGGACTTGAAACGTTGTGGGTGGCGTTATATCCAAAGCGCTGACAGGCTTGTAGTCAGAGTGCAAATGCTGCAAAACCAACAAATGTATTTGCCTTCACAAATACAGTGCATCCAGTCAGGTGATCGAGCCTTTAGTAAATATTGAGCGGAGGGGTGTCCCAGCAGCGTGGTCTGCAGGTTTATCTGTAGAGAGAAGAGTACAAAGATGAGCCCCCATGAGGATTCAGGGAGAGATGGCTTGTGTTTGATCACCCATCAGGTGTCAGCGATGTTTCGGCTGTTAAAAACACAGGAGAGGCTGCCGCTCTTGTTTGTGCCAAGCACATCTCTTCAAAGAGCCTCGGAAGCTCTGTAGCTCCTCATTTAAATGGGAAAGTTTCTTTCAGCTGATAGCGAGCGCTGGTGGATCTCCTGTTGACACAGGACATTTTTTCCTGTGAAAACACATCACTGTTGTTTTTCTGCCTCGTGGTGAGAAGGTGATTAATGACCAATTTTGAGATTCTATCAAAGCAACTGTGCTGCTCCGCAAATCCACCCTAATTACTACACACTGTTACAAGCGTAGGAGAAAGAGAATATCACATGAATGCTGAGACCAGAGGAAAGAATGACTTTTTGTATTTGAAATATATATTTAAAAACACTTTAAACAATGCTGAATCATTTCTACCTGGATAATCACTTAATCTTTTCCTTTAGTTTTTCCTTTTTTTTTAACCACGATCTCTGTAACAAAAAAAAACAACAACGAACGCTTGCTCTCAGCACCTACTTGATCAATTTTAATTGCCACAGTTCCCACCCCTCCAATAAAAACAGAAAGTTGAAAGTAAAAGTAAGAAAAAAGAAAGAATGAAATGTATTCCCGCATACTATGATCTGGTAAATGTTAGCGCCTGCTGCATCGCACTCCATATCACTTCGCTCCATATGAAAAATAGTTTGCTATTTTGGAACCCCCTGGCAGCCATAGTGGATCACCACAGACCCAGAGCTCATTTATCTTTTGTCAGAGATGAAGCCAAACTAACGCCATCTCCTGAAGCTGCTAAAGAATGAGGAGGGACGTAGGGAGGGTAAAAATAAACCCGGAGCCCAGGTAGCTACACAAAGAAGTCACTCTACAAGTAATGGGTGGCTTCTGAAAGTGGAACTCTGTTTGGAACTGTCTCCCCGCTTGGAAATGATGCTGTTTAGTGTTCCGAGTTTACTCCGTCGCCTCCGCCGGAGATCAGAGACATAATGAGAATGGGTGGATGTAAGAGCAATGTTACCTGATATAACTGACCAATTAAATTCCGATTTCTTCATTTAAAAGTCCCTGTAGGTATGAGAAGGTTAGGAGAATAAATAGCTTCCATATGTGTCATAACGACGTGCTGCCAGACGAGCTCCGGAGCACCCCACTATCAAATTAATCTGAAAAAAAATACATTACTGTATCGTCCTGGTGTACAGCAGCGCTAATGCTTTACATAATTATATGTTCAGTTTATAAAAGAGAAAAACTCTCTAAAATTATGATTACATGTATAAATATTTAAGCATAAATATATAAGTATAATTATTTGAATTAGAATATGCAGAAACGGAGACAGCCATATTATTTAATCTACATTGCCATCATTTTCCATTATTTAGCAATTCAGTTGCCCGTCATGCTCTCTGGACAGTTCCACACACAGTCCATGAACTGTATCTTTTTATGCCCCTCATACTCTACAAATGGAGACGCAGTAACAAACACAGAAAGACCCGGATGTCGGTCTTTAGTCTGTTACTCTGTTTCTTTGCAGCACAGCAGATGCTGATTCACTACAAGCTACCAGAACTCTTCAGCTAAATACTGTGCTAGTCGAAGCAAATGCCCCAATAGAATCACGGTGCATAGAACACAAAAAGGCAATTTAATACAGTTCTATTATAAAAATTTACAGCGGTCAGGTCACATGGGGCTTTCGAGACAACAGCAGACAACATTTGTGTCTCCCCCTCATCTCTGTCCTTTCCCTCTGCCTGACCAGGTAAATCACCATCCTGTTATAGCGCCAGGTAATGCACAAGGAGCACACCTGCACAGCACAGCACAGACAGCCTAATACATAAAAACTGTGTTTACATGCACACAGAGTAACCTGGCTATCAGCCACACTCTGCAAAAAAAAAAAATCTTACTTTGGCTTTCGCTGTTTACACAAACCTTTGTTACCCTGCGAACGTATATTCTTGTTGCCACGAATAAGCCGGTTGAAAGAATACTCCTTTACACCTATGGTGCCCCAGATAGAATGGTCTGCCAGCAAAAAGACGTAGCTGCCAGCTACAGCCTACCTGTTTGACTCAGCTCTAGTAGAATTCTTCTATTACAAGGGAACAAAATGATAAACCTTGCAGTAATAGTAAAAACTCCTCACCACAGAATCCACTGATACACACCATGAATTGGAGTTTTTGTAGATGATAAAGTCAAAAGGGTATATAATATAGTGACAATAAAGTGTTTATTGTCTTGTTTGTATCGGTGTTAAGACAACTTAACCAGTAACCAATAATTGAAAGTTAGTTGGACTTAATCTGGTTATTTTAACATAGTTATATCATTTATGTAGAAGCCCAGTTCACTCCATCCTTGCTTGTGAGCGACTGAGCCTTTCGACAATGCCCAATCATGATACTATCACCTGTTGCCAATCAACCTGTTTACCTGTGGAATGATCCAAACAGGTGTTTTTGGAGTGTTCCACAACTTTCCCAGTCTTTTGCTGCTCCTGCCCCAACTTGTTTGAAACGTGTTGCTGCCTCAAATTCAGAATAAGCAGATATTTACAAAAATCAATGAAGTCAATGAAGTAAAGCATTAAATACTTTGTACTGTCTTTGTACTGTTTTCAATTGAGTATGTGTCAAAATGGGTCAGCAAATGATCACATTCTGTTTTATTTATGTTTTACACAGCAGAATAATGGTTATATGTGTAATTAATGCTGGTTTACTTTCATAAACTAGACTCTGTGTACAACATCAACATCAATATTTTCAATCAGAAACTTCCAGCTTCGAGTTCACACGCCATGAGGCTCCTATATTTTTCTTTGGGGGCATATACAGTGCAGATAGATACTCACACAAGCGTACTGTCAGGTCTCCACTGGAAGTGACAGTTCAGCATTAAAATCTGTGCCCCATTCATTCATGAAAAAGCCAGTTCTGTTACTGTATTTCTTCCTACTCTCACTACACCTTATAAACATAAACGGAATGGCTTCCGCATGATAACAGTTATCTGGAAATACCACATGCACTTGGAGGAGAAATCGCCTACTGTATGTCACAGTATAAATCATTCTCTGCATCCCACACTTTCACAGGCCAAATGATTAGCCATCCTGTGCATCTTCTCAGCTCTCTACCCGATTGACCAGATCTGCCGTGCAATAAACTGTAGCTGGAGCATATCTCTCTGACAAGGCAATGATAGACCAGTCTGTGTCTACTCAGAATGAGCCATCTGTGGGTCCTGGTGCTGGGCTGCTTTGCGGACAGTATGACAGTCCTCAGGTATATCTCTCAGCATGGCGCACGCTGATAGTGTAGTGGGCTGGTGTGATACACTGCTTGGTTACTGTTACAGATGAATGACCCTGATGTGTCTGACTCGGCCTCTGTCTCCACCCGTCTCTATCTGTGTACCTCGGTGAAGTTCCCACAGTGGAGGGAGGCAGACAAACGCAGCCAGAACCAACACACAGCCAGTGGGCTTGTCATTGGGAGAACACACCATGACTAAAAAAGGCCCAGTTGTGATTGCCTCTCCATGCCTGATGTGGTCTGATGATGGCTCATCGCTGGCCCGGAGATGAGAACCTGATGAACTGTCAGGAGCCAAACAGCCTTAAATGAGAAATCGACAGACAAGAGCTACATATAGGGAATATAATGGATGCTTTAGGATGCATGGGCATCTCCTAGCAGGTGGTAATACAATGACTTCTCTGTGTCTCCCTTGAACATACAGCACAAGGCTGTACAACACTAACAATGTATCCAGATAGCGTCTTGTATCCTCTCTACTTAGATACAACAAATGCCCATATTTCCATTGCAGCGTCTTGTTAATTATAAAACTGCTGAAACAGACTATGCATTGTTTCATGTTGCACAGCTATTATCAAAGAAATGCATTATTCTCTCTCGCTATAAAAGATTTCATCACATCTGCAGCGCTCGGGAGCCGTTTGACTTTGATCTTAACGCGTCTTTTTAATCAAGTTCCAAAAGAGACGTCTTCATTGTTGCAGGCCCTGGCCAGACAGCACTGGGAGACATATGCTAAGTTTATCTTCAGCAAATAGATCAGCAGTGCTTTAATATTTTTGCTCTATAATGGTCTTCTTTCCCATTGCACTGGGCCCATTTGGCATTATTTGCTGCTGGGCATGACTTCTTAATAGAATCGGAATTCCAATTTGACTCTCCCGCTTAGCAGCCTAAATTGGAAGACAGACTGTCCACAGCCTTGGAAAGGGGAAGGCAGTAATTTGAGCAGACCCCCCAAGCATTACCACTGCTGCATAAAGCATAATTCCTGTTTAAGGCTCTTTGAAGGCCACAAATGAAATAACAGTGTTTTTACTGTTTTCACATCTATTCCGAAAGATTAAACTGTATTGTCTTGCGATATGGGAGGTTCATCTGTTTGCTTGCCTCCCCCCTGCAGAGTGGTCAAGGTGCAGGGTCAGCAACAGAGTTGCTATAGATTCACACATTTGCTCAAGGACACTTCAAAAGGATGGATGCATTCTGTCATAAGGTCTGAACCCAGACCTTCTAGATGAAGGGCAGTCTACCAGATGACAAAACGTCTATTTTCTGAGTATCGCAATTCACTCAGCACAGCAAAGTCCAATAGGGTTGAGCACGTAAGCTGTGCTAGTGAGGGCATCAATAATAAAATATTAGCTTTAAGGCAACAGACACAAAGGGCTGCTAATTGAGTGTATAATTACCAGAACATGAAGGGAGGGAAAGTGGCTCATCAGCGCACTAACAAGCATGTGACCAGTGGTTTGTTGAGAAATCATTCCCTACACTTGCCCTGGAAGTGACTGCCTCCTAATGGTGTGTGTGGAGGGGAGCAAAAGAACTCAAAGCAGGGTCTAAAAAAATACTAAAAAAATTGTATTTGGATGTCTTATGAAACAATATAATGAATTCAACTTGAGTGTTTGGAGACGGGGCTGCAGCTGCCACATTTCCAGGTGAAGTAGAATCATCCCTCCTTATTTTGAACTAATCATTCAATCATACGTGTATGTTTACACAGAATTAACCAAGTCGAAATAGTCTATTATGGTCGCATCAGTTGTGAATCTCCAAATCAAAAAAAGAAAGTGTTCAGTTCAGAGTGTGTAATGTGGACAGATAAAGAGGGAGAGGGGAGGGAGATGAAGAGAGACATGGCTGCCCAATCTGCTGGCACGCAGACCCAGCTGGGTTATGGGGAGGCAGTGGCTGCCTAATGAGCCTCTCTTACCCCAGAGAGCTCACCCCACTCCTCCCCCTAGAGTCCCTAATATAAGGATGAAGGACTGCACACACTCCATCACTATCACATGTGTTGCTTTTCCAACAGGGGCACAGCAGGGGAGCTGATGAAAACGCCATCTCCATCTATGAAACGGCTACTTGCTCTCCAGTTAGCGGCATGTTCGTATTGTCTTAAACCACAGGAGAAACAATGATGACACAAATACACATAAATGTAGACATTTTTTATCACCTGTCTGTCTTCTTCTGTGTCAGCTTTCATCAGGACTGTGGTCATGAAGCATACCCCGGGGATCTTATTTCACAATAAAAGCACCATAATGCCACTACTAATGACCACCAACACTACTGTGGCAAAGGTGGATGCTGCTTTATGTTTAACAACACTGTGAACACATTTTCCTTGGCAGTTTTAAAATTCATGGCTTGTCCATGAAGTCCATCTAGCTTTCTCAGGCTTGTAAAAACGCTGCTTAATGGCCTTTGCTTTGTAAGGCCAAAGCCATAGTTCAGCCTGTGCAGAGGAATACTCCCCAGACAGTTGTAAATTCCAATAAAAGGTTCATGCCAAAGTGAGCGTGAGTGAGTTATTCTGTTAAGGAGGGTGGTGGGCAGAACTCCAGCGGGCCCTCTTTCCATTACCACAGCTCCCCAGCGCCTAATGGTCAAGGCCCGTCTCCGCTGGGTAAATGTTTACCCTACAATAAGAAAAGAGGAGGCTCACCACAAACAGGAACACAGGGGCCAGCGCGGGCAGGGAGATAATGAGCTACTATCAGCCTCCCTGCTTCGGCCACAGCCAATGCTCATTAGAGCCTGGGTGATGGGCAGGAGAGTCGAATGCACTCAGTCAAGTGGTTCTCCGCTCTTCCACAGAGAAAACTGCCTTCATATTCAAAACGAGAGAGAGAAAGAATCAACAGTAAAAATATTTGAACAATCTATTCAAACACCTTGTGGACTGTACTGGAGGCAGGCGGCCAGAGAGCAGTTGTTGAGAATGGGCAATGAAGAGATGGCGAAGACTCGCAGGCAGTTCAGTGGGTTTTTTGTCATGGGTTGCCAAAATGGCTTTGATTTACTGAGGGACCTATTGATAATTAATTGTATCATCTGTTTCCTCCTCCACTCAAGCCAAGAAAAGCGAACCCCAACTCTTCATCAGAGGCCTGGGCACAATTCATACCATCAGAGAGGGTGATTGGACCGAAGCTGGCTGTGCAAGCTGTCAGCAGATGGCGGCTAAAACTACACAACTTCCCTCTCAGGCCTGAAGTGAACACAGACTCATGAGCCCAGAACTTTGCCAAGGTGTGAAGGAAACAATTAATAGTCTACTTATGAATCTACCACTCTGGATGCTGCTTAGCTAATTAAATAAATTGGAAGGTGGGGTGCCTCCTCATGCCTGATCCGTTAAACTGTAATGGTTGACACTGCGAACAGTCTTATTGATTTCATCATTCATTAATTCAGCCAGTTAAATACGGTAGTACCGGTTTAGGCTTTAATAGTTCCTGTCTGTCCGCTGTTTCACACAAACACAGATCTCCCACACATCCAAGGAGTGGGCGCTGTCTACAGCAAGCTACAGTACATGGCCGTATATGGAACATACTTTTAGCTCAATAATTAATAATCTTGGAGGGATGCTGAATAATTGAAGTGAACTTGGAGGCCTTTCAGCTCGGCGGAGCTTTGCATGTAGCTGATGGATCTGCGGGATTCAATGCGCATTACAGGGAGAGAGGGGAAATATAGTGCTAAGCTGTGTTTCTGTTTTCACTGCACATTCATTGATCAATTATTCAGCCGGGCCCTCTGACTGTGACCTACAGTTCTGAGAAGAGACCCGCGTCTTCCCAGCCAGCGACGGGTCTGTGACAGCGTTAGCTTCTCTTATTGTGCCGCATTTCATGCTCCAGCCAGCACACTCTTATACAGTGTATCTCGTGAAAGACACTCAAAGTTCTCTTTGAAACGCTCTTATGTTGTTCAGCTGCGGTGGACGGGCGCTTCAAATATTGCAGTTACTGTCTTTCATCTTCCTAAATGAGTCAAAGTGGCGAGGCTGCTTATGAAATGAGCAGCATGGCCACTTCAGGCAACTCTGCTCTTTCCTTGTTCTCCTCTAGTCTGGGGAAAGAGGTGAAAAAGGAGGGGGGTGGTTGCTTTTAGAGAGCTGGGAGGTCCCCCGACTGAGCGTGGCTTTATCACACAGGCCTTCTCATGAGTGCTGGGTCTTTTAATCAAAGACATTATTTCACAGCAAAACCAGCCTCGCAGCCAATATGACTGGGAGTGTCTAATTAACACAAAAGAAAAACACTCTGCTCGGGCAAAGTCCCTCAAAACAGCAACCTCCATCACTGCATCTGAGATAGCCTCACATTCCCCACGAATGCTGTTTTTCACAGCCTGATGAATGCATTCACTGTGGCTAGTTTAGCGCGTTGAGCACAAGTCAGAGCTCTCTATGAGGACGACAAATATCACAGCAAAAGGCTTAGCTTGTTGAAAATCAGTCATGAGCTCATTTAACTAAAAATATATATATATATATATTGCACAGTGTAGGACTTGAGAAATGGCGCAGCACGCACTCACTTTTCAGGTCTATCTGAAAAGTACAGCGAGAGCCGTTGGACAAAACCAGAGATTGTTTGTTATGCAGAATCAGCCCTCTGGGATTAGCTCTGCATTGTTCAAAGCTCAGGTAAAGTAAGTGTACCTATTGAGGCCAAAAGACATCCACACTGAATCAGAATAGCCTGATATACAACCGTTTAGAGGTCAAGCTGAGCTTTGTCTACTATGATTTATGATCCACTTGCTCACCTACAGCTGTAGGGGAGAATACATGTCATATAACATTGCTTTGTTAGAAAAACACAGTTTGATACCGTTTTGATAGATGGATTTGAAGTTACCCGGGCTTTCTGACACGAGCTGAGTGTGTTTTAGACAGAGGTGTTTAATCTTCATCCTGACTGGTAGGCTCCTCACGTCCCCTGAGCTCCTTGTTTTCCTGTATTGATTAAAATCTGCCCTATCCACCTTCCTGGTGTAAGAACTCCTTCAAAGAAGGCTCAGTGGGATTATTCACTGAGAAAAACTTACCCCAGTCTTTGTTCTACTGGTTGCTCTACCTTGTTCAATGAGGCAAGTCTGGGGGCCAATATTAGTACAGAAAAAACTTGGTTATGAACAGGCTGCTCTTAGTGAGCCCCTTTGTGACTGGTATATTTTCATACTGTATATCAGGTAATTTATCATAATGCTCCATCACAAACCTTATTTGGAGGATCTTAACTACAAAGAGAGAAAGCCAGAGGTGACCTTCGTGCGGCAGAGACAGCTTCCCTCTTATTTCAGTTTGACCCTTGAAGCTGCGGTCTGCACAGAGCAAATGAAGCAGGGATTGAAACAAGGGATTAGTTTGGAAATGAGCCCTGCCCTATCTTTAAACACGGACTGGCTGCGGACTGGGTAGCTTACCTCTTATCTTTTTTTTTCATTGTTGCCGGAGCTGAGGAAATAATTTGAACACACACATTCACAGGTCCGTGTCTGTGGGTATGTTCTACAAAGGTACGATGGCAACAACCACTTAATTCGTGATTAGGGCTTTATTCAAAGGCGTGTTTATTCTCCCAGGAATTCATTAGATCCAGAAGCTGCTTCATTTTTTTTTCCCTTTCCTGCGACTCATTCCCCCAGTGAGGTGATTTAATGCTAGTCTCTAGGTGATAAAAAACTGAAGAGCATGACCACAAATACACTGAATACATTAGCTCTTTTCTTCCCTACCAAACACAAGGAAGGTTATTCTATCATGCAAATTACCCAGAGCACCAAGACATTTCTCTAGCGTCTCATTCCACAGACATCAAATTATTTTAGGTTTAGTGCCAGGTGACTTACCTGTGGTGTTTTAATGTTGCCATTGAAAAAAATAACAATAATACTGCTGTTGTGGCAGCTACAACTATCTGAAAAACATTCTGTGCCATGGACTTTTCAGTGAGGATTAATGTAATATACAGGAGAGAATACTTTAAAATGAAGAAAAATCTTAATTCCAAGGCGAACTTCGAAGTTGCAGTTAAAAAACTTCACCTCAACAAATATCATTTAACTTCTTTACAGTAACGTTTTAACTTTTGACTTGACAAATGCTGATATAAGCAGGATCTATTTACTATATGTATTTAAACACAGCTTCTAATTGTAATATTATTTACTTTATTACATATTATTTCTCTAAATCAGAATGTCATTCCAATCACTATCTCTCAATTTAGAGTTTTATTGAGGCGAGTTTAATGACAGATTTTGCCAAACTTTGCATGATTTACAAAGTAAATGAGCGTTTGGACCACAACAGCTTCAGAACTCATCACTACAAATTCATCAGCATTTATCTGTAATTAAAACAATTCTCAACTCAATTAAAAAAAACAAAAAAGACAGTAAAACAATTAATTTGTGTAAAGATCTAAAACAGAATATCATAATGCTTCAAACTATTTGCAAAGGGCTGAAAAATAGTTTCAATTTGTTTACATCTTTAACAAGAAACTATATTAACAGCAACAACTACTCTGCATGGCTGTTATACCCGAAGCTGTAGCATCCTTTGTTTAGCACTATTGTACCAATATAGTGTATTGCATTGGACCCAAAACTTGTTCATGGAGCGCAGGCAATTTAATTTGATAGCACTTTAACAAGAGTTTGAACTGCAACCAAAAAAGTTCAGCAGCTGCACAGCATGCAGCTTTTATCTGAGATAACATATATCCTGGCATGACTAGTGTACATCCCATGTGATATCTATTTCTGTATGCAAATACACATACATCCAAGAGGAGCATATGGTGAAGTAATTATTTCACAAATAATGAAATGCAGTAAGTTTCTAAGGTGTAATTGCAGTGGCTGCCACTAAAAGCAAGGACAGAATGTCTGGCACCACGTTTGGGACTTGGGACCACGGAGCGCCGCAGCTGCTGAATTCAAAAAACTTTCATCAGTTGATGGAATTTCCTCTTTTTCCTCTTTCCTCCTCTCGGCGAGCATCATTATAAACTCAAGCTATAAGCTGTTATGTGGACAAGCAATTTTGAAATCCGCAGAACTTCATTCTAAATCCCAGTCAAAAAGTCACCAGATGTATCATGTTGACTCAAAGGCAAATGTATATAAAATGATGCACAAGTCATATAGATAATTTCTTTTAGATGTGATGAAGTCCACTCAATATAAGCATCACTGAACTGTTTACACAGACACAGACACAGACACAGAATATACTCTGAGATACTGACTGACTTCTTTCGTTAAAGCTACATACATATACAGCTTGGGCGAATGGGGGAAGTTGAGAGTAATATTGATAACATCAGCAATTAAATCAGTGGCAGATGTTATACAAGGCTTTTTTGTTGCTGTTTTGAACGAAAAGAAATAATTTCATAAATATCGATTTAAAAAATGTAATGGTAAAACAAACTGTACCGTTTTGTTTCAGTTTGAAGCCGGTTTGAAGTAAATTCGCTTTGCACCTGTACAGTATTAGATTCTGCCTATGTTAGGGGATGATATGTGTGCTGTGAAGGCTATGTTTCCAGACGGCTTTGAGCTGAGCTGCAGTGCACCATCTGTAGCGGCCAAGGGGACAACTGTTGCTCATTAAATTAGCCAGTTCCATCATCCTGATGCATCAGTGGAAGACCTGGGATCTCTGTGACCTTTCTCTCCCCCACAACCAAGCCCTTTCCTTCACTAATATAGATGCAAACTCAAGTAGGTCAAACACCAGGTATAAATCTTCCTTGGCAAGCCGCAGCGGCGTTTGCCAGGTATGCACTGCAGGCTGGCGTGACGGACTGTGAGTGGAGGTGTGGCTCAAGCATGAAGTGGGCACGCTGTTGCTGCTGCCAGCAGGCTGGGACCAGCTTGCCGCTGGCCGAAGGGTTTGCCTCCTACATGGGGACCAGTTGGCTGCTACAATGTGTTTCTGAAAACAGATATTTGTTATCAGAATCAAGCTGACGGTGCATTTATATGAACAGTTGAGAACGTGCTATTGCTGTAAAGGCTCCAGTGAAGTTTCAGGATACTGAAGCTCTTAAAAAAAGATAATATATGCATTTTTCACCTATGCAGTATTAGTAGGAGTAAGGTCAAGGTTATGAGTTCCTTTTTATAGATGGCCCTTGATATGAGAAAATGAGTAACTGGCATGGCCATAAAGCTTTTATACTAGTTATACAGTCTATTTAACACTACAGCAATCGATTTTGACCTTTGAAGTTTTACTGCAGACATAGAGGTCCTACCCTCTCTGGGTAAAAATATAGCAATGAGGAGTCCATAAAATAATTGTAATGCACAGTGCTGCAGGAAAGAATTTAAATGCTCGGAAGAGGTGAATCTCCTGTGTGATTTAAAATCCTATAGAGCACACTACAGAATATGGAGTGAGGATACCCATTTACCACAGTAAAACCTTTCTAAAATGTTCGTTGCCCTTTTAAGGGCCATTTCACCAAAACCATCTCTCCTCAGTGATTTGCAAATTGTATCTGCTGAGCCAGCTGGCCAGCTGATCAGCTAATGATTTTAGCCAAAATACTGTACTGTATTTATCTTAATAGACTAGGAGATAATGATAGACTGTGGCATTAGCGTTAGAAACTATAATTACACTCAACAACAGTAATTTCTGTACCAATGTTGAGATGACTATTCAGAATAATTTACTTGTTCAACGATGACGCCACACATGATAGTAAAATGACAAAGGATTGAAAGCACAGACAATTGAAGGGGACAGACAGACATTTTTCTTGGGAGAGAATTTCAAACAAAAACCTCCTTTCTGTCAGTTTCTTGTTGTCTTGTGTCACTCTCATTGAAAAACCTGCATTAGTGATGCTTCAAAGTGGTCTGTGCACACTGGCCTTCCCTGCACACACACACACACACACACACACACACACACACACACACACACACACACACACACACACACACACACACACACACACACCCTCTATGTAGTCTTAAATTTCCAAACCTCTCTGGGAAAACTCACACCTGTGGCAAATTCATTCTCTCCTCTCCTCTATTACACTTACATAAGTTGCACAACAGAGCCCTCAGTGGTATATGGTAATGCTTGTTGAAAAACCAGTGAGCCATCTTCACTTCAAACTCGCAGCCTTTCCTCAGTAACTGAAGACACTGTGTCTTGGCTGAAAATTCTCATATTTCTAAGTGCTAATGTGAGTCAATTACTCAGCTGAAAACAGTACAATAAGGTATCCGCTTGTTCTGAATTGGATGTCAGCAACATGGTTCAAACGAGTTGGGACAGGAGCAACAAAAGAGTCGTGGAACGCTCCAACACCTGTTTGGAATATTCCGCAGGTGAAAAGGCTCATTGGTAACAGGTGATAGTATCATGATTGGGTATGAAAAGGGCATCGTCAAAAGGCTCAGTCGCTTACAAGCGAGGATGGAGCGCGGTTCACCACTTTGTGAGCACAGGATTGGATAAAGGATGTCACTATATGGGCTCAGGAACACTTTATAAAACTGCTGTCGGTAAACACAGTTCATTTGCAAATGACTGCATTCTATTTTTATTTACGGTTTGCACAGTGGCCTGACTTTTTAAGAACATTTTACTTACAGTAGTAAAATTCAGATAATCAATAATAGTCGTTCGTGGTCCAGTGTAGAGTTTTACTAGATTTTCAGTTAGTAAGGGCTTTAACATGCCAACAAGGTGGTCTACAATATTTAGGCGTCAAGCTCAATTAAGCAGTATTTATATAAACATGAAATCAAATTGAAATGGTGTATCGTGTAACAGATGCATAAACCTGTTGAAAATGCTGAGGACATTGTTGTGCTTGTTTGTTGTCGGATGTCATGACAGGTGCACCAGGCTGCAGCTGTGAGTTCTGACCATCAGTCCACAGTGTTGCTTTGCGCCAAGTCAGCACAAAGAGCAGGATTCTTACTCACAGATACTGTAGGTCAGTAGGAACATGCTGACCTCTAGCTTATCAAACATGTAAATGACCACCCATTAAAAATTAGTTTAGGTAAAATTGATAATGCTTGCTGGTGCTGCTGTTCTGTGATTCCTTTAGATACTGGAAACCAGTGAATTTAATACTTGTCTCACGACGACAGGCAGATACTGAGCAGTTGGGTGAAACTGGCTTTTATAACTTTGTTTTTCTTGTTGACATTTTTTTTTTTTTTTGTAAATTCTATTAGTAATACTGAGTAATACTTTAATTGTCCTCTTTTATTTCTCATTTGTGAAACTCTCATGATAAGAAATACACATGGGTTAGTTGGTTTATTGTAATTTATTTACTGGAAAAGAATTAAATATTAATCAAAGATTAATACACTAAAGACTTTTTATTCTTATTATTCGTTTATTCTGAAACAAACCTGCAAATACATATCTGATCTCTTGAGGGTAGATCCATTTAAAGTACTTACTTTTTACAATTTAAAGATGGTTTTATGTATCTATGATGAGAGAGGAATCTACACGAGGGGATGACACTGACTTATGTTTAATAAATGGCATAAATCAGTCAATTTTATTTGCAAACTCTCAAACCATATGCACACTAATAATAATAACAGATACGCCAGACAATAAACAAATATTTCTGCCATTTTAAGTTCCTGAACTACCTTCAAAATGGAACACTGACACAAATAAAACATGTCTAGAGGAGTGCACCCTGAGTTTCAGAGGTTGAGGAGAGTTAGCAGAGGTTGCTGTGCTTAGCCAGAATAAAAAATGGAGGCCTGTATTGAGTTTGTAGGCCTGCAGCTCCAGGCAACGGTGATAAATCCACCTGTGAGAGAGCTTGTATCAGACAGGCCCAGGCCACTGGCAGATAAATCGACTGGCCCGTGCCCTGACTGGGAGACGCACCCCTGTGGGCTTCCCTGCCGCTGAGAGTTATATTTCCAGCCCTGTCCCTCGTAGGTTGGAGCAGCGCTTCAGGATACGAGCAAGCTAAATGAAACACTAATGCACCAAGTTTCCCATCAGAAATTTCCATAATTCATTTCCACACATTTCCTTGAGAGCACACTGTGGGATTTGAGGGAGGGGCTGGGAATCTAAATGTACCAGCTGTGTGAAAAGAGGTGTCTGATCAACAGCTCAGTGGCTGGGGCCTTATGGTGAAAGCCAGCCACCTGACCTTACAGGTGTATTCCCTATCTTTCTAACAACAAGCTTTCCTTTTTTCTTTTTTTTTCCATTGGAGTGCAGGCACAGTTAGTGTAGTCAAAATGTGCTCTGCCTCCTCCCCAAGTCTCTTTGGATTTAGAGTTTATACAGTTGAGAAAATCTATTATTTTATGTTGCGCATCTCAAAGAAATCCCCTTTCTCAGCCATTTCATTTTCATCAATAAATAAGCCAGATTCTGCTCTTTCATTCAGCGCTTGAATCTATGTTGAATGATTTGAGGGGCTTAAAACTGCTTCAGCAGTTCTCTTTGTGTTCCTGGTTAAATGTTTCCCTCCAGTTTGTTTTTGTTGCTGTTAAACTACTTACTAAAACCATTTGTTCTCTGGAAAAATAATTCTCTCTTGGATTGCAGAGCAATGAAGATATTACTTTTGATGTTGTTCTCCCAGACCAAAGGCTGTTTGTGTCTGTTGGTATATTGAACCAAAGCCTGAGATGTCCAATATTACACTCTGCCCAAAAAGTTCAGAAAATATTCCATAAAAGGCCATTTCAAGTTTATGATCCTGTAGAACTGTGGCTGTCCCTAACTCTTTGTTCATGGATTATTACTTTTCCATCCAGCATCCAGTCAGAAATAATGTTGAATAATGGGGAAAGTGAATTACCCTTTTTAGACCTCCAAACAGAATGCACTTTAAAAATAACTATTAATTTCTTTTATAATGATAATATTTAAGGTGGGTGCAAAATCCTCCAAGAATAATGGAGCAGTAATGAGGCTTTGCGAGCATTGTTGGATGGAGAACAAATGGTTTGTACCAACAGTGTTTAGAACACAGAAATAGTCTGAACACCAGGTGCTGTAGAACAATATTCCCTGCAGTGTGATGAATTGGTTGACTAAAGAGGGTATTCATCCAAAAGCACCATAGTCCGCAATATGTGATTGCTAAGCCTGACAAAGTCGAAAAGAAATGGCATGTTCTTACAACGTACGATATGTGATATATGTCAGCCTTATTCTGAAAGATCAAATGATTTATTTCACACTGTCAGGAACAAACAAAATAATATTTTCTATGTCAAATCTCAACAAGCCTCCTGATTGGGTCCGTAAATGTTCATAGCCAAATCAAAACAGACGGAAAAGTCATGGGTACAGTTGTGGGTGATGCGATGCCACTAAAATGCACCTTTTAGCAACATTGTACCAAAGCCACAAACAGACAGGGGGCTTCAGTGGTAAAATGAAGATAAGTTTACTCCTGTGCTCCATTGTCTGGAAAACAATCCTAATAGTGCCTCTCTTTTTCCTCCGGGTTGGTAAAGACGGAGGAAAAAAGAAAAACAATCCTCCAGGGGAGCTTTCGCCTGAGGTAAGACACAGGTGGATGGAGCCCAGAGCAGGGTCACAGTAAAGATTTATACTATGTACAAAGTAAAGAACGGAAGAAAAATAGCTGTTCATGTAGCGTCTCAGTGAAGCGAGTGAAACAGCTGTTCACGGAGTGAGGAAGTGGTCAGGTAAGACAGGCCTGGAAATAATAATCACAGGCCCATCTGCTGACCTGGGACTGCATGGCCCCCGGGCTCCCAGCACAGGCCCTCCGTATGGAGCACAGCACAGCCCTCGCCCCAGGAAACCTGGCCACGCCGCACTAGGCTGCTGACACTGCCACATGCTCTCTTTCTGTGGACGGGCTAGCCTGCAAGCCTGTGTACTCTGTCTATATGATACACTCAAGTTAAGGTGCCACTGCAGATACTATCTATAACCAACTGACTGCTATTAAATGTAGTGCACTCTAGGATCCTATTTATACTGAGCTGTATGTGTACCCCGGGGAGGATGCTTAAACTTAAAGGAACAAAAGATCCCAAACAAACCTCTGCTACTGGCGATGATAAATTGTTGTTTAACCATAAGTTCCATTTAAAGAAATTAGTCCATTAGATACGAGGACAAAGTTTTAGAGCAAAATGACCAACAACAGGGGATCAAGGGCCAGTCTCGTTCCAACTGCCAAACTAGTTAATTCTGATCATTAATTTAGTGACTAATAGCAGTGTAAGATGGCATTTTAATGTAATGTTAGATTAAAACACATTTATCATATTAGAGAGCATATCAGTGATTTCCTGGCTGTGCATCCTTGATGGTTTCTCCTGGAACAAATCAATATTGTGCTGTAATTGAGCGATGAGGAGGGTGAAAAGTGTGAACAGCCTAATCATAATTAAAGAGCGGGCTGCTGAACACGAGGGCGAACTAAGGCTCTGAAAGATAAACAGTGTCAGGAAGAGATGCTGCACCACAAGGCAAGCTTTGTTACAACTTTCCTGTGTTGTTGTCTGAACTTACATCAGAGGCAAAATTAAAGAGATCCAGGCTCCAATCACCCACCCTGGCATTTCTGAACGCAACTGTTCTGAAGTGGAGAGCAAGTTGCGGCTGCAACAGTGGCAAACCCTCAATCGACGGAGCATTTATAATGGGTGAAGACATGGAATCAAAATGGTAACGACATTCTTGTTTTTCTGTAGTACTATACACACAGTATTAAGACTAATCGTAATTAGTGCCTATATTCACTTCACAGCCTGAAATGCAATGCAGGCGAACATCAAAACCACTTAAAGGAGGCAGATGCTTCCTCAAAATCCACCTGCTCACACTTAAAGCGAACGCATATAAACAAGCTTCCACTTAATCACTCTCTGCCTTTCTGTCTCCCTCACACAAACGCGCACATCACACACACATATTCTTTGCTCTATGACATGCCGTCAAAGCGCGCAACACAAAAGCATCTTTAATGTATTGGAAGAAAAGTGGTAAACAGATTTGCATCACTACCCCACATTATCTGCTGACACCCAGAAATGATTTGTTTTATGCACACTTGGCCTTGAAGTTTGCAAGCAGGTTGTCAGTGATGATAGAATTGAGGTAAATGGTGTAGACTGAGAAAACAACAACTTTGCTGAGGTCCCCACTTTGAGTTGGAAGGCGAACTGCTTAACGCAAAAGGCAATTTTAATTGTATCGATTCAGCCATACAAATGTAGAATTCTCTTCAAAAGTGTGCAAGTCAGCAAAGTTTCTGTCTCCTAATGCAGCCAAAAGGAGCTAGTTTATTTTGTAAAGCCCCGCAACCCAAGTAGGCAGCACACAATCATAGGATGGGGTTTTAGTTTCGCATGATCCAACACAATGCTCAAAAGTTATTTGACAGAAAAAAGTGCAGATTGTTCAAAGCCCTGTTTAAATATGATCAGCATTGCAAAGTGCAAACAGCAAGATAAATGTGAATTTTTTTGCGCTTGCACTTTCATGTCATTTGTCGGTCGGGGAATAGCAAAGTGGCCTTTGTCGGTCTTTTAATAGCTGAAAAACATTCTTTTATAATGGGACAAATGACGAGGCTTCAGAGATGCGCTATCAGAAAATAAACCTTGCCAGAAAAAATGACAAAAGCTGGACAAACAACCTGCAATTATGACTTCAAGCTAACAACTTCTTGTGCATTACAGAAAATGGGATTTCTAGTTTTCAGCCGTGCATTATTATAGCATTCACCAGCTATTTGAGAATGATTCACATGCCAATAATCTATGCCTTTTTTTCTATGGCACATTATGTGTCAAATGGTCCTGGACCTGTGATAGATTGTTCAGACACAATCATGACAATTTAAAGCCGTCGGCCATGTGGCTGTCGGGTAATCAACGAACACTCCACAGGAGTAATCACACATACAGATTGCTCTTACATTTCTGTATTAAACTTTGATGACATGTAAGAAATTGTCCGTTTCATCTTTTTCTGATTGTGGGTTTGTTTGTGTAAGAATTTAGGTTCTGATTATTAAATACTCGATAGACACCATTCAAAAGTACCAGCAAGTTGCTGAGATAATATCATATCATATTATTAAAAATGAAATAAGGACAAGTGAGAGCTGAAACTTCATTTACAAATTCAATAACGGCAAATGTGACAAATGACCAATGAAGTTATGAGAATTCAGCAGTTTAAACACATTGCTTGTACAAATGCAAATGAACACACTGTCACTGTAAAATGTAGTTATTTATTAATGATCATATTCAACTCTGTGAAAATGAACCACTGTTAATGCCAACTGCATGGGAGTTTTCAAAATTCATGAACAAATCCGTTATGCCACTAAGAAACAGTAGTTAACAGTGACATTTTGATTTTAGAAGGCATTTGTCTTATTAATTATTCAAATCTATTTATTTAACAGCTACCAGTAAAGGCTGTGAAAAGGGGCATTGCCAGGGTGATGCAGGGATGCACATTCATATAGTGTTATACAGCTTCAATTCACTTTATAGCGTTTTTATATTTAATCGGTTGTTATATGAGCAATGGACATTTATATAATTATGGCTCATTATTAAATATGGACATTTGTGATAGGAAGTCAAACCTGTGCAACACCATGTTGGCATTGTTTTGACTTCTTTTGCTTGTGTAAGTGTGCATATGTGCTTGCACACTTGCTTGTGCACGTGTTTATTAGAGCTCGCTTCATGCGTATATGCATGCAAGCCTGGGAACGTTTGTGTCTTTGTTTACACACACAGCCTATCTGAGCATAAGAGGCTGCCTTACATTGACATGTAGTAGATGACAGGCCCGGGTCTGATGGGGATGGTCATTTCCCAGGTAGATCTGGGCACACCGTGAGGGATGGGCTCTGTGAGGCTGTCACAAGACATTACCAGACGGCACATACTGCTCCATACACACACCGCAAGCCCATGAAGATGATCACATTTGATACACAGATGACATTCTATCCCTGCTGTGACAACACGGGCTCATTTTTCTGCTCTGACATCCGTTGCTGTGTGGGTGTTATTCAAGTCAAATCTATCATTTTAATGGAGAAGTAGTCAGACCTGAGGATTATTTGAGGGATAAATATATCATCGTCTGTTCGTTCGGTATCGACCGAATGTCATTGTGCCCTGACTAACTCTTTCAAGACGAATGCCTTAAGATACCATATAACATACATAGATGCAATGCATGCCCCATACGGTAAAAACAAGGAAGCAAGGAGCAGCGAGCTGTAGAACCATTTGCACAGGCTCAGATAAACTCTTTAACATAACCGCAGAGGGATAATGAACAGGGTAATTATGTTATCCTTAGTGAGTACAAAGAAACAATAGACCCATCATTAAAAATCCTCAGGACTGCTCTTGTTTAGCGCCAAGAGTGTAACAAAGTGAATTGTCCACCATGATTTTAGCTTTTTGTAAATGTCTTTAGCACAGTAGATCTGATGAAACTCCAATTTGCCAGTAACCAGTGCACGGGGGCACAATGGAGTATTCCAGCATATTGCTTAAACCATGGCCTCTGAAAGCACCACTAATTGCATCTGGGATTTGGTTATCCAATCCCACAGTGCATTGCAGCCGGGCGAGGAGCAGGGGGGTGAATTAGAGGCTGGCGGGGTGAAGCTTCTGCTTGCTGAAGCCTTGACAGTGCTTTGTACTGAATGATTGTTCTCCAGACAGCTGACGGAGGTAGCGGCGCACGCAGAGTTGTTTGAAAGCCCAAAAGGATATGCGGCTGCATCATCAAAGTCCAGCAAGTCTTCCATGTGTCAGGGAGAGATTAAGCTCTTCCAGAGAGGGCAACGCCTCTGATCACTCTATTCAATCGATGGGATTTGAATAAAGGAATAAAAGATCAGGCATTGTGTATCTGGGTGCTGTGCAACCGCTGGATAGGATTAAGGCATGTTGGAGCTGTAACAGTGACAGACGCCATCAATCACAAGTTCCCTACACTAGTTAGCTAAAGTTGATATTAGCCCTAAATAGGACACATCTGTTTGTTGCTGCACACTCTCTGACTTTAATTAATTCTCAAGTCATTTTATTTTTAGGCACGGGTTTTTATTTGTTGCTGCTCCTGTACATGTGCACAAAAATGTAAATTGCATCCTTCCTTTGCTCACAGTGTGGGGCTCACATACACTGTGATACTGCAAATTAAGCACGCACACACGAGTTCACATGCACAGCAGAGCGCGCACGGACGCACGCGCACACAAACACAAACAATATGAAAGTCACTGTGCAAACAAACTTTGGTCTGGTGGTCTGCTTCGGCCTCATTTTCCTGGCTGAGTTCTCTATCATCGCCCAGCGTCTCCTCTACAGGCTGTGTCAGATAATAGCTTCCTTTCTCCACTTTTCAAGAGAGAATGAGTCTATTCCCTGGGAACTGAGTTCAAGGGCAGGTCTGTATAACCCAGAGAGACAGACTCTTGCCAAGACCTTGGCTTCAGATCCTGGAAATGGCCTAGCACGTTTCATGCCTGATTTGAACATGTACGCCGCACTGACCAGGAGCCTCAACTCTCCCACGTCAGACCGAGGGGTGCTGATCCAGTTCAGGTACTTGGACTGTCCTTGCCATCTTAACCTCTAAGTCTAACCTACCACTAATTGTTCTGACTGTCATCCGCTTGCATCAGAAAAAGCGGTAGTTTCTTGAGTTGGGGTGTGTAATACCAACTGATCTGGTGCTCTCACTTGTGCTGTTTTCCTCCCCTCACTATTGTCTTCTCTCTCTTAGCCCTATCCTCTCCTCTTTTCACCCATCACGTCCCACAGTGGGGCATAATTACTAGAATTCTTTGCCTGGCTATGCTCTCCTATTATTAGCCTAGCGTTTAAGCCCTCTCCCTGGTCAGATGGTCAATGCTTGAGGGCAATATGTCACACTCCATGGGCACAAAAGGTAGCCAAACAATGCCTATTGAGGACCAGGTGCCATTGCAGTAATACCATTTGGCTACCATTCACTATTGTGGTGCACTGTGCTTGTTGATACAGTACATTAATTGCTAGTGGTTTCAAGCAACCATCTTAATTAATGCACCCGTGGACAAGGTGTGTGCACTCAACTGTCCATAGAAGCTATTATGACAGTTCTCTGGATTAGCTAGTTGGCATCCTTGAATGACTCATATAAAGACACAATGACAGAGAGACGAAAATATGACTGCACCCCACATAAAAGAATATGCAGCAGCATAGTTGTAGCATCATTACGATGGCTTTTCATCATTATGCTGCATGAGAGAAATGGCCTTTTTTGCAAAGATATTCTTGGCGATCAAGCCAGCCTCTTTAATGATGTTTTGGAGCTTAGTGTTCACTGACAAGAATGAATTTGATTGGTATTTTTGACATTGGGTCTTTCTTTCAATTTTTAATGGGTCCTCTGTTTTCAACATAGTATGACATAAAGCATCAAAATGCTCTGCACTTTATGCTGTAACAGAACAATTGTGTCCCTGTTTGTATCCAATTTAAACGAGAATCCAGTGATTCCAATCCAGTGGCACTGCAGACTAATGAAGCATGTTTATTGGTTTACTTCTAACAAGTGAATAATCATACTGCATGTATTACGGCTGCAGATGCAATGATTATTTTCTGTCCGTCTTATTTTTCTTTTTATTGATTGATCATTAAAAGAAATTAATATATAAAACAGAGACTAAATGTTGATCCTCATGTTTCACAAACCTGAAACCAGATTATGTTTGTGATTTTTTCTTGATAAATGATTTATACAATTAACCAGCTATCAAAACAAGTATAGCTACTAAACTACTAAACTACTATAGCTACTAAACTACTAAACTACTATAGCTACTAAACTACTATAGGGACTAAACTACTAATCAATTAATCTGCCGATCGTGTCAGCACGACTATATATTATATGTGAATATTTGGCACTGAATTTGAACATAGATATTTTACTTTATATCACCCATAGCTGGTAATTTTTGTACCACTGTTGGAGAGTTTCAGGATACAGTGCTATTCATTTATAGTTGTTTTTTTTTATGCTGAAGTTTGGTGGTGACTGTGGATTTGCTGAACCCTCCACAGGCTCTAAAGGTGGACGTAAAGGTGGGATGAAGAGGATAAAGGCCTCTCCAGGTCCGGTCAGGCCTCCTGCAGCAGCAGCTTGCCTCCTGGATGAGAGCAGCAGACCCCTGTCTCTTTACTTACAGCCCGCTGGAGCAAGAGGTCGACACACACCTGAACCCTCCACAGCACACAGTGGGCCGCGGGGCCCGGCAACACACAGGACAGCCGACCTGCTTTGACCTCTCCTCTGCTCTGGACCCCTGGGACCCCCGCCAATAAGCTCAGGGACCACTCACAACCTCTCTGTTAGCACACTCTGCCCCCTCAGCACCTCAGCCAGAGAGCACCGCACTATTCAAAAACACACACCCACTCGAGCACGTACACTGTACACATAAACAAAGAGACACACTCAAACATTATACAGGCATCGCATACTGCCTCATGCAAACACAATCTGTCACACACCGCCATGTAGTGCATCTCTCCCTCTGTGTCTCCCTCACTCACTCAGGCTCTCTCTCTCTCTCCCCTCTGTCTGTCTGTTTCATGTGGAGCCAGGTGGAGGCTCAGCGTTAAACTGGTGAATATCTCCATCTTGTGGACAATGTTTGTTTCATTACGAGAGATGCTGTGGGGAAAATGTGCATTGTCTGTTAAAGCAGTGGTCAGGCCAGGTCAGAGCACAGACTCTCTTCATGGTCTTCTTGACTAATATAGTTAGGGTTAGGGTTAGGGTGATTACGCTTCATATAGGCTTCAGACCACAAATGGGTGAGGTATATCAGTGCGTCTCAACGGTAAGAGCAATTATTTTCTTGAAATTAGCATGTGAGCCAATTGTCTCCGTTGTAAACAAGGTATGTTCATGTGTGAAATAATTTGTCCACAGCCTCCCAGGGTCAAAGAGGCGGCAGGGTGACTTTATCTTGAATGTCACTTTGTTTTTGGTTGGTTAGACAGTACCCTCTCTTGGATTGGCTTCTCGGATGAAGGCACAGGTGAGGCCCACAGAGGAGCAGCCCCCTCTCTCCACAGCGTTTCCTCTGCTAAAACAGCCCTACATTTTAATATGCAACATCTGTGCCGGGAGAGCCTTCCAAAATGGCTGCTCCTCAGAGGATGACGGTAGAGTCTGCTCAAACTTGGGGTTGGGGCATTTGGTACTGCAAGGTTCTGCACAGATGTTAGCATTCACAATGTCACTCTGTCCTTTGCTTCAGTACCCAGGGAGGTCTATTTTAAGGGAGGGTGGTGTGTTTTCTTCCTTAGTTCCCTGAGATCACTTTATCTGTAACTGTCATTGCAACAATTCTACATAGACTTCAACTGAACTGGGACTGCTGTCTCTGATCAGTAAGGTATGAAGGAGCTTTCTGCCTGTTAATTTATCATTTGGGCTGGTCCCACTATATGGTGGCAGTGTCATGAAGATAGACGTGTTCTATGCAGTCGCGAAACACAACAGCGGTTACAGTACATTACAATACATCAGGCAGTCACATTAAAAGCCTTCAAAGAGATACTGTAAAGAGAATGGTAAAGGATGCCCAGACAAAGGCACTATTGTTTCCCCAGTCATTTCAGTTGCATTCGTAGAGGAACATTAGCTCAGTCGCAAAGAGCTGTGTTTGTGCTGTGCTTTCACAAAGAATTGAGAATATTTTCTGAACATAGATGCCATGGCCTAAAGGCTGCTTGTCAGTCGGATTATTCAACTGATTCTCAAACAAGACTCTAGACAAGGCTGCGAAGAATCAGGGAGGGAAAGAAGGGGCCAAAAGAGAGAAAAACCAAAAGCAAGAGGAGGGACGTGTAGGGCGCCTAATGCATCGCTTACACAAAGAAGATGTTCATATTTAATGCTCATCATTAAGGCAGGGTTTGAGCATGGAAGACGCTTCTGCTATTTTCCCACACCCCTTGAGCCAAGTCCTTGTGACAGCCCTCCGCTGCATCCCGGCAAATTATCCGCATGAGCTGCGGCGAACAAAAACAGCCCAGTGCGGGGGAAGTGAGGCCCAGCCTTAGCTCCACTCCTGTGATGGGGAGACACGTCACTTTGCATCAGCTCCAGCCCTCCAAACCACATCATCTGCAAGTGAGGAGAACAAGATCACTCCGTGGGGAAAGGACAGTTGAAGAGAACAAGGCAGATAAGAATAAAGGAGATAAGAAGTAGGAACGGTGGAGAGGAAAGGGGGAGGAGGGTGAGAAGAGAAGAGAAGAGAAGAGAAGAGAAGAGAAGAGAAGAGAAGAGAAGAGAAGAGAAGAGAAGAGCGTTGAGGCTGTAGGAGATACTTTAATGTTCCCCAGGTGAAGTCAATGCTTATCAGTGTCATCGAAACATTATTAACCAGTGGAGCCGTGATACTGATTCCTGGAAAATGTTCTGGCCAAATCATTTACCATAGCCTTGGCCTTTAAACTACATGAATGAATGACTGAATAAATCATTTAGATTTTCTAAGTGAATACTGTATTCCCATGATAACATGGTTAGTCTAAATTAGACACACATGTACTTGCAGTGCATCAATAAGCAAACTGCCCTTCATATTTCATTTCACTTATTTTATTGCATATATGCTCATAAAACAAATAACGCCAAGAGTCTCACTACAGGAATCTGATGCACTGACTTTGAACTGCAGGATGTGCCTTGCCAGTTTCAGCCAGTGGTAGGTGCTAAGCAACCCGGTGTTAGCAGAGTGAGGGCACTCTCTGCTGGACATTGCTGAACTTACAGGAACTATAATGTCTCAAAAGTGGACACAGTGGGTTGTTTTGCTACAGTGAGTAGTACTTGATTTTAGATGTTTAGAAAAGTACAGATGCCTGTGGCCTCTTTCTCAAGGATATATCCCGACGGCCAAGGAGACTTGAGAAAAATTGAGTTCCACCGAAATAAACCTGTCTTCCAAGATGCATGTGCTCCAAGCCTAAATTGGCCTATTTAAAGGCATAACCATAGACAGCCTTTGAATAATATTGACTTGCAAACTATGCTCAGGTCAAGGACAGGATGCTAGACCATGTTAGTCGGCACAAGAGTGATGGAAAGTAAACCAGATACAGTTAGGACCGGTGCAAAGTAAAAAGTCAAGTACTCGGCTATTTTTACAAATAATGAATAATTGGATTCCCGGTATGAAGAAAATAAGCTCACAGGAGAAGAAAAAACATTAACTATGAATATGTGGCTGTATTTTAGTAAAATTCAATTGATATTCTAATGCTTACTTCCGTGTTGAAGAATTAATTAAATTTAAAGCAAATTAGTGTTCAATTTTTTTTCTCTTTTACAGTACATTTCTGCATTATGATTCTGTTGCTTTCATTGTGTGGTGGTGCTATTTTTGCAAGCTTTAATGATCACAAGAATTATGTGCTTTAGAGGAGGATAAAAATATTGCAGCAAGCTGCAAAAGCCTAATATGGAACCAACTGACGAATCCGCTGTTTTATGCGGTTGTGGATGTTTTTTGTGATACTAAATGTGTTTTCTTTTTTTTTTTCTTCCTTTTTTGGAAACCTTTTCAGTTATCAAGAAGAAGTCAATTCATAGTTGATGTAAAAAAATATAGGGTTAGGGTAAACCACCAGTAAGGGTAATTTTTATATCAATAATAAAGAAATGAAGTAATATTGCAACATTATTTCATTAATATGACATAAAAGAATGAAAGAAATCCTAGTTAGTAGACTGTATTTTTAAACTCCTCCTATTTAAAAGACATGAGTCCAGTAATCCTTCCGTTTTTTTCATTCCTTGAAATCCTTATAAATCTTCTGCACTGGTCCAGTATTTATTGAACACACACAGAATACGTGCAGGCTGTCTGTCTGAATCATTGCTCTCTTGCTGCAAACCACTCTGTACAGCCGAGCACACTATCCATATTCATGTGATTTTTGCCGGAAGGCATTGGTGTCTACTAAAAATAGCATGGTGAGAGAAAGGGTCTCACACTGTGTATCCTAACATTCATGAGCCCAGTTCCTGTGATTGGGTGTAAACACATGTCTCTTTGCTGAGACCGTACTTCATGTTGTTGAGTTAACACTTGAAAATAATTGCTCTGGGCCAGAATAAAGAGCTATTCGAGGTGCATGGTGTAAATCAACAGAATCATGCATTCCTCAGTTTTTCCTTTTATGTGCATGTGCACCTCAATAAATAGATCCCTGGGTGGTCGGTGCATTTGTGTGTCAGGGGTATGCTGGTGCATGCCCATGCTTGTTGTGTGTTTGATTGAGTGTGTTTGTGCCTCTGTGTGTAGTATATGTGTGAGTCCATGAGCAGATATGCTTATGCATAAGGTTGGTTCTGTGCAGAAGTGAAATTAGCAAGTCCAGCTGAGAAAAACTGATCACAATGAAGCCTCTTAAAAATATTTTTTGTGGGCAGCGAGAGTACCCATCACATGCGCCTTGTGCACTGTGTTTCCATACAGGCAAATGGGTTTGGGTTCAGACTGAGTTGAGGTAAAATTACCAGCAGATGGCAGCACACATCAAGCTGCTGTTCAAGCGCTAACTGTAACCAGTGGTCACAGTAGGTTCTGTCACAGGGTGACTAAACTGACAATTAAAAGCATTGCCTTTAGTTAAACATCACCATTACTGAGATAATTAGTTCAATATGCATTCTGGGTAATTAAGTTCTTCACATTAGGCACCAAAGTAACCCCATAAATCACGGTCTATAGTAGTTACTGGAGCAATAATGTTTCTCACCAATGAACATCATATTCTAATTTTAGCTTGGTTTTTGATCAGTCAAATGTACTCAAACGTAACTAACATCATGGGCAATTACCGGTAGCAACATGTAATGGAACATTCTAAGCCACGTTGGTGGTAATTTGCTATTCTGAGCCTAATGCTTACAGACCTTCTTGGACAAAAAGGGAGTGTGCTACAAGTGTATGCAGGTCCGTACTAATGTGGCAAAGATGCAGGTCATTTCCTTTTTGAAGAAATAAAAGGCTGTTGTGCCTGAGGCCATACTCTGACTTCACTTAAACCGGACATGGAAACTGTGAGAGTGTGTCTGTGAGCCTGGGAGAATAGGGAGGTGGCTGTGTGGGTGTTAGCTGATAAGGACCAATCAGACCAGAGAAGGATTGGTAATATTAAGTGTTCAACTGTTTCAAGTTCTATAGTGAAAACAATACACATTCATGTTGCTGTTAATGTGGACCTAAATTACCGTAAGAACTGGCCAGCGCAGAGGAAGTGAGGCCCCCCACACCCACAGCACAGAACACTAATGTCATAAAATTAAAATTTGATCTTCTTCACAAAAGGCCAGTAGCAGGAGGCTTCACCCTACCGGACCTTGCTAGGATGACTTATATCAGATAACACCTGATCTTTAAGCCAATCAGACAGCTGGGTATTTACAGACTCTTGTGATGTTTTTTAGGAAATTATGAGATTTACAGCAGACAGTGTGTCCTTATTAGGCCTCGTACAGATCCTAAATCATGGACATTAAAAAGCATTTTCTTCTCGCAGTTCTGCTTTGCTTTCCAGAGTTTTTATACCTTATACCTTTCAGCTCATTGTTTACGTTCATTGTCACAGAAAAAGCTCTCAAAACCTATTTTCCACAGGATCATTACCGAATGGCAGATAAAGGTAGTGAAGCCTTTAGCAGCTAAAGAGCCAAATATTTCCCTCAGGAGTTGGTACAGACCAAAAACAGACAGCAAAGACAGAGAGCAAGGACAGTGAACAATAGGATTACATTTGGCAGACTACAAATGCATAATAATGTTGCTCAGAACAGTAATTGCTGGATGTGTAAAAAACTGTTTGCTAAATGGTGATATGCCAGTGAGTTCACTGTTTGTTCCTGCATCCCACAGTGGCCATGAAAATCAGTTATTATAAGTTCAAGCATAAACAAGACCAAAAGTCTGTACCCCTGTTAGCGAACCCTGAGGCCGTAATATTCACTACACCCAAAAAGAAATCATTACCAATAGTGGGGCAAAAACATCATGATTTTAGCTGAATGCAAAGTGTATCCTCTATATTTTGACCACTTTAGGACATGTCAGTCTCAGCTTGTCAGGCTTAGCTCTGCACTGTTAAACTGTCACAACTTTAATCATTCTAGGTTGACAAACTTTGTCGATCTCAAGTGCACTGCGAGGGCTTCAGCCGTACTGTGTGTAGTACATACTGTATATTGTTTTTCATAGCATTATGCAGTCTGTTATATCAATTTACTTTGCAGTATGCCGGGCTTAGCGATTAGCCATTTTGGAAAGTGTAAGTAAACAATTGCAAACCACCACTACAGTGTAGCATGCCCTTAAGATCTAAAAAAAGAGAAATTATAACTGTGGATTTTCGTGATTTTCTGAAAGGTGACCGTTTACTGGAGATGAGTAATGCCTGTCTGACAATTGTTATTACTTTGACAGTCGGGCTGAATGTCACGATAAACATTAACAGTCATGTTCATGTACACGGTTCACATTTCATGACTGTTTCGTGAACTGCCCTAATACTGGCCTGTACAATGACACGTTGCAAGTTGAATGTTTTGTGCGCTTTATTTGTCTATGAGAAAGACAGAGGAGAGGTAACAGATTTATTAGCATCAGTGTTTAGTGAATCTGTGTATTTTCAGAACGTCTTTGTCAGAACTCAGTCACTCATCTGTGGGCCCAAATATATCCACATGCTATTACTTTCGCTCACATATGCAAAATGCTTGTACTGTGTGGACTGTCCTAAAGGAGAGCAACACTGCTCCACCAGTAGATAAAGCTCAGTGGAGTATAGTGAAAAAATGACTAGAATTTTAGCAGCTGTAGTTTAGCCAATAAGTATGCATTAAAATACAGGCCCCAATACTGATCAGCTCAGTTTTAAAGTAATCGCTCTACTAACTGCCTTGTCTCAGCTCCCTCGACCTTAGCCCTTTCACCACACCTTGGAGCCCAGGGCAGACGTAGTGCGGGCACAGTTCTGCATGCATAAACATAGACCACACACAAACACGCACACACACACACTCGCCCTTTTCTGCACTGTAGCACTGACATGTGTACCAACACATGCAGCCTCACATGGTGAGAAACATGTGCCCTGCTGAGATCTGAGCTTTGTGGCCTTTGAAACTCTCGCTTTCAACTCGCTGCATGAACCAAAGGATGCCCAGCTGTTGAAAACATGCAATACTGTTGCTCTCAGAGAAAACTAGGGGCAATGATTCAGCAATTGAATCAATTAACGCTTTGATCAGAGAGGCAAAGTAGTGATTCACTAAGCTTCCAGTATATCAGGATGCATGCACTGCTAAACAAAACATGATTTCTTCCATTGGGCATTGTGACAGTGGGGCAGAACAGCAAATGAAGCAAATAATTATCCAACACTTCACAGATACAGTGTTGTGGGGGTCTATGTGGTGGAGGCTTTGTTGCACTCAATCAGTCAACAGTCACAGTATTGTGGTTTATACTTTCACTGCCAGCTCACTGTTAAGAAATACAGGATATAAATACATGCCATAACAATGAAGTTAGCACCAATAAGAATGGCAGTGCCTGAGATTTCATACAATTATGAGGTAATCTTAGAAGTCTTGTATTTGTCAGGTTGGTTTTTCAAATTAAAAACATACTTCATAACATATATACTTATATATAATGAATCAATTATATATGATTATATAATCAAGCTACAAAAAAAACAGAGTAGTCAGTCAGCCAAATCATATGGAACAGATTTCTAATTAAACTAGTAGAGTCTATGTACGATGAGTTTATGATTGGCCTCTCGTCTCTGACCTCATCACTCCCCGCAAGCATACACCAGGCGCAGCACAGCAGAGACATTAAATACAGACGATGACGACAGCTGCTATTATGTGGATTCTGCTGTGTGGAGAATAATGAACACATTCTATATGTGGACTGGACATTAGCAACAATATGGAAATTTCCCTAACAAAGCACCATCATTGCGGGGAATCTAGAGAACAGAAATGTATAAAACCAAACCAGCAATCCAGCTAAAACGTAGCAGTTGGTTCACATGGGACACATCAAGAAGCGCTGAAACGATCAGTTGATTCACTGTTATGGCTGAATTGTTGTTCGTTAATTGACAGAAAATTAAGCGAACAATTTTCAGCATCTAAATCGTTTAAGGGGGGAAGGGAACAAGGGTTGAACCCAAATGCAGACACGAGGGGGCGCTGGTTTGATTCTAACAAAATTTAACTATGGCAACCAAAATCCAAAACTCAAGGGACTATGAAAAGCACCCACAAGGGTAGATGGGCAGAAGACGGGGAACAAAGACAACACAGGGAAACACTGAACAAACACAGGAGACGTAGCATGGCTCGTGGACATAGACAACACTAGACAAACACTTACTAGAAACGGGGTGTGGTTAAATACTAAGACAGTTCACAAGAAACACATACATGGAGGACGGCATGGGAACAGACTACACCAGAGGACGCATGACCAACACTTACATGATTTGTGACAAGACTAGAGAAAACAGACACGACTAGGAAAACACACACAAGGAACGTGGCTTGACTAGAGACGTAGACAACACTAAAGAAACAAACAATCTCATGAACTGGGCATGGCTTGGGAAGAAGGACAACTTTAAAACACTTTCAAGAGGCATGGCATGGCTAACAAACACTGACAACACTAAAGACGCTGGACAAACATTTACCAGAAACGTGACATGGTTAAAGACAAAGACAACATTAGAAACACACTTACATGGAATGCAATCACAGAGGCGGGAAAAAACAGGAAGTAAATGAAAAGAAGAAACATAACATGAACCTTCAAAATAAAACAGGACGTGACAAAAAGAGTATGACAACACAAAGGAGGATCGGCAGGGATCATGACAGGTTGTAGCATCTCAATTGTGAGCATATGCTGTTTTTCTTAGCTTTATGTCATTCTATATTGAAAAGATTACATTTTTTTGGACTGTTGGTCAGACAAAACAAGCAATTGTAAGATTGAACTTTGGACTTTGGATGGGCATTTTTCACTGTTTTCTATCTAATTAAAGGGGAAAAAATATTCTGATTGAGTTTGAAATTAATCAATAATTGTAGCTCTAATTTCAACATGAGGGAAATTATTTTTTACATAAACTAGCACAGAAATTTGATCAGGCAATGTCTTTTTTTACATTTTTACATAATGTTATGGCTTGATCTGATAAACAGAAGAACTTTTCGTACTTGAACATATCTTAAAGATGGCAGTGAGTGCACCTGAGTGTAGCAGCAGCATAAAATCTATCACAGGAACTCAGCCATTTAGTTTTCCATATTACAGGAACATTTACATCCCTGTTGCCAACAGAATATATACCTTTTACCAGACAGAAAAAGTCAGAAAAAAATCAGTAAAAACACAAAATCCTCAATACTAAAGCAACAGCTAACACCCATTTAGCCTGTAAGACACACAATAGTCAGAGATAAGTATACTTCACCCCTACATAACTCAAACACATAAAAGCACCATAATGCAAAATATTATGTTGAACAAGCAGAGGAAAACCAGGCTCAACTACAAAATATTTTGCACTACACACAGTTTGAAGACAGCAGCTTAATATGACTTTTCCCGCTAGCGCCTAGCAGACCAGCAAGTTAGCCAACAGCATTAGCTGAGCCTAGCAATGAAACACGCATGGAAAGAAAACTCAAACACTCATGACAATCACAAAAAGCAAATGCTTAACCTTACCTTGGTTAGCCAAAGCAGTGATGTCAAGCGTCTCAGCGAAGAACACTTTTTGAGAAGGCTTGCCGTGGTCCAGAGCTAACTGAAGCTAACTAACAGAGGGTAATTTTGTCTGTCTTTAAGTTTGCACTTGAAATTTCAACTGGTGTGACGAGCTACAGACAAGATATTCAAGTCCTGGGATGTCAGCGCCAAACATATTCTTGCTCCAAAAAGTACTTCTTATGTGTTTCGGTTAGCTAACTAATGAAATGCTATGGTAAATGTGCATCAGCAACACATAGTAACATTTGAGTAGAGCTAGCATGAAAGCTAGGCAGCAGCAGCTAGCAAAGCAAAAGGGTGAGCAGGGGAACCAAAGCTTAAACAGCAAAAGGCTGTGTTTGATGGATAATGGAGCTAATGTCTTTAACCCATCTCCACTCATGATTAGATTTTCACTGGTAATATCATATGTTTTAAAAATGCATCAGTACAAATAATTTGCAGTTTTAATGAAAGATTTGGAGTCATTTTTTTTGTAATTAAACAAAGCTGATAAAATGTCTTTCATGTCTTTCCCACACACTTCCAGCCCACTCCTGTCTTTCCCAAAGCACCAAGTATATAAAAAGGGCCTTGTTTATCAGACAAACTGCACCGTTTGTGCATCCCAGACTTTGAAGATTAGATCACAGAAAAATGAGGGTTGCATAGTTTTGACAGCAATTGTTGATCCAAGATTATTTTTGATAGAGCAATTTTCCTCAGATATGAAAAGCTAAACTCTGTTCATATTCTCCACACAATGTTATACCATCACCTGTCTGACAAAGAGATCTGAGATAGTTTTATCTATACAGAAAACATATAGTTACAACATTTTGAAACATGAAGAACATGGTTAATACCATTTTGAGGCACTATATTGATAGTATATATAGACAGAAGCAAACATATCTGTTTTGAAAGGGTGTACCTATTTAGATTCATACCACAGTATGGAGGATTTAGTGGTAAAATGTGCGTTGTGTGTCATTTTAGTAGTCCCTGGGGGCAAGACATAATTCTGGCACTTTGTGACAAGAATATATGTCTAAAGATACCTAATTGAAACACCACAAACTCTCAGCTTTCATTTTTATAACCTGCCCCAAGACACCTCAGTCTGTGCAGGCCCTAACATCAACAGCCACACCAACACCTTGCTTACAACCAAAGTCGAGACATTTATTAAGGCAGCATCGCTGCTTAAAAAGCAGCCAATTCTTCCCACATCAAATTTATTACGGCTGTGGTCCCTGACTTGGACTACCATGGATAATGAGGCTTATGCTAACTTGAAAGTGCAGTCTCAGAGCTTGAAGCATGAATGCTTCATGGTTAAACTCAGCCATCTTTCCTATGGCGAAGTCTCTCCTAAGTGCCACAGGTTGTGAAACACTTGTACAAAATTACACTGCAATTTACCCTTGTCTGTATCAGTCGGTTGCCCAGTAAACCAAACTGGCAAACAAAGAGCCATCACCTAGCTTCCATGTTTACCTTCAGTTAAATAATGTGACTAGAGGCTGTGGACCATCTTTTTATCTGATGCATTATTATCTTTACAGCCTTTTTATAAATCATCCGATGATACAGTGTGTCCATGTACCAGTGGGAGTCTGTGTGCACTATAATGAAGATGTGAAAATCATAGCGCCCCACCCCTTCCTGTGAAGTCCGTTCAGCACATCTAAACATTGCTAAATCACCATATTGATGACCAATTTGGGTTACGTTAAATAGCGCTGGTAGAAGATTAGTGGGAGAAATCCTTATTGTGCTTTAAATCTGTGAATGAGAAAGAGTGTTTCCACTTCTATGGAGTAGTTTTTAGGATACCACAGTGCTTTGAAATTATAACTTAGCCTTACTATTGGTTCCTTATAAAACATAGCAGCAGAAGAGCCTATGCGTTATCTAAATGAGACTTTTGTGTGTCTCCCTGTTCTTTTTAATGAAAATGGCAATTCAGTGAATTTGTTGTTTGTGGAACTACCATGACATTGGATTTCTCCCCTAAAATATGATAATTAACTTGACAAATGATATAGGTCGAGACCATAAATCGACTCTCCCCAAATAAACAATTGGCTGTATGGTCCACAACTTTGATAATATCTCAAAGTCAAGGACAAACAAAGTCGAGGGAATCGGGACTGTGGGGGCCCCTCTGTGGTTTGGATCTTGCTTGTGTAAGTGGATCACAGTAAGTAGGACAGCTAAGATGACACAGACAGACCTAGATGTGTCTCATTGCCTCTCCCTCTCAAGGAACCTGGTCAAGCACCAGACTGTGTGTGGACCGGGCAGAGAAAGCATACTGGCTAATGGCCATAACAATGTGCAATGCAAAGAGCTTCGACTTCAAGAGAAATTTTCACTAATTTTTAAATGATTTTATTTAAATGGACAACGGATAAATTACATCCTGGGATGATTGAATGGTGACATGTTTGACTCTGTCTTGACTCTTGACACTGTGATTGGTAGGTTTTTCTTTCCATAAGCATTTTTTTTTCAAAGCTCTTTGTATGTATCAAATCAGTAACTCCATTTTCTCTACCTAAACAAAGCAGTTATAATTATATTTCTATGTATGTTTGTCTCAGAACAGCATGAGCATTCACAACACATAATCCACACTTTGCCCCTCGCCTCATTTTACATGCACAGGAAGGATCTATTGACAGCTGGCTTTGGATGCAAGCAGCAGCATGACTGAAGCCGAGATGCATCTGAATCAAACAGACAGGGACAGCCTCTATCAACTTATGTGTCGAAATAAAAGCATCTCACACATGAAAGGCAGGATCTCCATGGTTTCCCCTGGAGCTGGGCCCCGTTGCCATGGGAGTGGAAGGCGCTATTAGAGGAGGAAAAACACAGAGAGACAGGCAGGAAGATGGTGTCATCTCTCTGTGTACAGTACCTAACCATGCACAGCTTATTTTGCCTTGAGTTTAAATATGCTCGCCGGTGTGCTGCTATCACACATTTTCTTGAAAAGAGATTGTAAAATAAACTCTAGCTTCTATTGTTGTACATTATATGTTGTGTATTATTATTAATCACCATAATTGTGCTAGGACCTGTTAAGATGGTATAAAGTTAGCGTACATCAGGGTTCCTGCAAAGTTTGGAAAATGCTTAATTTCAAAGTTAGGAATATGCTTGAATTTGAATATACTCCTTGAAAAATGCTCATTGACGTCATTGACGTGTGCCATGGCAGACTGTTTGCCGAACTGTTTAATGGCTATTCAGACAATATTGTGCAAGCTCTGTCCTGATTGTCCTAATGCATTTAACCATCCCATCAGCATGTGCCTGTTCACAAGTGTGATCACGCCCTGGGGGCAACTGAGAAATGAACGCACACAACCGATGCGTTACACAAGGCCTCGTGGTGAGTTATTATCAGCCTCCACCTTTTACTGACATCCTGTCAAGATACCCAATAATCAAACAGCCATACTTGTGTGTAATTGCTTACCTGAGCCAGACCAAACACCTTGGTTCTGTTTATAGAGGTCTGATCAGATGTGAGGAAGTCCAACCTGCAGTATGGTTGGTTGTTATGTACTGAACAGGTCACGCTTGGACACAGCTCCATGCAGTGCCGGAGGTAATAGAGTGGGTGGCGTAACACAGGGCAGGTGCACAGGCTAAGTGATGAGTCTGCTACGTGCAGACACAGCACGATTTGCTCTTGGACTTATCGTAAACTGGGAATGTCTATACAGAAAACAATATGTTGGCCGGCTGCATCAAGTTCATCTTGCGCTATTGTTGGATAGATTTTGTAACTGACAAGACAGAGGCAGAAAGGACCTGAATGGATAGTGCGACACTGGAAATAGCAATAAAGGGGGATGTATTTAGTAAAATCAAATATTCCAAGTAATAAACCTTAAAGTTGCTTCTTTTTTTTTACAGTTCTACCAATCATCATCAATACACAAGTCATTTGTCATTCAATCATGTTCAGGCAAAGCAGACAATTATGTAAAAAAGAACATATTTAATTAACAAATTAAGTTCATTTTCACGTAATTTACTGCAGACTCCAGTGAGTGTTGAGCATCATCAGGCATTGTCAGCGTCTGTGTGTGTGTGTGTGTGTGTGTGTGTGTGTGTGTGTGTGTGTGTGTGTGTGTGTGTGTGTGTGTCTGTTTCAGTCTGTCAGATCTGGTTTCATCTTGTGTGATCTGTCCTCACACAAACTAATGACGCAGCTAAAGTGCAGCGTATTGCCTGCTCATTATTTCCACTAATCTGGTGCAAAGCTGAACATCGAAGGCAGTGTTTACCAGTTTGAACAGTGGGCCATAAACAGTGATGCCACCCTGAACACTCACAGCATCACCACTGACATCATGGAACATGCTGACCTCTTTTAATCAGGTAAATTGATTAAAGTTAAACATTGTAAGCGAAGATGAAATTTTGCCTTTGTCTGTCTTGTGTCGAGTATATGTGACATGTATACCAGGCATGTCACAGGTTTTCATTCCAACCAAAGAGGAGCACACCAGGCTGGGCTCATTAAATCAGCTGATCTCAGTCTTCAGCTGATAATTAGGTGACCTCTTGACTGGTTACAACAAAAACCTGCAGCCACACGGCCCTTTATAGAATTGTTTGGACATGCCTGATGTATGCAGTATGTTAACCCGGTAGAAGACAAAGACAGTCTCCTTTTTGCCTGTTGGATATCAGAATGCTTTGTCCTGAAAACATCACGCCTCTGACATCTGAAGACCACGTTTACAGGATTTTTAATGGATTGCAGTGAGAGGTGGATAACAAATTTAGCCTTCGTCACCCAAATGCCAAAGCAGTTCTCACCATGAGAATATACGCAGGTGGGGTAAAAAAAACCTACTGGTGACTACATTGGTCAATCATGTTCACGTTGACAATTTAAGGTGTATGTTATATGTTTTGGCAGGATATAAGAGCCTGGTAAAACAGAAAAGGAGATAAGGAAGCTGGTTTGAACAAACTCACTTGCGTAGGGGGCTATAAAACAGACACGTGAGATATGGTGGAGGAAGGAGGAAGGAGCTCGTTTGCATTTCTTGGTATGAAAACATTTTCTTTCCATTTCAGGAAACTAGAGAACACGGAATAGGATGTGCAGCAAACGCTGAGCTGAATGGAAGACAGGCTTTCAAAATATCTAAATATACCTGATAATTTCTAAATGTAGTTGTTGTCAATTCCAGCTCATTACTTTGAAACTGTAAATGTGCATTAGCTGGGCAAAGGCATCCTGGTGAGTGAAGGTAACCTGGCAACTGTTTTCAAACACTTGAGATTAAGCCAGTGCACTTCCCCTGATGTGCGTTTAGATTCATGATGCACAGCTCTTAGGGAGACAGATGTTTCCTACAGATAATATGAAATCACTTCTACTAATCAGTAATCAGTAGTAAGTAGAAAACACTACAGATTTTATACAAGCAGCTAAACCTTGTATTTCAATTTCTCTGTGTTGCAATATGTTGTTTTTTTTGTTTGTTTTTTTTTACATTTACAATGTTATATTCAAATGGAAAATATAAAAAATATTACTGCAGGTCTGTAATTTTTCTTGTTGTTTTTTACTTTTTTGTATTTACTGACCTGAAGCAGGTCAGTAAGAGATCAGTGTTACATTCATACTAATAGGCTATTAGTTATGGAGAGAAATGCAGTTTGGGTTCACAGAAAGGGCGGGAAGGTAGAATAGTTAAAGCAAAATGTGTGATGACTTCAGTGGTTGGAGTCACACCTGGTGCAGCACCGACAGATGTTTTCCAGGATGTAGGGGTTAAAATACCTGATCTGAAAGTTTATATGAATGGCTAATAAGCTGTTATTTCATGCTTTTATTCAGTGCTCAAGACATTTTTGTATGGGCGGCACCAGCTTGGATAAAGGCCTTAATGCTGCTGTAAGCAATGTGCTATATAACGCTTCTGCTCTCTTGAATGGAGATAGATCAGTGGAAATCCCTCCCAATCCTATCAGTGGTTGGCCAGTACGGGGAATCACGGGTAATTCTCATTTATTACAGGGTATTTCACAGCTGAGTCAACACTCAATACAAAAGTGTCCAACAGCATCAGGCTCCTCACAGGATCTGGAAACACATTCTGCGCAGAGAGATATTGTTGAAAAATGGAGTTTGCCTGTGTGGGATGTTTATAGGTTTCTTTGTCAGGAATGAGATGCTCCTATGTATTACAGCAGCACAAAAGCCTGTGTGTTAGGCCGCGTATTGTAGGGACACAAAACTCAGATAGTTCAATCAAAACAGTTGAGATGGGATTGCAGGTCTTTGTGGCTACGCTGAATCTGCAGTTCAAACTGAAAGTGGAACATGGGCTATATTTGTCCAAAGGCTTTTCTCAGTGGCGCAATCCAAACTGTAAAATCTAGTAAAATATTTGCATTATAAAGCATGCGTCATTATAGCCATTGAGCTTTAAAACCAATCTGCCAGCAGGTTATTATTACAGCTTTGGCTGCACTAGCTATTTATTTGTATTGGTCGATGCCTCCCATCTCTTCACACTGCTGTGCGTTATTTTGTCATACGCTGTATAACCAGCAGTTGTCGGTCCCCTATCAGAGCTTTTCTCAGCCCTGAGGAACCTATTAATCTTTAACTAGGAGCTATAGTGGCAGCCGGTGCTTTTAAGCCTGATCTTTATTGCTGAAAGCAGCAGGATATACTCGCCTGGAGTCTACATTAAGAGCTGCTGATCTGCTCAGTTGGGTAAACATGTATCTATATTGCATAGAGAGATGCTGTTTTTTTGTCTTCAGCATAAATAGAGTGTGTCTTGCTCTGGAGTTGTCTATAAAGAGGTCTGTTTTGAGCTCATGCTCCATGTAATAAGATGAGCTGTGCAGCTAATCCTGAAATTACACAGTACAATTCTTCATTTCTTTATTTAACCTTTAAGCTGCCTGACTTCTTTTCAAATTCTAGCTCTAATTGATGTTTTTATTCAGGGCTAAGGGTTGGACGGTACACTGTCATGCCTTTTTAAAGTCAGGTTACTGATGAATTTTATCTGCAACATGTTCTTGTTTTATGAAAAATCTGCCAAAAAATATGTGCTACTCAGCCCCAAATGTGCGTCTTTCTAACAGCATCAGTTGTTATTCACTCCAGTATAACAATAGGTTTTCTGTATCATGGGGGGGGGGCAGATAGAGCATCTTTTGTGCAATGATTGAAGTTATGCATACTCAACGGTTAAAAATCCCCTCTAAGGTTTCTGGTTTCTAGTGATATTTTTAATCATTGGAAAGGTCAGGAAGAAAACAACAGGCTTAGGAGAAATATGAGACGCCGGTTGTCTCACACCACATGATGCTGCAGCCACATTTACACACCAAGGACGGAAAAGGCTAGAAATCATCATATTAGCTTTTTTGTGTTTGTTTTTAAGCAACTTTAAGGTGAGGATGAACTTTGTTGTTGGTGCTGTTGTTGGTGTTGTTTTGTTTTTCTGAAATTAACTTCTTCCTGGGCATTGAATTCTGAAAATGCATACTGAGACAATTGGGTGAACTATTCCTCTCCGCAGACACAATTTCTGATATTACCGTGACACTTTTTACCATCATCTTATTTTGAAATGCATTAAAGACAAACAGCCTCAGGGTTTCCATAATTTAATCATTATAAAATCTAATTTTACAATACAAAAATGAAATAAATATTCAAATACATAACAAAGATAGGGAAGTGCTTTAGGTTTATAATGTCACAATGCTAGAAAGAGGCAAGTCACAGTCACCCAGGAGATAGTCTCTTTTCAGGGTGGACATTTTGTTCACCACTTTGAAGCGAAGGGACCACTGGCTGAGTTCTTCCTCTGAGATACTATCAAAGAAGAAATCCTCATTGAAGATTGGATTACGGCTCTTCCTGATGACTGTGCTGCGTTGCTTCTGGACTTTTCCGGGAACTAGAGAGAGGCTAACACTGCAGTTGATAATCTTGGGGTCTACAGAGAGAGGATAGAGGCCCTCGGCGCTGATCAGTCGGACCCTTAGTCTTTGGTTATCCGAGCAGTACTCTGCTGAGAGTCTCAGGCTGCCGTCTTTCCCTATGGGCACCATTCTTTCTTTCATTACCCTCTCTCTGTGCAGAGTCAAGTCCAAGGGGAAGATGGTTGGCGGCGCCAGGCTGTAGCTACTGGGCAGGCCTTCAACTAGCCCCTCTGATGCCCTCCTCATGACATTGGGGCTATTGTCTGTGGAGCTGCCTTCATCTGTGGACAGGGAATTGTTCCTGGACACCATTGCCTTCCTCATGTTCCTTGACAACAGCAGTTCATGGCTCAGTGCTTTGAAGAGGGAAGACTTGGCAGGGCACCTGGTCAGCAGCGGCGAGCTGAAAGGCGAAGATTCAGTAGAGGAAGTCGTATCACTGTCCAGAGTGGCCTGCCAGTTCAGGGTGTATCCTCTCGGGGAAAGTCTGGAGGTCAGGGTGTTAAGGCTGAATGAGGAAGGAGAAGAGGAGGGCGAGGTGGAGGGGGACAGTTTGGTGCACATGCTGGATCGACTCTTGGGTAGCAGCAGGGGAGAGGAGCCAGGATCAGCGTGGAAGAGCGACTCCTTCCTCCTGGTGTGGGGGCTCTCCAGTAAGGTGCAGAAGCCATAGCAGGTCTGAGCTTTGGCCAGGTGCGGGAGAGACAAGGCAGCCTGGCTCTGGGGATCTGCATTGGTGTTCTCCTCGTCGCTGCAGCCGTCACAGGGGCCCTCATCCACGCTCTCCACCTGGATAATGTGTGGGTTGATGGGCTCATGGCATGTCACCTCAATTTCAGGGCTAGCCCTCTCACAGGGAGACACCTTAGCGACACGAGCAGCTCGGCTCTGCTCCGTGCTCTTCAGCTCCTGCAGGGAAGGGATCGTTGGGGGGATGCAGAACTCTGGGATGTTATCGGGGGTGATAACATTAGGACAAAGGGAAATCCTTTTCAGCTTGTCCCCTTTTTCTCCGAACATGATATCACCAATTTTAAAGCTGAGTTCCGCTGACGGGATAGGCAGGTTAGATTTCTCCACTGACACACGGATCTTCTCCACCACCCACATGGGTCCCCTATTAGAAATCAGGAAGCTCTGTAAAATCAAAAGGATAAGCTTGTAAGCTGGTGTGTTGTGCTCTGAAATCACAAATACACAAAGTCTGTAAAAGAAAATCACAATATCTACAATTACTAACTTTCTCACCTTTTATTCTGAAGAGGATGGACTGACAGCTAAAAGTTCAGGCTGTTGTGAGAAACGTCAGGAGCTCTCTTCGCAGCAGATGGAGGTTTCTCTCCTGTCAACACCCGCACATCTGTGGCTGTTTGAGAGACCAGGACAGTTTAAATGAAGCAGGAAACAAGTGAATCTAACACACGCCCCCTGTGCGGCTCCAACAGGATCCCTCCCTCCCTCCCTCTTTGGCCGCTGGTTCCCATGGAAATATCCAAACCACAACAGAGCTCAGTGCCCCTGTTGTTGCCGCCGTACTGTTTAGCAAGATAAGCTCACTACAATTGTAGAACAACTGTCCACAAACAAATGGCACGCTTTTAATTCACGTATTTGTTTTTCCATTTATTTAAATGAGACGATTTATTTGACCTACTTGTGTGAGCATTAAAAAGTTGATCTGATAAGATCAATTTGTGTGTACCAAAGAATACAGTTGGCCTAGTTTTAGAGTTTAGAAGAGCTGCAGGTCAAGTGGGCCTCTACCTAATAAGCGTGTCAGTGAAAACAAATGAATGTGGCTAGTCCTTGAACCGTCTGGTATTAGTTTATTCTATCTGCTCATTTCTATTTTATTTCAGACTCATATTTAAAAGAAATATTGAAGTCCTGGACACACATTATTGCTGCGTCGACACTTATCTGGGAAAATTCTTGTATCTCCACATACACGTGTCCAGTCTGTCAGCTCGATATATTTAGATGTGGGTGCAGTGACTGCATTCATTCATCAACCAACACTTCCTGATGAACTGCAGTGTTAGTAGGGCATGTCAACAATGTCTCTCTATCAGAGATGTGGTTTCTGAGAAGCCAACATCCGTGTTAAAAAGGACAATGAGAACACTGATTAATATTCTCAAGTACTAACACTAAACCTCATGTCTTCAGCCTTTATTGAAACACTGTCATGTCAGTGCTACCCTCTTGTGGTCGGACACGAAGCAGCTATATTATGAATGATGACCAAAATGCATGACAGATAGCTGGATTTGTGGTGAATCTGCACTGGAGCAGATAGAACTAGGCAGTAACAACATATCATAAAAAAATAAATCAATAAAAATAAGAAGTTTTTAAAATCCTTTTGACGCACTTAAACAGTACAGCTGATTTCTTTTTTTTTCTTACATTCTCCTTGCATCTACTACAGAAGGATGCTAACAGTGAGGGAAAGTGTATTGATCCTGGCAAAAAGCTCCACTGTGTTCTGGCCAAGGTTCAAGTGGAGTGACTTGGTTACCGCGTGTTACCAGGCGCTGAAGGATAGAATGATGTCAGTGCTGACAGTGTACCAGGAAATGGGGAAACTTCTCAGCAATGTTTTCCAGAATGTTCAAGTCACATCAGTTATTTGTGGGTACCTCTCGAACATTTTGTGCCTCTGAAACCAATTAGAAGGATAAAATGCATTTGAGGTAAATTATGAAGATGCTGTTTAAAAAAAGAAAATCTTAACTTAGATCTGTTGATGAATACTAAAATGTTACCCAAACTGTAGTTGGTCAGAACACACATGCACAAACATACCGACTGGGTCTGTGTGTGAGTCTGCTGTATTTGTGTGTGACGCCTGCAAACATCAGTGAATACAGTTTTACCCAATTCAGTACACTATGCATATTTACTGGCAGGAGGAGACGTTCATTGTTGTCTGGTTGCCGTCAACAGTAGATTTTAGGAAATAGCTCAGCACTTTCTGAGAGTCACAAGAAGGGAAGAAAGAAGCGAGCAAAAATATCCATCCAGACCAGGGAGGCGGATGATCGGTCCTCTTATAATATTTGAATATATGAGATATTAATAATGTTGATTAATGTGTATCTGATAAATATAAACGCTTTAGTTCAACCTTATTTCAGATTTTTTAAGTGGCTTGGCGTGGGTGCTTGAACATCTCCATTAGGGGGCAGTATACGCTCAGGTTAAAAACCAACTGTGGGAAGATCAACTGAGAGGGAGATATCAGCCTTAATGAAGCATTCAATATGTTCTAATTAGTGCAAAACTATAAATCTAATCAAAATTATCTCTTCAAACACTTAATTATAGTACATTGTTTATGAATTCATTGTTTATCTCGCATTAAAACCCTTATAAGAGGCAGGCATTCTTTCAAAAATGTTCTTTTGTGGATGCCTTTACTTCTACACATCGCATGGTGTTGTGTTATTTGTTGCCGGAGCAGGGAGCCCGGTTACAGCATCATCCTCCGTGTGCCATTGATTTTGTGTCAGAGCGGGATAAAGCGCAGGAAGACGGGCCGTCTTCCGCTGATGGTCGCCCCGCTGACACGCTTTCGGCAGGTGTACTTCACTGCACGGCAGTTTCAAAATAAAAGACAAGTCAGCCAGTCGGACCTTCCGTGCGTTCATCTTTACGCAGCTGTCGGGTCTGTTTCCTCTCGCAGGATTGTCTCATCTGGACCAAAAAATCCTGCTCCTTAGCGCGTCGACCCATCCCGATCTGCCTCCGTCTCTGATGATCAGAAACCATGCGTGAGCGTGACGCCGCTTCCTCTTTTCGGCGCATAGATATGCGGTCGTTTTTCTTTTTTTTCTCCCCCCCACCACCTCATCCCTCTCTCTCTCTCTCTCTCTCTCTCTCTCTCTCTCTCTCTCTCTCTCTCTCTCCCTCTCCACTGTACGATAAACGAGGAGGGGCTTGATGCCGTGGAGGAGGCAGGCAGGCAGGCAGGCAGGCTGAGCTGACCCGCTTGCGGTGTGTGTCGCTTAGCCTACATCCAAGCCAGGTCGCATGCATTAACGAGTGACAGACATCAGGTAGGACATCGCCTTCATTTTTTCTCATAAGCTGTGGTTTTCCCGTGTGTTTGAAACCCTGGCGCCGATGTCGGAGGTGCTGCCCCCCCTGCACCGAACGGGCTCACTACGCGGAGGCGGACCGCTCGGTGTTGGCTCAGCAGAAGCGCTGAAAACATTTCATATTAACAGCCTGCCGACGACCTTTTCGCATGATTAGTGGGATGTGTTCCACTTCGACACCCATCCCACCCCTCCACCCGCCCTGCTCTCCTTTTCGGATCTAACATGAGTCGACTTGCTTCATGTGGTGCGTTATTATCAGCCTGTCACATCTATTTATTCGCCTTAAATGTGACTGACCGCTCTTGACATTGACAGATAAAGAGGTAATAAGGTGCACGTTTCATTGCCACGCTTGCTTCGGCGTTGTCGCTGCGTGTGTTTTGTCGAATTTCGTGCGTAGAAGTAGGCTAAACGGGCAACTGGCGCTGCCCAGCTCCAGCATCCTCGCCGCTGTGCACGGAAATGCGCTGTACAGTAACTTGGACTTGACCTGAATGTTATCTGGATCGGCTCGACATCAAAGCCACAGTGGCGATGGGAGGCTGTGGCGCGCATGCAGGGATGTAGGCTAAACCGCTGATGGTTTACAGTAGGCCGACAGAAAATGTGGGCAGAGCAGGGCAGGAGATTGTCTATAATGGTCAGTTTGGTCAAGTTTGTTGAGACTGCTACAGCCCAGTAATCTTTTCCCCAGTGATATAAAATCTCCTATTTCATGGATTCCCTGCAGAAAAATGCCCGCCCACCTGCTCTGCAGAGGTCAGAGTGCATGCTCACCTGGCCTCACCTGCCGCCCTGTTACCTTCTCCACCTACAGGGAGGGATTGAAGGACACAAGCCCACCCTGCTGCCTCACACAGATGTGTGTGCCCTGGAGATATTTTATGAGCTGTGTCATGTGGTTGTTTCACACAGGTTCGGGGCATTAAATGTCAGTCCAACACAGCGACTGTGGGGTGAACGGGCCACGCTGTAAACCCCTGTGCTGCAGATCTTTTCCATGGGTGGTTTTTACATTATAGTTTGTGGAACAAATGTATGAGTGTCGGGCTGACTCGCTGTGCTAAACCACATGCACGTCAGCCCCTTTTGACGTTCTCACTGACTGAAGAAGCTTTTGGCTGCTATGAGCAACTGTTTGAAAAATGTCCCCCCACCCTTCCACGGTATAGAGCAGCTGAGCATTTTCTATGAGTGGCATCTTGGATATAAAGGGTCAATTCAAGGATACTCGCCGGTTTCAAATTGATACTGAGGAGTGACATGTTTTACCCGAGTGACGTCATTAGAAAAGTCGAGCTGTATCAGCATGATGCAGACAGCTGGGATACAGGATGGCTCTATACAGTAAGGCGCCACTGAGAGTGCAGGGGCTTGATTCCAACTGGGAGCACCCAATACTAAAAATGTAGTCCCTGGTGGTACTGGAAGGCACCATTTACTGCACGTCCACACTGTAGTGGCAGCGCTGTTGTGCGTCTTTTAATGAATTTGTATAATTTCTATGCAGGATCTCTCAGTCTTACCATGATTTGCGGCTGCACCCTGGTTTGGCATGCTCTTGGTCTTTCTGAAAAGTGTACAGTCCCCACCGTGTGCATACAGTGTCTCCAGACTACACAGATTTTGACAGTTGGAGGTGTCAAACACTACCACGTGTGATGTAATAGAAGTCTCAGCGAATTGCTTTACCTTAACATAAATACGAAAGCCTAGAAATGTTTCTGTTAGCAGAAATATTGACAACTGACCTTAATCCTAACATGTTCTGATTTATGTCAAGTTCCTTATCAATGATCTATATAATGATGTGAAGGTGTAAACTTGCACATTTAGTCAATGTTTTAGTTATATTTTATCTGTATCTGCAATGTACTGTATGTCAATGTATTTTCAAAGAGGGTAAGTGATAGGATCACATGTGCATCCTTCATAGTGTCTGAATGGAAGATTTGTTCAATGGCAGATTGGTAAAATGTGCCAATAGAGAATAATCTCCAGATTATGTAGTGCTGAAAAGGCTTTACAAAGCATAAAGATCCTTTCCTTATAATGGAATTGAGCAGGATTGTCTGAAGGATTATTGTATTTATGTTTAGCCTAGCCGCAACAGATTTGCTCTTGGTGTGTGCATATATGTGATTGTTTTTGTGTCTGTGGATGGACACATTGTTTGCAGTAGGGAGAGCAAATAACATTATGCATTCAGGTATGTTATTTTGTGGGAGTGCTGGAGCTATGTAAATCCCAGCAGTGGTACACAGCACCTGTTGGTTCACAATATGAGCCCTTTGCTCGCCCCGTGTTTAATACAAAGGTGGAGACCTTCGCAGTTTGGGAATCTGCATCGAGCACCGTACACTTCCTCACAACGTCGTACATGGATATAATTAGATCCCAGCAACAGCAGTGTCACAAGCTCATATGCAGCATGCATCTGCCAGCGGCAACTGATAAAGGCTCAGTGTTCCATCAAACAAAACACTAGACGCTATTCACAAGACCCAAGGTCATAAAAGCAGTGTTTGTAAGCTTGTGCCAAAAGAAAGTTTTAAACTAGAATTATAAAAAGTAGCGCAGATTCGTAGATATCATCAAGATTCTCCATTTCCCCCCGTCTAAGCTTTTAAAATATTAAACGTTGCTTTTCCGCTGTGCAGTGGTAATTAAAACCAAGCACTATTTAAATGGTGCCTTTTCCCCCATTCATTGTCAGCTATTGAAGAGGCTGTTACCAAAGTGATTCTGTATTATGGGAAACTATTAAGGTTGTCTCTGCTACAACAACTTCACACTTTCAACTCGGCGCCTAATTTGCTGGGAATCGCTAGTCTCAAACATGGTCTTGAAATGTGGCGCTTTTACCTCGCACTCATTCAAAACCCTGCAACCCAGAGAGAAATACGCAATCGTCTGACTGTTCCATAAATGACAAATACAAGGTCATGCATTCCCAAGCAAGCATCATGATCCACGAAGTGTTGAGAACCAGCGACTGTTAACGGCAGCGCCTCGACCGTATTTCCGTGCTGCTCATTAGAAAGTGATTTTCCTCTCAGCTGTTGCAGTTGCTCCGTCATCAAGAACACATTCCTGGTTGGAATTCCCCAGGAAATGTTCAGTTGGAGGCTGGGAAGTGAGGGCTCTGAGAGCCAGTGTGATTGTTGAACCATATTTAATGCATGAGTGTGTAGGAGGTGGAAACTAAAATACACCCCATGCTGTCGCTGTGACCCAGCCTTTTGTGTTTCATGTTTACCAGTGAAATAGATCTCTCCTAGTATGTATTTTCTCCCCGCAGCCACTGTGATCACAGCCTCTTTAGGGTCTGGCTTGCCTCCAGATCCCTTTCTACAAGAGGTAGATGTATAAGCCGGCTGTCATTCACGCTCCTCCACATCAATCTGAATTCATAATTTCCGGTACTTTTCCCAACAGATGAATGTGGCAAGCAGTCAATATGTGAGAGCTTTAACGCAGATGGGCCTTTTTTTCATTAGCAAACACTTGACCACATTCCCAGTGTGCTTGCAAATTTGAAGTAAGGTTGATTGCACTTGTAATTAAAGATCCTAGTGGCATCAGATGAAATTGACTGCATGCTTGATTAAGAGTTTTTGGCCATTACATCAATGCGTTCAATATCAGTACGTCCACAGGTCGCTCAGCTGTAGATCTGATCCTGTTGATGTGAAGGAGTTTAATGTATTAGAGTTTTTTTTCGACTGTTTTTAACCTGCAGAGTTAACAATATCCACAAAAATACACATGCATTGTTTTTTGTCACTGAGGTGTTATGAGATCAGCTGAGCAGACATCGTGTGTGCACGACATCACATCATTTATTATAATCACTGTAAGCGTGACATGAAAACAACCAGTCGGTGAAGGTGAACAAGACCTGGCAGCGGAGGCTGATGCAGTGCTTACCGAGTATTTACTGTACATGTGGTCTAAACCGACACGGCTGTGCTAGTGATGCGTAAGCAGACTCAAGAAGTAGGTCAGTAGATGCCGGCGTGTTGTGCTTCCGGTCAGAGGCGGTGGCACTTCTCATCGGCGGGTCAGATGAGATGCCAGTTTGAAGCAGCAGACGACAGGTCGGACTTCACCGACGTGCATGCATACATGGTCCTGAATTGGGTTATGAAAGATGTGAAGGTGAGCATCAGCTGTCAGCTTAAGTGAATAGCTGTCGACTTACCTTTTAGCTGCCTGGCTGCTTACATACAAACATACATACATACATATATATATACAGACACACATATACATATATACATATATATATAGTGTTGAATAATGTATTAATTATGGTGTACATCTAACTAGTTAGTGAAATGTTTATTTAAATATGGTCCTGTTTACATTGTACAGGCCAGGTGCTTGTACGGAGGCAGAATCAAAATCGATGGCGCGCTAGACACTGTTTTGGTGCCGAGCAGTCCCGGTTTAAGAGCTCTCCTGGTCTGGTAGGAGGCTCTGGCCGCCTTGTTTCCTCCTCACTTTCTCTTGCACCCATACATACATACACACATACACACACTCACAATTTGAACACAGACAGTGGACATTTTAGACTCTACCCTTGCGGCGCACAAACTGGATTGTTTTTCCCAAGCGCCTCATCTCCTATGAACTCTGTGTTTTGCGATACATAACCTGGTGTGTGTGGAACTGCCCTAATGGTTACATCAGGGATTAATGTGACCTAAATGTTGTTGATGCATCAGACATGTCAAGTGCACTGTACTAGTTAATTATTTAATCTGCAGATTGTAAATATTGGGATCACTGTACATATATATTGTCACACAATAATATTTTCTACCAACTGCATCTGCTGTCTGTGTGTTATTGTACCACTACCTCCGAGAGTCGAAACCTATCTTCTGAAGGCCTAGTCCCATTATACCTTTAAAGCTATAATTTAGCCTGTGTACTTGCTACATATATAAAGAGAGATAGATGTATAGATATAGTATGCTAGTAAATAGGCATAGGGCTGTGTTGTTGTAAGTTTAATTTAGCAGTGACTGAGCATTTGTGCTGAAATTTTAAGTACTTTGCTCTTGTGCACACCGTATAAATGACTTTGTTAGGATTCAGTTGCACTGAAGTGTCATTGAATAGGTGCTGCTTGATTTTGTTCAGAAAGGAGTTTGTGCTGCAGAGTTTGTGCAGTTTGGAAGTGAAACGTCTCTGTTTCGGTCTTACGGAGGAACACTGAAACGATCAGGAACATGACCCCCTCTGCCGGAGGCAAACTGATTATTAGTGGTATAGATCATGTGATACATGTGCTAGAGATCATGTGATATACAGCCTCCTCTGAAAAGGTTCAGAGCGAATGAACTAATGCCCTTTTCTCTCTAACATGTCTGTTTCTCTGTAGAACAGGTTTGAGTGAACACAATTAAGACTTTGGCATTGCATTTGAGTACACAAGCAGCTGATGTTCATTATTCTGTTAAAGTCAATATTTTCCCATCTGTTCTTGCAGTGCTTTGGGTTTTAATGGTCACAGAAGCCATGGAACAGTTTATCACCTGGAAGTCTTTGTCGAGTTACAATGGCTTCTCCTGCCCAGTGAATAGTCCCCTAGTTGTAACATGCCCAGCTTCTTTTCTACTCCATTGCAGGTACTAGTGCCAGGAATGGTGTTTTTTGTTGAGAAGTGTGTTTGAACTCAAAAGAAGATTGCAAATTAACAGTTTTTGCGCATTCACTTCTGAATGGCTGTGTTTTGATGCATAATCAAAGAAATGTAATTACTTGTCTGTGTACATACAGTACACTAGACATGTTGAATGCTTTAATATACTGTGCTGTAGGGCTGCAACTAATGATTAATTTCATTATTAATTAACGTGATAATTATTTTCCAGATTCATTGATTAATCATTCAGCCTATAATATGTCAAAAAAAAGTTTGAGAAGTACTCATAGCGATTCATTTTCTTTTTGACTAATTGATTATCGTTGCAGCTCTGTTATTATGTTATTATTCATGCTCTGCTATTGGGAGTGTTTTTTGCAGCCAGCATCACAAAGACAGCGCGTTACAGGCGCACTCTCAGCTGCTCTGATGGTTCTCATCAGCATGCTGGGAGTGTTTTTCACTGGCACAGGGTCTCCCAGGAACGCCACAGGAGCAAGAGGTCAATGACAGCGGGGCAGAGATCCTAGCGATCGAGCCACTTGCCATCGATCTGCATCAATGATACATTACAGCCAAATGTAGCTTAGCGGTAGGGGTCCTCTGCAGTCCAGGTAAGACATTAATCACTTGATGAGACAATGACATTTTTTTTTTTTTTACACCTATGACACAATCGTCTAACATAGTGAGAAAAATCAAAGAGCAGCGTTTGAAGTACAGTAATCGCAGTCTTCAAATTGCCTGTGATGGGAGGCGTCCAAAGGTTGAGAGGCTTACACAGTTTTCGGACAGAGGTGAGATGAAATAACACACAAAGTAAACAGAATGATATTGCCGCCGAATGGCGCCGTTGATCTTGTTTTAGGGAGAACTGACAAGGCTGTAGCTTCACATCAAGGTTAATTGAGGGCCTTCAGGTCCTTTGTGTGTACAGCAGCTGTCAGGCTGTTTTTGTGACTGCCCGGGGGAAAGGACTCTCCTGCCTGAAGAGCAGCGCTGAAATTACTGCTATCCTCGGCTCTGATCCTCTGCAGGCTGCCAGGGTTGCTGACCGAGCGAGATCTCTCTCCCTCTCTCTCTGTGTCTGTCTACTCAGGGCTATGTAGTGTCAGCACCTTGAGTCTCAAAGAAGAGCTGTGGACTCTCTGACACACTCTTGTCGAAATGATTTCATATTGGCCTGGCGGAAGTGCATTTAGCAGCTGGAAGCTGTACTGTATATAAGTGATTGTGTTACTTTAGGCCTGTGTATTCAGCTCATCAGCAGTGCAGTGACCTTGTGTTAAGGGCAGAGGGACTCTCTGGTTACCCTCAGTGCAAGACAATATCTGGGATTACATTCATTGCTCAGGTTTTGGAGATGGAATGATAAAGTTGACTCAGGACTCAATGACATCATTTGTGTTTGATTATTTTCTTCTATGTGGAGCTTCCATACAAATAAAAACAACCGCCTCACAGGAGACAACACATGAGTTAAAAACAAGAAACTGCACTCGTTCAAAACAGTAAAACTAATTTTCTTTCAGCATGTAGGCTTTCAGGTTCCAAAAGAGCACAACAGAGGTGCTTTATCACCACCAACTGTCACTCTCAGGTCATGTGAGAACGTGGTAAGCCACCCCACTGCCCAAATCACAGGACCTCGAGAAGCAGCTGGATTGCTTCTTCCTTCTGCCCGCCCTGAATGTATAGCAGAGAGACTAAAGACGTTTTTTTCTCATGTGAGCTCTGGACAATGTCTGCAGGTCCGGACATCGTCCAGACTTGTTCTTTTCACACATTTATCCATATCATCACTTACTGGAAATATATGTGTTCGTTTGGTTTAGGCGAGGGGTGGCGCCAGGGTAGAGCATGCAGGAGGAGGAAGACTCATCTGTAATGATGATTTTTGCCTTGAGATCAATATGACATGTGTTTGTGTTTTGTATTTCTGTATTGCCGAATCTCTGGCCACATTTCTACTGTACCCCGTAAATTAAATTAAAAATTAATTTAAATTAAATGCGGCAATACCTCCCAGCCGCCAGTAATCGGGAGTAGAGGTGGGTGATATGGTCCTAAAATGGCATTGCAACATTTCAGGGTATTTTTGCTATAATGATAATTTTGTCGATATGACAGAATATGGAGAACAACTTTTTTTTCCTTGGGATTTTTGGATTTTGTACCAAACTGGGTGCTTCTGCTTTAAAGTGGTGAAATAAGGTTGTTGCACTGCCGCCCTCTTGTTGTTGCACTTCTTACAAATTACCATGGTTTGTTGTACGTCTGATCTTTTATGACTTACGTTTTGTGAAGGATATGATACGCCTGCACCTGCAGTCATTCTTTGTCTAACTGGGGACCGACTTAGCTGAAAAATCAGCTGAATTGTCCCTCCACAGATTAATGCGGTCATTAAGATGGATCCAGTGCTGTATATCAAAATGCAGTGCTTATTAAGGACAAAACTTTTGTTGTTTTATTGTGCGAAATGAGTATGTGGAAAGGAGTCACTCGTAATGCCAAACCATTTAGCGGCAGCAAATAATTGTTTTCAATGACAAAGCACAAAAAAACACTGCACACTAACAGTTACTGCCCAGCTGGTGACCGTAGCGGAGCATTGGTTGGTGGAGACCAAAAAAGAGAGAAAGGATTGGCCATTCGCCCCGTGGTCAGAAACATAAAACACAAAATTGTTAGCGCTAATGTAGCTTTGTTTCTCCTAGATGTGTAAATAGACAGCTTTAAGGTGATAATAGTGTGATGTGAATAGAATAGAATTTCAAATGAATGGTGCTTTTAAAAAACTGACTAAAATGTCAATTATATGTCAACTGTCAATTACTGAAAGTTGGAAATCGATAGCAGTCAGATTTGTTATTTTTCTGATTTTGTTCATTTCTGAGTCAAATCACCATTTAACAAATGAGAACTTAAGAACTTCTGTTTTCAATGAAAAGAGGGTTTTTATAGGAAAGGAAATCTTTGATTATCAGAACAAGTATTGTTTGGGCATCAGTGCCAAACTCAGATATGTCATCAGTACTATATCTAAAAGTTTCGAACGATGCTTAACCCTGGTCACCAATTAACTTATAATCAGACAAACATTTTGCCTCCATAGTGCACGATAGCTCACAAGTACAGCATCTAACATCTATTAATTTTACAACTGTTACATTCATCTGGCCTCTTAATGTGATGCCTCTGCCCTCGTTGTTATGCTGATCCTCTGGGTCGAGTGCAACATAAATTTTAAATGGTCTCTGTGGGAATAAGGTCACCTGGCCTGATGGCACAAAATCATTAGCAGAGGAGGAAATTTTAATTCAAGTCAGACATTGATTACACAAAATCCTGATGTTTCATACTGTAACCTTGTTTGTCGGTGCGCTGTTGTTCTTCGAGCTGAACGAGAGCTGAATATAAATGCTGACTTTCCTCAGAACATGCATTGTCTGGCAAATCAGAACCGACGAGCTGACTTGAGTATGTGTTCAATTTCCTGTAACTGTGTCAGCAGCCACTGAAGTGAGGGAGAAATCAACAAGCTCCAAAAGCAGATTCTAGCGTAATCTCTCATCTCTCCATCATTATATCCATACATCGTGGCCTGTTAGTGACATTGCCTGACATCTGATGCTGGCTTACCTCAACGTGCTGAGAAGCCGAGGGTTGAACCTTTGTTTCTCGGGAACGCCTCCTGGATCACTGAGTTTTTGTGTAATTACACACAACAGAACTAAGGAAAAGCTTGCATTCACAGGAGTCATCTCATCATCTGACCTCTACACGGGAGGAAAGAAAGCGACTCCAGGCTATAGGAGCTGTTTGATTATTTCCCTTCCTTTGCTCTCTAATTTATTCCCTGTGGCTATTCTGTTGTGACACCAGTTCAACCTGCTTGTGAACACGTGCAGCACAGAAGAACAGCTTTTCAGTAGAGTAATCATGTTATTCACAGAAGCATTGTTGAATCCCACAGCTCAGACTCCTGTCGTCAAAGTCAGTGAGACATCGAAACAAGTGGTCGCCCTGCCTGTTCAATACAGCGCAACATGATTGGACAGTGCTTTATGTAAGATGAGACATTATGTTGAAAGTGCCCTAAATAGGACAACCGCTATATGCTTGCTCTATGCATGTGCTTGCATGTTGTCACACACAGCTCCCCCAGCACTCAAGCTGGAAGAATCGCTCCTCCTTTCTTAAATGCATAATATCTGCACCGCTAATAAGTGTATGTAATATTAATTGGATAAAGCAGTGCCTTCTTAAACAAAGCAACAGCTAAGTAGCTTTGATTCCAAACCCTTAATGAGCTCTGCTGTATGAACAGGTCTGTGGCGGGAAAAGCAGCCCCGTTTGCTACCAATGTAGCTGATGTTGAATCTATATGGAATATTCTGGTCCCAGTGGAAAAGGGATAATTCATGCGTATTAAAGGTTAATCATGAAGTGTAGGCTGTTAAATTTGGCATCAAGTATAATGTTCGCACCTAAAGGCACCTTGAAGCAGATCATCACTTTTTTTTTTTTTTTTTAAATCTGACCACTTTCTTCAGGGAAGAAGTTGAACATTTTCAGCTTTGACTGCAGCAGCTGAAGCGCTGCCGGCACCTCAGTAGATTTGTTAACATGCCCATGAAATACTGAAGCATGTGTCATATTTCTGTCAATGCACTTGGCACAGGCGAAGAGGATGCTGCTGATTTGGATTGCTGAGGTCCCTTGTGCAGTCACATAGCACCTAATTCTGTGGCATTTGAGGATGACTTGCAGGCCTGGCACACATGGATCAGAGCATTTTCTGTCTCCCTCCGTCAAACACGCGGCGCACATACGAACTCTCTTTCCGTCTTCTGTTCGCTCTGAATACAACATGAGGAATCGATTTAGGCACGGAAGCAAATGTTTTATATGTTTCAGAAGAAGAAATGCTGCAACGTTCTGCAGCCAAGACCACTGTCTGCCCTTTCGCACATGCACTCATGCATGACGAACCTGCGATCTCTGAATTAGAAAGACCATGCGCTGGCTATTGCTGTCATCACTAGAAGGCTCTCGTAGCTGCACCCACTCGTATCGAGAAAACATCAACACGCTATCTCATACCGATGGATGTGAACAAATTGCTGGGGGTGCTGTTCCAAATATTTCGAAAAGAATATATAATGCAAAAAAAAATCAAACAGCCATCAAGAATGCATGGCACACGTGCTTTTTTTTTTTTTTTTTTTTAGATCTAATATTAGAGACGTGTTAAAGTTGGAGACATGTATCCGTTCTTCACCCAAATGGAGAGTTTAAGATGATACGGTGTTAATTTCTTGCCACCATCGCCATCTGTTCAGTCCACTATATGGCAGCTGTTTGCTTCTCTCTCCGCCGGGTCTTCAGTTTCTTCAGTCAGGAGATTGATGGACCTGCAGCCAGTGGGGGGGGTGGCCACCCACCCGCAGTGGACATGAAACCCCTGCGAGGCTCTATAGTCACCCTCTTGCCACAGTCTGGTCGAGGTGGAGTCATATAACATAGCCAGGTGTGTGTGCCAGCCTGAGGTCAAGAGTCATTCTGCCTGTCGATCGTCCCTTTGAAGACAGCATGATGATGTGCAGCTTGGTGCCCTGGTACTTCCTCATTTCCTCTGATTTGTTTGTCTCTTTCATTATCCATGCTTTCTGCCCTTTTCATAATCCAAAATCAAATGTAGCCCTGCCACATGCGGGATTATTGATGCTGTTATTTAATGACTGTCAGGATCTTTGGCATTTATTTGGGATCTACGGTCTGCGTATGTGGAGAGCTCATTCTGGGAAACGTGCACTATATTTACAGTTTGATTTGATTTCTCTGTGCCTGGCAAAAAGGCTGTCATAAATTACAGGAATCTCATGGAGCGAGGCACTGCGAGGCTTTATAAATTCCCCACTGGGAGGAAGGACAAAGAGACGACGGAGGAGGCTGTGCTCTGAAAGGGCGATCTGTATGCAACTTCAGTGGGAGACAGCATCCTCGACACATGGCACAAGCTCAGAGACATTGCTCAGAACGTGGCTGGCTTGTCATGTAAGGCGGCTCTTTGCTAGCTTCAGCCTGCAAGCCCTCCTCATTCAGCAACTCTTTGTGTAGATAAGGATTGCAAATGGTACTTTAGGAGGAACTGCTTGGTGTTCCTAGTACTGAGATTCCTCAGTTTATTTATTCCCAGCAGTCCTTCAGTGAGTGAGACTATCTTTAATTCAAACCAACAGCACTAATGACGCGCTGCCAATATCTTCTGTGCATGCACCAGGCCTGCACATCCTGGATGTCTCAATGAGATGGATCTGTCTGCCTCCCTTTGGTGCAGAACCATGGGATTAATTGAATTACACATCCCCCTCCCTAGCTTCTCAGTCCCATGGGAGTGCACAGCTAATCATTTGGAATCTCTTTTTCAGAAATGGGGAAGGGCAAGTGCATCAATGGCCCTCCTATGAGCACCCAACTGTGCAGCCCCTGTCATTCACATCTCCATAGCGACCATAGGTTTAGATGTCGTCACTCCAGGAGGCTCTTGACCTGTTGACCTCTAACGGCTGTTGTGCTGCTACAGCTGGTGCCCAGATGTACCCCAGAAAAGTTGCATTGCTCACTAATGAAAGAAGAGATCAATTGAGGAAGTTGGCTGATGAGTTTTCCCCAGAGCACAATATTTAAATTTGATGAAGTATAGCAATATGTGTGACCTCACTCCACACATTTACTAGACTTGATTATGTTGATGCAGTTAGGTTAAATGGTTTTGTCTGGAATCTGTCTTTTGGGCGAGTCTGTATTGGGCCCGAGCACCGAGTGATGAGAGATACGGTTCGCCTAGATGTATGAAAATCAGTCAGATAAGACTTTAAAAGAAGTGTCATGGTGCTATGACATAGAAATTGCAAAGCTTTGTGTTTTATTTCATGTGGAGAACAATTTATGTTTCACCACGAAACAGGAAGTTGTTTCATTATTTAACTTTTTCATGCAGTGTCCAATATTTATTGAGATGTATGTCCATGTCAGGCTACTTCTGGTATATGCATTCAATAAGCTTCAATAATGCTTAATTTGCAACAGGAAGCAAAGCCTAAGTAACACATAGCTCATAGTACAAAATGTCTACATATTCCACACAGGAAATACAATTTTATTCATTAATACAGTGTCCTGAAAACTCACACTGTGACTACAATTTGAGAATTTTATAAACTGAAATTTATATTGTTTCCAAGTTATTAGGATAATGGACCTGTCCCTGGCCTGCGGTGTGAAAGAGAAGTGAGCGCGAAAGCCCAAAAGCATTAAATGTCAAACCTGCCAGAAATCCCAAGCTCACAGCTTAATAATGTGACAAAGGATGTAGTGAAGATTAACACTGAACCCAATTAAACCCAGTTTACTTAAGTGCGCTGGGGCTGATGTAAAGCATTGCTACCAACATCCACAGTGCAATTCAGAGCCAGCGCTGTGAAAACTGACGTATAGAGAGCAAAAATAACACGAAGCAAATTAACTCACTGAGTGCAGGAGAAATTATTGCACTGAAATTCTAATAGATTTTTCGTGTAACGAATGCTGTGATTATCATTGGAGGTCATACTTTACCTGCCTGTTCTGTTTACTGTAAATTGATTTTCTAATTGCTTCACTTTTTGTCACGATGTTCAGGTAATGAAAATCACGTATGAGCTTAGAAAATTGGACTCTAATAGCATTTCAGAGAACATGACCCTGGATCTAAATGCTAAATTGCTGCAGGGAGGAAAGAATGCTGTGTGTGAGAGAGGAAACGGTTCCCCTTATTTGCCCTCTGTCAAACATTGGTAAAGTTGTGGTGAAACGCAGGACATTAGGTGTCCCTATCATCTCCCATTATGAATCCCTCCGTCTGTCCGCGGTGCTTTCGTTGTCGCCCTTTCATAAATCAGATTTACTGCTACATCTGTAGTGCCCATGCTAATGAAGTAACACCCAGTGCCGAGACACAGCATTGATTTCATTTCCTGCCTCTCTGGCTGCTCCCTGGGTAGCTTGATGGAGATTACACCACGATGTCGTATAAAAGGAGAGATTAAAGAATCTGTATCCAACCGGAGTGTCACAGCTGTGTGCTCAGCCTCACAATTAGATGCAAAAGTTTAAGAGAAAGCAGCAGAGACGGCGCTCCGTACCACGGCCTTCCTCTCTTTCCCTACAGATCTGTGGAGCGTGACTTTCTGTCTTGTTAACCCGAGCTGGATGTGGAGGTTGGCAGGTTCTTTTCACTCCCACACATCTCTGCCAATGAATCGGATGATACTACCCCTGTCAGAGATCTGCGGAGAGGCAGCGATGAAATGGATGGGTTGTCCAGTTATTAGAGAACAGAGGAGGGCACAATTCATTGGCTGCCTGCATGCTTGTCTGCCTGCACACACATGTGCTCACCAAGTGCCCACAGTCTGTCTGCCTGTCTTTCGTGTCAGTGGTAGAAAGAAGGCCAGACAGAACGTGAATACGACTGTTCATGAACGACTGGTTTCAAAGAAATGAAATGAATCTACCTTACTCTTAACTGTTGAAAAAGCATTTTATTTGTCATACCTTTCTTTGAGTGCATTATTAAATATCTTTAGACAAAACAAGTATTTTGAAGACACCGCCTTGGGATCTAGGCAACTGTGAGGATTGTGGAAATGTTTCTAATTTTTTCTGACCTTTTTTGATCAGAAAAATAATCAACATATTAATAAAAAAAATCATTAGTTGCAGCCCTATTACGGTCTAACAGCAAATTGCGTTGAAAGTCCCTTTAATCTCTCTAAAACCTTTCATGCCTCATTCAGCCAAGCACACTGTAGAGTTGTGCTAATTTTAGAGCACATTCTGACAATACATTGGATTGTCTGCAAGAAATATTGCCACGCTCAGCCTCGCAAATTTGCATTATGTGATTTGTGGCTTTGAAATAACTTCTTTACATTGTATTTTCCCCGAAGATACCGTGTTGAGGACCAACAAGCGGGCTATAATTTTTCAAGTGCATCATTATATACCGCGTTAGACATTTCTGTGGCACACTGCAGGCGGGACATTTGAAGCATCAACACCACAGTTCTGATTGTTCTTGATTCGTGCAATCAAGTTTGGAGCAGATGCGCTGACACGCCTGAAATGTGTCTCTGTGTTAAAGCACTGCAACCAGTTGGGGCATTTGAAAAGTGCACTCTCATGCTTCTACATTACTGGGTTTAAGCATTGCGAATGCTTTAAGGCTTTTTGAAACGGCCGTCTTCTATGAGTAATCACAATGAGAGATGCCATTAATTCTGTCTGGCAGTCACATGCTGCTCAGTTTGGGATAGGACTGTGTTTACGTGTTTAGTTCAGACCTTAAGCCCACTAAACTGTTTTAAATCCATTCCTTTTAAAACCTCTCACGGCTAAACTGTGAGTCTGAGTCTGCCTCCTGCCTTACCGTGCAACTGGAATGTCCTCATGATATCCACCAGGTTTGTCAACATTTCAGAAGAACAAGTTAGAAAGAGTGAAAACTTAACACGTAATTAGTTTGGATTAATTTGCTTAGCCTGTAATCCTAAACTCTTCTGTAGAATTGATGCTTTTGCCTTCATTCGCTGTGCCTCTGCTGCCTCACTTGGACTACAAGCTAACAGCTGACGCCACAGATTTGTTTTCATTATTCTATTGGAAAGCAGTTGCAAATAGCCACATTTGCTGCTTGTAGTAGCTCTAAGTGACTGCACTTCACTTTTAATACTTTTCCATGTTCATTTCAGACAGGCCTTCAGCCCTGTGAACACTGTTCCTCTTTTTAATCCTACCGCTCTTGAGCACATTCTTCCTGCCATTTTATCAACATGAAAGTTTGTTTTAAAAAAAATTATATATATATATATATATGTGTGTGTGTGTGTGTGTGTACATATATATACATATATATGTATATATATATATATACATATAAATGTATATATATGTATGTATGTATATATATGTACATATATGTGTGTATGTATATATATATATATATATATATATATATATATATATATATATATATATATATATATATATATATATATATATATATATATATATTGGACAGAGGAGCCAGTTAAATCCATGCCAGAGCCTCATTCATTCCATTAATTTGTAACTTTATTGATCCCCAAGGGCTAAAAACTTGAAATGATATCTTAATAATGCCAGATGTTGCTCAGAATAGATCAAGAGGCAAGCATTTTTTAGGCTTTATAATGAGGACATTAGCTGATATGAGGATAAATGCTAAGTATAAGCTCAGGTAAATGATCACCTCTTTGATGTCCCAGGTATGTAGTGTTTTTTTTTTTTTTGATTAAGCTTGATGTCCCGATTCTTCCTTTTCACCTGACGTCGTCTTCACTCAGAATTGAAACACACGCTCTCTGCGGCAGATGATTGTCATGTTGGGATCTGCACTATCGTTGCATTCCCGAAGTACGACGAATAATGATAAATCGCCAATGCTGTCATCTGAATTGGCTGTTAGCAATGATTTATGTAGATGTTGTGCTCAGTGTAGATAATGAAACGTTATTATAGTTACTCAAAAAGCAGCAATAATAAGAATTCAAGTTATTAGCTGCCTGAATGCCCCCACTTAACTAATTAGAAGCCTGTGTCAGCATTAATGAGTTGTGTGCTATGGTGGCAGTATTCATTGAGGCAATTAGTGAATCTCCGAAAGCGTGACACCCCACGGCAAATTGCTGAGCTATACAGTAGCTGGGTCACTCGTAACTGACAGCAATCAGCAATACGCAGCCCTGAGAATGACCCATGGTGTGCAGACTGTGACAATCAGCGACACGAAAATGTTAAATTTACCAAAAGAAGCGTTTTGCTGCGTGTGGTGGGAAAATCTGCTCAGCTGAGCAGTTAACTTACCACAGACAGAAATCAGGAGCAGATGATGAGAATCGGCTATGAAAGAGACTTTTATACTCCTCAACATCAAAGTCACATTCAGTTATGTGAAGTATTTGGACCTTTGAATGAGCTGTTCAGGACATGCAGTTCAAGACCTTTTCTGTGAAGCGATATACGAGAGTTAATGGACAAAATGTATTTTGTCAGGTGCTATGGTTTTGTTTTTTTTTTTTTGCTGCATTGTCCCAAAATAGAGAGTAACACTACAGCCAGGACTGAGGCTTCACTTCACAGAGCGGTGCTTTAAGGTGAATGCTAATGCTCACAATGGCAATGCTAACATGATGATGCTAGCATTGCTGATGTCCAGCAGGTATAATCTTTAACCGTGGTTACGTCTTAGTTTAATGTTTAACGTACAACTGAGGCTGATGGACACATTTTGACCTGATGATGGCGCTCGATGAAAAGTCCAGTCATCTCTAAAGTTTAGGGTTCGGGTTAGGGATCATCATCTGGGGACCATGAGTTATTATTTATTAATTTAAATTGACTTGTTTGTTTGTCCATCAGTAGTTGTTGAGATATTTCAGTCTGGACCTAAATGGCAGATCAACCGACTGACTCACTAGAGCCACGCTGTTAACATGAGTAAAAATAAACTAGAATATATTCTGTCACATCATACCTCGCCTCTGTATTGTAAATACTATAATTCCCATAATGCAGGAAACACGGATGGAGTGGTGGAATATGAAGAAATAAATGGAATCCAAAATGTGGATGCAATTATTAAAATCAGGGTTTTCCTTACCGTTATAAACATGTTTCACAGTTCCTAAGCCAAATGAATAGGAAGGAAACTGTGCTGCTTTGTTGTGGTGTCTCTCTCACACACACACACACACACAGTCATGTTGAAGAGGTCCTCAGAGAGAGAGAGAGGCAGTACACTTGCAAGAGCTCAACACTTCAGCAAACTCTCAGAAGTGCAAACATATCAGCAGAGCTTGTTGAAGACATCGTGGCTGCATGAGTTGAGTCAGATATTCTGTTGGGAAAAAATGAAAAAATACGTACGTTTCTGGTCAAGCATTGTAAACGAAGAGGCTGCGTATGGAGGCCGTTGAATCTTTTCTTACTGTTGGAATTTTATTCATCCATCACATGATTAGACGCTCTTTCTGATGACAAAATGTGCTTGAATTGTAAAAATAAAATCACAGAATTGTAGTGTGTACAGAGATTGTCAAATTGGTTAAAAGCTGCTTCTCAGACAGAAACGATAAGACCGTCTCTCCTCCAGTTGAATTCCTTTGCCTGAATTGCATTAGTTGGAAAAGCTAACTGACGGAACGACACGAGGTTTCAAATAATTTTGCAAAGCCTCGGTGTCTTACAAATGAGCCTGTTCTCCTGTGGACAGGACACGATGAAGGAAACTGAGATTAGCACGGCAATTGTGGCAGGTTGATGTTTTATTTTTGTGCTCTTACCTTCAGGTGTGTCTCCAGCAGAGAGGATTTAAAACTACAGATCTTAGAGCTGCGAGCCAATTATGTATTCAAAATAGATGCAAGTTTAATAAGTAAGAAAGCACTGTGGTTTAAGTGGATATTGTGGTGCAAAGTGTAATTTGACTGCAAATAAGCCAGTAATGGTCCTCTGTTACCCACTGTGGTCGATCTCAGAGGTAGAATGTCTTTTTCTGCCAGCACGGCTGCTCCGAAGCCTTTTCATTCCCTCTTTCCCTCCACCGATCACTGGGTTTAGGTAAATCAACACAGAGAAAAGCCGTCTTTTCTAATGGGACTGAGTTTCGCCAACCTTGAGGTGTCACATGCTGTCTCCGGACTCAGTTTTGCGCGACAGGATATACCCTAAATGAATGGTGTTTTTGTGCCACTTAAGGAAATCCTGTTCCTCTTTTCGGAGGATGAGGGAGAGTAAACTTGCAGCTCTGTGAGATACTGACCGGTGTCACTGATGAGACATTTGTAGTGTAATAAATTCTCTTTTTTGCTTGTTAGCATCAATCAAACCCCATTTTCCTCTAATAGCCCCTTCAGGAAGTACTATGTGTGTCTTTATATAGCTCATACCAAGACTGACTGGGCTCTTGTCTGAATTATTGCAGTTTCATGGATTAATCAGTGCAATGCGAGCCATAAAGTGTATTTTCTTCAAGGACAAGATACTCTCACAGTTTGTGTCAATCTGAGGATGAAGCTGTTCTTACATTGGCCTTGTCCTTCACCAAATGCTCGGACTTAATTACACTTGGATTGCAAGGAGGAAAATAACTGGCCCTGTAACCATTTAAAAACCTTGCCCATGTTCCCAGATGGTTGTCAATGCTGTTTATTTGTTGGTCTTTTAAACACATTGGGTAAAATCTTTGGCATCTGGTTTAATTAGTACTTATTGTGATTAGTCTATGTGCCATAAAATGTGAGCAAGAATATTCTGCATGAATACAGTGATTGCAGATGGTCTCCCACACTGCTGTTTGCATCCACCTTCACTTATTTTGTTGTTCATATGTACAGTAACTCTGAAAAATGACTGGCTGTGCCTTAAGCTTGCACTCTTCAAGCTTTTTTTTTTTTTTTTTGCGGTATAGCGGGTTCATGTGTTTTTGCTTAAGCGTTGCAATTAAATATGTACACTTCTAATTCAGTTTTCTCAGAAAATAACTGCATGAATATTAAATTGGCTACAGGCTCCTCAGATGTTAATTATGCAAGTGTAATAATAAACTGGAAATTTGAAACTATTTTGAGTTTTTTTTATACGTAAAATCTAATTTTAGAGAAAAGACACATTTCTCAGTGTCAGTTGTTTTTAGCAAACTCATGAACAAGCCGTTTGTTCAGTTGCATCGCTTAATACACCTAAACTTCGCATGCTTTTTCAAATTTGCACACCATGCTGTTTATTTTCCTGTTCCTTTAGAGCTGTTGAGTGCACCCTAATAAACTCCTGACATTTGGTAAGCCTGCAAATAGAGTTCATTACTGCGTATCTGTACGCTGGTGTTCAGTCAATATACACAAATGTGAATCCTGATGAGTCTAATACTCATGATTTAGAGCTGCACCTGGCAGCCTGAGGCTGATATTCTACAAAAATTTACCACATTGTGTCTGGCAGAGTTACTCCCGTGTTACAGCGGCTAACAAGCACCACGTGATCCTCGTGACACAAGCAACAGGTGCAAAAGCCTGACAGGAAGTCCACAAATGTTTTGGGGATTTATCTGTGTCCCCATGCCTGGCACCGATAATAGGAAGATAATGTATATAAAGACAGTGATGTACAAAAAGTCCCATCCATGCAGAAATACTACATGCACAGGACTCATCTTAAATTCAGTGTTTCTATCCTTCATGTGCACCCATAAACCTTTTTCTTCTGTAGATGTTAAACTTATCTCCTGAGAACACGAGGGGGTTTGGTGCATGTCGGTGTCTTTGCTGCTCAGGTTTGTCAGATTGCTTTAAATGCCAACCAGCTCTTCATGGAGCGGCCGAGGCCGTTGCACAACCGGAATCGTTACTTTTGAGTTTATGTGACTGAGCCGATCCAATTATTTATCCTTAACATTTATTAGTATGCAGACACAGAGTCAGAGTCTTTTTCTGAAGGTGACTAAAGGTGGACGCACCTTCAGCGAGGGATTTCTCACCTGTTTGCAGGGGGCATAGTATGAATTGAATTGGCTGTGGGGTGTGTAGGGCTTCAGTCAAGGCCTGAAGGTCAAACATGTTTAGAGCTGCAACAATTAATTGATTAACTGTCACCTGTTAAATTAATTGGCAACTATTTTCTTAGATGTGAATGTTTTCTAGTTTCTTCACTCCTCTATGACATTAGTCTGAATAGTACTGAGTTGTGCGCAGAAGAAGACATTTGGGGACGTCGTCAAGTATTTAACTCGAGAGAAGTGATAAGTAACTCTGGGCTTTATTCACAAACCTCCTGTGCTTAATTTTAGCTGGCATCATTTCTTGCTATTTTGACTTTTCTCTGAGCTGCCCCTCAAACCTGCTTCACCTTCAGCCAAATAGCAGCTTCCTGTTGTTGCCCATTACCCCAACGATTCCTGTGGCCAATGAGCCGCCTAGCGATCGCTGGGTTGGAGCCTGCTGATGCGCTCTGCGTTCAGCTGCCAGTGAGAGTGAGTGCAGCGTGTTTGTCTGCATCCACATTAGATGTTGTGCATCCAACAGTCTCTAAGCTCATTACAGTAATCAGGTTAAAAAGAGGGGAACGGGGGAGCTCTTGGCCTGCGGCATGTTCCCTCTGGACTTCCCCAGCGAGACGGAGAACCTCTCACACAGGCTCCGGCTGAGCTACTGAGACCCGGCCCTGCAGACGCCTGCACCTAATGATCGGCTCCCGCTGCTTCTGTTTGTATGAAACCCACACTGGGGCATTCAACTGCACCCATGCTGTCATAATGACCAGCTTGTAATTGTAAAGCCCTTCGGATATACAGCCAGTCTTCTGAATTTCTGAGCCGTTTATTGTGGTTCACACCAACACGTTTAGTATACAGCAAATCCTGCTTTCTGCAGTTACTGTTTTTGCACAGTCGAAGCATAAACAGTGAAGCACAGATGAAAAACAGATGAGTCTTCCCTTTAGTTTGTCCTCACAAATCTGCAAAAGCGGCGCAAGGAAACTGCATAGAACAGTGACTGTATTTACAAATGTTGCTTGATTGTGCATGGGAGAGGTTTAGTTGCTTTTGGTTTTGTAGCTTATATTTTGCTGAGTCACAAAAGCTGTGATTCAGCAGTAATAATAGTGTCGCTCTTGCATAATGCCACTCCTGTTTGGGCCTTGGTTTTATTTTGTATTTTCAGCTGCTGAGTGAAATTCTTGAACATTGAGTGGTGTTTTTTTTTTTTTTTTTTTTTTGATGTAGCCTCATGAGAAACTGGAGAGGAAGTTGAATAAAAGTGATTCAGACACGCTTCAGTTGAGCTGCAGCAGTGACAGCTTGTCTCTTTAAACACTAGCTGCGTGTAGCCGTTGAAGGAACTTCTCTGACCATCTTAAGAACCGCTAATGAAAGTCAAAGCCTTTTATCGTTCGTTGTTTTTTTCTTTTTGCAAACTGTGCTGCTTAGAAAAGACCTTTTTTTTTCCTTTGGAGCAGACAGAAGCCACCTGACCTGGGAATTGCCCAAAACCAGGGTTGCCATGGTAACCAGCAGATGTGGAGCATGAAATACTGAGCCTGTGAGTCCTTAACTAAGCATGGCAGCATCCCTTACATGCTCTACTCCGTATCGCAAGGCTCCTCTGTCTCAGTATAGGTCCAGCTGGAAAACGTGCCCAGAGGTGCATCGCTCTTCCCCCTCGGCTCCGTGCCGGAGGCCTGCACAAGAAGAATTTCAAGCAAGTCAGCATGCTTCTCGTCAGTTGACCCTATTGCACAATATGCTAAGGGTATGCATGCTGAGTGTGGGTGGGTGGGTGGTTAGTTGACCAGATGTTTATGAGGCAGATTTGAGCCAGAGATGTTTGTTCTTAGTAATCAGGAACACTTGGACAAAGTTTAGGCGTGGAACGCCAGCAAGAGAGGTGGGAAACGCGCGAAAGAAAGCACTTCACGGCTGCAGATTTCTACAATATATCATTTTTGTCTCCCTCTATTGATGATTGAGTTTGCTGTGTGATATGTTTCACATGTCCCGGATCCAGGGGGGGGGGAGGGGGGTAACTGATTACACTGGTTTTTGTTTGGGTAATTGTGTAATTATGGCACTTTTTGGTGTGTATTTTTGTTTCTTTTGAGTATATTTAGAATTTTAGTTTGAATGAAGTAAACATTCAACACAGCATTTCCCTCAACTCCTTTTGGAAAGGCAAGAACATCAGAGTTTTACACATGCAAAAGCGGATAAAAGGCATTCTTAAAAAATGAGCCAACACTGGTTTGATTGACATTTCCCCAGAGCGCACAGTAAAAAAAGAACATTATTTATGAAAATTAGGAGAAAATGAGACATCTTATCACAACAACCCTACCCCGGTTTGATCAGTATTCCCTGGAATGCACGCAGAAAAACACGATTTAGGAAAATAAATACAAATGGAGATATCTGCTTTGGCAAATGAACCTTTGACTTCGACCTCATGATGTATTGATGTTTGTTTTGAACTTTTCTCCCCCTTTCAATATTTGATGAGGCTTTCTTGGAAGGGGAAGACAGATGGTCACCGCTTTGGAGAGCATCACAGTTTTTCCTGTTTCTGCTAATGTTTTTATTGCATTTAAAAACCAGAAATTTTGCCCTTTCCTCACAGAGATATGCCCATCGAAGTGAGACAAATAAGAAATGCGTAGTTTATATAGCACCTCTCCTCACCTGGGGATTGTAGCAGTAGAATACAGCAGACAGCTATGTGACTAAGACGTATATGGCTTTGAAACAACCTTCAGAAGAGGCTTCCAATTTGTCTGCAGGCGTCCTGCACACAGCCTCCGCTTGAAGAACTTTCTGAAGTGTACAGTATTTGTCTGAGGGAAAGTTGTTGTATACGCCTTCTCCGGCCAATTTAAACATTTGATTCTCCAGTGCTTTTAGTCCTTGCTGAGAGGGAAACAAAGCTGCAAGGAATCGCGCAACGATACTGTGCTTGGAATGTACTCCCAAGTTAACTGAATGATGGAGGTTTTGCGTTTGCCTTGGCCTTGCACAGTTTGCTTTCAGCTTTTGTTGTTCGCTCTAGATGTTAACCAATCATTCATCATTTCAGGAGGGAACACACTCCAGGAGGCTGTTTGGTTAATTGAGTGAGTGGAGGGAAAAGGCTCTTGCTTAAGTGTTCTCTGTGCAATCTGTGTCTACCCGTCCTTGCACACGTACGTCTTCTCGACTGCGCTGTGGGGATCGATGCACCAGTAGGCGATACCGCAGACTGTTTCTCATTCTCACAGTGCAGCTCTCCACACAAAATGTTACATTATGTTTCTCTGTGGAACCTTGAACAAAGCAGTGAAGCTGAAGTGACACTTTCACAGAGAGGTATTTTCATTTTTCAGACACGCTCTATCAAAGCGAATCAAAGTCAACGCCCTCAATCTCTTTTTCTGCTCAACATCTCCATGCACTTGTGACAGGATAGCTGAGAGGCCTCCTGGATGAAACCAGGGATGTATCGTCATCATGTGCACGGCTAAAGCGGCGCACGTCCTGACCTTGTCTGCCTGACATTTAAAAGCTGACTGCTGAAATCCTTAAATCGCAGCAGGGCGTCCCCTACGTCCAGATGACCCTGGAAGCAGTTGCGGCCGTGTCCCTTGAGGGCAGAGTGGATGTGGCCGCTGCTGCTGCTGCTGCTGCTGTCCAGCCTTATAAGTCCAGGAAAAGGTGGGCACAGCAGCAGCCATGGCAACAGGGGGCAGAGTTGCTGATCTGGAAACAATGGGCCAACAACATGGCCTCTCCCTGAACCTCCTCTCATGCAACAACATGGTTTCACTCACCATCAACAGGGGATTTTATTGTTGTAGAGACCACTTTGATACGGTTTACAATGTGGGTGACTGTTGCCTTTTCTAGCGCTCCAGTCCACTAAGCTTACTAAGAGTACATATAGTAACACAACGCATTGTGCAGGAGAAACTAATAGGAACTACACTCCACGATTAAAGCGACATGTGTGCCTGTGGTGTTCTCAGCTAAATGTTAGGTTTGCTTAAAGAGCCAGAACGGTGAATCTCCGCCTTTGTGTGTCAGGTTTCTTCCTTTACAGCATGCCAGAGGATATAAAATGCTGATGGAGTCCCTCGGTGTATCGCGCATTTGGAGAGGAGCCAGTGTATGTTCCAATCCGCTGCTCTTGATACTGTAATCAGCATGCAAGTGGTAGTAGGCAGTCGGCCACTGAAGTATGAGAGAGAGGCTCAGTGCTGGGGAGGCAGCGCAAACCGGAGATTGGAGTTGCCTGATTTAAAGCACGTGACACTCTGGGCAGTATATACTGGCCGTGGGAGCCAGAGGTGTGAGAGCGCCGTCTAACGCGCCCGCTCACAGCCCGCAGCAGCATGATCATCCATTTTGAACATTTAAATCAATGAAGCCTGTTTTTTTTTTCTTTTTGCGTTTGTGCATATGTGTGTTTTCACTCACACAAACTCCCACATTCACCCCACCATCTACCCACGGTGCTGCATGATTTGCTACACAGTTAATAAAAGTTTGTGTTGTTGAATTTTCACGTTTTGTCAGACTCGGTTGTGTCATATAGTGGCGTCTGGCAGGCCGCTGTGGCGAGCTGCTGCTTCTCACAGGGAAAGGCTGCATCAGCTTGATTTTGTTGCGTGGAGCCAGGAGACAGATCAGCGCTGAGATACTGAGAGCTGGGCTGGCATCTTAACTGTGACCTTTGTAGTTGTGATGCAATGATTTCACGAGCCGAGCCTGCCTTGTACTTACTTATTCTTGCACTAATTACTGTCACATCTGAGGAGTCTTCTCTATACTCCTTAATCTGGCTGCGCCTGTCTGTCTGCATTTGATAAAATAGCATTTCAGTTATGTCATAGTGTATTGCTGGCACACAGTCCTTTTACAGTATTGTGCAGTGTTGTAGAGAGGAGAAACAGAGGGTTTATTATTGGAATTCTCCTCACTGCTTTGAGTTACATGGCTGAAAGAATCTATACTGACACCGTCTTTGATTTAATTGATTTTGCAATCTTCAGAATCATTTCCTCCGTTGGGTCGGTTGTGCCGCTACTGGGAAATCATCCATTTTAGTACATGAATGTTTTACTGTATGTGAGCTCCGTCCTTTTTATGCTGTGTGCACCCGCAAAGGTAGCACCAGTTTACACATTTCAGCTGCTGTCGTTCATGCATATTCAGCAAGCGAAGCAGAGGCCAAAAGTCACACTTGGTGAGTGAGATTTGTCTGAGATCATCAAATCAATTGAAATCTGGATCAAGGGCCAGTGTAGTGACGCTGAATTAGAAGTACTATTTAATGAAATAACATACCCCCCCCCCTTTTTTTTTTTGTTTCATGTCATTAACAGGTCAGATACTGTGTTCACTTATCATTATTGTACTCTTATTCTGGACTACATTTCTTTCCAAAATGTCTTTATTTAAATAATTCAGCACAGCTCTCCTGCAGACCTCTTTGATTTCTGTAAAACATTTAGGCCACTTTGTGTAAATCTTATATTCACTCTCTTAGCATTCCTGTAATGTTCATCCACAAACCTGCACCTGCTTTTCAGAGGTGGGTTCATTTCCATGTTAAAGTGACCCTCACAAATCAAGTGAACCCCACTAAATACAGCAGAACGTGCAGTCCTGCACCTCATCATATCTCCTCCTGCGATTTGTGCGATCCAGCAGTCTGCATGAAGTAGCTGAGCACTGATTGCACACAGCTTGCATCTAAAATAACAAACAAACTGTGCTTCCAGGTCGTTTTTTTTTCTTCGCACCTACAGGTGCAAAACGCATCTGAGAGGAGGAAGAGGAAGCTGAATAAATCATGTCCAGCCAGCCATGTGCCAAAGCTCTCCATCACTTCAGGTTGTTCAGGGGTAAAAAGGTTTAAATGAAGCTGTCCTCTAGTTTGATAAGGCGTTTCTGGTGCCTGAAACATAAGTTATGGTACACCAGCCCATAATGCTAGAATGCACAGAGTTTATGCTTTGCAGTCTTGTTTTTTGTGAGCAACATCATAATGTGTGGAAAACACACATGACAATATAAACTTGCTACCGCTACCTGCTGTATAATGGGTCAGGTTAATGTCACAGTGTGAGCGCTGATACCAAATTTAGAAGTCAGCTACATTTGTGCAGGTATGAAACCATATTCTGATGTATTTATGGTATTCATATGGTGTGTGGTGAGCAGGACATATCTGTGCGAGTTGAGTGGTTTAAACCACTTGACAAGCACCTGTTCGGGATTTTCCTCTCATAATAGTCATAATTACAGCAATTACGCTCATATTTTTATGTTTCATGGGATAGATATGCAAAGAAATTCCCAATGTCAGTAAATGAGAAATGAACCCATGGTGGGCTTCGTTAGTGATTTGTGAAGTACCCTTAGTTTTAATGTTTGACCTTTTTTTAAAAATCCCTTCATTGCTTACATTGACTTAGATGTGACTCTACACCTTTGCTTTCACATAGTAAACATGGATATAAGCAGTCTCTGTCTCTGTCTCCACCCGCCTCTCCGCGGCTCAGCAGCTGCAGCTTCGACCCCGCTCACCAAACGCACACACCTCATCAGCAGCCCAACTATCTGACAAACTGTTTTGAGTAACGATTGCTCTAATTTGCTTCGTCAGGCCGTATAAAAAGTCCTGCTGGCATTTGACATGAATCATCACGTGACGTAGCAGGCTAACGGGGGCTAACATTATCCAGCACACTGCAGATTTGTTGGGACACAGCTAGAGCTGCAACAATTAATCGCTTAATCGATTTGTTGTCAACGATTAAATGAATCGCCATCTACACGTCTCTGCCATCGCTTTGGAAGGCAGCTTGCAAAATACCGCTACACCTACACCTTAATAATAATAATAGCTACACCTTGCTTCTCCTCGTTTCTCCATAGCCCCACCTGAGGCCAGAAAGTAGCATAATTTAGTGTATTAGAAATATAATTTAAGTATTAAAGTCATTACAAGTATTACTTTTTGTGCTTAGTTTAGAGTGTTCTTTAAGAAGTTTACTTCTAAATGGAAGTCATTAAGTAGAAGTTTCTACTTAATGAATTAAAAATGAATATACTGATTCTGCTGTACTTAAACTGATATTTCAAAGTACTTATAAAAAGTGTACTTTTAGTTATAAAGGAAAATAATGCTTATTTATAATTCTTATGCTTAATTTCAAGTCCAGTTTTAGCATGCTTAATTAAAGTGTACTTTAGTTTTACTTCATTTGAAGTGTATTTAAGTGTATTTCCGACACATTGGTGATATAATAGAGTTGTTCTGCAGGTGTGTTTTGAATGCTCAGGAATCCTGATTTTCACTGTTCTACTTCAGCACTTAAAGTTTGTAAAAAATTGTGCCAATTTAGCAACTATTTATGCTTCAAGTGTACTTAAGCAGTTTGAGTACACTTAAGTGTACTTGAAGGTGACAAAAATAGTGCAAAGTATACAATTTAGTAGAATTCTAGCATTTTTCTACCTGGGCAGGATCGGTTCTTTAGTTGTGTGACGGCTGTTTGAATCCGTGTTTGTGATGCTGTCATTAGTCCGTTGCTTATTTAAGGTGGACGTGCTCAGGCATGGCGCTGACTGCTCATTTCACTCATGATGCTTTTTTTTTTACCATGATTTGGACTTTGTTATTTGAACTATTGACTCCAAACATGTTCCCTGTTACGTATTATTACATCTTGCATAGTTCTCAGTCAAAAACCAGATGTAGGCTAGAGGACCAGAGGCTGCGTACTGTAAAAGAGATTTACAGTTGTGTGGCAGATAATGATAGTGAGATCACCATGGGTTCAGTCCTTTGTTGTTTTGGGGTGATCTGCATCCACCTCTGTGAAATGGAATAAAAATGTTTGGCCAACGTCAGCCTGGGCTACCATAAACCGCCGCTTCCACTGAGGGATTGACCCAGACGCCAGGTCAAGCCCGCAGTCAGTACAGTGGCTGACTGACTGACTGAAAGACCAGTTCAGTTTGACTGACTGCAGCTGCTGGGTAGCTGTGTCTGTCTCCACCTATTAGGAAGCTCATTCTTCACATCTCTAAATGAGGGATGGTACAAACAGTATTGATAACTCTGTGCTTTGTTAGCTTTGGTGTATTGATGCCAGCCAATCCAAACCAATAATATCTCAATAGTGATGCATCTGAGCCCGGGGCATCCTATACCCCCTGTTATAATGTCTAATTTTCAAGTATTTGCTGTGTAATCTTCAAAAATTACCCCTTAAGAATGAGTAGAATAGATAGAAAAGTAGGTGTAGGTGTTCTTGAGCGCCGTCGTCTTTCACGATTGGGAAGACGGGTCCATTTATTGCACTGCTTCTGCTGTGGATGCTTTTGAAACAGTGCTGCTGGAGGACGCTTTACTTGGCTGGATATTTTTAGTGTAAGAGGAGCTGCTCGCTCCCTCCCCGCGACAAGGGCAAGAATCATAATTTCTGTCAGTATCTGTACCCTCAGAATTGCATTATGGCGGAGCGTGTCGCCCAGGAGCAAAGCCTGTAGTCCAGAGAGTGGGTCATAGCAGCAAGGTGCGAGTGGCTCTGAATTCAGAGCGGGGGTTTGATGCCTGTTTTTTGTTTGCTTGTTTGTTTTGTTTTAAATCTGGAACTTTTTAATCTTGATAACCGCCACTTGACTTAGTGAAATAATACCATGCAAGCCACTTAAAATGTGACAGCTTGTTCATAGTAATCCCGGTGAACTTAAAATAGCGAGGGTCAGTTCTGCTTCATAATAACGTCCGGTGATTGCTGCGTTCTGCCGGAGCAAGGATTAATTAATTCATGAAACGTATGGAGGAAGTGATAAGGGAGGAGGTGAAAGCCTTTGACTTATTAATTATTTGAATTGTACTGAGGTGGACTCCGGATTCAGTCGGAAATGAGCACAAGGACATCTTGATTGAAAAAAACGAATGTGGTCCCTGCAAGGCATGGGAAGGCAGACATCTGGAAGTGGTACATGGAACAGAGGCCATGCTTTATTTTACATGTACCTTCAGAAAAGATGCAGTAATAAGCAGTAGCGAAATAACTGTATTTTTACACTCTAAGAAAACAACCCTGCTCCATCCATCATTCTTTTGGCAGCTTACAAATATGTGACTTTTTGCATCAGTGTGCCACAATCGTGTTCTCCCCTAATGTCATTAATATGGTGAAGGCGAGCTGACAGAATGATGTCTCTGTGGCCCCGTGCGCTACTTAGATTACAGCCCTGGGCTATTAAATAGATGTGTAATAATTTGCTTTACGTTAGCTGTAAATCAAGTGTGCCTCACCCTCATGCACACACACCTAAAGACGTATTTGTGGTGGTTGATTAATGCCTTCCGCTCTTGTGTCGGGGCTCTGATTTACGATATTCAAATTAGGATGCTCCGAATGATTACATTTAGAGACCGCTTTCACATCTGGTGGAAGTTACGCACCTGACCTTGGCACGTCCCTCCAGTGTGGAGTGGAGCAGAAATGCGGTTCCTTTGGTTGCAGGGATTTGAACACACAGATGATCAAAGCGTCAGCCCCCGTTTGCCACTGTGTGACCCGCCGTCGGACTTTCTGAGGCTCCAGAGATGCACTGTGCTCCTGCAGGAAACCGACCTCGCTCAAGTTTTCATTCAGTCGGGGATGAGAGGCCGATGTTGCGCTCAGGAGTGTCGGGGCAGGATGCAAGGAGGAGAGAGAAAAGGAGGTGTGGTGTGCAGCAATTTAGCCAATTAGCATTTTCTCAATGCGCACAAGCTTTAATCCTGCTGTTCTCAACAGTCCTGAGAACTGCTGAGGTAAGGATTACTCTCAGCCCCTCCTTTCAGTGCCACAGACACACTACATGCTTAAATTAAACAATAATAATGGTCCACCAGGACGGGGATAATATGCTACAGTAAATGCCAATTCAATGTATTTGTGAGGTTAGTGAAGGCTGCAGCCACAGTATTTTTCCTGCTGCTTCACTGGCTATTTAATTTGAGCTCAGGGGTTATTTTCAATTGCATCGCAGCTTGTTAAAATCTAATCGTCATCCTTTACAATGCAATAGCACTGCTTGCTTTAGAGGCGCCATACTAATCTACCTTTTATCCCAGAGTGGCTGTTTTTGTACTTGCAGTAATTGCTGCTGATTGTGTAAGTAAGACTGGAGATATTTGCATCTCTGTTTCTGTTGCTGCTCGCAAATGCTGCTTAAGCAGAAAGAGTCTAAAAGATCTCGTTTACCAGGGAAACGTTGACTGTTTGTCCCGTGATCTCAGTTTAATCGACTGACCTTGAAAATCCTCAAGCAGCGTGTGGGGGGGATGGTTTAGATTCGGTGCTTTAAAAATAAAGAGTTATATAGACTGTAAATTAGTTATTATTTTCCCTTATAATTTAACTCAAGTTGCTTTCTTTGTTTTGTTTTGTTTTTTCAACCAGGAAGGTTTTATCATTCTGACTAGTAATTACATCAGATTGCAAGACTGCTTCAGCTTTTTCATGTATGTCACAAAACACGCTGCCCAGGTTGTTTTAAACAACAACCGTACGGTGACATCTGCTGTAAGTCTTGTGCAGTATGGGCGCCACATGCAGTTCAGTAATTGCCATTTGATTTTTTTGCATTGAACATCGAAGCGGCTGTAAATAATGGCTGTGGCTAGCCCAGACACACCTCTTGTTATCCTTTTATACTCAGCATGTCTTACATCTTCATCTCCACGCTGCATGAGAAAACACACGGGCATTTACTCCGGTATTGATCGAATAAAAAAACTAAAGCACCCCTGCACAGCACTGTTTCACGGCGTCCTTGCAGGAATGTTTTTCGTTCTCGTCCGCACCCTGTTCTGCTCTCAAGAGTCACTCTATCAGATGCGTTCGGGAAGCCGGTCCAGACGAACTACTCAGGCCTGGACCGGCGCTGTTTGAGCTTCCTGTCGGGCCACCTCCTCGGTTGTTGTGTGACAGACTGGTGCAGTAATCGCAGCAGTTGTTGCTCTCGGGCTGTGCGCTGCTGCTGGTATTACAGTCAGTCATTAGAGCTGTATCCTCTCCAGATGGCTCCTGCCTTCCCTGGTCTCTATTGAATTGTCCATGTTTAGACTCCCCAGCAAGCTGCTCTTTGGCCATTTTCATGTCTTAATATTTAGAGTAGTGAACAAATCCGATTCAAGACTGGCAGCGTAGTGATTGTCGCAGGAGATAGTGTTTTAAAATCACATTTTTACTTCTACCTAGTGATCTCAATAGGAAACAGATTAAATAAGACTCAGCGGAGAGTAACATCAGTGAGTCGCCTCTCATCGCTCGTCTCTCAGACGTGGATCCATCCCTGCGCGTATGCAGAGCTAATGAGGAGCTGGCTGCGTTGGAGTGTTTGCACGAGGATCCTAGTGAAAAATTTTCTCTCACACTACTGTAAGCTCGGGGATTATCATTATCCTCCTGGGTTTCATCATGTGGTTACTGCAGCGCTTACCCTCTGAAGTGACTGATGCTATTCACAACAGATACTGAAGTGACTGTTGCTTTAGCAGCAGACCGACAAATACCTGTTGTCAGAGCAGTTTTTTTGTTTTTGTTTTTTTTTTTGAGAGCGACCTGTATGAAATCCATGAGAAACTTCTACAAAAATACAAACATTTTATCCGCTCAGGCTTTGTATTTGGTGTGTGTTTGTGTGCGTCGTTACCTGTGAGTCTACGTTGTGAGCCTGCCTGTTGTCAGTCTGTGGTCTCAAGCTGCGTGTCTGGAAGAGAGTGTCTGTGGAAGAGCTGGATGATAAAAACTCGGTGGGGCTCCTCTGCCAGCCTGTATAGAGGAGAGCTCATGCGGCGCCATTACCCCTTCCTCTTTGTGCCTGTCTCTCCCGATTTGTATGAAGAAAAACTCAGGGAAGGAGAGCCTCTATTGGAGAGGAACACATGGCCATGACAGAGCCACAGTCGCAGGCGGGCTCATTCACCACTCCATCATTATAGAAAATTTACTTCTCAGACTTTCTCTGCTCTGGCTCAAAGGGGGCCTCTGGATGAGCTGTGAATCTGGAGCACAAAAAAACCCTTTGTTTCCGAGTGTGGCTCAGATCTGAATCGTGTCAGTGTGACGATTTGAACTTTTGCCTTCGCATCCAGCCGCGTAGAGAGAGACCAAAGTTCTTTCAGTCTTGAAGTAGAATTTGGAATATAGTCGAAACAATTGATTGATACATTGATCAGCCACACAGTCTGTCTGCAACCGTTTTGGTACTTGATTATTGATTCAGTCATTTTTTTAAGCAATAGTACCAAAAATCAATTGCTTCCAAATTTCTCAAACAACAACATTTGCTGATTTCTTAGTCTTCTGTGATATCAAACTAAATATAGTTGCAATTTGAATCATAGAATCACAGAATCAAGGTCCTTTATGTGTCATTTTTCAGCACAGGGTTGGGATGCAGAATGAACTGTAAGCTGTAGCCCCTTCATGCTGCACACACATAGACTAGATATGCAAATATTTAAATTTAGAATAGAATAAAATAAAACACTATACAGTAATTTGAATCCTTGTATGCATATACATGCGTACACCTTGAACGTAGTGCAGTGTAATGTTTTGACTTTGGGTCTCGGGAAATGTAAACTGCAGCAGTGGAAAATTGTGACCAGGATTTTTCAAAACATTGTGATGAACCCAGTGATTAACTGATCAATCACTTCATGTAGAAACATGCCAGAAGGTTAATTTATAATGAAAACTTGATAACTTGAATCATATCCGTCAGTGAACGGTTGGGTTTGATTGTGTCACAGACTAATTCTTGTTTACAAAGAACTAGATTTTTATATATTTTTTTAAAATATATATATATATATCATATATATCATGTGTTTAAATAAGAGGTAGAGAGCCTCCCGGGTGTAGATGGCCCTATTTATCATGTTCATCCCTCTCCCCCTTCCAGCCAAGGTCAAGGAAGAGGAGAAACGCTCTGCAGTATCAGTTTCTTTCCTTTTTTGTGCATAGGAGAATCTCAGAACACCTGACTTGATTCACCCTAATTGCAGTATGTGACAAAACACCCACTGATTTGTCTCACCGTGAAGTCTGCTGCTTCTGGGGGAGAGCGCGAGCCAGGAGAAGAGCGAATAATGATGCGGCGGTGGGATGTCATTTTCTCTGTTTTGACTCGGCTCCTGTTATTCTCAACGATTAGAGAGATTTGCTCTTATTTCCCTTTCGCAGCTGAAAGGTTGTGTCGCTTGCCTTCGTTCAGCTAATTCAACACACGCTGCAATCAGGCAGAGCCTTTCACTCGAGTAACCCTTTGGTGTCCGAACAGCAGGGGGGAAAGAGGGCCAGCTGGGGCGGGGGTATGGCGTAACACACATTCAGTTTTCACAGGTAAAAATGTCCAATGACGTAATTGCAAGGATTTTGCTTTGTACTTTGTGTTGTTGTATTCTGCCTCTGACGCTCCCTCTTCACACTCTCAAGCACGATTGTCGTACGAGATGACATTTTAATAACGACCTGTTGACGCCGGCCGTAGCACAGATCATTTATTTGCATCATTTGACTTCACAAACTCTGAGCCTTACACCATGTGTCGACCTCTGTGTTTTCCAGGTGTGTAGGTCGGTGAGGCCATTATTCTACCCACCAAGATGGTGGCTTTGTCGCTAAAGATCTGCGTGCGCCAGTGCAACGTGGTGAAGACGATGCAGTTCGAACCATCCACGCCTGTGTACGACGCCTGCAGAATCATCAGAGAGAGAGTCCCCGAAGCCCAGACAGGCCAAGGTCTGTGGACTCAGAAAAATGTTATTTACATGACGGAGGTCTGTTGGCATTTACATGATGTGTTTCACTTTGTGTTTCAGCGTCAGATTACGGCCTCTTCCTATCTGACGACGATCCCAGGAAAGGAATCTGGCTGGAGTCTGGAAGAACCCTGGATTACTACATGCTGCGAAATGGAGTAAGATTAAGTCATATAGTTAGGGGTGGAGAGCTGTCAGTGTCACTTACCATCTCTTAAGGTGGTTTAAATTTTCAAGTGGGAGGTGAGATGTTTGTGGCTCCCTGCTTCGCCGCGAGCGGCCGCAGTTTGCGATCGGGCCGGGTCGTGGTTGTCACTGTGCTTCCTCTCCTGTTTTCTCAGGATGTCTTGGAGTATAAGAAGAAGCAAAGGCCGCAAAAGATCAAAATGCTGGACGGCGCAGTTAAAACAATCATGGTGGATGACTCCAAGACGGTCGGGGAGCTGCTCGTCACCATATGCAGCAGAATCGGTAGGTGATAGCCTTCGAGTCCTGCTAAGATGAATCTTGTCAAGCCACTGTCGGACGCTTGAATTATTCATCCTGCGTTTTATTTTTAGTCCAAGGCATACCACTTGACCTCATACTGACTTGTGTTGTGTCACTGGCTTATTACGTGCTCTGAAATTCATTTTTCAGCAGCAGCATTTGTTAAGCACTTTGGCGCCTTCATGAACGCTTGATAAAGCCCTAATCGCTTTTTGTTTAGAGCACAATGGACATGATTTATCAAGCTTAAACAAGCTTATTTCTAATAAATGCTGAAGTGTTCTTCCTCAGGGCCACACCGCGCCATCCTTGCCTGTCACAGAGGTGTTCCCCAAGCAGTATATTTCAATTATAATGGGCTGCTATCAAGCTCAATTGGGTGAGGAGAGGAGAGGGATGTGTGTCTGGCAGATAGCTTTATTGGAAAATGTTTGTTTAGAGTAGGTCTTTCTGCTTGGCTTCTTCTCCTCCTCGGCTCCCATTTTAGTTTGCTGGCTCTGTACCAGCTTCCCTTCACTTCTGCTTCAAAGCCGAGATAAAAAAAGAGAGAGAGAGAGAGAGTGCAAGAGAGTTTCAGAAACGTTTTTCTCTATCACAGCGTTAGTTATTATGCCGGTTTGAGCCGTCTCACCCCTTTTACCCTCCCCTCCCCCGGCTAACTTTCGCCCCTTTTCAGGAATCACCAACTACGAGGAGTACTCCCTCATTCAGGAGGTGACGGAGGACAAGAAGGAGGACGGAATGGGGACGCTGAAGAAGGACAGAACGCTGCTGCTGCGCGATGAGAGGAAGATGGAAAAGCTGAAAGCCAAACTCCACACGGATGATGACTGTGAGTGCGAGCTCGCAGTCGCCTCCAGAAGCGTTGTTGGTATCTCGATGGCTTCGCGCCCGCTTCTTATTTGCACATTAATGAATCTGACTCAACGCCATCGCCCAGACATGTGCTTTATCACTCAAGTCTAATTCATTGCGTGGACATATCAAAGTTTAATGAAATTACCACTGTTATCTTTCCCCCAGAGGACACCAATTAAATTCTGAAACATGTGAATTTAACTAAATCACCCTCCAACTTTGGCGGAAAACTGGCTTTCGTCTCAGCAGAAAATCATGCAAATGACGCTGTTTATGCCCCGTCCAGCTTTTCACTTCCCTGTGAATAATTTCATAGATTGCCTGCTCATCTGTCTGCCGGTCTGCCGTTTTCGAATCAGACCCCTTGTTAGTTTCACCCTCGGCATCCTCCTCTGGTAACCGCCATGTGAAGTGAATGTCTGCTCATGTCGGCGCATGTGGTAACAGACTGTGTGTGTGTGTGTGTGTGTGTGTGTATGTGTTTGTGTGTTGATTGGGCAGTGAACTGGCTGGACCACAGCAGGACTTTCAGAGAGCAGGGCGTGGAGGAAAGCGAGACGCTGCTGCTGAGGCGCAAGTTCTTCTATTCGGACCAGAACGTGGACTCGCGGGACCCCGTCCAGCTAAACCTGCTCTATGTTCAGGTAAACCAATTACACAAGCCTTTTAATGCTGTTGTAGCAAAAAACAAAAACAGAGGAGAGAGAGAGGAGGGAGTACTGTACTCCCACTTTTTTCTTCTTTTTTTTTTTTTTTTGCTGTTGCAGCCCAACTTGCAAAATGAGCCCCAAGCAGGCTGGCGTATGAACTCTCCTGCAGTTTTTTGGGTTGTTGCTTTAGTTTAAAATGTTAAAAGAGAGACGGGACTAAGTAATTGGCCTCAATTATAAAATAAACTAAACATGCAGTAAAAATATGTGTAAATGCAATAAAAAAGAAAATATACCAGAAATAAAATATATTAGGCTATAAAAATATACTAAAATGCAATAAAAAAGAAAATATACCAGGAATGAACATACTAAGATAATAAAAATATAGTAATATTTATTGTTACTAAATAAACTAAATATACTACTATTTATTGTTTTTGGAGCCGTTGTTAATAAAAAAATATTGATTAGCACAGTTTTGAGCTCCTCTCGGTTTCCCACCACCGCACTCCTCTTTTCCCCATCATGCATTGATGGGCTCCAACCTTGAGATGGTTTAAAGCGGCGATTAGCTTTGCAACATCATCCTGCTGTTACTTTGCATTTTGGCAAGACTGACATCAATCCAAGTAGGCTGCACATTGCATGGTGTACAGATGCTATGCCCGATTGGATGAATGCACTGCTCAGTGGGACGGCGTTGAGTCTTTGGAGGCTTCAGGATGCCCACTGCAACTTCAGAAAAAGATCCTGTGGGTTTGAACAATGACTGGCCGAGCAGTGAGTCAGAGAGGCTGAAGAGGTTATCTATATGATAGTATAGCAGTTGCTGCAAGAGGGTGAAGAGTTTTCAGAGGCTGTGAGTCACGTCAGCATGGAAACACTTCCTGTTGTTTGCAGATTTGTCCAGCATCCAGCCTGAGAGAGATGAAGTTTGGCTTTGTGGGGTTACGTCTGGATGAGGCGGTGTCTGTTTTCTGAGTCAGTTTCTTTCTCTGCCTCTCTGCGAGTGTGTGTGTGTGTGTGTGTGTGTGTGTGAACACTCAGCAGTGCTAGTTCTACCAGTTTTGTAAACCTAGGGAGCCCTGCTGACACCGAGGGGGGTTCCTTCAGGGGGGTCAGCTGAGTCCAGTACGGCTCTAGTCAGGGTTTGCTCACTGCACACATCACTGCATTCACATTAGCCCCTACAGCCAGGGGAGGGGAGCTCCCCACTGACACCTGGACTCACACACACACACACACACACACACACACACACACACACACACAGATGTATCTTATGAGAGCATGGGAGAGTTAATATAATCACAGAAATGGCTGTAGCATATTATTTAAAAGACACACACCAATAATAAGATTGTTGCATGCCCTCCCACCCAAAATCTCTGAAATAACAGCACTCACTTAGAGATACCATGTGTGAAATGTACATAGTTCCTCATGTTTGACTCTCTTCATCTTTCCAATCCCTGCTGTGTTGGGAGTCCCCGAGTCTGTTCATAAAAGCCACCCTGCCGCCCACCCTCCCTGCCTGTTCCTGCCGCTCTCCTCCCTTCTATCTGTCTGTTCCTGTTTCGCCTCTATTTTTCTTGCCCTCCGTTTCCTTCCCTTCCAGTTCACCCGTCTCCACTCCCTCTCCATCTCCTACACATTCTGACATAATCGCACACATCCCCACCCTGCTGCCCTGGCACACATTGCGGCGCAGTGCATATCATGCTCTCCTCTCAACGCAGACTCATATTTCCTTTCACAATAACAACCCCGCCCCCCCTGCCCCCGCCTGCTTTTGCCTCTTTGTTGCCCTTCCTCATCTGTCTTTCCCTCGTTCGCTCTCTGACACACACCCGGATTGTTACACAGGCAGATCACAGAGGCTCCTCACATGGCAGCGGCTCTAATTTGTCACCGTGTTTAAAAGGCCAAACAGAGCCAGAAGAGAGATCTTTAGCCAAATGGAACATACCCCAGGCTTTTTTCTTCTTCATCTTCTTCTTCTTCTTCTTTTTTAAACATAGCTTTTTACTCCCTCTGTTTTCCCTCTTTAACATCCTTCAACGTTCACAGTTCCTGCAATCCTCAGAAAGCCGTTGAGTTATTGGATTCAGATGGTGCCGCTGATGACATTATTGCTGGCATTTCTTTGACAGAGCAACCCTGCGAACCGGCGATGATCTCAAACATTTATTAATGATTTGAAGCTTCCATGATTTCAAAAGCCGCCTACACTCACACTCACACTCTCTCTCACACACACACACACACACACACACACACACACACACACACACACACATAACAGGAGCTCTGCCAGTAACAGACTAATCTCCTTTACTACTCGGCCACTCCCTCCCTGTCATGTATTTGTGTTAAGGCCAGGATAAACCTGCGTAGCAATAGCATCACCCTGTGTGTCCTGCTCTGTTGTGTCTAGTTTTGCTCACTTTAGTCGATTCTGAAAGGATGCTGCTGACACAGTCCAAAGCAAGGACAGATGACCAGTGTGTCTTCAAAATAATATGCATCCAATGCAGCCAAGGACCTGCCGTCCTGCAGAATGTAGTTTCATTACATCATGTTTTTTTCCCAGCTATAGTTCTTTGAGCGCATGTGATAGTGTTTTAAGAGCTTATGAAGCAGTTTTGCTGCATTGAAGGATGAACGAAGCAGAAATAGAAGAGAAATAGGCTGAAGGTTGGATTTGAAGTCCAGTTCAGTTACGGGACTGGAGCTAACTGAGCCATCGTGATGCCCTAAATGAATCTTTTCAAACCTGAGCATTTAGGATTTGTCTTCAGAACGAGTTGTCTCGCTCACGAAGCTGGTCAATATCCCGTCACTCACTGATTTATTAGAGGCCGTGCTGATGGAGCACCGTGTGCATTCCCTATGTCAGCATTTATTTTTAAGGCTGTGTTATACTCTGTGGGCTCTGCTGGGCCGTGGTGGACTAGTTGACCTCAGTGTTGTTGCCTCAGGCTGTATGTGTCACAGCTTCTGATGTCTTGTGCTTCACTTCCACTCATGCAGCTCTATTAAAATGTCCCAGAACCAACGCCTGTATCACTTTCCATATAAGCTATGAGAAATTCAGGGTCTGTCTCCACTGTCTTGTCTGTTGACGCTCATGGCGGAATTGTATGGCCAGGTCTTATTGTACGGCAAGCAGAGACGCGTCCCTGTAAAATGACTGCTTAATCTGAGGTGTGACGATTGATTTATAATGACTCAGCCAATTAGTAAACTTTACTGCACTGTATGTAGTTACCATATAATCACAATAGCATGCCTATAATAGCAATGCAATGCAAGCAATGAGTATTTTGATGTGCTGTGTGTCCTGTTAATTAATTATTATTCTTAATCTGTTTTTGATCATATGGAGCACATGCAGCAATCACATTATAACCTGACCCTTCTCACTTTGCTGACTCATCAAAGAGCAAAGCCATTTTCAGACATTTGCCAAAAATGACCACTTTATTGACGAAAATAGGACATAATACTTACATGAAACATAGAGAAACTGGCTATTTACATCGGCTTCTCAGAGACTAGCATCCAGATTGTTGATCATCTTTGTGTCAACCATCATTTCCGGACCCACTTGGGTTTCTGGCTGCCTGGCCACTGTTGCGTTTACAGCCCTGCTGGATATTGGCTCCCTCACCATATTACCAGTAATAGAGGAAGAGAGCAACGGCTGATAACATGCATCCTTTGCATTACCGGTGTTACACTTTCCTTTTCTTTTATCGTATCATTTGTTTTACTGACCGTTATCTGGGAAGTCCAGTTGATGACACATCTGCAAATCTGTATCAGGTTTTTACATCCAGCAGTCTGCTGGTTTCTATCAGAGAGCGCCAGCTTGCACATCTGAGCTTCTCAGAACCAGGATAGGCTTGTCCAGGTTTCTGACACCATATTTATATACACAGCACATGACTAGGATGAACACATGATAAAAACATACTGAACTCTGGAACAGCCTCCCTGAAGATCTCAGGGCTTCTTACTCTGTTGACACCTTCAAACAAAATCTCAAGACACATCTTTTTAGCATTGCTTCCTCCTGAAGTGTCTTTTTTTTTTTTTTACATGAGTCTGTTTCATCTTGTCTTATCCTGCTGTTTTAATTCTGCTTTATTTTGTTGTTTTTATTTCATTTTCCTTGGTTTTATTGTTTTATCATTTCTGTTATTATTTGCTTTTATGTTAAGCACTTTTTGTGTTGCTTTTTATCCACATCTGCTATATTCTGTGTGTAGCTGTGGGACAAATTATAAACTTAATGCAAGCCATCACTGAATACTTTCCCTCCATAACTGGGGCCCTCTGGAAAATTCATTATTCTCTATAACCAATCTGCATCCACCAGGAAATACTTGCGTTAAACTTTTAAACTTTTACATCCCGTCTCGTCTTGCCTCACAACAGTATCATCTTGTGAACAGTGTGTAGCAGGGTGAATGGCATGTGTGAGGGCTAATTTTAGAGTGTCTTCTTTTATTCAGTAAGAGCTTATGCACTCCGCTGTGAATTGCACTGGGGAAAGGGCGTGATTGTGAGCGGAGGAGATTGTTGCGCTCATTACAGCAGTAAGCTGCTGCTTGGTTTTTCATTGATGTAATGGGACGTAAGAATGGGTCGAGTCCACGCCGCGCGCCGTTACGCTAATGCTAAAAGCACCGATGGAGCCTTTCTCACTGTCGGCAAGGCCCCTCAGCTTTTGGAGCCATTAATTTTGCAGCAGCGAACGAGAAAGGGGGAGTGAGGGAAGGCCGAGAGAGATGCAGGGCTGACTGCCCCCTGGAGAAAACGGCACACACTGACAATCATTTGAAAGATGTCAACAAAGGCTTCTCCCTTTCCATCTACCTTAATGGTGAAGATAATGTAGACAGCCCGGCTGAAAACGCATTGAAATATAAGTGATGTCTCAGCAGCACCAAACAGGCTTTTTCTTTTTCTTTTTTTTTTCCCTCAGTGGGAAAAAATAAACATTTTTTAAGATTTCTTACCAACATATTGAGCACCATTCTGTAATGCAGATGGGGTATTGTGAAAGACTGATGCATTTGTGTAATGTGTTTTCCTTTTTAATAACACGTAATGGGCTGTGATGACGAATTGTTGGAGCTGCTACATCTGAAAGCCAGCAGAATGGCTTTTATTGTCACAAACAAATCTTATCTGGCTCCCCTGTGTGGATGAGTCTCAGTTATGATGTCCCGGCTCTAGAAATACATTTAGTCATTCACTTAAAAGACATGCTCTCTGAAGCCACACTGCATTCAAAGCACACAATGAAGTGCTCATCATGGTGCTCTGTTGGGTGAATTTTGGATAATTCCCGTGCCTTTGTAGTTCTGTCCATTTCCTGGATTTGTGCTTCTGCCTTTCACTCACCCCCCACCCATTTTCCTCTCTCCCGCTCATCATGTCTCCTCCAGGCTAGGGATGATATATTGAATGGATCCCACCCCGTCTCCTTTGATAAAGCCTGCGAGTTTGCAGGGATCCAGGCCCAGATCCAGTTCGGACCCCACGTGGAGCACAAACATAAGCCCGGATTCCTGGAGTAAGCTTTTCCAATCGAAAAAACATGCATTAACACCAACATTCACAATAGCTCTGTACGCCACGTTGGGCTTTCATATGTTCAGTTCACAGCTGCGGCTATGTAGTGGTTATCTCCTGCTTCAGCACAGGCTGTTGCTTCAGGGATTTCCTCCAGTGGAAAGCGCAGGGGTGATGTCAGCTGTTACAACTGTTTTCTGACATGTAGGCAGTAGGACAAGAATGACCTCATATGCAGAGGTATGTTAACAGAGAAGGAAATGCCTGTAGCTCTAAAGGGTAACCATATAAAAATGTCATTTATCTCCATAGCCTGAAGGAGTTCCTTCCCAAAGAGTACATCAAGCAGAGAGGATCCGAGAAGAAAATATTCCAAGTATGTACATTACATTGCTCGAGTGTTGCACTTAAAGAAAATACTGTGTGTGAAACTGCGGGTGGCCCATGGGAATTATAGTAATTTGTTCTCTGCTGAGGCATAAATTCAAAACATGTAGATCATGTAACGTAACATGTGTAACGATTGGTCTAAGGGGGTGGAGACGTAACTGATGCCGTTTGTCCAGGAGCATAAAAACTGCGGAGAGATGACAGAGATCGAGGCGAAAGTGAAGTACGTGAAGCTCGCCAGGTCCCTGCAGACCTATGGAGTGTCCTTCTTCCTGGTGAAGGTAAGAGGAAAGAACCATGACAGTTCACACCAGTAAAGAGATGCATTAGTGAAAATGAATCTTCAAAGCACAGCAGACCAAAAGCTCACATGCTTCTGCCTTTAAAGGCTAATTACAATTTACATCCTGTTCTCCGATCATCATTTCTATCAGTTATGGTGACATTGTACTCAAGTTTATTGCATGAGACCTTGAAATGCAGCAACATGACGCATGCAGTCAAATGACGAATGGTAAAACCATAAATGTTGCCACGTTTGAAGATGGTCGCCACACAAATTACTGTGCAGCGTTACCGGAATTGACACAAATGAGGGACGCATGAGAACAAAATCAGAATGTTCCGGTAATAATCACTTTGACATTACATGTGGTTACAGGAAACCGTAATGCTTCTGTGCTAATGAGTGGCATTAGAAAGCTGCGCCGTCAAACAGGTATGAAAGCCTGTTAAAAACACCAGAAGCCCCATTATCACAACAAGTCAGAGGCTTCAGAGTGGAATCCTGTGCGTTTGCAGTCCAGCCGGGAAACACTCGTGACAATAGCAATTCTGTTCTGTTCTGCTTTGGCGATCACAAAAGTGGAATGGAAGTGCGGCATGAGAATGGGATGAAGTCACACCAGCAGGTATTATAAGAGCTCTCGGACAGCAGCCCATTTGGTTCCGAACTTGCAGGAAAGAATGGGGGGAAAAAAGAGGAGTGCAGTCGTCTGCAGGGGCCTTAATGGACGATAAATGGAATGTTAGTTAAAGCAGACTGCAGGGTTCAGATCATCTTTCTGTGTGTGTGTGGAAGAGTGCGTGTTCGATGAGGAGATGTAGCGATGGAGATTTCAAGACTCTGTTAAATAATTCACTCCAGCTGCACTCTCCTCTAATGCTAGCAAAGGCAAAAGCACAGACCTGGCTTTGTTGAGGCTCATCTGAGAGTTTGTTGTAACCTTCCACTTCTCGTCCGTCGGGCTTTAATCACTGCAGGTTCTCGGTTGGCAAGTCCCCGATTGCTGTAAACTTTTACTGTACATGCAAAGTAAATAAGTGTGTGTGTGTGTGTGTGTGTTTGTGTTTGCTGCAGCCATGCATGCAGGTGTTTACTCTATAAAGCCCCGTTTCTGTTGTGATCTTTCGCATAAGCAGGTTTTCCCCAACAGTGATCAAGGTTAAACCATTTGAAATGATGTAATACCTCAGCTGCCCACTTCAGATTAGAAAGTCTGACTTCCTGCTTGAATGCAGCCTTGATAATTATGACGTCGAAGTAACTTAACCTGAAACAATGGAAGCTTTTAATAAAACTTTGTGTGAAGATATCGTGAACACTTGGATAATGTTATCTGCCCTTGTGTTTAAGTGCCCTGAACCTGGAAGCAGTTCCACTTATTGGCCTTTGTGCGATTCTCACAGCTCTCCGTTCTGACCCAGTGATAAAAAAAAACAAACAATAGCCCGGAGACACAAAATGTACGTATTTTGAACTCCCCCGTCTCTACAAACCGCTAATTTCTGTGTCGTCCTCTGTACCCCTGGAGGGGCGCCAAGTGTAGGCTCAGTCTCTGAAGTGAGCTGTAATAGATTTGCAGTGGGCAGAGAGTGGAGGGCACTGGAGCTGGTCAGGCAGAGAGCTGCTGGAAGCACCATGCTGCTGTGCTGACAGTGACTAAAGCCTGTGGAGACCCTGTTCAATAAAGCAGCGGTTAAATAAGCCTGAACTCTGCTGGGTCAGTTCACAGCTGCCCCTTCTCCTCCTCCATTCGGGGCTTTTGAGCCGCGGACACGGCATGTGCGGAACAACAGCACCGGCAGAACGGCACAACGATTTTGCCGCCTTGAATGAATCACCTGTGTAGGTGTTTAGCGCCGACTAAATGTTGTCTGATGTTTCCGTATCTGACAGGAAAAGATGAAGGGTAAAAATAAGCTGGTCCCGCGGCTGCTGGGGATAACCAAAGAGTCAGTGATGCGAGTGGATGAGAAGACGAAGGATGTGGTGCAGGAGTGGCCTCTGACAACAGTCAAGAGATGGGCTGCCTCCCCCAAGAGCTTCACCCTGGTACTGTGTGCCTCTCTGCATCAAGTCCTCAGCGTTACTTAGAGAGTCAGATGTTACACACTCCTGATCCTGTGCACATGTTCACTTATTCTGTGCATAGTGTGATTTACACAGCTCTGCATCACATTTTCAATCTCCACCCCCCCCCCCCCCCCCCCCCCCCCCCCAAGTTTTCATTTTCACAAACAGCATCCTAGAAATTATTGAGACCTCAGACTCCCCAATATTCAATATTTTCAGCGTGCTAGCCAGCTATTTCATCTGGAGTTAACAATAGATGCCCGGGGAAGAATGTGCAGAATTTGGATGTATTATTTATCTGAAAGCTTTTTCAATTTTCTTTACCAGCTGTTGGCAACAGTACTGTCTGTTTTCCTCCCATACTGGAAAGCAGCACTCCATTTAAAGATTAATAGATTATGCAAATTTTTAAAATACTCCAAGGTATATTTGCCAACATTGATTTAAACTAAGAATATTCACCCTTGAGTTGGTGCAGAATGCTTTGAAGTGGGTTTTGAGATTGGCTACATGTAATTTTTAATCAGCTCTTTGGAGGAATAGGGTGCGCCACAGCAGCCAGTCAATTTTTCTTTTCACTAAGGGAAGGAATAATGAAGGTGTTGCCAAGAAGCTCAACCAGTAAGGCATTTTTTTGTCTGTGAACACACTGTAAGGATCTTATTATGTATTTAATCAATGCGAGATAGATGTTGGAATAGTTTGCCCTGATTCTCTGCTGTCTTCAATGCATTCCAAAGGATTTCGGAGAGTACCAGGAGAGTTACTACTCTGTCCAGACTACAGAGGGAGAGCAGATATCCCAGCTTATTGCAGGCTACATTGATATCATTCTCAAAAAGGCAAGTCATTAAAAATTGAATGTAAACTTTCAATAAACACAACATACATCTAATTCTCCATACATTTCGCCTGCACTGTGCGCCGCAACTGTTGCTCTTCTTTTAACAGAAGCAGAGTAAGGACCGTTTCGGCCTGGAGGGAGACGAGGAATCCACCATGCTGGAGGAATCGGTTTCCCCGAAGAAGTGAGCGGCACTCATGTTTTATCCACTGTGTTGCACGCTGACCGTTCTGACTGAGCCGACGCCGTCTAGCTATTCTCCATGAATTTAAACCTCACTGTTTAATTGTGCTTGTAATTACGTTTCTGCCTGCTCAGCATCGCGGCCCCGTGAGAGGTAACGTTAGAATGAAACACGAAAACAGCACGTTGAATTTCAAAATAACACTAACACCACTCTCAATAGTCCAGAATACAATTTCTTGAATTGCTTCCTCGGGTGATTTTTGTTTTTGCAAACCTAAACACAAAACCTGCCTCAGGGTGAAGCCACTTAATTATCATCGTATTTTCTAAGAGAAAGCAGCATCATTTGGAAGTGAAGACATCACGCAGGTTAAGATATCATCTCGTCGGAAGCTGCTTTATTCGCTAACTCTTATCTCTCAGTTGGTTGCCGTCTCTCTTGATTTTCCCGTTCTAGCGTAGTGACTGACGGAAATGAAGGTAATGCTGATGGACCAGGGCTCTATCACGCAGAGCCTGGAAATTTGTTGTCACTGGAAATCCACATGGCTCTGAGTGAAACCACTCTCTAGCAGAATGGGGCATCATATTCCCGCCGCTTATGGGCCAATTGACTCATGTTGTGGTTCTCAGCACAAAAACATAATTGCTGCCTCTCAAAACAAGCCATAATTAACCAATGGAGTCAGGAGCATCTGTTGAGCTGGGCAGGAAAACAGACATTTTTCCGTACATTATTCTTTCTGACAATGCCTGCTCACTGTGGGAGCAGTTGTTAGCATGATAATTGTTTTAATTATGATTTTGTAACAGTTGCATTATCAGCTGGAACAATTAGCAGGATTGAATGATCCACTCATAAGTACCTCAAAAAAATAGTCATCTGTAAAACACCTCCATAAGTTAGCTTACAATGTACAATGATCCTGTAGAGACAAATGGGCAATTAACCTAAAATAAGGTTTTCATAAGTATAGATCATATGAAAAGCACCATGAACATCAATATACAGCCACTGACCCTAAATAAAGCTGTTAATGCAACATTTGCATTCACATCCTCAGTTTTCCACATAACCAGAAGGTCACACATTCGAATGTGTCTGCATGCATCCTGTGTGTGCATGTTTACTATGCACACGCGATGAAACAACTTTGTGATTTAAGTGTGTTTAATTATGAAATTCATCCGCTTCCCGTCTCTTTTTCTCCTGTGCAAGGTCCACAATTTTGCAGCAGCAGTTCAACCGGGTGGGTCGTGTGGAGCACGGCTCAGTAGCACTTCCTGGTATAATTCGGTCTGGGTCTATTGGCGGCCCTGACACCTTCAATGTGGGCACCATGCCCTCTGCGCAGCAGCAGATCACCACAGGACAGATGCACAGAGGACACATGCCCCCACTGGTGAGTGAGAGCATTTTCACTTGCGAGCAAATATAGTGTCCTGGACAACTAGCGCATTCCGCTCGTGTCACCATATTTTGACATGAAATTGTAGCATGCAACCTTGGGCCAATCTGTGCAATTAAAATACTGTGTGTGAACCAAAAAAATGACAGAGGGGATGAGATAATGACAGCTCAATATAATGGCTCAATTTCTTTTAAACATCAGAACACAGTGTTGAGACCGCTCTCCCATTTTTTATGTAAATCTGACGTGCAGCATTTGAAGTATTGCTTGTGGTCTCTGCTGTCAGCCGTGAACCACAGTGAACAATACGAAAAGGGCTATGAGCGAGAGAGAGAAAGAAAAGTTCCTCGTACTCACACTAAAAGCCCGTCTGTCTCCTGCGGTTTATAGACGTTAGATTAGAAGAGAGTTTCACAGCTTTGCATCTACACGCAATGCATATCGTGTACCTAGATTGCTCTTGTTTAGTCATTCGCACACTGTGTGTCTCTGTTGTTTCTTATTGTCCAGAGTCTGGCCCAGCAGGCCCTCATGGGGACCATCAACAGCAGCATGCAGGCTGTGCAGCAGGCTCAGGCTGACCTGGGGAATGTAGATAATCTGCCTCCCCTGGGCCACGACTTGGTAAGTCTCTTTTCTACTTACTCCACAGTTTTTTAAAAATATCTTAGGCTAGATGCAGCATGGATATGTACAATACTCCTCCACATCCCATCATTTAAAGCGGCTCCAGTTCCGCTTCTCGAGCTCATGAATGTGTGCTTTCTGATATTACAGCCTCTGGTTTTGCAAAGCAAAGACAGATTCGATGGAATTAAAAAATCGCAGCACATCAAAGTCCATCATATTTCTCAAATATAATTAGGATATAGAACCGACTGTAAATATGGAGGCTGTATTTAATGCTCGAGCATTTCCAAAGCTGTAGGTGTTGTACAGCCCTAGTCCTTTAATCCTGCACGAGAAAGTTTATATGAGCTGAAAATCACCCACTGTGATGAAAGCCAATAGCTCTCCTTTCCCTCCTCCACCGAAAGGCATCCAGGGTTTGGGTTCAGAACAAAGTGGATGAATCCAAACATGAAATCCACTCTCAAGTTGATGCCATCACCGCTGGAACGGCATCTGTGGTCAATCTCACTGCAGGTGAGTGCCCAGGAGAATACTAAACAGCTAAAAGATGGAACACGCTATCGTTTTCAGGTTTCATTTATTTCTGCACCAGCTTTCCGCTTTATGAAGTCCGGGCTGGACAAAGCTCTAAAGGAAATTGCCCTGTTATTAAAAATATTGTTTATCTTTACGTTATTGTAACCCCAAGGTGGGAATCAATAAACATGTTTTCCAGGTCAGTGATGATGCTCTTTTAAACAAAGGTGCATTCGCTTGATATTTCCCTAATAAACATTTCCACTGATAAATAAATCTTGAACTTGTTGTCCTGAACCTCAGCTTACTGCCAGTGTCTCTCTCTCTCTGCTCCCCGTGTTGCTTGGCACAATGCCAGTCAAGTTCCTGCCTGCCTTTTGCAGGGTTTTAATCTTACCTCGCCATCTGTTTGGTTGCACTTATACTCCCCTCACTATCCATTACAAAGTTTTTCTTCTTCACGGCCACTTGCTCCATCAACGTGCTCATCTCCGTGGAACCATTTCAAATGGGCTCTAATTATGACGCTGACACTGATGTGTGTGTTAAAGCATGTGACACGCGAGCTGCCCCGTGGATTAGCTAAATCGACGTGACTGCAGCACGGCAAATTGAGATGCACGGCAGAGGTGTGGCTTGCAATAATGACGCCCATCCATCCTCCGCAGGTGAGCCCACAGAAACCGACTACACGGCGGTGGGCTGCGCCATCACCACCATCTCCTCCAACCTCACGGAGATGTCTAAGGGTGTCAAGCTGCTGGCGGCGTTAATGGACGATGAGGTGGGCAGCGGACACAAGCTCATGGGTGCTGCCCGGATGCTGGCGGGAGCTGTGTCAGATCTGCTCCGATCTGTTGAGCCTGCAGCCGCCGAGGTGAGACGCCCGCTGGTTTTTGTACTGACTTAGCTTTATCCTCCGCTGTAATCCCGGTAGCCACAAAGCCACAAGCGGCGCTGAACTGTCCCAGTGATGATGTTTTTTGATCCAGAAGTCTGTTTTAGATAATTCTTGGGCCTGTCTGAGAGCAGGCCGGGCCGGTGTAATGAATGTGGTGATGTCATCCTCGTGCAGCCCAGGCAGACGGTGCTGACTGCGGCAGGAAGCATCGGACAGGCCAGCGGGGACCTGCTCCGTCACATGGGGGAGGGCGAGACCGATGAGAAGTTCCAGGTTGGACGCCGCCCACTCGCTGTTCCTATGACACTGCTGGCCAAACAGGAAGACACACACTCAGAATCTCAGCCCCCCTTTAAAAATGCCAGTACACACTTATGTAATCACGTCAGGTTTTATTATTAGACTGAGATGATGTTGATTTTTATAACAAAGCGTCAGGAGGAGCTTTTAGTAGTAAAATGACAATACAGTCCCTCAAAGATCCATTGATCTGTAGCCTTCACTATCTGCCTCGTTTACCTTCCACATACACATCTTTTATTTCCTAGATGTCGTCTCACAGCCTTGACACCACTAACTTTAGTGTTAATGCCTGAAGAAGAGGGCTTATATAACATCTGTATTCTTCATCTCATGACCAATAGTCTTCTACTACATGAAGATCACATTATTTAATAACAGATATTCATTATTCACCTCCTAAAATTCATAATCACTGCATTACTGTTGCACTATTCCTTGTGCTTAAGAGGTGCAGTATTCACACTATATCAACTGAACAGAATGAGTTCCAAACATTTACTTTCCTGCTCCCCACAGTCACATGTGCGCAGCTGTGCTGTGTTTCAGTGAAGGACATTGATTAATATGTTGCAGGACACCCTGATGAATCTGGCCAAAGCAGTGGCCAATGCAGCTGCTATGTTAGTCCTGAAGGCCAAGAACGTGGCCCAGGTGGCCGAGGACACCATATTGCAGAACCGGGTGATCGCAGCTGCCACTCAGTGTGCCCTGTCCACCTCGCAGCTGGTTGCCTGCACCAAGGTACTAATCTAAAACTTACACATCTCGGTAGGCAAGTGGGTAAAGGACATAACGACATGCAGGAAATCAGCCAAGCAGAATGCATGACACTGGCCATTGTTTAAGACTTGCAGTTTATCATGGAAAAGTGCAATATTTAACTTTTTTTTAATTCAAAAACAGGTCTTTGTGTCAAATCATGAGCAAAATAAGTGTTTTTTCTGATAAATACCTGTTTTCTTCATGCTCTCAGTGAGATGAAATAAGAATTACCGCGGATGTAGCCTGTCTGATATCATAATAGCGTTCACCTCTTGTAATTCGTTCGCCTCTCTGCCAACGACTGTGCTTGGCGCAGGTGGTGAGCCCCACCATCAGCTCCCCAGTGTGTCAGGAGCAGCTTGTTGAGGCAGGCAAACTGGTGGACCGCTCCGTGGAAACCTGTGTCAAGTCTTGCCGCTCGGCCAGCGACGATGGCGAGCTGCTGAAGCAAGTCGGGGCAGCAGCCGGCGTGGTGAGCCAGGCCCTCAGCGACCTGCTGCAGCACGTCCGCCACTACGCCAGCTGCGGCGAGCCCATCGGACGCTACGACCAGGCCACGGACACGATCATGAATGTGACAGAAAACATTTTCACCTCCATGGGTGATGCCGGTGAGTGTGGAAAGAAGCGCTGGAGGCTAGAGGATGTTGCGGGAGTGAAGCTTTCTAAAAATGCTGTTAATTAAAGCTGTTTGCTCACAACAAGGACTAAATGGTAATAAATCAGGATCTTTAATGAATATCTGCTTTCATTTGTTCTCGTGTTTTGACTGCATAAGGGGGCTTTAAGATATTATCCATATTTGTGTCCATGTTAAGTGAGCTACAAAACCCTGTTGAGACATTTTCAAAGCTCAGGCTATTTGTTATGGTTCGAGCCATGAGGCTGAAGAATTTCCAACCCCAGCCATTTCTCAAGGGGTTGTAGGAAACATGTCATCCAAAACCACTACAGAGCTCTCAATCTGGTCTCAATCAGCATCAGGGAGGCTTTGAAACTTAAAAGGAAACACATGACATGGCCATTTTTGGAAGGACAAACATTTTACCTTCTATAAATCAGCAAGAAAAAAAAAACAAAAAGGAAAACCCGCAGCTATAGATCAGCATTCAATAAATTCGAGTTCATTCTGCATACAGTGTGTCGGCTGCTTCCCGAGGCTGCTGGGTGTAGGTTGTAAAGCACCTGGGTGTCTTGTCTTTCATACACTTCTCTGGCTGAGTTATTTCGAGCTGGAGGTGGGTGTTTGGGAAACACAGCTTTTTATAGCAGGTGTGTGGGGAGATGTTACATATATTCCAAAGACTTTCATTTGTGTGAGAGGGGATGACTCACTGGAAACCGTCAGCCATAAAAGTTCATGAAGGTGAAAACAATGATTTGTCTCCGCGAGGCTGGGACAGTGAACAGGAATGTCTTCGAGGTGCACAAGGGTTTGGTGATATGATGATATGTAATATGAGATTCTGTTAATTCATCAACTGTCACGCTGTGTCCACTGAAATATTTATCCCTTTCATATCTCTGGCTGTGTCGGCCATTGTGGACAGTGCTGCAGATGAGAGTGCAGGACTGCTTTAACTCAACATTGGGTGTGCAGGATTTTTTGCATCAGTTAGATGATTTATCTTTGCTTTTTTTGGTAATTAAGTCACTGGATTCGCCAAAAATAGACATTCCCATGGCTTCTTTTATCTCATACTATCCAAAACAAATGATATTTCACAACATACATGTCCTGGCATAGCATTATAAAATTACCCATATAAGACTTGAGCCATATCACACACACGTTTGATGCACATGTAAAGTTGTAAAATGTAACTAAGTACATTTAGTCAAGTACTGTACTGACAGTACTTGTTACTGTTGCTGTACAGTTTTAAGGTACTTGTACTTTCCCTGAGTATTTCCATTTTTTCCTGCTTTATGCTCCTACGTCACTACATTTCAGAGGAAATACTGTCTTTTTTCTTCACTGCATTGTTTCTAACAGGTGGAGGCACTGGCTTTTTGCATCATTATAATCTGAAATCTAGGTTTGAATTTCTAGATCTAGTTGGCATATTTCAACTCATTTTTAGATGTTCTGAAATCAGTTTGTTTAAATACTTTTACTTCTGCTTTTTTTCTTATTTAGGTCCAGGTTCATTTCTAGAAATGTTTAGAAACATTTAAATTGGAAACAGGTTGAAATATTCAGACTGCACTGCAAGATATGGCTTTTGTGATTCTGTTTCAAGATGTCTTCATAAATTTGAAGGTTTTCACTCATTAAACTACGCAAAATCACCTTGACTCACCACAACGAAAATGCTGCATCACTGATAATATCCCTATAATATAAATAACACTAATGATCCATTCAACATAATGAATACTTTTAGTTTCAATACTTTAAGTTTATTGGGTATCAATACATACCCTTTTTACTTCTAACAGAATACTTCTTTCACAACCGCATGTATCAGTACCAATGACGTGCCATTGGCTGTTAAAGTAAAAGCATGTGTTAGGGACCAGCCAGCCACACTAATACATTACTGACCTGACATAATTTGAGGAGTACTGCTGTTTGTCTTGGTTTGTTTGGGATTTCCTCATCATAGGGAACGCATCCTCCATTGTAATGGCTAAACGGATGACTACAACTCTGAAACCATCACTTTCCAAAAGATCTCACTGTTGGATACAAATCTACAGAAATCTGCACAAGAGAAAAGCAAGAAAAGCAAAAACAAATGTAGCTGGGCAAACACCAAATCAGCTTTGCCTTCTGCTGCTATCCTAGTGGATAATCTGTTTAATGTGGGGGGGTCGCTGTGGACTAACATACTGCATGTCTGTATGTGTGAACAGGTGAGATGGTGCGTCAGGCCAGGGTGTTAGCCCAGGCCACCTCTGACCTGGTCAACGCCATGAGATCTGACGCGGAGGCCGAAGTTGATGTTGACAACTCCAAGAAATTGCTGGCTGCAGCCAAACTCCTGGCTGATGCCACAGCTCGGATGGTGGAGGCTGCTAAGGTAAGAGTGCAACACCTTTACTCTCGCAGTGTAATGCAATAAATAGGACTGATTGTTTGCTTGCATCATAATTTACAAAAATATTTCAACATGTTTTTTATTATTATTATCAATTAATACAGAAGGCACATTGCTCATTATTTTAATCAGCTCGATCCACAACCGTTGATATTGTGCACTTTATTCAGCTTTTCCTTTTTCCATCGCTGCCATGAGGTTCTTGCATGTCACACTAAAAGCAATCTTAAAAGATGAACCAAACTGAAATGCTTTAATTTGATAGAATACACATTTTTGCATTACTGCATGCACTAGCTACCAGCATCCATTTCACATCCAAAATAAAAGGGTGCAGCATCCGTGGCTCTTAATAAGCCCCTGGCACTGTCGAGCAGGATATTATCAGTGTGAAATACCCAGGCAAGTGAAACGCTGCTTATGGCACGTTGGATGTTTTTGATCTGTGACACATTAATCACCACATCACTGCCATTATCCAAGAGGAAGTGGGAATCTGGCACTCACGGTTTCCTTGGAAACTGTCAGAAAGCACACAGCTGAGTGCTCCTTTGCATCTATTGTACAACGGGTATAAGTTAAACTTTTGTTGCACAGCTCTGATGGTCATTGTCATACGTGCGCCTGTGTCATGGTCATATGTGTGTTGTGCGTTTATGTGCTCACAGGGGGCGGCTGCCTATCCAGAGAACGAGGACCAGCAGCAGAGGCTCAGAGAGGCAGCTGAGGGGCTGCGTGTGGCCACGAACGCTGCAGCTCAGAACGCCATAAAGAAAAAGCTGGTCAACAGGCTGGAGGTGAGTCATGAGAGTGCACATGTTGTCATCTACGTGTTGTTTGACCTTGATCAAAGCACAACTCTCCTCCTTCTTTCTTCTTGCCAGCAACAACGTCATGCGAACATCTATTTCCCACATTCTGTCATCCCTGTAGAATAAACATCGTAGAGGTGAAATGCCTCAGCCGTCATTTGTACAAATACGGCTCATTTAGTGTGTTTTTCTCTTCTCCCGTAGCAGTGGGCTATAAATCCCATTAGTGCTGTGAGTGAGCTATCTGAGTGTAAAGATCTGTGTTTAGCCTTTGGTATCAGTTTGCCCCTAATGACTAGCCCCTCTCGTCTCCAGAGCGCCCAATGTTCAATTTCCCAAGCACATAAACTATGCATTACCCAGGGCCGGGATCATCCTGCTATCAGACATATATCTCAGTCCGCCTCCTTGCATCAGATGGTCTCAGTAATGGCGCTAATGATCGCCTCCGTCAGGGAAACGTGTGAACCGATGAAGACCAAAGTGTCACGAATCTGCAAGTGTGGATGTCGCAATTATCACGGTCACATTTAGACTCCTTAAGACCTCTTTAATCTTACCGGTTGTCTCCTGTCACACTGTCATTCATTGCTATGCAGATGCTTTTATTTAGAAGTGAATACAGTATTTTGCATAGAATATTAAAAATACAGACTACACTAAAACAAAGGTAGAAAATGCTGCTCCTACTCATCATGTCAGTTCTACATGCTTGTTATTTTCTGTTAGTATAATGATATCATGTACTCTGGCTGTCTTTTTTCATCTTCTCCTCCTTATCAACTCAAAAAGAAAGTCTTCTCCCTCTGCTCTCAGTGTTGTCAATCTTAATGTGAGCTAAGCAGTATATTTTTAGTGCTTCAGTTTTGGAAGCACAGCAAGGGGAAAGCAATGCCGATCATCAACATGAAATAAAGACGGAGCGGCGAGTTTACGCCCGTTTTCCTCCTCTTACAAAACATTCAGTTTGTGACCCCTCTTGGTTTGATGAGAACAACTCCGTCTGCGAACAGAACATGACGGCTTGATACTGCACGGAGTGAAAGAATGTGACTCTCAGCCAGGCGCCGCTCTCTCACTTTTAGCCTAAATGGTTTCCATTTGTATCTCCTGAACAGATAGCCGCTAAGCAAGCAGCGGCTGCTGCTACTCAGACCATCGCAGCGGCCCAAAATGCTGCTGCTTCCAACAAAAACACAGTCTCACACCAGCAGCTAGTACACAGCTGCAAGGTAAGATCATGTGCTCGTTTTTCTGTTGTATTAAAAAAAAATAATGCACTGAAAAACTTGATCCTTACAATTTATATAAAACATAAAATATGTATCTTTGGTAGTCTTTGCAGTGCCTTTCTCCTTCAATCATGACGTTGTGGATACAAAGCAAACATTAATCGTATATTTAAATGCAGGCAGTTGCAGATAGTATTCCCCAGTTGGTGCAGGGCATGAGGAGCAGCCAGGCCCAGCCTGAGGAGCTTGGTGCCCAGCTTGCCCTCATCATGGCCAGCCAGAGCTTCTTACAGGTTGGACCTTTCACCCTGTCAGTCACTAGCAAACTCTTTAGTTGATAAAAACGGCTCCTTTGACAATTTACCTTTGTTCTTTTTCTCAGCCCGGCAGTAAGATGGTGGCGTCGGCAAAGTCAGCAGTCCCGACGGTGGCCGACCAGGCTGCTGCGATGCAACTGGGCCAGTGTGCCAAGAACTTGGCTACCTGCCTGGCCGAGCTGAGGACAGCCACACAGAAGGTATCTTTACGTAACGCCGTTAGAGCGAGCAGGATTCATCTCACTGATGGCAGGATTTGTTGTGCTGTAAGGCTGCACTTGGGTAGGCCCAGCTCCTTCATCTCATTTAGAGATATCAAGTGCAGCATAAAGGCCGGCATCCTGTCTGCGCCGTATAATGTATGGCTGCACGTGAGTAACAGTTACGTGTCTGTGTATTTTTGTGTGTGTGTGTGAAGGCCCACGAAGCCTGTGGTCCTCTGGAGATCGATTCAGCCCTCAAAACTGTACAGACGCTCAAGAGCGAGCTTCAGGATGCCAAGATGTCTGTCATCGATGGCCAACTCAAACCTCTTCCTGGGGAAACGGTCAGTACATTTCACGTCCAGCGGCAGAACATGATGAGCAGGTCTGCGAAGCCAGTGGTTCATTTGTGTGTGTTCTGCTGCTCACACAGCTGGAGAAGTGCGCTCAGGATTTAGGAAGCACGTCGAAGGCTGTGGGCTCCTCCATGGCCCAGCTGCTGACGTGTGCTGCACAGGGCAATGAGCATTACACAGGTAAGAGAAGTTGCTCTGCACAGAGAGCCGCCCTCGGAAGCTTAAGCAGCCATTTAGTTAAATAATTTACTTATTTCTAGAGTGGGTACATTGTCAAACTCGTTATATATCGTAACCATATATGGATTGCTGACTTTTTTTGCATTGAAAAAAGTTGCATCTTTAAATTACGCTAAGTGGGAGTGTGAGGATAAAGCAGGCGGGGAAAATGATGACTCCCTTTATTTGTGCTATCACTATTGCCTTAAACCGAGCGCTCCGAATCCAGCGGGGCCCGGCTGTTTCCGTGTCAATTCTGGCTCAATTGGGGATCTCAGGGGAGGAGAGATGAAGACAGATAGAGAAAAGCATTTCTAACAATGAGCGCTCCCAGGCAGCGGCTCATGCTGTGGCCCAGGGTGCTGCTCGCTACTCATTAATCTTATTTTCACTAGATTTAACATTCCATCAGCAAATGGCTCCACTTGGCTGCCTAATGCAATTTGATGCAATTTGCTGCTTTTCTTCTCGGCTCTGTGTATAATAAGTTAAAGGCACCTCCCGTGCGGGGGCCATATTTATTATATTAACTCATTTATTTAAACAATGAGGGCATTTCAGTATCAGTTTGTTCTCAGCGTGGTACGGCTAGCCCCTGCCAGCTGATTTGCACACTGCTCCTGTAATTACAGTAAAGTCAGGAAATACACGTACCTCTCAGTTTGTAGTGCTTAAACGGGACGTCTGCAAAAACTAATGAGACTGAAATTAATGTGTTTAGTAAAACGTCAGTTTCAATTTCTACAGAAAAATGGTTACTTACTCTCCCTACATAAAAACATTGAACACGGGAGAATGTGAACATCACATGCATCTGTAGAATGTGAAACCTGTGTAACATCCATAGCGGCTACTGTAGATTCTACTGATATTTTTTGTTCTGCTTCATGACTCAACTTTGTCCGTGTGGCTGGTCGTGCACAGGTGTGGCTGCCAGAGAAACAGCGCAGGCTTTAAGGACACTGGCTCAAGCAGCCAGGGGAGTGGCAGCCAGCACCAAGGAGCCTCAGGCTGCAGCTGCAATGCTGGACTCGGCCCAGTATGTCATGGAGGGCTCTGCCATGCTGATCCATGAAGCCCACCAGGCCCTGGTTCATCCAGGAGATGCTGAGAGTCAGCAGAGACTGGCACAGGTAGCATACCGCAGCTCCCGGTAATATCTCCCCCAGAGGCAGCGATATTCATGTAGGGATCACATTGTTCCTCTTGGGCCCCTCTCTCCCTCTCCTCTACTGATTTGTAAACATTTCTTCTTTCCATAACAATCATCCCCTCTAAGCGTTGCTATTTTCTCTCTGCTCTGTCTCTCGCCTGGTATTCCTCTCTCAGGAGTGCCAGAGTAAAACTGCTCATTCTCCTTCAGCCCTTTGGGGGATAAACATATTGTTTGGAATATATCTGTGACAGCAGCATAAATTAGTGACACGGATTACTGTGCACCGCTGTGAGCCCAATTTGCATTTGAGATGTTTTTCCCCTTATAGCTTTGCTCTGGGACTTCGTATTGTGTCGCACATTGTTAGAATGACTGATGGCAGTGCGTTGACTGGCCGTTGTGCTGTGTTTCAGGTGGCCAAAGCAGTGTCGCACTCGCTGAATAATTGTGTGAATTGCCTGCCAGGCCAGAAGGATGTTGACATGGCCCTCAGGAGCATCGGAGAGGCCAGCAAGAAGCTGCTGGTGGACATTGTGAGCCAGGCTTTCACTTGGCCGTTTCTTGACATTTAGTTTATTTGTGTTTAAAAACATCTGAGCCGAACACATGCATTAAAATATCATCCCATTCCCAAACAGGTTATTGCCATTTGACTTCTTTCTGACATGAGCACTACAGTATCCCCTAATCGATGTGCATCTTGTCTTTGAAGCTCCCTCCGTGCCTTAAGACATTCCAGGAGGCCCAGACTGATCTGAACCACACAGCAGCTGAACTCAACCACTCTGCAGGCGAGGTCGTCCACTCCTCTCGCGGAACAAGCAGCCAGCTGGCTGCGGCCTCCGGGAAGTTCAGCCAAGACTTTGATGAGTTCCTGGATGCTGGCATTGAAATGGCCGGACACACCCAAGTAGGTTTCATGATCATACAACCTCTCCAAACTCCAGTGAAACGCTGCAGCGGTAATCCTCTGCCACCAGTGTTTCCCGCACGGCGAGGAGCATTCGAACCTTCTCAAACGTAAAAAGCCTTAAACGCTGAGTGGTCAAGCTCGTTTTTTTGTGTGTATCACTCTGTTACCTAAGATGTTCAAGTCATTTGTTAATTAGGACTTTTTATCTAATTCAGTTAAGCACATGATTGTCCCCAAGAGCGCTAACACAGTCAGATGTAATGAGATCTTGTGATGTTCTTGTTCTGGTTATTTTGCTCATTAATTTGGAAAGATCATGGGATTTGAGTTGATCTGCTATGACACCCGAGCTTTAATCAGGCTCAAAGAGGCCTGCTGAGGGACGGAAAGGGATATAGGTGGTCGGGACACGTTAAGCTGTTACCTACAGTAAATACTGAGTAAGTTTTTGATAATATTTAACAGAGCTCTGAATCCACTTTAAAGATCACCTGTGTTTTTTTTTTTTCCTTGTCTGTGCAGAGCCAGGACGACCAGATCCAAGTCATTGGTAATCTGAAGAACATCTCCATGGCGTCCAGCAAGCTGCTGCTGGCTGCCAAGTCCCTGTCTGTGGATCCGGGTGCGGCCAATGCCAAGAATCTTCTAGCTGTGGCAGCAAGGTGTGATAAGATGCAGAAAACACCTGATGTGGATCAGATATTCTCTGTCTCTAATGAATATGATACAGTATCTGCTTGTAAACTGAGCCGTTTTGTCCTAAATGTGAATCCTGGTCCAGATTCAGGCCTGTAGAAAGTTATAAAAAATTCCAATTCTACACTTAAATGTCACAAAACCTCCCCCACTGCTGCATCTGTATGCCTCTCCTAAGCAGCGTGTGTTCGGCATTGCTAGAAGGAGTATGTATCCTTCCGCTTGTGAGAAGCCAGGCAGCTGGTCCCGCAGGGCTCTGGGCCTGACTGACTTCTCCCTGTCTAATTAGGAAGATGGAAGCCTTGGCCAGGGCCTGTCTGTGCTCAGCAAGGCTGAACGCAAACTCAAGACAATCTCGGCACTCCTGTGCACTGTTAGCCCGTCGCAGCGAGAGGCCGGCGGTGGAGCGCTCGAATGAGGCGGCTGAAAGCGTGTGTGAGCGAATGTGAGCGAGGCCAGCATGAGCGTGCATGCAGAGGACACATGTGAGAGCTAAAAAGCCTGTATGGCTGCCTTTGTGTTTCAGGGCAGTGACAGAGAGTATTAACCAGCTGATCACGCTCTGTACCCAGCAAGCAGCAGGACAAAAGGAGTGTGACAACGCCTTGAGGGAGCTGGAGGTAGCCGTGCTCACATACACTGCACAACACAAAGACCTCCTTCTGTTCAGGCCCGTTTTCTGTTGCCTGTACATGCCTGTATGTTTTTAATCAGGGAAAACTAGGTGCACTTTTTCACCCTTCACCAAAATCAAGTTTGATTTCACTTCATTGTAGACGGACATTAAATTCATAACTACAGTAAATGCATTAAAAACACAGGAGCATTTTGCATATGTTCACTTCTTCTCAAGTAACTGAAAGTGACAACAAGGCTGTGCATGTTAAAGGCTCGGCTTTATCAGGGCAGTATATTCTTATCAGCTTGATTTCCATTTAAAGTGTTTCCTTTTTGTAATCTAAATTAAGTGGCTGATAAGAGTGCAAAATCAAGAAAGTTCAGTGCTGTGTCCACACTAGTTTATATTATTATCATGTCCGTCTGTGTACAGGCTGTCAGAGGCCTCCTCGATAATCCCAACGAGCCTGTCAACGAGCTCTCCTACTTTGACTGCATCGAGAGCGTCATGGAGAATTCAAAGGTACAGGCTTTCAAAATAATTGCGCGAACTATGCACTTTAACTGTCAGAGATATTTTACGCAGTAGGCAGCTGAAGATCTAATTTGTGCTCCATTTCCAAATGCCTCAGGTCCTGGGGGAGTCAATGGCAGGCATTTCTCAGCACTGTAAGACGGGTGATGTGGTAGCCTTCGGGGAGAGCGTTGGCGTGGCGTCCAAAGCTCTGTGTGGGCTGACGGAGGCTGCGGGACAGGTGAGGTCGCGGCGTGGCACTGACTCACCGCGAGTTAGCACGCTCTCATCTCAGCTTTCTGCTCTGCTGCTCTCTCTCCCTGCTCCCCTTCTTTTTTTGATATATGCTTGGAATGAGTCACGGCTCGTTAGAATCGGGAGAAACTAATTGTTTTTTTAAGGTTGATGCAATGCAAGGTGGTGGAATTGGATGGTGGAATCCGTTCATAAACAACATTTAGACCTTAGCGGGCCTATTGGAAAACCACCACAGCGAGGCAGGGTGAGTCAGGTTTCATTGGAGGTTTTACGGACTCCCAGGCTTAAAGCTGCGAAATAACATCCTCGCCTCCCTGCAACGTTCAGCTGGTTTGTCTGGAAAAGGGCACACTCTGACAGACCTTTTGTTCACTCTGCTTATCTCCTCTCAAAAAGCTCTCGCGCTATGCACCATGTATACAATATAAATCTGTCTGTGTGTCTGTTCATTCATGGACTGCATGTGGGGAGTGTTAGCTCGTCTGTGACAACAAACAGGATCTTGGAGGACAATAAAGATCCTGCAGGGACAAACTGATACATTGATATGACTTTTTGTTTTCTGCCCCGTAGGCGTCTTATCTTGTAGGTGTGTCTGATCCCAATAGTCAGTCAGGCCACGAGGGGCTGGTGGATCCCATCCAGTTTGCAAGGGCTCACCAGGCTATACAGATGGCTTGTCAGAACTTAGTGGACCCAGCCAGTAGTCCATCACAGGTAAGCGAGCTTGATAAACCTTACAGGACCACTCCCTGACATATGGGGATGGTAGTGCATACAACTCTCCTGTGACTTGAATTAAATGCCTCATTAAGTTTGGAAAGCCATCAGTAATTCACTGGACACACCTCATTATCACACATCTCCGCTTCCTATTTGTTGGCGTTGCTGTGCTCGTCAGGTCTTATCCGCGGCAACAATTGTCGCCAAGCACACCTCAGCCCTGTGCAACGCCTGCCGCCTGGCTTCCTCCAAGACCTCCAACCCCGTGGCCAGGAGACAGTTTGTCCAGTCAGCCAAAGAGGTGGCCAACACCACAGCCAACCTTGTCAAAACCATCAAGGTCAACTCCCCAACTGATCAAAACGTTGAGTGTAAATTTGTTCCAGAATTCTTTCGCCACGTGAGAAGCTGTGAATGTGTGTGTCGTGCAGCGTGGACCAATATTCATAAGGCGGCGTCTCGTTTCAGGCCTTAGACGGGGATTTTTCGGAGGAGAACAGGAACAGGTGCCGCGTTGCTACGACGCCTCTCCTTGAGGCTGTGGAAAACCTGTCAACCTTCGCCAACAACCCAGAGTTTGCGAGCATCCCAGCTCAGATCAGCAATGAGGTATTCATCCAATCTGATGTTTGTTTGTGACGACCGTTTAGAAACATCAGTATTTTTTTACCCGCTTGTCCCACAGAGGATCTTGAAGCTACACTTCAGAGAGATTTAATGAATATGTTTGTGACTTTGCACCTTTTATATGAGCCAACACTGAAGGGTTTCTACAGAGAACACGGGCAGGGGGGGGAGCGGGTTGACGTCCAATTTTCCCTTTTCTTTTAAAGTCAAAGAAAGATTCAAGGAGAAAGATAGATTTTTATTTTTCAATCTGAGTGGAACAAGTTCTTGTAAAAGCTTTAAGGCTGTAATCTTTTGGAGGGCAGTGTTTAATGGCACCCTCTCTCAGCACAGCTGCTCTAATCTTCGGCTTGTTAATCTAATTGTCGAGGGAGGCTTTGGCTCGGATCATAAAGACTGAAGGTGTTTCTTCCTGCATGTGTGTAAAGCTGTCTTTCTAATCTCATCCCCCCCTTTGATTGCACCTTTGATCTCTCCGAGGTAGTCAAGGAATATTAACAACTCTGTCATTGCAGTGTGGCTAGCTCTGCTGAGCTGTTACCTGGACCGTTGTTTCACCTGCTCTAACCTTTTTCTTTTCCACAGGGCTCGGCAGCCCAGGAGCCCATTGTGCGGTCCGCCCGCTCCATGCTCGATAGCTCCACTTACCTTTTAGAAACGGCCCGCTCGCTGGTCCTCAACCCCAAAGACCCTCCCACCTGGTCCATACTTGCTGGCCACTCCAGAACCGTTTCTGATTCAATCAAGAGCCTCATCACCTCCATCAGGTTGGTCATTAATCCCACCGACCGCCACATCTGTCTCTGCAGGATTATCCTGAATCAAAGTTTAGAATTCTTTGCTCCCGGCTGGTGGAAAAAATTGTTTCTGAGACCAGAGGGCTTATTCTGTGATGTCTGTTCAGCTAAGAAATAAATTGCCACATCACTTTATATCTGCCCAGATTCCCGCCGCGTTGTAATAGATTAGTGAACATTATAGAGCAGTGATGAGATGATGAGCTGTGGTGGATCCGCAACACATTTCATCAAAGGTAGTGCCCCACCCGCTTCTGTCTTCACCATCATCATCATCCTCCAGTCGCATGCATACACTATTCTCACGGCAGCCGAGGCCCAGAATAGACTGCGTTCGATAAGAGCCTGGCTGACAGTGTGCTTTAAAGGAATAATTTGTCATTTTTGGAAATGCATTCATTCGCTCTTGTCAGAATAGTTAGATGAGAAGATTCATGCCGCCCTTGTGTCAGTGAGCTTTGGAGGTGCCGGATGGTGGATGTTTTTTTTTCCTTCTGGATAGAGCCTGTCTTTATGCTAAGCTAAGATAATGGGCTGCTGGCTGCAACATCATATTTAGTACAGATATGAACTCTTGTCAGAAAAGTGAAAACAATACTTTCTATCCTAAATTTTGTGTTCTTTATATGTCTAAATTTATATTTATTTGCACAATAATGCAGAAATGTAATTATGTGTGTACTTTTCAACATTTCTGATGACAGGGACAAGGCACCAGGTCAGAGGGAGTGCGATTACTCCATTGATAACATCAATAAGTGTATCCGGGACATTGAGCAAGCTTCCCTGGCTGCAGTTGGGCAGACCTTGCCCTGCAGAGATGATATCTCCATGGAAGTGAGTTCAAGCACCCCATCAGCTCTGTCTTGTCCAGGCAGGAAGAACTTAATGGAATCTGTAGTCTTTCTGTCGTGACTTATAACGTAATTCTGTGCCGTTGTAACTCACCAGGCGCTCCAGGAGCAGCTGACATCGTCTGTGCAGGAGATTGGGCATCTGATTGATCCTGTCTCCACAGCGGCCCGAGGCGAGGCTGCCCAGCTAGGACACAAGGTGCTGGTCTGACCATATATCCCCCTCATCCCCACTGGATTTAGGAAGAAAAAACCCATACTGTATGCTTTCTATCTTGCTATCCAATCCTTCCTCAGACAGCTCTCTTCCGCTCTTTCTCCCAGGTGACCCAGCTGGCCAGTTACTTCGATCCACTCATTGTGGCGTCGGTGGGCCTGGCCTCCAAGCTGCATGACCACCAGCAGCAGATGACCATCCTGGACCAGACCAAGACCCTGTCTGAGTCTGCCCTGCAGATGCTCTATGCTGCCAAGGAGGGTGGGGGAAACCCAAAGGTATGAATCAGTTCATATAGTCAGTGTGTTTAGCTGTGCTCTCTATTTCAAGGCTGATCTGTAATTAAGATGAATTTCAGCAGGTCAAGACAGTAATGCAGTCTTTTTTTTTTCGAGGGTAGATCATTTTTTTCAAGAGAAACAAGCCATTCTTTCCTGCTGAGCATGAAGAATTCCCTCCTACCTCAGCCTCTCTAATTCTCTATTATATGTTCTCCTTTCAGCTATAAGTCATTTGCTCGTATTAAACTCATACAGAACAAAGCCGCAGGAGTCCTCACTAGGTTTTATAGCTCTCTATTAGTGTTTGAATTGATTTTAAGATTTTGGCCGTCATTTTTTAAAACCCATTCACTGCACAACTTCTAATCCAATTCTCGAGCGATTCTGCTGTTCCTCAAACATAATTAGAGACAAAAAAAATAGTAGAATGACCTTGTGAGGAATTTATGTTGTCTCGTAAGATTGCCTGTCTGTGCAGCTGTGCAGGACAGCAAGCTTCCACATTTTTGACTGATGCAGAGACAGTTGCTTTGAAACTTAAGTCTGTCTGCACAATTTAACGCTGCAAATGAATCTGCATGCTCCTGTTCCCTTGCAAATATTCCGTATTCCTGTTGCAAGTGAACTTTGGGTGGTGCAAGTCCTTACAGCAGCCTGGTGACGTGTCCTCTAGTGAGGCACTGAGTACTTATCAGCTGTAGGGACACTCTGGAGCTGCTGTCAAGCTGATAAATTTCCTTCTGGCTGGACAAAGACAGTGTCACGGAAACGTTAATCAGCTGACTGTGTCCCCAGGCGTCCCACACCCACGATGCCATCTCTGAAGCAGCCCAGCTGATGAAGGAGGCCGTGGACGACATCATGGTGACTTTGAACGAGGCGGCCAGCGAAGGGGGCATGGTCGGGGGCATGGTGGAGTCCATCGCCGAGGCCATGGGCAGGGTGAGTAAGGGTGTGTTTTCATGGAGAATGCATGCACTGTGTGTGTGTGTGTGTGTGATGCCATCTCACAAGGAGTCAGCTCAGGTGGTTTAAATGGATTTCAGGCTGACACTTATTCCCTGTCTTATTTGTCTGAAGGCAAAATGAGCTTCCCCTGCAAGAGCAATTCCACAGTGGGTGTGCTGAGAGCGCGTCCTTGTCATTGACTCTCAGTAGTCCAGTAGATGACAAGTTTTAAATCCACAGCCCACTGGTGATGTTAACTGTCATTCATCCTGCAGGGGGACATGTCACCGTGTTGACAGCGTGGTTAATAATTGACAATGATCTGCACACACCCAGATGTACATTCACTCAGATCTTATCCTTGACTTTTATTTTTCGTCCTTGTTTTTGTTTGTTTTTTTTCCCTTTAGCCTGAGCTTAAACATATGAGCGGAGCAACATTCATTAAAACTCCATTAGCATATATAAAGTGGAGCACTTTACAAGAATGCATATATAAAAAAGGTTTAAATGTTCTCACTAATGGCTTTTTAATTGTTAAGAAATTATATATCAATTAAGGAGTTGTAGTATAAAAAGAACTTGCCAAATGGGGTGCATCCAGTGTTGGTATTGCCAGCATCAATTGTTTTTTTCTTTGTAGTGGCCTCTTAAGTGAATCAGCCTAAGTTTGCACCATCTGAACTCCTACAATAATACACCTTGTAGAAGGACCAACTATTTATTATAAGACTTGATTGTTCATTGTAATATAAGAGAATTCACAGTCCTTTATTAGCAACATCCATCAGGCTTGCCATCATAAATGCACTAAACTTTACTATAACTTCACATGGCCGACTTAACTGCAATTTCAATACCAATATCAGTATTTGAGAGTTCGAAAATCTTTATCAATATATTCATTTTTTGAACATGTGCACATAACATAAACCCAAATGTTTATTAGGGGTCTTTAAATTTGTTTTTTGAAGAACTGTACCGCAATTTCTTGTTATTTGTTGGCAACCTAGCAAATAAAAAGGTCCTCATATATACAGTTTTAACATCTTAATACTAATCTATGAAGCATTCATAAAATAACACATACTGCAGAATAATTTACAGAAATTGGCACCTTCTTACTTAAGGTTTAACTCAGATATTAAGCAAAAAATGCCTGTAAAAAATGGCGGAACAATTATTAGTAACTATTACAATTGTTAATTATAACCACAAAACCCCTTATAGTACGCCTTAGTATAAACCAAAACTAGCTATGTAAGCCCTAAAATAAAGAAGTACTGAAAGGTTCATCTTCACAGGTGGATGAGGGAACACCTCCTGAACCAGAGGGCTCCTTTGTGGACTACCAGACCACCATGGTGAAGTTCTCCAAGGCCATCGCTATCACTGCACAGGAGATGGTGAGTGCACCAACGCAATGTGTGTTTTCCATTACATTTCCAATCTACAATGACAATATTTGTCAGCGGGGCTGCAGAGCCATTAATCTGCCTCTGCTGATGATGTATGTTCTCTCTGCTGCCAGATGACGAAATCGGTAACCTGCCCTGAAGAGCTCGGTGGCCTTGCCTCTCAGGTGACAGTCGACTATGGACAGCTAGCCCATCAAGGACGCCTTGCTGCAGCCACTGCAGAGCCAGAGGAGGTGAGAAGCCACGCTTTCTGTCCTGTGTGGGGAAAATTACATACTCTCATGAAAGATTTACACGCCCCTGAAATGTCAGGCTGAAATATCAGCTTAGGCCTGCATTTAACACCAAAAAACCTTTCGGATGGATTCACTCACACACTGATCAGAGCAGATGTTTGCAGTTCTTTGATATGACACCCCTTCCTCAAGGCTGCTCCGGACAGTGTGAGATCAAACAGAAATAAACCCCTCCAGCATCCATCACTCTCAAGACCCGCATCTTTTCTGAAGGCTTTTCTGTTTAGTCCAGCAATGTGTGGAAACATTGCACTAATAAGCACACAGCTCTTATCAATATCTTGTATATAGCAGGCTGCTATGGAAAGCCTGCTGGTTACCATAGCGACATTGTGCCTCTACAAGTCTAAAAGCCTATAGTGATGCTTATAATGAAGTACCACCCACCCGTGAATCTCAGTCTGGAAATTAAAGGTGCAGTGCCAGCACCCCCTCTCTGAGGGTGCTTGAAATCATTTTTTATCCACCCACTGAATAAGAGACGTGCCAGCTCAGGACATGATTGTAATTATGTAGTACAGTGACACAAATGAGAGGATGGCTGCGGTGTAAGTCGACGCCTGGTTGTGCTTTCAGGTCGGCTTCCAGATAAAGACACGGGTGCAAGAGCTGGGCCATGGCTGCATCTACATGGTCCAGAAGGCTGGAGCCCTGCAGCTCAGCCCCACTGACAGCTTCTCCAAAAGGGAGCTCATCGAGTGTGCCCGCGCAGTCACAGAGAAGGTAAGCTGTGTCGCAGAAGGAAGCTTCTTATGCCGTCACGCCGGCGACAGCTGTGGCCAGAGGCATTACATTATCAGGTCGTCCTGTTCTTGTGAACGCAATATCCCAGGAACGCCCTGAGAAATTCTTTAAATTTGGCACAAATGTCCACATGCACTCAATGATGAACTGATTAGAATTTGGTGGTCAAAGGTCACTGCGACCTCAAAAATCATGTTTTTGGCCATAACTCATTCATTCATATGTCAATAACGGCAACATTTCGCACAAATGTCTCACAGGATAGAGTTATGAAGTGATGACATTCTCTGTCCACAAGGTGAAAGGTCGGCTTCACTGTGACATCATAAGATTGCAGATTGTGACCATATTTTACTCTTTAATCAGATACCGAATTGTTGACATTAATCTTAGCTGTCCACCTTGAAACTGTGCTGACTGTACAGCTCTTCTGTGCTGCTGCAACATCCATATTTGACGCATTGTAGGCCGGCACAAACTCATTGGTTCTGCTGATATTCAGCTTCAGCTTATTGTCTTTGCACCATGGGATGAAGCTCTCTATCAGTCATCTGAACTCCTCTTTAAAATTCATCTGTAAGTGCAGACAACATGTTTCTCAGTGGAAATTATTCACTGGACTCATACATGTCAATACAGTGATACATACTACCGCAAGGCTGTAATTCTGGTTGATATGCACAGTATATTTAGCTTGACTTTTTAAGGGAAGTCTTTTTTTGCTGTCAAAATTTTGCCATCTCTGCTATTTGAAGTTTCGAAGCAGCATCAACTCAGCATTAGCATTTTTATGAAAAAATATTTCATGCAGTGCTCAGTACATTTGCTCTCTCTCTCTCTTTCTGTGTGTATATATATATATATATACACACACACACACACACACACACACATATATATATATATATATATATATATATATATATAATTTAAATAATTGTTTACGATACTAGTGTTGAACTAGTACTTAGTCAGAAGAATAAAGGTTAATGTATGTTATTTTAGGTGGTAATAACTGGTGTTTTACTGTACTATTGTACCAATCATGCAGGTTATGAGAGCACGCTCTCCTGACCACGCTCACACTGTGCAGTTAATAAAAATACTAATGTCTCCCTGCTGCGAGCCTGGCAGCAGCTAGCCACGCTGCTCGCACATTAGAATTTCTCTCCACTCTGAGGCTATGATTTGATCCAGGGCTCATATCAAACTTGAATAATTTGGGGTCTCACGCCTGCTGATATGTGAAGCTCATGCCTCGTTGAAACGCACCTCTCAGGGCTTTGCATTTGTTTGTGAGGGATGGGCAGAGAGCGGGCTTCGCGGGAGATGTGTGATTTGCAGCGTCAGGCTCATTGACTTAATGTGATTGTGCAGCAGACTCTGATTTTAGACCCTGCTCTATTTTCTTGCTCCCAGCATCCTCCTTTAATCCAGCTCATCCAAATCTCTCCCTCTAAACATTTGCTCTCACTCACCTGGTTTATAAGGCCTCTGCCAACATCCTATAAAGAAGAATAGCTACTGTTTATCATTAAGCAATGAGCAATGCATACAGAAACTTGGGGTTATTTTTAGCTCTTTTACACCTCTGGAAACAGCATGTGTGGGGGATCTCTCTGCATATCTAATGCTTTATGTTCCAGGTGTCCTTGGTACTGTCGGCACTGCAGGCGGGGAACAAAGGCACCCAGGCCTGTATCACAGCAGCCAGCGCTGTTTCTGGCATCATCGCTGACCTGGACACCACCATCATGTTCGCCTCAGCTGGAACACTGAACCCTGAGAATGAGGAGTCTTTTGCTGACCACAGGTGCAATGACCTTGCCACAAACAAAGCAGACAGACCAAGACATGATGTGAAAAAAAGAGATATTCGATGATGTTAAAAATAAGCAAAAGATTGATAGTTTTCATGAGCGCAAATGTAATATAATGTAGATTTCTGTTGCTAGGTTCTTACACTGTAACGCCAGAGCTCCCCTCTGTCTTCTGATGACTCACTCAGGAAGAAGCGCAGTTTGCCAATAAAGCTGAATATGCAGATGCATTTCACATAATGAACACAATTGAAATTTGTCCCTACAAGACGCACATTCTGTCGGAACGGCAACAGCTTCCTTTCATATTGCTGGTACTTGAGTGTGACTGCGGAGCAGATTGTGACACAATGTGTCCCGTCCCTCAGGGAGAGCATCTTGAAGACGGCCAAGGCGCTGGTGGAGGACACCAAGCTGCTGGTTGCTGGAGCCGCGTCCAGCCAGGAGAAACTGGCCCAGGCTGCCCAGTCCTCAGCCAAGACCATCACCCAGCTCACCGAGGTGGTCAAACTGGGAGCGACCAGCATGGGCTCCGAGGACCCCGAGACACAGGTGATGAAAATCCAAAACACGTTTTACCCTAATGAGCGTCTGATACAAGCACAGATGCTTCAGCCATGTGTAGTCGCAGATGTAGCCCTTTTATTTTCTAACAATGCTCAGTTATTACTTTTTGATTCAGCTGCACAGAGCTTTAACCAGCCATTATAACCCTTTATCACTGTAATATTAGTCATCTACAATGAATGTCTTCTGTCTTTCTGTACACCCACCATTAGATTCTCTGTGTAATTGCAGTTTCATCTGATATACATTGTGTCTTCTCTCTCTTTCCCCTGTGTGTATGCCTCTATCTCTGCCCTCTGCTAAGTCTGAAGTATCATGACTAGGTGGGAGTGATAAGGGCTGCAGTGTTAAATCCTCTCCCCGGGGTGCTACTGATAAACCTATACTCTGACCATTGTGCCGTATTGATACCAGCCCTATCTCCTCAGGTGGTTCTGATAAACGCGGTGCGGGACGTGGCCAAAGCTCTGGCCGAACTCATCGGTGCCACCAAATGTGCCGCCGGCAAGCCAGCCGATGACCCGTCCATGTATCAGCTGAAGAGCGCCGCCAAGGTGAAGGAATGGGCCGCTCAAGCCAATCACTGTCATATCTGGTTTAGATCGAATTGATTTCAGCAACGCGAGTCCTCAATTTATTATCCAACATATGCATCCTCACTGAGAGGAATGCATGCAGGCGTGTATTCTGCAAACACTCCCTTTGTATTGTTGCTATGTTTAGTTTGACGTATCTGGTCGCACAAAGTGAACTTTTCTCAAAAGAAAGATGTGACACTTCTTATCTGGGTTTGTGAGGTATTCTCTTTTTCTGTCATATTTGTATGTGGGGCTAGACCCATCACCAAGATGTCCTTTGTGTGCGTGAGAGAGAGGGTTGGTGTGCTTTGCTGAGATCTGTAGCCGCAGGACTTTCTGTATTGTGACCGTTGAGACTATAGCAGAGCAAGGATTTGAATCAACTTGACGGTGAGGACCTGATCTAAGTACAGCTCAGGCTCACAGTTCTATTTGTCGTGTCACGTCAGTTTTATTTACATAGCTCAAAAACACAGGTTTGTCTCCAAGGGCTTTACGATCTATTGTTAGACCCTCCTTTTGGGTTGAAAAAACTCCACATAGAAAACTTTAAAGGTGAGACAAATTGGCAAAACCTCAGAAAAAGCAGCACATGAGGGATTCCTCTGTGAGAACATACAGAAATACTGTAGGTGGCGTAAGAGCAGAGCAGAAGTAGGAGAGACAAAGTTATGATATGAAATAAAGTAAAGTTATAATGTAAAGTGCACAGAAAGTGTAATATACATCAAGTTCAGTATAATATAAAGTAAATGTTTCCACAACAACTTCCAGATGATTTTGATCATCAAACCATCATCTGACCCTTTGCATCTAACAGCTGTGGCCGCTGCGACAGAGAAACCGAGATCAAAGCACACTGTATTTGCGTCAGTGACAGAGCCCCAGACACCCCCCGACCAAAGATTAGCTAGTCTTCTGCAAACTTCCTCGTATTATTTATTTCTTTTTCTCACAACTATCATCCCAAGCACGGCATGTAACTCTAACTGTTGCATGGGGTTTCTTATGTTTTCTCATCTAAATGGAATCGGGGCCACCCATGGAGCTACTTATGTTGACAGATTGTTTCTGTTCCTCCAGCATATGGTGACCTCCAAATGGGACCCTCTCAAACTCCTGGCGCTCAAATTCCTAACTTACTAATGTACACGTGAATGCGGCACACACTGAACTGAATGTGTCGTCATGAATGAAACTTGAAATTGTGGGGGGGTTTTCTATCCGAGGCATCAGTGAGTAAACTGATGGTAAATCAGCCTCTTTTAATTTGAAATAACTCCCTGTCTCCTCTCATGTCAGCAGCTGATGTCTTCAATGTTCATTAGACAAGCACCTTCAACACATGTAGCCATTATTCACCTTAATGGAATCAGTGACAGAGGAGGCAAAAATAATTTTGTAATGTAATGTTGTGCAGCTGAGGAGAAAGAGCTCCACCTGCTGGTTTCCCTATGAGCCTCATCATCTCCCCTTTCTTCGACAGGTCATGGTGACCAACGTGACGTCTCTTCTGAAAACGGTGAAGGCGGTGGAGGACGAAGCGACTCGCGGGACGAGGGCACTGGAGGCCACCATCGAGTGCATCAAGCAGGAGTTGACAGTAAGAGCGCCTCACAGGCCCGAACCTCTTCTTTACGGCCAGTCAACTGGTGAGACGCAGCCTCGCTGCGAAGCTGGCTCAAACAGGGTCAGAGATATCTGTGTCTATTATTCTGAACAAAACAGGGGAGCTTTTTGTTCTTTTTCCTTTATTATCTGTCCAGCTCTTTTCCTTCCTCCTTCCCTCTCAGCCCCTGCAGGTTTCTCACAGCTCTTATCAGGCCTTGTGTAGCAGGTGCAGGCAGAGTGAGAAAGGAAGATTTCAAGAGCTCGTTTTTTTTTTGTAATTTGCTGCTAATCCTTATCGGAGGACCCCCTAGCCCGAGAGGAGGCTTTACCAAGAGCTGCAGCCAAGCCAAACTCAACACAGTCTACCAAACAACCGCTTTTACTGCTACCCATATGAATATGTCCTGTCCTCCTCACTTGTTTACACTTTCTGCTGCTATACAGAGTCCATGTGGTCTTTTCTGTGTCTTCTCTGAGAACCCTCCCATCTGTATTAACATATCTGAGCCCCTGCCACCCCGCCTATATCCAAATATAAATGCTTGTGGGTCTTCATCATTTCAGGTGTTCCAGTCCAAGGACGTCCCAGACAAGTCCACCACGCCCGAGGAGTTCATCCGCATGACAAAGGGCATCACCACAGCAACGGCCAAGGCAGTGGCTGCAGGCAACTCTGCTCAGCAGGAGGATGTGATCGCCACTGCCAACCTGAGCCGCAAAGCCATCTCTGATATGCTGACTACCTGCAAGGTGCTAATCCACACCGCCCTGCCAGAACTGGCCTCACACAGACATCACCGGGCTGCCAGCAAACATGTGAGCCCAGCCTGCTGAGAGCAGATAGGACGTTAGAGCCTAGTCTGCTTTATGGCTGCTCCCGCCGGTAGTGACTCAGTCACTTTTCAAAGTCGTGCAGCGAAGCATCAGTCAGGATGTCCTTTAGTGGCTGTATAGCACTTGTAACGAGACACAAACAGAAAGAATACAGAGCGCTGCAGGCACGCTGTTAAAGATCAGGGCGTTACAAATAAAGTGAAGGATTAGAGGTTTTATTAGCTCTGAATTTGATTGGCACTAGATACTGTTCACATCCACGCGCAGAATGGTGTAAAGGCTCTTCCAGACTTCACAGAGCATATTTCCACTTTAATATCAGGACCTGTGTTAAATCTTAACCTGCCACTGGGACCAATTTTTGTGTCCTTTTCCAGCAAGCAGCTTTTCACCCAGAAGTGAGCGAGGAATTGAGGAGCAAGGCGCTGCAGTACAGCTCTGAGTGCACCACCGGCTACATCAACCTTCTGGAGCAAGTGCTGCAGGTGAGGATGAGGCAGTCACATGTCTCATACATACAGGATGGAGGTGACTGTGTGTGTGTAGCAACAGTGTGGAAATGTGGATCCTGATATTTACTATTACCATGTGAGGTTTACAGGTCTTATCTGCAGTATTAAATCTGCTGATGCTTGAAAAAAACGTTGCCGGCTTCCTGCCAGTCATGCTTGTGTTTGCTGGAGCATCACCTTAACTTAAAGAATGAGGCTGGTGATATTCCGTTTTACTTATTGTCAGCGGAGATACCAAAACCAACAATAAAGTGATCCTCCTAACAAGTATTATCTGTGCAGCAAAAGCCTGGTGTAGTTTATGCCTCTGTGCCACAGACCTCTATTGTTGTCCAGAAACTATTAAAAACACATAAATGAAATGAGCTGCACTGTTTCACTGGGCGACTGGAGCACTCTAGTTTATGTCAGACCAATCCCACATACTGTACACCGCGCTGCTGCTGTAAATACTCACAAGTGCACCAAATGTGTATTAATCCACTGAAAACAGTCCCTAACAAATGCACTATTTAGTGCCGTTTGAGTAACATTTGCTGAAACCTACAGTGCTCGGCTGTGTTTGGAAATTCATCCGCCGCTTATAAAAATGAACTATAAACTGTATTGTTCACCTGTTGTAAAACTCTCATGGCCTTGACTGCGACAGTCCACATTGTTAGCTGTTTTCTACGGGCTTGTTGTCAATAAGGAAAACACTGGACATAGTCAGCCTTACCCTTGAAAGAAGGCCTCATGAATGATTGCCAGCAGTCACCAATGAGACACAATGACACAGCTGAAAACTTGCTTTATTCCCACCGTCTGCTGTATCTGTCGGTAACCACGTGCATCTGGAAACTCATCTTTTCATATCTGTACCTCCGCAGAAGCTCAGACTGAATTTCTGAGCACCTCGGTGCATAAATCTGCACATTAATCAGCAAAATTTATTTTCATTAAATTCCTTCGTTCATAACAACACTACCCCCGTGTCACAGGAAGACAAGTGTGTTGACATGTAACAATGGCTAATTAATGTATTAAGTAGCTTAATTAATCATTTCACTTGAATAATTAGTCACAGGTACATCATGTTGTTTCTGGCAGGACGTTGGGACACTGAAAGTACCTGATGTCATAATTTCTGCTCTTAATATGAAGAGTGTGCTGTCACCTCTTTGCCCGTCAACCAGCTGCTCAAGCAACAAAAGAACCAAATGTGAAAAGTAGCCGTTGATTACCTAAAAAGTCCATAAGAAAACTACAGCGAGCTCAGAGGGCTGCACTGAGAGTATAAACTAAAACAAGGAAAATGGATCACATTATGCCACCGCTGCACCGGCTACCCGTGTCTTTTCAAATTGATTTTAAAGTTCTCTTACTTATTTATAAAGCTTTAAATGACCTTGCTCCCCCCTCCATCAGAGATTTTTATTTCATTTTATGGTCCAGCTGGATCACTGAGGTCCTCCACCACTTTTCTTTTAAATGTTCCTTATGTGTCCCATAAACGCAGCGGAGAGGGTGCCTTCTGTTTTTATGCCCCCAAACTGTGGAACTCACAGCCTCTCAGTATTAGAATGGCAAACTCTTTTTAATCATGCTGTTTATTTGGAGTAATGTTGCAGCCTTGGTTTGAATCATTGATTTTTACATTATTTTTGTTCCTGGTAACATTTCATTGTTTTATTGCTGCAATTTTTTTGTCTTGTAAAACTGTATTTGTGGTTTGTTTTTGCTTTTATTTCTTGTCTGTGTGAAGGACTTTGGTCTGCATGTTATTACTGTACGACAGGTTACATTTTGGAGCGGGTGCCGCTTCCTTGTTCGTGAAGCTGTGAAATAGCAAAGCTAACACTCTCTTTTAAAACTGCTCGAGTACCGTCCGCATTCTTGTATTCTCAGGTGCTGCAGAAGCCCATGTCCGAGCAGAAGCAGCAGCTGGTCGTGCACTCAAAGCATGTGGCAGCGTGTGTGACGGAGCTCGTCCAGACAGCTGAGGCCATGAAGGGTGAGGCCACACACACTGCCGATACACGCCGTCACACACGCTTACACGACGCAGACGAGCAGAAAGTTTGGCCTGACAACCTTTAGTTACCGGTGACCCCGTTCTGGCTGATGCGAGGATTATATGGACCATTTAACACACACATGAAAGTCCTGTATGTTTATTATTCTGACCGTTTATGGTACCTTATGAAGCACCATAATGTTGTTTTATTCTGCGCTTGTGCGCTGTCCAAAAATTGTTGGCATTCAAAAATGGTTGCAAGACATTATAGCTGCTGTAGTGGAAAGCTGAAACTGCAGAATAAACTCATTTTGAAGCAAGGGGACTCCCATCAGGAGCCAACTCAATTTGATAAAATGTAAAAAAAAAAAAAAAAAAAACATGATAGGATTGTGGAGATGTTAGAGATTAGTCAAAGGACTCCTAATCCTCTTGAATGAATAATGATATTGCGTTATTGAGTCAAGCCACCAAACCTGTCTGCCTCCATAATAAACACAGGTCATGAAAATCACTTGAGAATATTGAAATCGTACCGCAGAGTGATTGCCGTGCAAATTGTTCCAAATTAAGCTCTGTAGGTTGGTTATGACACAGACGTGGCAGAGTGTTTCCGCTAGAAGCTGCACTGCTGCATCTGACAGGAGTAATAGATTGTGTTTGGATGAGAATTAGATTTCAGCGTATAGCCCGAGACCCAGCGGGGCTATCCACTTCACCTCTCTAATGTCCCATGTGCTCTCTCTCCCTCTCTCTCCTCGCTGCCTCAGATGGAGGTAAGTGGGATATGGTGTGTATTGTTCCTCCAGATCACCTTTCATAGAGTCAGAAAGGGGTAGAGGAGTCAGATGGGGTGGGGGTGCAGAACAGATTTCCCCTGAGCTCAACATAATCTATGGAAACATCACTCCATCTGCTTTACCAAGCTGTTCCCAAACAGCTCCGTTTTATGGGCACTTAAAAACCTATAAAAAGACAATGATCCATCAGATGTGCATTTCTTCTAACTTTTAGTTTATTTAACTTTGAGGCATTGCTGTCACACTGCAAACAGCTATTTGGAGTGCGTAGAGCTTGTGAGCTTTGCTGCAGCATCTCGGTGGATTGTGTGAATGAGTGCACGAAAAATGGCCGAAGCATAGTTTTACGTAAAATAAAATGCTATCACCAGAATTATTCCACTGTTTCTTCTGTGAGTCTGTGTTGGAAACTCTTGCGATAACCAGCATCTGGGCATGTGATGTTCCCGCTCAGGATCGGAGTGCGTGGACCCTGAGGACCCCACTGTCATCGCCGAGACCGAGCTACTCGGAGCAGCGGCGTCCATTGAAGCTGCAGCCAAGAAACTAGAGCAGCTGAAACCCAGAGCCAAGCCCAAGGTACAGGTGCCCCTCTCAACCTTTCCCACCCACACAAACCCACGCACAGCTTTTTGCCATTAATCAGCAGGGAGACGATGTGGGCCAAAGGTAGGAAAAGGTGACCCTGACTTTGAAGTGGAGTCATCTTTTTTTTTTTTTTTCAGCGACTGAGCTGCTATCTCGATGTCATTAAGGGAAAGAAATGTTTACGCATACCATGTCGACTCAGACAGCTGGTCCGGTGAGCCAGCATATGATGCTCGGAAAACTTTCTTCAGAGGTACTTTTGGACGTTATTTTGAGTTGTGTTGCCAGGAGACGCAATTACACCGCTGGGCCCTCAAGCTTATGTTGGAATGAGTTCAAATGTGTGATGAACTGTTGTGACCCTTTCCGAAGGAGGGGGGCCTCTGTCTTATTGAACTTATTTCCTTTGTTTTATTGCAGTCATTTCTAAACTAAACTGAGGGAGGCTTTTTCAGCCTGTTGTTCATCTGCCCCCTCGCTGCGGTATTGCCTAAAAAACAAAACCACTTTACCGCATCATACGCAATAAAAATAGGCGAAACACGGGAGATGGTGGTGACGGCGCTTTCGGAAAGTGAAATTACTCTCGTGTTGTTCCGTGCAATGCAAGGTTGTGTTTGTGGTGTGCTACTGCATGACTGTGTTGTTTGTTGATCTGTCTCTGGAGACTGGATAGTTGGATACTAGTGCTCTTCCTTCTGTGCCTGTAGTGCTTTCCCCCTTTTCTATACCTCTTCCTGGACACAACGTGACTGTCGGTTCAAGCCTCTGCCTGTGTGATAAAACAGGAAAGCGTGCTTAGGCTACCCCTGTTTTAATAAAGACCATATAATACTCTGTCTCATACTGTAATTCCACAGCTACAGACTGCATTCATGAGGACCTTTATGAAAGGGGATTAGTGAGTGAAAGGCTTTTCCTTTTTTTAGGTGTCAGTGTCTCCCTCTAGTGATCTAATAGGATGCGTGCCTCACCAAGTAGCATGTAAAGGGGGAACACCACTGAACTGTTTTTAACTCTCGTGAGGACATTTAGTCTTATCCGTGCTTAACTATATTCAGAAACTAGCAAACATAAAGGCCCAGTTTTTGCACATGTGCACACGTTATTATTATGCAGTCCACAAAGTAGTTTCAGAGGGCCATATTTTATTTTTTGTAACTATGATAATGTTCTGCCCTGAGTTTATTACTGAGACGGAGCTAACAAACTGTCACATGGCATTAAGCTGCCCTGAAGTCTCTCATATAGTCCCGCATATTCAGAAAGGGTTTATTTGTCTAAAACAGCTTCTTCTTCCTCCTCTTTACTCCCTCCCCTCTCCGCTCCTTCGTCCCTCCCTTCTTCGTCTAAGGAGAGAGGGCTCTCCTGCTCCCAGCATGCCTCCTTGCCTTGACCGCCCTCCCCGCCCCATCCCACCCCACCCTCTCTGAGCCGTTGTAGACCTGGAAGCCTTCTCTGCAGGGCTCTGTCTGATATGTTTGATATATTAGGTTGTTATTCAGTCCAACTATATATCAAACATATTCCTACAGTGTCCCGCCCTGTCTCCAGCCACGTGTGCCTTATGTGTTTATGGAGGTCAATCACATGCTGTTGACTGCTGAGGCAGAGATGGCCGCTTGTTTGCTGTCTCTGAACCGATGCACTGTGATCTTCATAACGGTATTTAGTACAGGTTTGGGAAATGGGACGTTGTATCCTGCTGCCAGTCTGCTATCGCTGAAAAATAATCATTTTTAACATTATGCTCACAGCTGTAGCCACTGTTGAGGGCACTGAGGTCACACACTCAGTATTTTTCTGGGATTGTTTTAATTTTAGAAAGGTGGAGGAGGTGACAGTTTAAAAAACAAATATTGAAACTGCATATTTTATAGGCTGATTCCAGTATTTTTTTTAATTTTCTATATGTAGCTTGTGCTTATTTTAGGCCTACTAATAAATAATAGATAAATGATGGTACCACTTTCACTAGACGTTTATTCCTGGCAATGTAGAAAAGACTTTGAAGCAGCATTTAGACCATCATGTCGGGGAGTAGAATTCACAGAAAAAGCAGCTGAACAGTTAATAGTTAAAAATCCACATAGTAGATCATGACTCATGATCCTAGTATAAAAGCCAGGTTACAGCCCCGGCTGACCTGGCAACACACTCATAATGATCTTTTATTTTTTGTAGGATGCTCTAGCTGTGAGTCTAAATTAATATGTGGTTTTACTTACAGCAGGCGGATGAGACGCTGGATTTCGAGGAGCAGATCTTAGAGGCAGCAAAGTCCATCGCTGCAGCAACTAGCGCGCTTGTTAAATCTGCATCAGCCGCTCAGAGAGAACTGGTGGCACAAGGCAAGGTCGGTCAACACACCTACGCAGACACTCAACAAGATTCTACGCGTGGCGACTAATGTAAAACAACACGCACATGATGTTTTTTACCCAATGTCTGCCTCAGGTGGGATCCAATCTCGCCAATGCAGTGGACGACGGCCAGTGGTCTCAGGGCCTCATATCAGCTGTAAGTTGCTCAAGCTTGAAAACTTTTTCTAATGACTGTGCAAGCTGTTGTGTGACTTTGCCGCTTGCCGTAGGCGCGCATGGTAGCGGCAGCCACCAGTAACCTGTGTGAGGCGGCGAACGCCTCAGTGCAGGGCCACGCCAGCGAGGAGAAGCTCATCTCCTCAGCCAAACAGGTCGCAGCCTCCACGGCTCAGCTGCTGGTGGCCTGCAAGGTGAAGGCTGACCAGGATTCTGAAGCCATGAGGAGACTACAGGTAACATGGAAACTCCACCTTTATTTGTCAACCTTTGTTTTACCTTGAAAGAGGAACAACAGTAATGGAGTGCTAAAACTTAAAAAGTGACTGAAGTGATGACAGAGAGTCTTTATGTGCAAATTAAATATATGTATATTTTTTATACCTCATTTTTCTAGTACTATCATTATTACCTTAGTATTGTTATTATTGTTGTTATTATAGTATTAGTATTGGCAGTATTCTAATATTCTATTATTCTTGTTACTTAATGTAGAAAGATAGATATATACAATATACAATAGATATATTTCTATATAGACACTGATATTTATTGTAGCATAATACATATATCTTGCATATGTCATACAGTTTATTATTTACAGTTGATTTATATTGTAATACAGTGTGCATATATATTTTTTATACATATTTTTACACATTCCCGAAGATATTTCTTATTTCCTATTTCTATTTTACTTACTTGTTCTGCAACGGGAGCAACTGCAACTGACCCAGTTTCCCCTCAGGGATCAATGAAGTACTCTGAGTCTAAGTTTCAGGCCTTTTCCAGATTACTACATGTATAAAGTGCACTGTAATAGTATGACATTTTTCCTCATTCTGTTCCGATTAATGGAATGTGTAGGAACAACTTCTTCTGTGCGCGAGTAACGAGATGATGTGAGTTCAGAGAGTTCAAAGGGGTGAAATACTTGATGGGAGGATCTGTATTAAAGCTTTATAAATGAATAAAAACCAATGCTGGCCTCGCCTCACGGCCAAAGACAGCCGGCTGACCTTTTGGTTGAGATGGCAGGGTGGGTGCTGCAGGGATCACCGGTTCTAAACCTTTAAACACATTAATTCCACATTGTTTATTCTGAGTAAGTTGCAGCCTTTGCAGCATCCATTGTCACCTCAAAGTAGAGGTGACAGCTTTTCCCATATCTAACGTCTATATAATCCAAAATAGTACCAAAAAGTACTGTGTAACAATCAGTGGAGTTAAGATTATTGTCCAGCCAGATAGCAATGTATTCATGCTGAGGCAATGTATCCAAAGAAGCTATGTACATGTATATGCATGCTAACTCAAGGATGATCTGTTTGAAGGCTGCCGGCAATGCGGTGAAGCGAGCCTCAGACAACCTGGTGAAGGCGGCTCAGAAAGCGGCATTTGACAAGACTGAGGATGACAGCGTGGTGGTAAAGACCAAATTCGTTGGAGGCATAGCTCAGGTGAGACAAAATCCTGAAACATGTTTATGTGAGACCCGGAATAGAAATGATTCCCATTGTGTGGTTTGCCCTTTTCTCAGAGCGTTTGCACCTCTCGCTCATATGCCAAAATGCCAAATGTTGTTTTTCTGAAATTGTGACGAGCTGCTGTGGATAAACAGCCCATCAGCTTCATTTCAAAGCTGTTTACCAGGTTTACCAGACACCCACAGCTGCAAAGCATCACATCTCTTGAAGAGTTGAGAACTTGCTTCCTTTTCATCTTTGTGAAAAAAATTTAAAAAATGACAGTAATTGAAGAGTGAGTGTCTCTTTTTCAAAACTCCAGGGTGCTGCGGGAAGCTTTGCTTTTCATCTTGATTGACTGAGTTCCTGTCTCAGTCAGCGGTGCAACCCAGCTGGGCATCAGCTTGTCAGTTTTTCCGTCTGACCAGTGAAGCTCATTTTCTCATTGATGTCTGATCATTGTCGCACTGAGGGGATCCTCTCTACTGTTATTCATTTTCAGCTGAAAACAGTGTTTAAATCTGACCGATGAACCGCTAATGCAACAATAAACCACATGCAATCCAAAAACTGTGAGCTGAGCACCGTGCTGCTATTGCTTTCCCATATCGAGTTATGCACAGGAATGGGATTATGAGCAGAAGGCACGTTTCCTGTCACCTGTTCCCATTCTCCTCAGATCATTGCGGCTCAGGAGGAGATGCTGAGGAAGGAGCGCGAGCTGGAGGAAGCGAGGAAGAAGCTGGCTCAGATCCGACAGCAGCAGTACAAGTTCCTGCCCAGCGAGCTGAGAGAGGACGAGGGCTGAGTGGCTGCGCGGACGTGGATGTGCGCCGCGCCGATGAGACCCTCACGTCATGGGGAGCTGTTGCCGATGTACGATCGGCTGCTTTACTCTCATATAACCGAGGAATATACCGCACTTGAAACAGGCCTGTTTGGTGAGAAAAACAAGTGCCTGTGCTCTGTAGTGTATTTTTGTGTGTGTATGTGTGCGTGTGTGTGTGTGGCGTATGTATGTATTTGTCAGTGACGGCATAGACATTCAGAGTTCAACATGGAGAAAGGTGTCACTATAAGAAAGTGGAGTTGTATGATAAACGTATTGTTGCTTTGTGAGTGTTACTGCATCATGAGCATTTCTGACTGTTACAATCACGAATCGAAAGACGTAACGAAAGCAGAAATATAATCATTGAATGTTCTATAATTGTTGAAGGTTTAGAGCAGTTAGAAATGAACCGATGATATCTCTGCAACCGGCAGAACAGATCTAAGGGTCCATGGGGGGGTGGGGGGGTGCCTCATTTCACCACTGGCTTGCATGCACCATAATGTCTATACATATCAATGAAGCTACTAACCAATAGAGTAGTGTAGAGTGGAAAGGCACTTGTATTTTACTAATAAAAATGTGAACTTGGGGTTTGCTGTCAAACCAGCAAATCTTTAGAAATCAAGGTTAAACTATGTTGTTCAGCTTGATGCCAAACAATGAGAGCTTCTGATTGGACTAAATGTCAAAAAAATCAAATAACAGACCCCTAGCCAACACTAGCTATAAAGATATTTATTCTTGACTTTTTTTTTTTTTTTAAGAATCTAGTTCTTAAAGAGCAGACAGGTGTGATCTGTGTTATTCCCAGAATCTGGACTATATGTGACCAAATACGTCATGCTGCTTGTACATCATGTCACTTCCTGTAACCCCGGCAGTTCCCCCTTCGCGTACACAGAGCTGTGTAAGGAATATATGTTTACATCATTTGTCACGCTTGTTCTCTCCTGTCTTCATGTTTTCAATTCCTCTCCCCGTTAACACTGGCCAGATTCTGTTCGGGTTCCCACTGTACTGAACACACACACACACACACACACAAACACACACAGATAGATACAGCTGTTCTCCACCAGTCACTGCCCTCTCATGGTAAAGGCATTTTCACTTCAGACTGACAGTCTATAGCAATACATCACACTGAATATTCTAGCGAAAAACAGTAATGAGAGTCTGCGCTGTCATATGATTGGTCGTGTGCAATGATATTTGGCTTCGGGCTCTTAAATGAAACGAGCGTACATTATGCACTGAAGTAGCTCATACACATACGCACTGAAGAATGCGATTTAAAGCTTACGTTGTTTCAAATGTAGGACGTTCTCCTAACAAACCAGAAGGAAATAGAGTCTTCTAGGTCTGATTGAGGAAACTACCGTAATTCAATGATTTTTTTTTTTTTTTTTTTGCTTTAGTATATTAATGTATAATATATTGGAAATTTGAAGCACTTCATCTCCTCAGTCTGTCCGTGCCAGTGTCAGGACTGCATTGTGAACTAGTGCCTTACTTGAGTCTGCCCTGCGAGCAGCTGAAGATCAGGCCGGGTGGGAGCCTGAGCCTTGTCCTCTCTGGATCAGAACAATATGCCAGTCTAATCCCCATCGGGGTCTTAATAAACTGTCACCTTGTCCTTTGCCATACGTTACAATGCCTTGGCTGGGGCCAACTTGCCTACAGTGGTATAATGCTGATATAAAAGGGCGTCTGTGGATACTGTAGGATTTAGAGACCATATCAGAAGACTAACACTAGACTGCATTCCATGAGCATGTGGCAATTTGTGTTTGAAGTTGAGAAACTGTTGAAATCATTATGCCAAGTCCCTCTCAAAAGTTGGACTAAATAACTCCCTTGTTTCATTGTCTAACCACTAAAAAAAACATACGTTTTTATCAGTAAATGTAAGAATTACCCTGAATTGTATTGTCTAACTGATTTGTGAGTATTAACGGAAATAGAAGTTACTAGCTCTGTTATGAATAGGTGTTGTGCTTTCTTTAACAGACCGCGTTAGTTTTATGATTTGATGCTGTATGTATAATATTTATCTGGTCACAAAAGTATTTTTTGTATTCACCAAAAATAAAGAGTTTCAAACAACCAGCACCGTTCACGTTATTTTGTCCCTGCTCGTATCAGTGCATGCAGTCAACAGATGATGCCGCATTCTTTCCAGCAGGTGTCAGCATTCTCCTTCACAGCTCTTCAGTCAGAGGGGTCAGTGGATGTTTGGAGAAATATGTTCTAGTGGAAGGATTGGCAAAGTTAGCCAGACCAAATATGGACATAGTGGATGTGCTTTTTTTCTCTCCTCTCCTGGTTCACAGACCAGACCTTGAAGTATGCAGTGATTCCCGTTTAGATATTTTGGTTCACATTAATTGTGCTCTCTGGGTTTCACAGCTGAAACCTTTTGCAGGGTCGATGAGAAGCAGCCCCATGTTGACTTTTTGTTGGTCTGCTCCGGGTGATAAGACAGACTTGAACTTGATCTTGGCCTCTTTTTTTTTTTACTCAGGTGGTACAGTCTGATGCTGATTTCACACTGAAGCTGATCCTCTCAGAGAGCGTATGAGGGCAGAGTGTGTTGGTTTGAGGTGGCCGGCACAATGCACTGACTCGTCCTAATGAACACCATATTTGGCTGTTTGAGTGTTTTGGTCTCATGCAAGGCCAGGCCACACAGTGGAGAGGGGAAACTGAAGCCATGTGTTTAAATGGGAGTGCCCATCTACGACTCACCCTCTCTCTCCCTTCAGTCCTGTGAGGACCAGGAGGATGTTCGTCTGGTTAACTCTGGTGTATGTATGTATGTTTGTATGGAGTTGTCAAAACCTCAGCAGATGAATGATGCAAAGCAGAGATGTGGTCTCTTATTGTACTGAACTTCATGATTTGAGACTAATTAGTGAACCTCTCTGTTACAGCAAGTTTCCACAAAGGTCTTGCATTTATGTTTTTTTCTTCTGCAAAGTATCCAGCACCATGGTCAGCATGATGGATGACATGAAAGATAGAACAATTTTAGGCTTAGGGTTTCATGCACTCAGCAACCCCTCTTTTCACTATATCTATTTCTCAAACTCTCTTTGTTTTTCATTAAATAGGCTTATGTCATATGTCATTTTCCTGCATATGGAAGAATTGGATGGACTCCAGATGCACCTTGTTGACACAAGGTTTAATTTCTTACAGTGTGGCATATGTCATTCACTCCTTAAATCAAAATTACAGGCTTTTCCTTTTTTTTCCCCACCAAACAGCCCATGACACAAACAGTAATCCTTAGCATCAACAGCATACATCTCTGGCATCCTAAACGTCTCGTTCCATGCCTAATCCCCACAGCCTGGCAGCCATTTAGTTCAGGCTTTGTTCCACGCTCAAGTTCTCAAAAATGAAGCCACGCTAACCCGTGGCTAAACCAAATGACACTGGGTCAACCCTCCACTTTCATGGTTTCGGCACTAACCTACAGCATGCTAAATTAGCCACGGCAGAGCAACCAGAAATGCGCTTGGCTCACGCTGGCTTCTTATATGCATATGTTCATATGTTTTCCAGTGTGGACATCAGGGTTACTGTATGCTCACAAGTGATACTGTGCAGGAATGGAGTCAAGGCTTGTGCTAAGAACAGCGTCACTGAAACTGAGAGTTGTCGCACTGGAGAGCTATGCAGCCACTTATAGCATGTTAATAATACTCCTTGAAATTTCAGTGTTTATCACTTTCTTAATTTGCCTTTAATGTTGTATTAGTACTCTAAACAGTGGTGAGTTCTTTATGTGTGAAGAAAAATGGGCATAAATCTCTCTATAAAAGAAACCTGCATGTGAACTGACTTGGAAGATGTATTTTTTCTTAGGAACCCAGGCTAAAATTACAAAACAGGTTGAGAGGGCATCATGGTCTTTTACAGCGTAGAGAGGGAAACTGCCTTAAGCCAGTTTTCTTCACTTCTAGAGAAAAGTGATGGAAGAGGAAGTGAGGTTTGGAAAAAATGCACATCAGGAAAGGCTTTTGGGGTTTTGGGCTGGGCTATTTGTCCAAAGCATGCTACTGAAACTTTCATTTTCCTACAACATCTCAATCTCACACGGTCTTTTCTCTCACCGAGAGCAGCTCGGGGCAACGTGAGAGCTGTTCTCATCCTGTGTCCTTTTTGGCTGCTTTCTAAACACACCTTTTCTTCAAGATTTGAATGAAAGTCTACATTTTTCTGTGTTTATAATCCTACTTAGATTGATTGATGTCCACAATTGAGTGGTGAAGGCTAAAGAAGGGGTTCAACTGCGTTCCAGCAGCCACCTCAAGCCAAGAAATGTCCAGCTCGCCCAAGCTGATAAAACAGTGGAAACCAGCATTGTTCACGGCTTGAATGGCTGTAGTCAACGTCTGGCTTCAGTTCATTTTGTCAGGAAGTTTCACATAACCCAGACCCAAAGATGGTACGGCAGGGAGAGAGAGTAGAAGCAATTTAACAAACTGCAAAGGATTAATTACTAAAACCTCCCAGAAATTTCCATCCAGCTTCCTTTTTCTCTTTGTTTATGTTACCTTTTCTGTATACGAACGGGAGTGAACCAGCTATTCTGTCTGTCCTTCAGCGAGGCTCTTCATGTTGAAGGGATGCTGCCAGTGTGAAGTGTGCATGCGTCTGGACTTTGCGTAGACACAATTGCACTGTGTTGGTAATTAAATGCTCTTAAAGGGTTTAAGAAAAGAAACACGGCGTACTAAAGCAGTGGCTTGATGATTGTGTTTAAAGGATACCTGTTGTTTACTCATACTCACACAGCGCCCCTCTGCCTGCTCTGCGCTCCCTAACGTAAACCTGGGCGACAGCAGCTGATGGATCTAAGAGAGCCTTTAACTCAGGTCTGGAGCACATGACTATTTTAGGTCATCAGCGGGGATCTCCCAACATGTTGCCTTTATAATGTATCCACTGTACAGCCTCTGATTGAATGGGAATAGTAGATTGAATGATAATAGTAAACAGAATCTGTAGAGAAGACTTCTGTGCTTTCAGACCTGAGAACTAGTTACTGTCTATGTGCTGTGATTTCACTGAGTTAACACCTAAGAGGTTACAGTAATATTGCTCCTAATGATGTAGAGGTTGATTTCATGATTTAAAAGTTAATATCAGACAGATATTTATTAGATGACAGTCATCTGATCCCACTGGGGGGATTTAGAGTGAAAACCATGACAGATTTCATCAATTTCCATGAGACACATGGGTGGTGCTTCTACCATCTGTGAAATATGTGAGCTAGTTGTAGTCACCTTCAGAGTGTCCATCCTCTCCCGGGTGACGGTATTCGCTGTCTATTTCTCTCATAGCACAGCACACCAGCTCCTTTGGTTATCATGTAAGGAAGGCACAGTATTTCTCAGTCAGCAGTGACAGCAGGGCTATATTGGGTCTCAGCTGAGACTTAAACCTTGGGTGCTAATTTTGGACACCTCCGCCAGTAACATTAGGAATATCTATTAAACGGCATCGTCTGACTCCGACACACGCTCGCTCTTCCAAAGTCAGGCTTCTCCCAGTGATTGACGGTGATTTTTCTCGGTTTTGTTCGTTCGTGAAACAGCGTAGAGAGTGAGCTGTGGAACAGGGGGAAGCGTCTGTCTCAGACCGTGCTGCCGACTGGAACTGATCCTCAGTGTCTCCTGGGATTTAAGCTGCCTAGAGTGAAATGTAACACTCGTCCATCCAAACCCTCAGTCTTAATAAGGAAACTTTGCTCAACACTCGTTAGATGACAGGCCGCATTTCAGCAGAGAAAAAAAGTCCTTGGCTCCTTTTCTTCTCTCAATCCTGCGGCCTCCCCGCCCTGTATCAAGGCTGAATATACACTCCACTCAGTGCTCAGCACTGATGCCAATTTTCATGAGAGATTTGGTGTGGGAGCAGCCAAAATGATCATTCAGTGTGACTTTAGGCATATCATTAAGTCTTACCGGGACAGTGACTGCAGACTGTCCTCCTTCTGCTGTACTCACTCTGTCAGAGACTCAGCTGATTACCTTTGATGGATCCAAGCAGTGATCAAAAAACATTCTTCACAGTCTTTCCCAGTGGTGGAAAATAATAATGTACATTTACTTAACTTTTACTTTACTTGTGTTTTTCTATTTTTGCTAGTTTATACTCCACCAGTTCCATTTATTCAACAGTTTACTAGTTCTTTTTACAAAAAAAAAAAAGATTCTTATAAAATACAATGCATTGTTTAACCCTTTTAACATCTTGTTGGGACTCTTTGTCACATTTTAAATCTCACTATGTTGCTAGCACTTCAATAAAAGAGTGATTTCCCCTTTAAACTTCTCAGATGCTTTCACTTCAAAGCAGAGTGAGAAAAGCTCGAAAACATGAATACAATTTCTTTTCCAGTCCCTTGTTTTGTTTCATTTTTTCTATCATATCATTCATACACATATTTTTCCAGTGGCTTTCTTACAGTAAAAAATACCATGCGGTGTCCCACAAGGGAGTTGCTTGGGGCCACTGTTATTCTCAAACTTTAAATGATTTACCACATTTTTTAAAATGCAGATGTAGTTGTGGTGTATGTATGTATTCACCAACATTAGTGGAGCTGAGACAGAATCCATATAGTTGTGTAGCATTACTGAATGGGTGAAAATGAACAAACTAGTACATTGCCAGAACTAAATGCATTGTATTTGGAGGTCGAATACACCACTGCACTCAACTTGCCTACGGATGTGATGTCAGTTGAGCAGGTCACTAAAAACCAAATCACTGGGTATTAAAGTAGATGACTTACTGCCTTGCTCTGACCATATTGATCGCATTGTCTCCATGATGGGAAAGGACATTGCTATTATAAGGAAATGTTCTGCATATGTTCTATATTCAGCTATGATTGATGTTGTTAGGTCACTTGTTCTGTCACACCTGCAGTACTGTCGCACAGCAGTCATTTGGTCAAGTGCAGCTGAAAATATCTAAAAAAAACCAACAACAAAGTGTACAGAACAGAGCTGCATGGTTAGCTCTTTGTTGTTGTTTCTGCACAGATGTGTGTGAGATGAACGACCAACTGTGGAGGCTAAATTAAAATCAAGTCTTATGTATTCATGCAAACTGTCATATGGAAAAATACACCACACTTATTCTGTAACACTTAAGTATAGACTGTTTTTTTTGTCTCTGGTAAAGGACACGACAAGTGAGTTGTAGTCAGCTGGTAGTACTGAGTCCTCTTACAGATTACATGATGAGAACTGTTCTGTATGGAGGTTCTTCAGCCTGAAATAGCACCAAACAGGTCAAAAATAGATTCACCTCTATAGCAATCTGTCATAGATGTTATTGGTGTTACAGCAGTTTTGGTATGGGATGGGGATCCAATAAGGAATAAAAGAATATCAGCGCCTCACATTCAGCTTGTGACCCTTAAGAGGGGGCTCAACCCTGAGGTTGAAAACTTTATATGATGTTGTTAGACTCCACTTCAACCACCTTTAACAGTAACATGCCGAGCGCTCAGTGGTGAAATTTATTGTCATACATAATAATATTTCCATACTTTTACTTCAGGTGGTTCAATATGTAACTATTTTGGTATATTTACCAAACAAAAGGATCTGCAAACTTGTTCCACCTCTGGTCCCATTCTGTGGATGGGAATGTTGTGTTCTTTCATAATTACCCTCTTACTGTACTGCATATTGTCATTTCAGACATCCAAGGCCTCAGCTAACCAGACCACACCAGGTGGAAGTCTATTTATTTTCACGTCTGTGCGCTCAGACAGTTGTTTAATGATTGACTTCGCACAACTGTTTTATCTAGCTCCCTCGCTGTGCGGTGAGTCGGAGCCCGACTGGAAAACAGTCACGGCGCCTGATCAAACGCGGGGCCGCAGACAGGCTTCGCTATAAGAATGCAGGTGCCGCAGAGCTGTGGGTTCCTGCGGCATTCCTCGCTGCAGAGAGACCACTGTGACCCAGTCACAGTGAACACAGCCTGTGAGCTTTCAAACAGCCACACAAAACCACACTGGAATGTCTCATCGCCATAGTTTCTCACACACGCTCCACTTGATGGCTTTCCTTCAGCCAGGCTACGGTCATTTTGTGGTTTGAAGTTAGCATCCTTATAAACTTGACTAAAACCTTCACTTTCTCTTTCAAATAGAGAAAACTGGACTTTTTGTTGACCAAAAACTGATTATGAAACCTGATTATTCTCCCTCAGAGAAAGCTTAGATGGATTTGCTTTAAGAGAGGATGCATCAAGAGAAGTTTGCTTGTAGAAAACAAACATAAAGAACGGCAAACTAAGATACTACCATAGAAGTCCAGCATCCTCCTCCGCTTGTCATTGTTTCGTTTCTCGGCGCCGGAGGGCCCTGACAGTCAGGGCTGTAACAGGGAGAACAGTGGCTGAGCTGGAAGTGCATACCAGGAAGTTTTATAGCCCTGTGGAATGGAAAGAAATATCAAGTACGTCTTTGGACCTCACAAAAAGCCCCCGCAACTTAGCCCTCTCCTCTGTCTCCTCTACCTCGCTTACACCAGAGAGCCCATATATGGACACATATATGAAAGATTCTCCCTCTGTGTGCAAACACGGAAACTTCTAGCCCTGTGACATGAGGGGCAAAAGATTGAAGACAAATATTTAAAGAGGGCTATCAACAAGATGCTGGCCAGCTGGGGACTGAGATACCAGCGGTTATTATGCTGCAAGAGGGCGAAGATATCAACAAGTAGTGATTTAGAAAGATCTTTTGACAGCGTCTGATCCCTGAGGGAAGAACTTCTGAGCAGGACACGACTCTGATGCTTCGGAAGCAGTCTCTTATCTTGAGCTGGGAGAAGTCCAACCTGCCTGTAAACAATCATTTGCTCCCCACTTCCCTCTCCACTTGCTTTACTGTGCACAAATAAACACAACAAACATGCAAAAAAAGTGTCGCTTTCCTAAATTGAAGACAGATTTGTGTCGCAATATGTCAGACAGATCAATTTTCTTTTTTAGTTTGTTCCACTACTCGTGCTATGACATGTCAGGACTTTTTTTGTGAATTTAATTTTGCACTGGAATTCTAGCAAGGCGTCCCGCATGATGTTTGAAACGAATCGTGACAGTTCCCCCCGAATGCTTCCTCTCCTCCCCCCTTTTGGTCTACGCTGACTGAGCAGCATCAGATATGGCTGACATTCTTGCCTCTCTGTGCGTCCCCATCTGCAGAGGGGGAACACAAACAAACAGTCTGGGAGGAGCCCTGCCGAGGCCACAAATATTCTTCCATCATCCCACATTTGTGTTTGCAGCGCTGGAAGCTCGAGTTGTTTTCTCTCAATGAGTTGTGGCTGCTCGCATGGTGTCACTGAGGCTCCTCTGCAAACTTTCTTTCTCTTAAACTCGGAGAATTCATTCCAAATCCCAACTTTGACCAAACTATTTGTGCAAGAACAGCAAGCTTTAAAAATTCTTTTAGACATTCACTTTCAGAAATATAGCATATGAAAGAGCATATTTCTGAGTTTTCCCTGAGGTCAGTCTGAGCAGAATTTTTAAAGCACAACAAGGAGGAACTCTATAAAACCATATAAGATTAAAAAAGTTTGTGGCCTACACTGGCCTGTGAGAGATTTATACCAGGTCTTTGACAGTCAGAGAGATGACAGATCCTTTCATTTAACGGCAGCCACTTGTACTGCAGCGTAAACTTGGCACAGGAGGAACGCTACCCATCTTCAATGGAGCACCTGCACCTGAAATATTTGCCCTTCGTACGGCTGGAATTTAACTCCTCAAATGATCAAGCAGGGTGACGTTTGTGAATTTTTAGCAGCTTACACTGCACACACAGTCTCCAGCCACTGAACATAAAGTTTTAATGGAATTACAACTGACCCAGGGACACTTCTGTGTGATTTACACCCTTAATGACAGATTTATCACCGCACGAAACTGTGTGAGTCAAAGTGTCACAGCCTTATTGCAACTATCCATCAAGTAAAATACTGTGGCGGCCTCTGTGCAGTGGTTGCGGTTATGTGTCCACCTGTGCTCACTAATATACCAGTCTGAGTCTTACGACTACCAGTATATGTCAGTGGAACATTGCAGTGAATAAACCCAGCGGCAGTAGGCCATTGACTGGGCTTGGGTTACAGCTTGGGTTGCACCCTCGCGGTACCTCCTCTCCCTTTTTGCTATGCTAAATGATTATGCCCCTGCATGGAGCTATCTAATCCCAGGGGTACCGTCTGAAGGAGCCACGGAGTTCTCTCTATATATATCTGGATGATGTCTGCAGAAATCTTCAGATGGTATTTGACAAGGAACATGCCAACACTGTGCTTCTCAGAGTTTCACTCTGCGCTCTCAACGCAGGGAGGACAGCGACCCTCGCTATTCCCTCGCTGTTCCGCGTCAGGTGCAGTCATGGGAAAATAACCACACATTTCAGAATTATGGAGCTTCACACCAAATGGCACACTTTTGGGAAAGAACAAGCAGTTTTTCTTTTTAGAGAAACTTGCCAGTTTTGCATCAGGCAGACGTTGTGACCGAGCCTCAACAGAGGCCGAGACATGCTTTCTCTTGTAGTAACATTTTAGCCATGAGAGAACCTTAAATGTCTCTCCCAAGGGTCTTCTTACGCAAACATTTCAGGCACACCAGCCAAGCAACGCTCAGCTCCTCCCTTAGGAGTGACTGAGGAGAACCGGACATTCCATATACATAGTGGGTTGTCACTGTAGGCCTAGCAGATTAACTAATACAGTGTTAAAGTATTAGTATTAAGGCGCTTGGAAAGGCTGCTGTGTCGTTTAAATTGGCAAGAGGACAAACTGAGCTAAACACTTCAAGACCCACAGAGTTGGTCTGAGAGGTCAAGGGCACCTCAGTTGTGAATTTCCAAAACACCCATGTGAATTTTAGCTATTTAACATCTTATCTGCCCACTTTTATGTCTCTTTCAAGTCCATATTTACCCATTTTATCACTATAAACACTTTTATGGCCTCCGAGTCGTCTCGTGTTTTAATGTGGTCGTGCATCAATTTTCACAACCTTGTTTATAACTGTGGCCGCCATAAAAGAATCTAACATGGCAGGAAAGTAAAGATAATGATAGCGCAGTGAATGTGAATATGAATTCTGCTCATCTCTGCACCTGTCTCACTCAGCTGTCCCCTCATGTAGACGACTGAATCAGGACACAGGGACGGATCTAGATTCCAGCGCGTCAGAGGATCTCAGATCTGTCCAGAAAATGGGCAACAGTTGTTGGACGGCAGCAGTCAGACTCACTGTATGTTGTGAGGAATGAATTCCTCGTACAGTAAAGATCAGACTGCATCCCCTCAGCTGTTTGCAATAGCTGTTTTAGACACAGACGCAGCCCTCTGAAGACAATAAATTCTTCCTGGCAGAGACTGAGCACAGATGAAAGTGTCGCAAGAGCAAAATCACATTCATTTGTTCACAATTCGTGTTGTTCCTGAGAGAAAGTTCCCTATTTAAGATGTAATGAGTTCTCAAGGTTCAGTCCCAATTCAAATGCTGCGAAATAGAGATGGTAGGACATTGGCTTTCATCAGCTGTTCTGGTGGGAGGCTTTAAAGGCCTTCAGAAGCACTTTTTTTTCCAAAGAGCACAAAATTATACGTTATAGGAGAATTTTCTTTTCTTTTTTTTCACTCAGCGTCCATGAAAAAGAAACTCTCTCTGGAGCTGTGGTGTCTTCAGAACGCCACCACAGCCCCAAAACTGCCTCAAATATTGAAAGACTCTGTTATTGCTTACATCTACTCTAATGAAGAGGAATAAAAGAAAACCTAACTATGCTTCATGTCTTTTAGCTCTGTCTCAGCGTGTGAGGGCCTTTAATTTTCCAACAGGACGAAAGTCAGAAGGCAGAAGCCTTCGATCACGTCTGGAAAGAAGGAGAGATTTGTGACTACTTTAATCAAAGAGAGCACATTGGTCCCTGGGCTATTTTTACTGTGCCAATATGTTAAAAGAAAACATCATAATGGAGCATATTCTCATTCCCAGCATGCCGCAGCAAATCCAGAGTGCCATTACAAACCTCCAGAGTCCATTAAGTGAGAATGCTGAAGATAATTACAGCAAAATCAAGATTCAAATCAAGATCTACTGACATTATGGAAACAAGTAATTAGAAAATATAAAATCTGACTGAAAATATACACAGAAATCTACATTTCCAACTATATGAAGATGTACACGATGTTTGAAGGACATGATGAACATCATAAGCAAACGAGTCAATTCAGTAAAGGCATTTCTGTTCATCTGTGAACTCCCGGCTTTATATATTAATTGAGCTTAAATAACTTTTCACTCTTATGCATGTTGAGAAAAAGAAAAAGAGCTTTTCCAGACATGTGATTCTAAAATAACATGCATTACCAAAGACTGGTTCTGATCCAGAGCAAGAGAAAAGCAGGCAGGAATAAGACCGGCTCTGTGTGACCAATATTTCTCAATGCCAATCACAATTATACACATGCCGGTCCATTACAGCATGGGCTGTCCCGACATTATCTAAATACTTTTCTATTACTGTGGCTGTCAATCAAACACTATGACAAGGCTGATGCCTGTATTACCAGGACTGTACCTGCAGTCACAGCAACATGACGAGAACATTGTAAACACTGTTCCTGTTATCACCAGTCTTTGTTGTAGTCTTGGTCATATTTTATTACTGCTCAAGCAAGCCTGAAGACTGAGCAGCCTGTTCGGTTCTACGGGCATGAACCGGCCTGCCAGGCGTGGCAACAATAATGTAGAAAACAGACCAAAGCCTGAGCAAGACAAGGCTTATTTTAGGGGACATATCTAATAGCATCAGACCTTGGACTCTTGGCACTGAGTCGTGGATCCATATTACAGACGAAGGCAGGTGCACGAAAGAGAAGGCACTCCTAAAAATATCCCTGAGAATCTTTGCGGAGACTTGAAGACACTTGGTGCGTCCTCAGTCCCTGCAGTCGCCTCGTTCAGCTTCTCATTCAGCTCAGTGCACTTTTAACATTTTAAACTGAGGATTTTTGATCAAATAACTAACTTGATTGCATTGTAATAAAACAATATAATAGAATTCTATAGAATATAATGTAACCCATTCTTACCCCTTCAGATTTAAAGGTATTAATACACATGCTGCACATAATATATAACATTCTACTATAGCAGTTTGTGAAACAGATAAGGTTCCTGAACTGCCAAGTCAATCAGCTGCTGAGCCGCTGTAATTGAGGTATAAAACCCATCCTGCCTGGCCGCTGCTGGCTGCTGCGTTGTCACGGTCAAAATGACACATCAACAGTTTACAGGGGGGATATCCGATACATTATCAGGTAAACACTTCCCGGTCTTGAGCCCCCCAGACTGTGAACAATGCCTCTTGGGCTTGCTAGCCTTACCGAAAGCATCTCTTCTCAGACAGCCCACTTGCCTTGAGCTACTCAGTCCAGACCCCAGAGGAACTGACGCTCGCCTGCCCACCCAACCACACACACACACACACACACACACACACACACACACACACACACACACACACACAGTAGTTGCTGCAAGTTGACAAAAGCCTGGTCAAACTGTTATTGCAGCTGCCTGTGGTCCACTCCCAGCCTGCCACAGGGTCAGCTGAACAGGAGGAAACTGGCATTGGCAAATCAGAGCAAGTAATTCACATAAAAAGCACACATGACCCAAATTTCAGCAAGACTGGAAACTCAAAAGACTCGGCACAGAGAGACACACGCTGCTTTTAAATGTGCTTTAAACAAAGTGCACATTCAGAGATGTAAGGATCTGCCACTAGCTGCATCTCCTCTGTGCATTAAATGGCTTCTGTTACGTTACCATCAGGGAGCCCTTCCCTGGGAGCTGCCCGCTTGTCCATCACACCCCATATAAAGGCGTATCAAAAGTCAAATGTTTGGGAGCAACGAATCGCCGAGCAGATCCTTAAAGAACGCCCGGGCACCCGCGCACGCCTCCTCCAAAAAAGTATTGGATGTCCAAAGGAATCCAGTCAACCCCCCCACCTCCAAAGTACATATTTGACAGGGCACAGCGAGGCAGAGCCTGCACTCCAGCTTAGCGTTCAGTTAGGCACAGACGCCCCAGCCCCTCTCCTCTCCTTAATTTTCTTTCGGACGTTTTGTCGGTGCAGCCGCACAGCAGTAAGCAGCCATGGATGCCATCAAGAAGAAGATGCAGATGCTCAAGCTCGACAAGGAGAATGCCTTGGACAGAGCTGAGCAGGCCGAGTCAGACAAGAAAGCAGCAGAGGACAGAAGCAAACAGGTCGGCTGATTTTTTCTTTTTTTCTTTTTTCTTTTTTCTTTGGCGGAAAAAGCCCAGAGAGCCCTAGAAAAGAGCAGGAACACCGGCAGCTTTATAAAGCTGCTGCCCTTTAAATGGACCGCCTCCTAAATACGGATTAATTACTTTCGTGGATAATCCCAAATAAGGATTAAATTAAGAATAAACCATCCTTCTTGTTTTTTTTTCTCCTTTGGATATTACAAATCCTCCTCTCAGCTGTTTTGCCTATTGGTGATGTAAATATAACCTAAAAAATGTTGCTAGTAATGGAAATGTGAATTAGACAGAAATACTGTTTAGTAGTAGACTGAATAAGTGCATGTTTATTTCATATTCTGTTTAACTTTATAATGTCTCCTATATGCGTGTGTAGTTAGACGACGAGATAAGAGAGTTGGAAAAGAAATTGCGTGTTACTGAGGACGAAAGAGATAAAGTGTTTGAGGAGTTCCAGACTGCTGAGGAAAAGCTGCTGACCGCTGAGGAGGCCGCCACCAAGGTATCTGACCCTGACGTGCATGAGCCCCCCTAACTTTTCTCCCTTCTCTGTCCCCTGTCCTGTCCTGTCCTCTCCTGTCCCGTGTCTCTCTCTCTCTCTGTACGCGCTCTCGCGCCTGTGCGCGCTCACGCAACTCCTCGCTGGTCACCTCTGAAACTGTCCGCGCACTGAAACGCCCCCCTCCCTCAGCTTGAGGACGATTTGGTAGCTCTGCAGAAGAAGCTGAAGGGAACTGAGGATGAGCTGGACAAGTACTCCGAGGCTCTTAAAGACGCCCAGGAGAAACTTGAGCTGGCTGAGAAGAAAGCCACTGATGTAAGTAAGGGAGGGAACCGCGATGGCACCCATTCCTGCACCACGCTTCCTCACATCTTCATCCTCTCATCACTGTGAGTGCGGCAGTTCAACACCACAGAGAGCTAGAGTTTCCCCTCTGTGGGAAACCGTATCTTCTAACTTTAATTGACCATCAAAGTCCAACTACTAGACTTCTTGCTCCAAAGTTCAATCATTGTTGAACTGTCGCTTCATGTTTCGTCAATGATCACATGCACAATCAGCACAAGTCTGCCCAAAGAAAGTCACACTGGCTGTTTAACTGACACAAACACTGTTTATTTTAAATAAATAAATTCTTAAATTCATCCATAGGCCACGTCATAACATGAATATCGTATATTGTCTAATAATTGTGTGTTTTTTGGGGTTAGGGTGTGTTCAGTCCATTCAGTGTAGCGTAATGCGCACTCTTCCAGAGAGCGCAGAGAGCAAGCGGCCGGATAAATATAGCCCACTGCTTTATATGGTCAGGATAGAGCTCACATCTGCGGGCTGCGCTCTTTGCTTACCACAGGAAAAAACACAGTTTCCCTATCAAAACGGCCCAGGCAGGGCACTGATTAAAAAAAAACAGCAAAAATAAAAACCCTTATCTTATCTACAGACAAATTAAATAAATGAACCTATAAACGGTTTTGTTGCTCATTGTGCCTAGGTCCCCAATTTTTAATAAATATGGCAGGAAAACTATGTGAAGAATTTAAATTTAGGCATTTAAATGTCGCTTCAAACACTTTAGGCCATCATAAACTTTTTTTTCATGACAAATAATCCCGTTATTGATTGAATTAGAGTGACTGTCATCTTTTTTTGAATCAATGCATAACATGGCTCAACACTTGTGTCCAGGAAAACCTGTTGTAATGCTCCTTTAATTGGATTCCCCCAGAGGGTTAAGTCATAGTGATGCTGTATTTTATTCACTATAGACTTAAATGCTGCTGTAGCTTTTTGAAATATTCCCATTGGAACATTTAAGTATGGCTGCAGTCCTGAACGGAATTTAACTACTACTTAGCGTTTTATGGTCTTGTTTTTCCCTTTCATAT